>NC_089515.1:20346421-20949755 GCF_036850995.1 Saccopteryx leptura | reverse complement strand
GCACATAGGAGAAGCGCCCGTTTGCTTCTCCACCCCCCCCCCTCCTTCCTCTCTGTCTCTCTCTTCCCCTCCCGCAGCCAAGGCTCCATTGGAGCAAGGATGTTGGAGCAAGGATGGCCCGGGCGCTGGGGATGGCTTCTTGGCCTCTGCCCCAGGCGCTGGAGTGGCTCTGGTCTCGGCAGAGCGACGCCCCGGAGGGGCATCGCCCCTGGTGGGCGTGCTGGGTGGATCCCGGTCGGGCGCATGCGGAATCTGTCTGACTGTCTCTCCCTGTTTCCAGATTCAGAAAAATACAAAAAAAAAAAGTAATTTTAAAGATACTGTAGTAAAATACATAGCAGAGAACTAAAATGGTACACTAGAACACTCTAATACAAAATAGAGGGTAATGAAGAAATGGACTAATAAAATAGATGTGACAAATAGAAAACAACCAATGGTAGATGCAAATTTTACCTTATAGGCAATTACATTAAATTTAAATGGATTAAATGTTACAATTACAATGAAGAGATTGTTAGAAAAATTGTTTTAAATGATCCAACTATATACTGATTCAAAGACACAAATAAGTTGAAGGTGAAAAGACAAAAAATTAGGCCCTGGCCGGTTGGCTCAGTGGTAGAGTGTCGGCCTGGCGTGCAGAAGTCCCGGTTTCGATTCCCGGCCAGGGCACACAGGAGAAGCGCCCATCTGCTTCTCCATCCCTCCCCCTCTCCTTCCTCTCTGTCTCTCTCTTCCTCTCCCGCAGCTGAGGCTCCATTGGAGCAAAGATGGCCCGGGCGCTGGGGATGGCTCCTTGGCCTCTGCCCCAGGTGCTAGAGTGGCTCTGGTCACGACAGAGCGACGCCCAGGAGGGGCAGAGCATCGCCCCCTGGTGGGCAGAGCGTCGCCCCCTGGTGGGCGTGCCGGGTGGATCCCGGTCGGGCGCATGCAGGAGTCTGTCTGACTGTCTCTCCCTGTTTCCAGCTTCAGAAAAATACAAAAAAAAAAAAAAAAAGACAAAAAATATACATACTATGAAACACTAACAAAACAATTTCAAGTGGGTGTACTAATATTAGACAAATAGACTTCAAGACAACATTAAGTAGAGACAAAAAAAAAGGCATTTTATAATGATAATTCTAGCTACCTGTTAAGAAAATACAATAAATATAAACATATAAGACTCTAACAAAAGAATTCCAAAATACTTGAAGCAAAAACTGTAGATTTGTAGAAGTGAAGGGAAAAATAAACATAATAGAGATTTCAGCACTACAGTTCAATAAGGTACTAAAAAGCAAGGCAGAAGAACAGCAGGAAAATACTTTAAGAATAATAAAAGCCATATTGACTTCACAGATATCTACAGATGGGTCCACTCAACAGAGTAGAATATACATACTACTCAAGTACATGCACCATTCTACAGGATAGGGCACATGGTTGTTCATAAAGCAAATCTCAAAATATTTTTAAAAAATTTGAACTCATACAAAGTGTGTCACTCTGCCCTGGCCAGCTGGCTGAGTGCTAGAGTGTCGGCCCAGCATGTGGATGGCCTGGTTTGATTCCCAGTCAGGGTACAAGGAGAAGCAACCATCTGCTTCTCCACCCCACCCCTCCCTCTTCTCTCTCTCTCTCTCTCTCTCTCTCTCTCTCTCTTTTTCCCCCTCCTACAGCCATGGCTCAATTGGTTCGAGCAAATCAGCTCTGGGCACTAAAGATGGCTCTGTGGAGCCTCCTCCTCAGGTGCTAAAAATAGCTTGGTTGTGAGCATGGCCCAGATGGGCAGAGAATCAGCCCCAGACCAGGGTTGCTGGGTAGATCCTGGTTAAGGCATGTATCTATCTCCCCTCCTCTCACTTGAAAAAGAAAAAAAAAAATTTTTTAAAGTGTATCCCCAGGCCACAGCGGAATGATCTAGAAATGAATAACAAAAGAAAATTTTGGATATTAATAAATATGTGGAAATTAAACAGTATACTCATAAATAACCAATCATTCAAAGAAGAAATAACAATACATTATAAAATACTTTGAGATGAAAAAAAACAAAAAAAAAATACCAAAACTTACTAAATGCAGTAAAAGTAACCTTTAAGAAAAAATTATAATTACAAATACCATCAAAAGAGAACGAACTCAAATCAATAACTATTCTTCCAACTTAGGAAACTAGTAAAAGATGAGCAGACTAACTCCAAAGCAAGCAGAGATAGCAATTAATAAACATTAGAGAGGAGAGAAATGAAATAGAAAAATAAAAAAAAGCAGAGAAAATCAAAAGAACAAAAAGATATACGTGTGTCTGTGTGTGTTTGTGTGAGACAGAGACAGAGAGAGTCAGAGAGAGGGACAGATAGGGACAAACAGGACAGGAGAAAGATGAGAAGCATCAATTCTTTGTTGTGGCACCCACCTTAGCAGTTCATTGATTGCTTTCTCATATGTGCCTTGACTGGGAGGCTACAGCAGACCAAGTGACCCCTTGCTCAAGCCAGTGACCTTGGGTTCAAGCTGGTGAGCCTTGCTCAACCAGATGAGCCCATGCTCAAGCTGGTGACTTCAGGGTCTCGAACTTGGGCCCTCCGCATCCTAGTCCAGTGCTCTATCCACTGCGCCACCGCCTGGTCAGGCACCAAAAAGATATTCTTAAAAAAATAACAAAATTGATAGAACTTTAGACAGACTCACCAAGAAAAAAAGAGAAAAAACTCAAATTACTACAATCAAACATTAAAACTGATTCTAGAGAAATGAAAATAAGTTTATGATTTTACTATGAACAATATGTCAATAATTAACTTAGATGAATAATAACTTAGATGAAATGAACAAATTTCTAGAAATATACAACTATTAAACATGATTTATAAAAATTGAAATTCTGTCTAGACATATAAAAAAAGATTGAGTTACCAATTAAAAAAAATTCTCACAAGGAAAAGTACCAGAGAACTTCACCACTGATGAATTCTATCATACGTTAAAAGAAAAATTAACATCAATTTTAACTCTTCCAAAACTTAGACAAAGAAAAAACTCTTTCCAACTCATAGTATGAGGCCAGTGGTATCCTGGTAACAATACTAGACAAAGATTTTTAAAGGAAAACAAATAAACAAAAAAACTAAAGACCAACATTACTTACGTATATTTCCTCAAAATCCTCAACAGAATAATAAGTTAAATGCAGAAACCTATGAAAAAATATACCAAATTGACTCCACATAAAAATAGCAATCAATATAACATGCTATATTAATGAAATAGAGAAAAAAACTTCCATGATTAATAAAATAAAGGACAAAACCCAACCCCAAAAGATATAGAAAAATCATTTGACAAAGTCCAACATACTTTCATGAGAAAAACACACAGGTACTAGGAATAGAAACCTATGTACTCTTATTGATCAATGTCACCCTATTAAATTTTATTTTTTAAGTAAAATTTAAAAAAGGAAGAAGAGCCTGACCAGGTGAGGCTCAGTGGATAGAGTCAGACTAGGATGCAGAGGACTCAGGTTCAAAACCCTAAGGTTGCAGGCTTGAGCAGGGGCTCACCAGCTTTATTGCGGGCTTACCAGCTTGAGCGCAGGTTCACTGGCTTGAGTGTGGGAACATAGACAAAACCTCATGGACAGTGGCTTAAGCCCAAGGTCGCTGGCATGATCAAGGGATCACTTGCTCTGCTGTAGCCTCCCATTCAAGGCACATAAGAGAAAGCAATCAATGAACAACTAAGGTGCCGTAACAATTGATGCTTCTCCTTTTTCTCCCTTCTTGTCTGTCTGTCCCTATCTGTCCCTCTCTCTGTCTCTCCATCACACACATACACACACAAAAAGAAAGGAAGTTAGAAAGAGAGGGAGGGAGGGAGGGAGGAAGGTAGGAAGGTAGGAAGGAAGGAAGGAAGGAAGGAGGGGAGGGAGGAGAGGGAAGGGAGGGAGGGAGGGAGGGAGGGAGGGAGGAAGGAAGGAAGGAAGGAAGGAAGGAAGGAAGGAAGGAAGGAAGGAAGGAAGGAAGGAAGGAAGGAAGGAAGGAAGGAAGGAAGGAGGGGAAGGAGGGGAGGGAAGGGAGGGAGGGAGGGAGGGAGGGAGGGAGGGAGGAAGGAAGGAAGGAAGGAAGGGAGGAAGGAAGGAAGGAGAAAAGAGATGTATCAACATAATAAAGTTTTCTGTGAACACCCACAGTAATTTCATACTATACAGTGAAGGGCTGAAAGCTTTTCCTCTGAGATCAGGAACAAGGCATGGATGTCCCTTCTCCCCACTTCTATTTAGTCATGTGCTTCAGGTCAGGAAATTAGAAAACAGAAAATAAGACTCCATTTCAGAAAGAATAGAACTTATCTCTATTTGCAAACAACACGCGTTGTATGTAGAAAATCCTACGGAATCCATCAAAAAACTACTAGCGTTGAAAAACAAGGTTAGCAAGTTAAAGGATAAAAGATGTGTACATAAAATTTAATTGTATTTGTGAACACTGGCAGTGAACAGACTGAAAATGAAATAAATTTCATCTAAAATAGTATCATCAATAATCAACTACTTAGAAATAAATACATTTATCGATTTATTTCTGCAAGAGACGAGAAGTAGAATTCTATAAAATATTGTTGAAAGATGGTAATGAAGGCCTAGATAAATGGGAAGGTATTCTTTCTTCATGAATTGGAAAACTTAGTGTTGTTGAAATGGCAAAATTCCTCAAATTGCTTATCTAAATTTCAGCTGCCTTTTTTGCAGAGGACGACTATCTTATTCTAAGATTCATTTGAAAGTACAATGGGCCCAGAATAGCCAAAATTTGAAGAAACACGAAGTTAGAGGATTCACTCTTCCTAATTTCAAAAGTTACTACAAAGCTACAGTAATCCATGTAAATGTAGTATTGGAACAAGGAGAAATATACATAGATCAATGAAATTGAGAGTTCATAGACAGCTACGTGGGCAGATAGATATCCACATACCCATTACCTCACTGTTCATTTTTAATGTACTGTATTATTATTTTGGAAACACAAATTTAGTCCAGAACTGAAAAACAATGGCCAATCATATAAGTGTATCTAAATATCAATAGTCGTTATTTTCTATAACAGAAAAGCAGCCCTGCCAGGGATACAAGCACTTAGTAAAAATAAACCTAGTTGTTAATCCAGCTAGTATCATTTATATTATACTTTTTTCCTGTTATAGTATCATCAAACAGTTTTAAGTTTGTTTTATTAACTTTTCTGCAATTATACTCCAGATGAGCATAGAAAATAAAATTAGCAGTATCCTAGTAATTATGTAAAGAAAAATTAATTAAATTACATTTTTAGGTAGGCAAAAGAAAAAACACAAAAGAATGAATAGACAGAGAAAGTAGTGCAGTAATATCTTTCTAACAATTAGACAATCTCTATCTGTATGCAATAATGCAGACCTTTACAAGCCAACGTGCCTAATTAATTTCTATGTTACATGGGCTGCAGACTTCCTTCTAGCCTCTGATTGGAAATGTATTATATGATTATCCTACTTTAAAGATCCAGACACCTGCCTTGAGCTATAACAACTGAACAATGAATAACAAGGTGAATAAATTATCAAGCACCAGCAACCCCGCTTCTATAATGAAATCCTTTGTTACTTTCAAAAGTGATCCTTTGGAAATGCAGAATGGGAAACAATACCTTCATTGATGAGAAATGAAGATTATTCTCTCTTCCCTGTGATGAAAATTTATGAGAAAAAATAGCAAAAAAGGAATCACATAATGTCAGCATGTTATAGTGACAACAGGAAAGAACAGAAGAGTAAATTTGTTTTTCCCCAAAGTTTGGTGTCTAGTAGGAATGAGTAAAACTTCTCCAAAATAATTAAGCCAATTGTCAATTTAGAAGATTATGATGTTTTTCAGATTTAAATAGCCATTTTTTTTTAATTACATGGTTTAGGTAAGCAAATGCCATCTAAGATAATTTATTTATCCTAGTCTAAAATCCCCTTTTGAGTTCTCTTATATTATATTTATTATATTATATTACATCACATCATATCATAATATAATCTTCTTTTGCTGCGTAACAAATTACCAAAATTTGGTAGCTTCAAACAGAACACTTTTTTTTTTACTTTTTAGGACAGAATTCTCAATATGGTTTAGTTCAGTCCCCTGCTTTGGGTCTCACTCTAGTCAACAGGTCAGATCATCAGCATTCTTATCTGAAGGTTGAATTGGAAAGAATCAACTGCAAGCTCATTCAGGTTGCTAGCAAATGTATTTCCTTCCTGTCGTATGAATGATGGGTCTGAGCTTTTTGCTGACTGTAAGCTGGAACTCACCCTCAACATCATAGGGGCCTCTCACAGTTTCTAAAGGTCCAGTGTAGTTCCTTGATATCTGGGCGTTTTTCAACACAGCCACACACTTCATGAAATCTACAAAGAGAGTCTCAGTCAGGTAAGAGGGAGTCTCCCATGATGTGACATTGAATTGAAGAAGCATCCTGTTAGGTTCGGGGAGGTGTGCTGTGGCTGCCAGAGTTTAACTCTTGGAGGAGCAGGAACAGGGAAGGGCTGATAGGGTCCCTGTGAGGCTCAGAACAAAGAGATCAGCACAAAGCTGGGCAAACATCCTGCATCCTATTGGTTAGAGACCCTTATCAGAAGTTTATGTTTGAAATTCTACACTAAGCTAAACCCTTTCCCTGTTGCCATGCTGCATGCGACCTCCCTAGCGAATAGCTAACTGCCACATCTGCTTCTGTATAACGTTCTTGCTCACTTAGGATATATAAGGACCTAGTTGTAAGCGCCAGACACGACTCTCATTTGCAGCCCCTTGTGGGTACGGTGTCTCCGGACACCTTGAGAGTTCGTCCCTGTGCAGGTTATACTTGGCCAATAAAGTAAGATCTAAATCCCTGAAAGTCTCCGATGTTTGTTCTCGCACTTGGTGAATGCAACACATCCCATCATCTTTGCCATATAGCTAACATATACTGATGAGGGAACTGATACCCCATGAATCTGTCATACTCCGTTGGTTAAAGGAAAGCCACAGGTCCTTCCCACACCCAAATGCAGGGGGTATCATACAAGGGTGTGTACACCAGAAAGTAGGGAGAGTTGGGTGTGACCCTAGAGTCTGTCCACTACACTCCTCTTTAGCTATTTTCAAACTCAAAACTTATTGCAAAGCTCTAAAATTTAAAAACTGATTCTTGAAAACAAACATTTTCTGGGAATCATTTTGTCCTACAGTAACCAACGGGCATTGCATCCTTCAGGAATATCACTGGAATAACAGCCAGTTAATTGATGCTGACCTTCCAAAACTAACCCACACCCCCCTTGGTTATACCCATGGCCCTTGCATCAAAAGCTCCTGCAGGAGAAATACAAAGACAAGCCCTAGCCAGAAGACAATTTAAAAGATAGCACCTGCACACTGCCCTGCAGGCTCCCATGGCAGGAGACTGGGAACATCCTTATGCCTCTCTATTCTGGCCATTCCTTCCTTTTGTCCCTAAAACTAGGAGGCTCAGTCCTTGGCGCCTTGAGAACTCAATTAATTGAAGGCCAAAAAAGAACATTTCTCCCTTTGTTTTTTTGCAACTGCAATTATCTGAGGCTGCAATGCATGTACCTGTGATATCCCAGGGCTGAGTGGACCCTTACCTTTCACCTGTACATACCTGTAAGGAGGCAAAAGGCCAGCAATCCTTCCATATGCTTGGCTTACTTTTTAAAGAAATAGATACATGTTTTGTTTTCTTTCATTGTGAGAGAATAAATTATGCTTCGGAATCAGATCTCAAACTGCTAACAAGGAGTCAAAAGCAAGCATTTGTTGCTGCTTTTTTTTTTTTTTTTTTTGTATTTTTCTGA
The DNA here is from genome assembly GCF_036850995.1 of Saccopteryx leptura. NCBI lineage: Eukaryota > Metazoa > Chordata > Mammalia > Chiroptera > Emballonuridae > Saccopteryx > Saccopteryx leptura. Next base: position 20,941,877 of record NC_089515.1, on the reverse strand, counting down.
AGCTGGAAACGGGGAGAGACAGTCAGACAGACTCCCGCATGCGCCCAACCGGGATCCACCCGGCACGCCCACCAGGGGCGACGCTCTGCCCCTCTGGGCATCGCTCTGCCGCGACCAGAGCCACTCTAGCGCCTGGGACAGAGGCCAAGGAGCCATCCCCAGCGCCCGGGCCATCTTTGCTCCAATAGAGCCTCGCTGCGGGAGGGGAAGAGAGAGACAGAGAAGAAGGGGGGTGTGGAGAAGCAAATGGGTGCTTCTCCTATGTGCCCTGGCTGGGAATCAAACCCGGGTCCCCCGCAGGCCAGGCCGACGCTCTACCACTGAGCCAACAGGCCAGGGTTGTTGCTGCTTCTGACCTAGCATTGAAACATTCCCAAAGCCAAATATCAATTCAAGCAAAAGTGATAAATTCTTTTAAAAAAAAGCCTGAAGTTTTCAGGCAAGAAAAAAAAGAAAAGGCCATCATGGATTCATGGGGACAAGACAACTTGGGTTGCCAGGAAACAGGCAATGGGACTCGTATGTATTTTCCTTTTTAACTCTTGAAACTATCTTCTCTGCTGACCTATTTGAGACGTGAACAAACAATTAGTTCCCACTACCATTTAAGCTCAGGCAGTTAGTTATCTTGGTATATAAAACAGTTTTTAAAAGAGTTTTTCAGCTCCTTTGCTCCCTAAGAAGATAAATAGGGTGGTGGAATCGTGCCATAAGCCATAAACACCTAACAACCACTCCCCTCCCCCTCCCCATCCCCCTTCCCCGGGGGCTGCATTCAGGATGGATTCATTCCACTAGCCATTTCCATCAAATATGATACAAATCTGTAAAAACTAGGTGAGAAAATAATTGCTCCAGCAAAGGAGAAAGTATCTCCTGGTCTGGGTGGGAGGCGGAGTGCGGTGAGAGAAGGAAAAGGAAAAACATGAGAAATGGCTTAAATTATGGGCCAGTCATACAGTTCAAGTGGTCGGGATAGGTTGATTTTCAAAAGGATGTCTATTCAGTGGTTCTGAATCCTGGGCAGCTTTCAACAATGCTCCTGCCAGGGCCTAATCTAGACTAGTTTTACCAGCATCTCTGGAGGTGAGGCCCCGACAGGAGCTCGACTTGAGAAGGTCCCGGTTGTAACGTGCGGCTCTGCTGGGAATCCTCCACCTAAAGCAGGCAAATTTCATTTCATTTATATGAGCACAAATGCCTTCCTCAGTATTGACTCTTCGAGGCTGCATTTGCGAATTCTGACACACATCCCAAATCGGCATCACACTCATTGAGGTGGAGCTCTGAAGAATTTTTTAAGCTCCCAAAGTGATTATAATGCAACCCTTTTGGCTGATCCATGATTCACAGGCTTTGAGAAGCCCCTGCTCTAGGCTGAAGATCTTGCTTCTTTTTCTCTAGTCAACCACTAACCATTTGGCATTCAGGATCCAACACTGTGCCTTAGAAAAACTGTGGACTGTTTCCTGAATTCACATTTGTATCGTATCTTCTTTGAGCTTACACAGACGAAGATACATAGCACTTACTTTTTGTCTACAAACTGCCAGAAGAACAGCCTCACACTCATTTGTGTAAAATATTGTTAGAAGTATTCAGAAAGAAGAAGTCATGGGGGCTTTTAAAGGCAGAAAATTTCACCATATGGCAGTGGTCCCCAACCCCCGGGCCGCAGACCAGTACCAGTCCGTGGGCCATTTGGTACTGGTCCGCAAAGAAAGAATAAATAACTTACATTATTTCCATTTTATTTATATTTAAGTCTGAATGATGTTTTATTTTTTAAAAATGACCAGATTTCCTCTGTTACATCCATCTAAGACTCACTCTTGACGCTTGTCTCGTAAGTTCGACAATTATATTTAAAAATACCACAGTTTTTACGCCGGTTGCATAATTTTATTTTGTGTATTTATCCGTCCCACCCTAAAGGCCTGTCCATGAAAATATTTTCTGACATTAAACCGGTCCGTGGCCCAAAAAAGGTTGGGGGCCACTGCCATATGGGAGGGTTGGCTAGGATCTGAACTAGTGATGACAAAAGTGATTGTGGAGGAAGGTACTCACTGAACTGAAATAAACAAGAAGAGTTTCAGACATTTGAGAAAGAGTGAACACTGTTTATGCTGAAAAGTGGTAGGGAACAATGGAAACGGAGGCCAGGAGAGGACTGGAGGCCAGCATTTACTGTTCTATCCTAGAGGTAGAAGATCATAATGTTAGACAATACATTTACAAAAATGTTTTTCTGTTTATTACAGTGGACAACAACTCTAACCACAAACGGGTGGGTGTATTTTGTGATCATTACTGAGGAAGATACTAGCCAAAGATGAAATGAGTATCTATAAACTCAGTGTGAGAAAGCGTACTTATTCAGTGTCCAGGTTTTGTCTGTTTACTAGAATTTTCCATCTGCCTCTTCTGTCACATTTTTGCAAAGCAAAGACAAACACAGATGTATGCACATTCACGAGAAAACAGACAGATTCCATGGGAAGTGAACAAAGGTTTCTATATTTGCTTTCTCTCTGAAAGGGATCTCATGTTAGGAGAGTGAAATAAAGATATTCAAAGCTCAATAGAGATATTAATATTTAATGGCAAGATACCTTGGATTTTAGTTTAGTTTTGATTCTAATTAACAGTGACCTTGGGAAAAATTGCTTCCTACTCAAGTAGTAAATTTTTACAGAGATAAATAGAAACCGAAAAAGACATAAAGAAACAGAGAAAGGGAGGGCCAGAATTAAGTCCTTAATATTTACAGAATTATACATAGCATAAACAATGATTTTATACATTAGTGCAAGTAGTTGGACATTTTTCAATAAATCAACCTCACCTTCTGCCAACAGTAAGTTAATAAAATATCTATTTTTAAGTGAGAGATTAGAATACATTTGAAATCACTTGGCTGACATCATGATTATTTGAGTTTGCCAAAAATTCAGCCTTCGCTCTCACTGTGACAATATCCTCTCTAATACTCCGCAAAATGTTTCAGGTACAAAACAATAAAAAATGACAAAGAAAATGGCAAACACCAACTAGTCATAACTGGTCATTACACATTCCTCTAAAACAGTCACACAATGACCAAATTAAGACCAAACTATTTTTATAATATAAGGGTTTTATCTTGTGTTTAAATAGCAGAAATAATGTCTTTCCAAAATAGTATATAGCAGTGTTTTGCCTGATTGTTTATCACAGTGGAAATTTTCAGAGAAAATAATTTTATTCCGCAGAAAGGCAGATATATACATGAAGATATTTAAGCACAAGGTGAATAAGAAAGATCAAGTTAAAAAAGAAGAATTGATGTCTGTTTTTAAAGAAATAAGTTAAGGTTCACTGATAGAACAAAAACTTTTATTACATCAATTGCCATAAATTTAGTCAAGGCTTATGACTTGGTTGGTAGACCAATGCTACGGAGAAGTTTGAGATTAAAAAAAAGAAAATGCTTTTGATGAAATAGTTCAAAACTTGTCCAATTAAACATTTTCTAGAGACTTACCTTCCCTTTGCCCTCAGAAATCTTCTAAATGTGAGCCATACATTTTTTTCCAGACATCTAAAACCATTTAGGACATAAACAACCTCAATACTGGGTAGAGTTAGAAGTAAAACTCAAAACTTATTTGCACCACATTCCCTGCAATTCCTAACAGTGGCCTTTCAGCCTTCACCAAATCTTTCATTTGCTTGCATACATGTTTTTCTCAAGCTTAAAAAACAACTGTTTTTATTCTCCAACATTTGAAATATATAAAAAAGTAGAGAGAATAATATAATATACTCCCAATACCAAAAACCTACTTTTAATAATTATTAACACATAGCCAATCTTGGTTTATGCAAACTTTCTACATCCCCCTTCCTCCTTCTAAACTGGGCTATGATGTCATTTCCTCTGTGAATAATTCTGAAAGCAACTCTAAAAAATAATCAGAACCCTGGCCGGTTGGCTCAGTGGTAGAGCTTCGGCCCAGAGTGTGGAAGTCCCGGTTTCGATTCCTGGTCAGGGCACACAGGAGAAGTGCCCATCTGCTTGTCCACCCTTCCCCCTCTCCTTCCGCTTTATCTCTCTCTTCTCCTCCCACAGCCAAGGCTCCATTTGAGCAAAGGTGGCCCAGGCACTGAGGATGGCTCCATGGCCTCCACCTCAGGTGCTAGAATGGCTCTGGTTGCAACAGAGCAACACCCCAGATGGGCAGAGCATCGCCCCCTGGTGGGCATGCCAGGTGGATCCTGGTCGGGTGCATGCAAGAGTCTGTTTGACTGCCTCTCTGCTTCTAACTTCAGAAAAAATACAAAATAATAATAATAATAATAATCAGAAATTATTTTCACTAACAAAATTATAATACCATTATCATACTGAAAACAACTCAACATAACTCTGTAGTATCTTCAAATATTCAGTCACTATTGAAATTTCCTTGTTTTATTCCTGTTTTGTATGGTTGGTTTCTTTAAATCACTATCCAGAGAGGTTCCACAGACTTAGTATAAATATCTTAGACCAGGGGTCCCCAAACTTTTTACACAGGGGGCCAGTTCACTGTCCTCAGACCGTTGGAGGGCCAAATTATAAAAAAAAACTATGAACAAATCCCTATGCACACTGCACATATCTTATTTTAAAGTAAAAAAACAAAACAAAATGGGAACAAATATAATATTTAAAATAAAGAACAAGTAAATTTAAATCAACAAACTGACCAGTATTTCAATGGGAACTACACTCCTCTCACTGACCACCAATGAAAGAGGTGCCCTTTCCGGAAGTGCGGGGCGGGGGTGGCTGGATAAATAGCCTCAGGGGGCTGCATACAGCCTGCAGGCCATAGTTTGGGAACCCCTGTCTTAGACTGTCTTAAAATTTTTAAAAATATTTTAAGAAATTTTATGTTTAGAGTTTTACATGTACAGAAATTTTTAAATTTTTTTCTAAATTATATTTTTAGTGAGAGGAAGGTAGGCAGACAGAGAGAGAGACTCCCACATGCGCCTGACCGAGATCCACTCGGCAGGCCCACTAGGGGGCGATTCTCTGCCCATCTGGGGCCCTTGCTCTGTTGCAACCAGAACCATTTTTTAGCGCCTGAGGCAGAGGCCATGGAGCCATCCTCAGTGCCTGAGCCAATTTCCTCTAATCGAGCCTTGGCTGCAGGAGGGGAAGAGAAGAAAGAGAGAAGGAGAGAGAGAGAAGCAAGAGGAGGAGGGGTCGAGAAACAGATGGGTGCTTCTCCTTGGCACCCTGACTGGGAATCAAACCCAGGACATCAACATGCTGGGCTGATGCTCTACCACTGAGCCAACTGGCCAGGGCCCAGCAAATTTGAGAAAATAGCACAAAAGTTTCCTTAGCTGCCCGACCAGGTGGTAGCACAGTGGACAGAGCATTGGACTGGGACACAGAAGACTCAGGTTCAAAACCCCAAGGTCACTGGCTTGAGTCTAGGCTCATTAGCTTGAGTGCAGAATCACTGGCTTGAGTGTGGGAGCATTAACATAATGCCATGGTCACTGGCTTGAGCCCAAGGTCGCTGGCTTAAGCAAGGGGTCACTTGGTCTGCTGTATCCCCCCAGTCAAGGCACATATGAGAAATCAATCAATGAACAACTAAGGAGCCACAACAAAGAATTGATGCATCTCATCTCTCTTCTTTCCTGTCTGTCCCTATCTGTCCCTCTGTCTCTTGTCACACACAAAAATAGTTTTTACCTGTCACACCCAGTTTCTCCTACTATTAATGTCTTACATTTGTTAGAATTAATGAACCAATATTGATATTTTATTAGGCAGAGTCCATACTTCGTTCAGATTTGCTTAGCTTTATCCTAATGTCTTATTCTGTTCAAGAATCCCATCAAAACCAGCACCTTACATTTAGTTATCATGTCTCCTTTGACTCCTCCTGGCTGTGACAGTTTTTCACTTTTCTTTTTAATGATGGCTTTAACAGTTTTGAAGAGTACTAGCCAGGCATTCTGTAGAATGCCCCTCGATTGGGATTTATCTGATATTTTCTCATGACTAAAATGAGTTATGGACTTGGGGGAGGAGATCTCAGAGATATGGTGCCATTTTCATCAGATCGTATCAAAAGTAACGGTAAGCTGTCACTGTTAATGCTGAACTGGAGCCCCTTGCTGAGGTAGTGTCTGTCAGGTTTCCCCTCCCACTTATCCATACTGCACTCTTTGGAAGACAGTCACTACATGCAGCCTGCATTGAACAAGTACAAATTATGCTTCACCTTTTGAGGGCACAAGAGCACATAAGTACTTGGAAAACCTTCTTTTTTTTTTTTTTTTTTTTTTTAATTTTCTGAAGCTGGAAACGGGGAGAGACAGTCAGACAGACTCCCGCATGCGCCCGACCGGGATCCACCCGGCACGCCCACCAGGGGGCGACGCTCTGCCAACCAGGGGGCGATGCTCTGCCTCTCCAGGGTGTCGCTCAGCCGCGACCAGAGCCACTCTAGCGCCTGGGGCAGAGGCCAAGGAGCCATCCCCAGCACCCGGGCCATCTTTGCTCCAATGGAGCCTTGGCTGTGGGAGGGAAAGAGAGAGACAGAGAGGAAGGAGGGGGGGTGGAGAAGCAAATGGGCACTTCTCCTGTGTGCCCTGGCCGGGAATCAAACCCGGGTCCCCCGCACGCCAGGCCGACACTCTACCGCTGAGCCAACCGGCCAGGGCCAGTACTTGGAAACCTTTCATCTGGCCCATTTTTACTTCTCCATTTATGTATTTGTTCATTACTTATTTATATCAGTATGGACTCCTGAATTTTTCGACTTTGGATTAGTATTCAAGATACTTTGTATTTATAATTCAATAGTACTTTATTTATGTTGCTGATGAACACGTTCTAGGGATAGCCTTTGGGAGCTCACTCAGTAGCCTCCTATGTCACTTTGACACACCCACGTCTTGTGTTGTTGTTGTTATTAAGCACTTCCTTACCTTCAGACACTACAAGATGCTCCAGCCTCAGTTGCATAGTTCTCCTATAGTGATAGAACCAGCCATTTCTTTATAGAACCTGTTTCCTTCTATGGAAGAATGGTATATGAAATGAAGATTTTGCTACTAAGTGCACTCCTTATTACAAGGATATCATTTCTTTTGAGCCTCTCAGATGACAGAGGAAAGAAACTTATGTGTATCTTTACCTGTATACATCCACATATTTATAAATTTCTATGTAACCATCTACATTAAGCTAAATATAAGTTTACACTGATCTCTCCAACACTAAGTCATTCACACATGCATTATTCTAGCCACTTCACTGCTTATCTATAAACTCCCACTCCAACAATAAGAAACCTGGCATACATCATCTGCCATCTGTTTATTTAAGAGTTCAATTCTAGTGTATATGTATTGTAGTGTCACATTTGTGAACCTGTATCCCTGTGGGAAACACCTTTATCAGCTGGCACTGAGAACTTGTGTATAGTTTCTTTTGCTTTGTTTTCCCAGCTCTACTCAATGACAGATTTACCCACATTAGTACCTTTCCCCCACTCCCTACAGTGAATTGTTTCATATCTTTGTAACAGAGCTGGATTGTTTTTGTCACATTTTGCATTTCATCATGGAATTCTCCCATTTCCTAATTGGCTGTTAACATTGTATACATTAACGTTCATTCTTTGTGATATAGAGTTTAATGAGTTTGGATAAAAATACACTGTCCTATACTCATATATAGTATCATACAGAGTAGTTTAACAACCCTAAAAAGTCTTCTGTGTTTCACTTATTCAACCTTCTTTTTCTTCTTCCTCCCAAATTCCTGACACACACTGATTCTTTTACTGTTTCCACAGTTTTCCTTTTCCAGGATGTCAAATAATTAGAATCATATGACATGTAACCCTTCCAGACTGCCCTCTTCATTTAGAAATATGCACCTAAGCCTGGCCAGGCGGTGGCACAGTGGATAGAGTTTCAACCTGGGATGCTGATCACCCAGTTTGAAACCCAAGGTCACCAGCTTGAGCATGGGCTCACCAGTTTGAGTGTGTGGTCACTGGCTTGAGCACCACCATGGTCGCTGGATTAAAGCCCAAGGTCGCTGGCTTGAGCAAGGGGTCACTGGCTCAGATGAAGCCCCCTGGTCAAAGCACATATGAGAAAGCAATCAATGAACAACTAAAGTGCCACAAAATATGAGTTGATGCTTCTCATCTCTCTCCCTTCCTGTCTGTCCATCTCTCTCACTCTCTTTCCCATTCTCTTTCTCAAAAATAAATACATAAACAAACAAATAAATAAATATAAAGAACTATGCACCTAACATTTATCCATGTCATTTCATGACTTGGTAGATCTCTTTATTTTTTTATGACTGAACTATAACGAATGAATGATATACCTCAGTTTGTTGATGCACTTACCTACTGAAGGATGTTTTGATGCTTTCAATTTGGGGTTATTATGAATAAAGCTGTAATTTAACATTGCATGCAAGCTTATGTGTGCACACAAGGTTTGAAAGCAGTTGGGTAAATACCTAGGAGCATATTCATTGGATCATCTAGTAAGACTTTATTTAGCTTTGTAGCAAATGGACAAACTATCTTCTAAACCAAATGTAGTGTCACTTTGAGTTCCACCAGCAATGAATAAGAGAGATCCAGCTGCTACACATTCTTACCAGTAATTGGCATATTTCTTCTTCATTACCTCTGAGTCAATGGGTTCCTCTTCCTGCTTTTTCTTTCCTTGCAATGAATATGTTAAACTGGATATTAGTTCTGTGTTATTTGTGGGTTTTCTTATTTGTACTCTAATTTCCTCTATCCCCTCTATTGTTTGAAACTAAATATTAAATCTAGAAGCATGAAGACTAGATTTTTTTTTTTGCAAGAACACTTTATAGGTGGTTTAGTGTTATTGCATCCCAACCAGTGACACATAATTTTGGTTGACTCTTGTTGTGACCTTAATCCTGAAAAATAGGCTTAGGTGTAGTCAGTCTGATATATTACCTCTAATGGTGTCAGTTTGTCTTCTACTAAGTTTTACATTCAGGGCATCCATCCATTAACATAGGCTATCTCCCAGTGTCCTCATTGACATTACTCTGATGCCTATATTTTCACACCTGTTCTTAGGATTTGTTCAGGCGCTCTTGCTGATATGAAAAGATAGCTTTACTGATAAGTATTAATATAAAATATTAAAATAACAAATATTTGTTTTTAAACTATAGGCTCCTCAGTAGATTTATATATACATCCCTGGTTGGATTTTTTTTGTGTGTGTGTGTATTTTTCTGAAGCTGGAAACGGGGAGAGACAGTCAGACAGACTTCCACATGCGCCCGACCGGGATCCACCCAGCACGCCCACCAGGGGGCGATGCTCTGCCCCTCCGGGCCTCGCTCTGCTGCGACCAGAGCCACTCTAGCGCCTGGGGCAGAGGCCAAGGAGCCATCCCCAGCGCCCGGGCCATATTTGCTCCAATGGAACCTTGGCTGCGGGAGGGGAAGAGAGAGACAGAGAGGAAGGAGGGGAGGGTGGAGAAGCAAATGGGCGCTTCTCCTATGTGCCCTGGCCGGGAATCGAACCTGGGTCCCCTGCACGCCAGGCCAACGCTCTACCGCTGAGCCAACCGGCCAGGGCCCCTGGTTGGATTTTTTAATGCCCTACTATCCTGTGAAAATTCAGTAACACCTGCCAATTTTACCTGCACTCTGCTCTTTAAATAATTATGTCACAATGCATCCTAACTTTATCTCATTTTAACTACATTCCTGCCTGACAGATTTCCGTGAAAGCTGTATCATCATAAAGCAATACCCAAAGCTCTTTAATCATTCTCCTCATCTCTAAACTGTCTCCCCCTTATTCATCTGACATCTTCTGATCAATGTGTTATCTAAAACCCAAACCATTTTTGCAAAGGAACAATTAGAATCGACATCTATCTCAAAAGATAGTTTTAAAGATTAAAGGTAATAATCTACAGAACGTTTCTAACAAATTTTTAACACAAAATAAATACTTACCAATTGCTTCTCTTAACTTCCCCAACTTGATGTCCTATCCCAAGAGAACTTCATTGGCAATAAAAATAATAGTTTTTTCAGAAGGTCAAATTAATGTTGTATTGCCTTTTCATTGTAGAAAATTGTTATTTATTTATTTTTAATAATAAAAGGGAGGAAAATAATTAGGAAGTGATGTGTATTTCCTTCATCACTTTGCTTTTATCATTTAATTGTAGCTTTATGTAAATTACCTTTTTTCAGTTGAATTTATAGGGGTGACACTGGTTAACCTAAGTCTACAGTTTCAGGTGCTCAATTCTACAATACCTCTCTGCACACCATGTTGTGTATTGATCCCCCCAAGTCAAGTCTTCACCCACCACCATTTACCCCTCCTCCACCCTCCTCCACCCCCAACCCCAACAATCACCACACTGTTGTCCATGTCCATGAGTTTTTTCTTCTCTTCGGGTCATTTTTTGCTCAATCCTCCATCCCCTCACCCAGTCAAATCAGCATAAAAAAGCAAATAAAATCATAACTGTCACACATAATAATAATAATAATGGTTATAATTTGAAGATACTTCCTTTACTTTCTTTCTTCATATGTTTATATAGCTAAGCATATGCTATATATAGATTTTGCTTTTCAAAATATTTTATTTATCTTATCATTGTACAGTGTCTTTTAAAACTCTGATGTATCTCATGCTTAATCTTATACTATCTTTTATGCAACATTTTGGACACAATTCTTTCTCAGCTGAAATTCTGAGATCTATAATGCTATACCCTTTCTCTCCTATCCCCACTCCTAACACACCAATATAATTCATATTATTTCATATTTAAAATCCCTTTTCTTCTCTATTGGATCAAATGTTCCCTGGGAACCTCTCTTAAGAATCAAACATACCCTAAAACAAGGAAATGCCATTAAAAATATCTCTTTTAAAAAGTAAAATACGAACCCAAGATATCAGAAAACCTCTTAAACCCAAAACGGCATTCACAGTTAAATTAAAGCCGGGTTCAAATTCTTTACCTTACCTTTTAGCTACCAGATCATCTTACTTCCAGATTCTATTATGTTCCTACTTTTCTTTAAATTTAAAATTTTTTAGAGGGGCTAAATGGCCATTGTTTTTTTGGTCTCATTGACACGCGTTACTGTGTCAAATTTTCATTTCTCTAAACTGATAAATGTTTCTGGCAACAAAATGATCTCTTTGAGATCTCAAATGGGTTATTAAAATTCAGCTTCACTTTAAACCCAAATGGGTCACATTAGCTTCCTCTTTCCCAAACTAGATACTTTTTGCTCTTGATTTTTTACTATTGGAGACCTTAAGTAGATTTCAACCCACCAGACACTCCTCATTTTCCAGAATATTTAAATTGATGTAAATTTCAGAAGACACTATCCCATATAATAAACTAAAAACATATTATAATTACTGCCTTTCCATAGTCTATTAATTTGGCAATCCTATCAAAAAAAGCTATTAAATTCCATCTGTCATAATTTTTTTAAAAACCAATTCTATTTATTGCTCATGATTGTGTTACCTTGGAGAGGTTTTTACAGGCTCTTCTTCTTAATCGTTGTTTTATTGAAGGATTTAAGTTACATTCACTGAACCATAATTACCATGATAGCAGTTTACTCTATCCTGGAAAATTGATACGATGTTGGCATTTAATTCTGTCATTTCCCAGGTCTCAGTAAATTTTCAGAAATAACCATCAGTGGTGGTTCAGTAAGTTTTTCAACAAAATCCATTAACACCTTAGATGGTAGATCATTCTGACCTTGCGTACTCATTTTGCCCAAGTGTACCTTTACCTGCTTTTAATCAACAGCTATTTTTGAAAGTATTATGTTACATTTATATCCAAGAGTGAAAATAATGGTTTTGTGTAAAACAATTTCTTTGCATGAAATGTAATTCCCATATTTGCACGGTACAGAAAGAGTGACAATATTCTGATTTGTGGGCTGATAATACACATAGTGGGGTCAGTTTACAGAGCATCTCCTCCCTACTATGAGTGTTCCAACATATTTCCTTTCATGGCTGCATGGAAAACATGTTATTCACATCCCAGGACATCTTCTATAGCTGCTGAATGTGGAAATAAGTCTCATTTACTTAAGATAATATACACACATTCACATAGGCACATTAACTTTTTGGAAAATTACCAAGAAAGTTAACTCATTAAACTGACTTTTCTGGATAGAGCTCAAGATTACTTATTACTGTATGTGCTTTGCATATATTAGCACGTCTGTATAATTTCAACTAAAAAATAAAAATAAAGTGGTAATATTTGGGATTGATTCAAATGATAAAATCAGAGGAACTGCAAAATCTTGCAGAAATTTTCATATATTAGATTTTAGATATCTGAAACTCTCATGGTCTCCGTTCTGCCTTCTGTCCAAACTTAAGTCCTGATCATGCAAAAAAAAATGGGCAAGCGAAAACAGTCGGCCTGAATAAAATGTTCTGAAACATTTTTGATCGCTGATAAATGTAAAATGGTGCCCTTGGTTGGATGAGGTCGTGTTACGAGCTTTGGAAGGATTTGTGAAACAAGAAAATCAATAGTTTTGTGTATTTAATGTCTCTCCTGCAAGCAAAGTCAAAGAGGAAAAACAATGCCACTTGTATGTAGTGTTCTACGGGAGATAAATCCTTTCAAATGATCTGAGTTGGAGGTGTACATTATCTGAAAATTGGCAATTTAGCACGAGCTGATAAATCACTTTACTTGACCTGAAAATGTGTAGAGAAGATGTGCTAAATGGCACCCAGTGCACACTCTCTTGACGTGCATATTTTACATGGATGACTGATAGCTTTTTCCACTCCTTCTCTGTAACATAAATTTAATGTACTCTTTCAGATATGGCAAGCAGATTTTTTTTTATGCGTGATTCAGCCACATTAAAAACCTTAAATGTCAACAAGTTTTGTTGGTTTGTTTTGTTTTTCCACTTGGTAACAGAAATGCTTTTCTAATGTGGTTGTCTCTCATCCAAGTAAAATGTCCATTTACATTCATTCCAGGAATTACTTTAACATGGAAATAGATCTAAAGTATTTCTGCAAATAAATATAATTCACAAACTCTTATGTCATCTACCACCACAATATAACTCACATTTATTATACCCTTTACATTCCAACCCTCAGTATCTTAACTCAGGTCCTAGCTGCTTCTGTCTTAGTCTAATCTAGTTTCTTAAGAGATGTCCCCCCCAAAAAAGAACAAAGAAAAAGAAAGAAAAAGCCTGACCTGTGGTGATGCAGTGAATAAGGTGTCGACCTGGAATGCTGAAGTCACCAGTTTGAAACCCTGGGCTTGCCTGGTGAAGGCACATATGAGAGTTGATGCTTCCTGCTCCTCCCTTTCTTTCTCTCTCTCTCTCTCTCTCTCTCCTCTCTAAAATGAATAAATAAATAAAGTCTTTAAAAGAAAAAAAAGAGATGTCCCTGGTCTATTCTTTCCCAACTCTAGTGCAATGCATATGTAGTGCCTGATTGTTCTTCTTAACACATTGTTCTATTATCAGTCTTCCTTTTTCAAAATAAATGGGTCTCTATTATTTTTGAATCAATCATAAACACCACTGCATAATATTCAAAACTCTTTGTAATCTGGCCCAAGCCTTTCCCATATATAGTCATACCCCAAATCCAGTCACAATGGACTGTTCATCATTTCTTGAACATATTTGGTACATTAACTACTATATATATAAAGCTCTCTCCCTTCTAATTTAATCCCTGTCTGTTTAGATTCTTCTATTAATCAAGGCAAATTTCAAATGCACTTGCTCCCATAAAGACTTCTTTGATCATTTCACAAAAATAATCTTCTAGATCTTAGTACTTCTGTTACACTTACTATTTAAATTTTGTGGTAACCACTGGCCATATAATGAACAGAATCTCTGTCTTTGCTCATTTTCCATTCCTGAGCAATTACATAGGACATAGTCTCCTATTTAAAATCTATAGAATACTTAATCCATCCATGATGCCCAGAAAATATTAAATTAAAACGTGATGAATGATGGACTATGAAATCAGCCAAGATCTATCCCAGATTTATAGTATATATGATACCTTTTTTGACACCTAAGATATTTATATTTAATATTTTAAAAACTTTTATCTCAGAGCAAACCCATTTTATTTATTTATTTATTTATTTATTGTTATTTTTTCTGAAGTGAGAAGCAGGGAGTCAGAGAGACAGACTCCTGCATGTGACTGACTGGGATCCACCCAGCAAGTCCACTAGGGGGCAATTATTTACCCATCAGGGACACTGCTCCATTGCAACCAGAGCCATTCTAGCACCTGAGGTGGAAGCCATGAAGCCATCCTCAACGCCCAGGCCAACTTTGCTCCAATGTTGCCTTTGGATGTGGGAGGGAAAGAAAGAGATAGAGAGAAAGGAGAGGGGAACCATGGAGAAGCAAATGGGTGCTTCTCCTGTGTGCCCTGGCCAGGAATCAAACCAGAGACTTCCACATGCCAGGCCAATGCTCTACCTCTGAGCCAACCAGCCAGGGCCTCAAATCAAACCCATTTTAAAGTACAGATGCTTCTGGGAGAGAAAACAAATTAAGTTTATGATATTTTGTATGTGTTAGGTTCTTGTGTTTTTTATAAAAAATGATAGTCCTTTAATAGAAGAGCTCTTGAAGGCGTATGAAAGGGACCAGAACTGACACAAAGTGGAGGGCAGTCCTTGAAGACAAACGTCTCCTGATTTCAACACTAATGAGAGGTATGGTGAGCAGCAATAAATGGATATTACATAAGCTGGATAAGGAGAGCTTAGGAGGGCTGAAATATTAATTCATGGAGGAAGGGGATCACAGTTGTAAGCTTCAATATCTATGAATGGTACATAAAGAAAGAATCAAGCTGTATTGGTCATTGAGCCCTTGAAGTGAAGGTCTTCCCCAGAGATGGTAGGAAATAGGAATTTAAAGACTAAATCTTAGCAAATTCTAACCATATGCTAAGCACTTACATCCATTATCTTATTAGATCTTCATGGAAGATAGATCTAGCTACCCTCTTGTATATAGATAAACAGTGACTTTGATATACTTTTAAAGCACATGCAGTTAGAAATAATGTAATGGGGATTTGAAGCCCGTTTTGTCTGATAGTAATCCTATGGTGCTTTCAGTACATTATGTTGCTCTAGCAGAGATGATTTTCCCAGGTTAGTTTACTTTAGGCATGGCTAAATTTTGGCCCATTCCTTAGTTACCTCTCTAATACTAGAGTGGACATTAGGAATGGTCACAGTATTCTTTGAGTCAGATTCAGTATCAGCATCCTGTTCAACACAGCAGCATGGGAGGTCACTAGAAATCAGAGTTCCTCATCTAAGTTAAACTTATTGGACAGTTCTAATACCAGCAACCTCCTACCACAAAGAGAATGAGCTGTGCAATCTCAGATGTTCTCTCTGCATTGAGATTACAGCAAAAGTAAAAAGAACAAGTTAACCAAACAAACATTCACACTTATTTATTCCTACATACAACATTGTTTGAATTATGGATAGCTAGAGAAATATACTATGAAGGCAAAGTTTTTTGTATCTTACATATGCACTTGAAAACTACTTGGCTATAAAATTTATTATGAGAATTTATTATTATAATAATTATCAATTATTCAGTATAGTCTAAGTGCTGAGTCCTATATATCATGCCTAATAAAATGGACTAAGTCTAGTTACAACATTTATCACTCCCTCATTACCAAATCATCAGGGTTCATTTGACAGATGGTCCCTTTATCCCCAGTTTAGTTCCTTATATTTTCCTCTAAATCAAATTCCCATACAGATTCTTCAAGTCCATCTGTAAGCAATCAAACTATCAGCCCCATGGCAGCCTGTCTACATACTTGAACCAGATAAGGCACTACGTCTGACTAGCTATTTGGAAATTGCAGAATATATGGCAACTAAAAATTGGGCCAATTAGTTGACTAACCAGTCTCCTCTTTGTTTTTCTTTTCCTTTGAAGTTTATAGTAGATTTATGCATTCACGTGATCCAAACATTTCAATGGATTCCAGGTTCTCTTAGAATATCTAAAATATAAATGCTTTCCTGCTCTAGCTCCCTCCTGCCTCTTCAGACTTATCTTCACCGTCTTCCCCATTACTCACATGTCCTCACTTTGTCCAGTCCCGGCTGCCATCCCTTTCCCTGTAGGCCTTCGCTTACTCTCTGCCTAGAATACTGCATTCTCGCTGCTTCTCACGGGAGGCTGCCTTTCTCCTTTTAGGTCTCAGACCAAATGACACCAGCCCTGCCTAACAATTACTCTTTATCTCATCACCCTGCTTATCGCCTTCAGAAATGATCACAACCTGTGCCTTCTCTTGGTTCTATTACTAGTTTATTGCATTTCTCAAAGACTAGTATATTGCATTTCTCTCACAAAAGAATTATCTTTCTTTCCTCTGCTCATTACATCATTAAATATTTATTGAGCACTTATTAAATGTCAGGCACTGTTCTGTGCATTGGATATAAAGGTATAAATACTAAGCCCTTGCTGTCATGAGTTTATCTTTCAATGGGGGTGATAAAAAAAATAGAAAAAACAAAATGCAATCTGTTCCTATTATTTGTAAGAGTTATATTCTATAAAGTTATCACAAGCACTGAATTCATGATTACCGAACCATGGCTCCTAAGGGAAATAGACGTTAGGTACAATTAAGCCTACAGTCACCTTTTCATCAATTAATACATAACCTCACATTATGTGTTTGTTTAAATACACTTTATTCAACATATATTGTTGATTTATTAATAATGACTCATGGCTAACCTTTTAACTCATGCCTGAATGAAGCTTATCTAACACATGTCTTCTCCTCTCGCACTTAAGAGGCAAGAGGAGTATGGGGCATCACCTCTTGCACTTAAGAATACCAACCCCATTTAGGAATAGGAGACCACTGGTTTAAACCATGGAATCACCAACAAAACACATTAAGATGAGAAAAATGCAGTGCTAAAAAAGGACATGTGTTTGCAGTCTGAGAGCTGAAATAAGGGAGAGTGTTGCCTTGTGTGACCTCAGTGAGGTGCTCAAAATTGTCACTACTTTGAGCATGTTTCTGAATGGCCAGGAGGGGATTACAAATAAATGTTAGCAAGTAAAGAGAATGCACGACGGAATCCATGGATAATGAGCAACTATAATTACAGATGAGTAAAAGGATGAGAAATATCAAAAAGAAAGATTGAAAGGCAGAGTAAGGAGAATGAGTGCGTGATTCTAGACGGTTTGGAAGACCGGTCTAGTAAAGTGGAATTTAAGTAGAGTGAAATAAAATGAACAACGGGTTCCACAGGTTCTTGCCGAGAAGAGCCTACCAAGCATACTCACAAGACCAAGTACAACACCTGGGGGAGAAAATGTGCTTGGAGTAAAAGGAGGTGAACAAAGAACTTGCAAGTGGTATAGATTTGCTGGGGGTGGGGGGAAGAGAGACTACGTAAAAGATCATTATTAAATTGTTAGTTTTTGGCCCTGGCCGGTTGGCTCAGTGGTAGAGCGTCAGCCTGGCGTGCAGGGGTCCCGGGTTCGATTCCTGGCCAGGGCCCACAGGAGAAGCACCCATCTGCTTCTCCACCCCTCCCCCCCTCCTTCCTCTCTGTCTCTCTCTTCCCCTCCTGCAGCCAAGGCTCCATTGGAGCAAAGATGGCCCGGGCGCTGGGGATGGCTCCTTGGCCTCTGCCCCAGGCGCTAGAGTGGCTCTGGTCGCGACAGAGCGACGCCCCGGAGGGGCAGAGCATCGCCCCCTGGTGGGTGTGCCGGGTGGATCCCGGTGGGGCGCATGCGGGAGTCTGTCTGTCTCTCCCCGTTTCTAGCTTCAGAAAAAAAAAAAAATTGTTAGTTTTTACCTAGAATGAGACGGGAAATCAACAAATAGTTTTGAGCAGGAGAGTATCAGTATCTAAAAGTCTTACAATGACCGTTGTCACTGCTCTACGGAAAATAAAATGTAAGGAACAACATTGGAAGATGAGATGAATTACAATATTTCAGATAAGAAAAAATGGTGGCTTAGTGTAGCATAACAGTAGAGATAATATTTAGAAGCCATTGATGGGCAGAGACATGGGTATTGAGAGAAAAGCAAGAGTTCTATTTTAGATAGTAAGCTTGAGGGATAACAATCTTCCCAGTAAAGATGTCAATCAGGGAATTAGATATATGAATGTGAAGTTCAAGGGGCAGGTCCAGTTTGAAGATAATTTGGCAGTCTACAGTTACATTTGATTCTAAAGCCATGAGACTGATAATATTAACTAGGGAGTAACTAGAGAAGGAGCTATAAAGAGATCTGAGGACAGCAAAATATAAGTTTCAAGAGGGCAGAAATCATACCTATCTTATTGACCCTTATAAACCTAATACATTTTCAGTGTCTACACAAAAATTTCCACAGTAAATAATTTTAAATTATTTTTGAGACTACATTAATATTTTAGACTGATAAAAATATGTGCAATGGATTTTTCCAGTTTTATTGACAAATAATTGCCATATATTATTGTATAAGTTTAAGTCCATATATTGTAAAATGACTACCACAATAGGTTTAGTTAATATCCATCATTTCATAAAAATTGTCTTTGAGATGAGAAGTCCTAGGCTCTACTATAACAACTTCCCTGTATATCATACGGCAGCTATTTTAGTCAAGTTGTATGTACATTACATTCCTAGTACTTACTTAACTTATAACTGGAAGTTTGTACAATAGATTTTGAATCCACTTTTACACTTAAATTTTAAATATGTTTCACATGTTTCTATGGAGATAGAAAGAATAATTTTTCACTAGCTAAGTACTCTGGATTAGGTTTGCTTTACTTTACTTAATTTTAACAGAATTCATGTAGTTTTGGACTTCACTTATGAGTTTTCAGTGATTGTTTCTACAAGCCTTCGGCAATGATTAGGCTGAAAGGGAATTGCCTCCAAAATGTCAATCAAACAAATGAAGTTTATTCTCCTGTTTGACTTTCCACACCCACTCTGAGACTAACAGTTTTTTGAAACAGCAGTCATTACTGTGGTTGTTAGCAATGTTGTGAGCTGGTGTAGAAGAGATTTTTCAATGTTAATTCCCATGTTGGCTCATCAACATTTCATCTTTTTTTCCAAAGGATATCATATTTTCCTAATTGAGCAACCTTCCCGGGAGAATGAGCCCACCCAATTCATTACAACCCTGCCTCGGAGAGGAGACAGCAAAAGAAGTAAACGGGATGAGGCAGCTCATGGCCCCTGTTGCGTTGTATGTATCAGAGGCCTGAATTCTGAAGAGTAAATAGAGGTGTTGTCCTGAAGGTTTTAAACCCGACACGAAATGACACATCTCCCTGCCCTGATTTCTGAGTTTGGCTGAGCAGCTGGGGACTTTACAGCATCATCCAGACTTTCACTGGATTATGAAATAACTACATAAGTGCATTTCTAACTCAGATCTCCTGACATCACTCAATTACTTCTCCAGCTCCATTCACTTTGAAAAAAAAAGAGCCTCATGTAGTGCCTGAGACATAAAGATCAACCAGATTATATGTAGCAATGGAAATACAGTTTCCTTTTCACAAAAATCAAGTGTAGTTATTGTTATATTATGTGAATTTGGTGCACTTATAAGTTCTTAGTGGACAAGTTATACTTGTCTATCCCTAATCGTCATCGCAGTCTGCCTAATGAATGCCATCTTTAAACCACCTGTCTCATATTTTACTCTGACAGTTCTGACTTCTCGGACAGAGAAGCCTACTAACCATTGGCCAATAATTCCCAATTCACCAACCATCTCTGAAGAGGTCACAAGGAGTAAGTGAACAACTTGAGATACATGGGCATAAAGATTTCTTGTTATCTCAATGAGTTCTTGAAATAGAGTCTTGATATAGTCCCTTTCCCTGATGTCATATGGAAGATCTGGAATAAGATATTATGTTTGTCTTCCTTGATATCAGTATCCTGAGACACAGGTGTTTCTAAGTGACTCACTATTACTGTCTATCTTTATCCATTCTTCAAAAAATTTCAATTGAGCACCATGCATGTGCCTGGGATGGAATATATGTAAGTGCTTTGTCCCAGGCACAATTATTTCAATGTGAAGGCATCTCTAACCTGTGGCAGTATCATTAGGAAGGAATCAACAAAGGCCCTTCAATGTGTAGAATGAATAGAGTGTCAGCTGATGATCTGAAATATTAATACATCTCTTCCAATCAACTAAGATGAAGGTGGTCCTTTAAGCAGAAAACCCAAACAGAGCTGAAGGACTCCAGTTAGGCAGTAGAGTTGAAAATAAATGTTTATGCTCCTACGAGTCACAAGTAAAATGAAGAGCTGACAGACTTCTGGAGCAGGAGCTAAGCTGTGAGCTCTGTTGCAGAGAAATGTGCTGGGAAGAAAAGAAACTCAAGAATGGTCTTGGAAAGCTGTTCTGAGTCCAGAGCCTGAATGTGCTTACCGTAGCCACAGAACCTTGTGCTGCGTCAGATTAACTAATGGTATGACTCTCCTGTGTCTTTTCTATCTATTGTCACTCAGTACTGAAAAGAATTCTTTTTGGAATCATCAGTCTCCTGTGGATATTCTAGTAGACATCTAGAAAAGAAGCTAGGTACGGGGGTGGGAATACATCTAAGGTGAGGCAAACTCTGTGTCCACCTGGGTGGCTTCTTATAAATTTATATCCCTGGGCCTTCCTCCAGACCTACTTAGAATCCATGGGAAAGAGGATCAAAAACTCATTCTTTTTTAAAAAGCATGGCAAGTGATTCTTCAGGCCACCGGAAGTTGATCCTTATGCCCCAGGGGAAGATAAAATGCAGAAGAGCTGCCTCCACCTTCCCTTTCCATTCAGAGTCTCCTTACAGATCCTCCTCTGTCAAATACTCAAGGCTCCATGTTTTCTTTGCATAGATTTTTCTCTTTCACAAGTTTTTTCAATGGATTTTTAATCTCACTAGTTTCCCTGAAGTAGAAAAAAGAGGTCATTCTAAGCCTCAAGAAAATTCTGAATAGCCCTTCCTAGCCAACATCCACTTATCTTTCAAGGCTCAATTTGGATGTCAGTTTTCCCTGAAATGTTCCCTTATCCCTCACCTGACCCCAGTCTGAATTAAGTGTCCTTCCTCTGTGTTCCTAGATACCTGAATTTACTACTGAGACATTGTGGTAAAATCATTTACTTCTCTGTTTTTTAAACCAAAGCTCCTTCCTATCATATTGTGCCTTGTCATTTATATTTTTACCTCTAGCTTCTCACCAGCACCTGGACCGTGATAAATAGTCAATAGATGTTGCTTGAAAACAAACTTGCACGTGTGCGTAAGTGCGTGATAATCTAATCCAGAAAGGAGCAGCGAACTAAGCAAGCCTGAAGCTGCAACGTGAGGAACTAGAGTTTCGTTTTCAAATTGACAGTTAAGGACATGAACTTATCCGGGAAGCAGTTCAGAATCCCTGAGTTGTAGGACCTTGAGAAAATAAAACCTAATAGTCATCTTGCCACCGGATCTATTTCCAAAAGCAATTGAAGGGAGCGGCCAAACCCATTACTCTTTCCCCTGGTTCCAAGGTAACTGTCTTCGAGTGTTTTACCAACAACAAATGATCGATGTTTTTACCCTAAACGAGGTTCCTAGTGCCATGCAAGATACACACCAGAAAATATAATACAGCAACTAAAAATTGTGGAGTGATGAAAGAATCAAAGGCAACAGGGAAAGACACTTAGAATCACAACGCTTCCACAGATCCTCGGGCTCTGAGTATGGAGTCCAGGCAAGGTGGAGAGAGGTTTCCCCAAGGTCATGGCCACAGCCGTACCTACTATAGTTGAACATTTAATTGGACACAGTACAGAAATTTGAGAAACCAAGTATCTTCCCTAGTGTTTGTTTGTTTTGATTGGGATGATGTCAGATTATACTGTACTTTGAGAGAAAGTTTTCAGAGGAGAGCAACTTTCTCAGCTCCTCTCCATCCTGGCCTCAGAGTCACCAGCTCAGACAGTAATGAGCTCTAGTCTAGGTGCTTTACCACAAATCACCAATTAAAGCCAGCCTAGGTGCAACAGCAGGAAACGAAACAAGTTTCCCAGCACCAGCCAACTGAAATGAAATGGGACCTAGGTTGACTTGTGGTGATTCTTTGAATAAACCCATAAATAAAACTGTGTATGAAGGCTCAAGATAAAAAGAAAGGCTTAAGTTAGCCACCTAGCCATGGACTGCCCCTTCTAGACTGTTTTTTTTTTTTCTGCTCTAATTTAACATAAGAAAAAAAAAAAAGAACTTATCCTTATAGTGCATAATGTATCCTTATAATGTATAATTTAAACACTTTCAAACAATCCATAATGATCCAGTTTTTGTTTGATTTTTGCTTAAAGGCAACAACCCAAGGCTGAAAGGAAGTTGCCTATTTTTCCTGACATTTTAATGGTGAAAACCAAAATTAACTCAATAAGTTGTTAGCTCAAAAGCACACATTCCTCTTTTGGGATTTCTCCTTTAAACAGAACTTTCACCCACATGTAGAATGGGATCAAAGCTCTCCACAGGAGGCATTCTATAAAGCTGAAGGCCAGGAAACCTCCCATTAGTGGAGAATCTCAGGAGCACATGGAGATCCATCCTCTAAACTCTTTCTTGCCTAATAACATGAAAATAGATGCTCTGGTAGAACTGCACAATACATTAGAATAGTGATTTTCAACTGGTGTGCCACAAGAATTTTTAAAACACGCAATACCTGACTATTTAGCAGGGGCACTGACCTCTTTTTCCTTAGCTTGTCAAATTTTTAAAAATTACAACCAATAAAACAATAGCCATCCAGTATGAATGAATCAAAATTATACTTAATTTTTTGTTAGACTGGCAATATATATATATATATATATATATATATATATATATATATATATATATTAGTGTGCTACAGAATTTATTTTTTTAAGTGAGAGGCAGGGAGACAGAGAGACAGACTCCTGCATGCACCTGGATGGGGATCCACCTGGCAACCCGGGTCTGGAGCTGATGCTCTACCCATCTGGGGCTGCTACTCTGTTGCTTGGCAACTGAGCTATTTCAGCACCTTAGGTGAGGCCAAGGAGTCATTCTCAGTGCCTGGGGCCATCTTGCTCAAACCATGTGAACCATGGATATGGGGGAGGAGATAAAGAAAAAGAGAGAGTGGGGGGGGAGGGGGGGAGAAGCAGATGGTTGCTTCTCCTGAGTGCCCTGACTGGGAATCAAACCTGGGACTTCCACATACCAGTCTGACACTGTACTGCTGAGCCAACAGTCCAGGGCTCAGAATTTTAGTAAATTGTTATAGGTGCTATGAGATGAAAGAGGTTGGAAACCAATGCATTGGAAGACTTGGAAGCCGTGGGGATGATAGCACACCACACAAAATATGGCTAATTTTTCCCTAAAAAGGACTCAGCTAGGATACACAGCATCATTCATGACCCCAATGCCTCATCCTTCCATAATTATTCACTTTCCATCCATTCCGTAATTACACTGAAAGCCATAGGAAACTTCCATTATTAATAATAGTAATAATCACTGTCAATGTTATGAAGGTCCTTTCAATTGCCAAACAGATATTAACTTTTATTTATATAAAATATTATTTAATCTTCTCAATCTATGGGACAGGAGCTATTCTCCCTCTGCTTTTACCTTTCATTTTATTTAATGGTGTTTCAAATTAATAAGTAATATGTGCAAACAATGAAAATTTCAAATGGAACAAAGAGGAATGCAGGAAAAGGTGATTCTGCTTGCTTACGATCTAAGGTCTCAGATAATTTCTATAAGAAACCAATATAACCAATTTCTTGGTTATTCTTTCAGAATTAATTGATACACACAAATATGCAAGAAAATATTAACTTTTCATACAAATAGAAAGACACTGTCCGTTATCTTCCAGTTTGTCTTTTGTACTTAACTGTGCCTTACAGACACATGAAACCCTAGCTCTACCACAAGTTATTTAATCACCTCATTCTAGTAGGTGCTCATCACAATGATAACACAAGCATAAAACAGTATTTTACATATAAGGTAATTTAATCTTTATAAAAACTCAGTGAGATAGATGCTATTATTAATTTCACTTTACTGACGAGGATGTGGAGTTTTAATAAAAGTTAGTAATTTGTCTAAAGTCACAGAGCTAGTGTATAAAATCGGGGTGCTAAGCCATGATGCTTGCCTAGTTTCTACTTATTTCTCTCTCTCTCTCTCTCTCTCTCTCTCTCTCCTTCTTTCTTGCTTCTTTCATCACTCTCTCTCCTTCTTTCTTGCTTCTTTCATCATTCTTTCCCACTTCGCCCACTGCACACACATAATCCCAGTTTTTTTATTTCTCTTCATTCTCCCTTGTTGATTGGTTGGAGCCTTGTTCCCTCAATGATGACCTTATGTGATGAACACAAAGTTCCGTCACTTGATACTAGTATATGGTGGATGTGTTCCATTTCTGACCTAGATGCACGTCACAAAAATCCTCTTGTCAACTTTCCACCTGCTTTCAGGACAAAGTCCAAACTCATAAATATGAATTGATTTGTCATTTGCATGGCAAACATGGATGAACTTGGAAGACATCATACTAAGTGAAACAGGCCAGACAGAGAAACAAGTACTGTGTCATCTCACTTGCATGTGGAGTCTTCAAAGAATAAAGTCAAACTCATAGAAAAAGAGGAGAAAACAGTGGTTATGGGGAGCTGAGAAATGGGGAAAGAGGAGAGATGCTGCACACCTTTAGCTATCACATGAATAAGATCTCGGGATCCACTCAGCAGAGTGACTATAGTTAATATTAGAAAATGTCAAGTATTAGAGACTTGACATTTTCTAAGAGAGTAAATCTTAAGCATTCTTATCACTCACACACAAACTACATGAGGTAATAAACGTGCAATCTAACCTGATTGTAAGAATTATTGCACAATGTATACATATATCAAACCATCATGTTATTGCACTTTAAGTAAATACAATTGTATTTGTCAAAAGCTTGAGGAGGACCTGGCTGGTTGGCTCAGTGGTAGAGTGTCGGCCTGGTGTGCAGGAGTCCTGGGTTCAATTCCCAGCCAGGGCACACAGGAGAAGCACCCATCTGCTTCTCCACTCCTCCCCCTCTCCTTCCTCTCTGTCTCTCTCTTCCCCTCCCGCAGCCAAGGCTCCATTGGAGCAAAATTGGCCCGGGCACTGAGGATGGCTTCATGGCCTCTGCCTTGAGCACTAGAATGGCTCTGGTTGTAACAGAGCAATGCCCCAGATGGGCAGAGCATCGCCTCCTGATGGGCATGCCGGCTGGATCCCAGTCGGGCGCATGCGGGAGTCTGTCTGACTACCTCCCCGTTTCTGACTTCAGAAAAATACAAAAAAAAAAAAAGCTTGAGGAAATGAGGGAAGGCAGAAATGAAAAGTGAGGACTCTAGTTAGTTAAGAATTAATAAACCCTGGACAGTTGCCTCAGTGGTAGAGCGTCGGCCTGGTGTGCAGGAGTCCCGGGTTTGATTCCCGGCCAGGGCACACAGGAGAAGCACCCATCTGCTTCTCCACCCCTCCCCCTCTCCTTCCTCTCTGTCTCTCTCTTCCCCTCCCGCAGCCGAGGCTCCATTGGAGCAAAGTTGGCCAGGGTGCTGTAGATGACTCCAAGGCCTCTGACTCAGGCGCTAGAGTGGTTCTGGTCGCAACAGAGCAAAGCCCCAGATGGGCAGAGCATCACCCCCTGGTGGGCATGCTGGGTGGATCCTGGTCGGGCACATGTGGGAGTCTGTCTGCCTCCCCGTTTCCAACTTCAGAATAATACAAAAAAAAAAAGAATTAATAAAGACATTTTGTTGACAAGAAAAAATGGGGGACACTGGAGGGGTACTTGACACCAGATCTCGACTTTCATTGTGTGTAAGACTCAGATTCCGTATTTAGCAGTTCTTAGGTAGGACAAAGAAATCTGCCATCCTAATGGGCATCAGGAATTTTTCTTATGAAAGCTCAACTCTGCGAATAATTGCTGCAGGGGTTACAATAGAATCAATAACAAACAAGTATAACAACTTTTCAACCCCTTTTCAAGGCATACTGTTGTAATTTAAAACAAGAGCAGTTTCATTAGCCATACTAGTACATGACTTCATCCTTGTCACTCATCTTCACTTTTCTTTGTACAAAGCCTGGTTAAGTCACTTGTCCTACCTCTAATTCAACACAAAGCCCTTCCTAAAAGTCTGAGCTTCAGTATTTAATTACATGTCATGAGGGCTCTGAGAAATTCATCCATGGACATTGTATTTAAGCCTTCTTGAAATAAAACAACAGAGGTAAAGCAGAAAACATGGGATTTGTAAAAATAAAATAAGATAATTATCCATTTTTGAACTAGCTGTATGAAATTATTTTTTTCTTGAAGATGACTGCAGTCAAAATTTTCATGTATATATTCCTCAACCTCAATAGAAAAGAACCAGAAACAAAGCTATAAGAGCATTTGTTCAAACAATACCACCTCCAAAAAAGAAATCTGACCTTATGTTGGCCAAAGTATACAAGTTTCCATCTCTCAAATACTCTATAAATTTTCTATCTTTATAGGGTTTTAAAATAATCAAATCTATTCCCTGGATGATTGATACTGCCATAATGTGAAAGTACTGTGAGAAATCACAGAACCCTGAGGGCTACCCTGTCTCCTGTGGTTGACTGGTTTTATCGTGTTAACAAATCATCTAGTACTCACTCCTGGTCAGTGATGTTATCTGAAAGGAATTTCTTATCCAGAGCATTGACAAGAATTAGGAGCTATCATAACTTCTCTGGCTCTATGTCCAAAGTGAAATAAGTAATCTTTCAGGAAGTGAAAATGTCTTTGAAAATAAATATAACCCTGATGGAAGATTAAAGCCCATCCTAAGAACATCTTGGCTCCACACGCAAAGACTTCACAACTATTTGAAGAGCTTTTGCCAAACTCTACAGCAGCAAGCTGGCTCTTCTCACTCTCTCCAAGAGGTATATTTATCTCTTGATATAGAAGGCTGGAGAGCTCTCCAGAGCAGGTTTGTGGACTCCAATCCACTTAAGACTGAAATGTCATCAAGATTGCTAAGACCTGTCTTGGTGATCTGAGTAGTTCTAAAGAAAGGAATGTTCCCTATCAACACACACACATACATACACACACACACACACACACACACACACACACACATCAAAGAAATAAAATTATGAGCTAGCTGAGTATACCAAGCAAAGGGACTTCTTAGTAATTAAATTTAAAGGGCCTTTTAATGATACTGAATATTATATGTCAGGGAGTATTTTTAACCCTTACAACTACTCTGGGAAGTGCTATTATCACTGGTCTCATTTTGCTCCAAGATGCACAGGGGCTGAGCCACCTGCCAACATCATACTACCCATAGTAACAGAGCAGTTATTCAACCCAGGTAGTCTGGGTTTAAAGCCGAATGTTTAATTACCACGTGTAAGATACACCTTAATTTTGGGGCCCGAAATTTGAAAAAAAAAATATATTACATAAAGTTATTGAACTCAAGTTTTACTCATCATAAAATTCATTCCTACAAAAAAGCGGGAAATGCAAGTAAAAACATCTACAACCCCTGTATAAGACGTTCCCAGTTGTTAGACCCCCAATTTTTCAAAAAATGGTGCATCTTATACATAGAGAAATACAGTTCTTTGTGTACTACTTCTACATACCTATAATGGGAGTCCCTCCATCTCCTTCATGGTAAAAGAATAAAGAAAAATTAACCTTGATAATGACAAGGCTATTAATAAAAGTTGCAAACTCTAATTTACAAAGCACCCTGAATAGGCTTGATTAAGAAATAAAAATTTTTTTAAAAAAATAACTTTCCTGTGCCAAAGCCCATGTGAGCTATTTTGAGCTTTAAAATCATTTTCACCCTTGAAACTTTCCCTCACCTCCTATCTTCAGAGCAGAATTTGTAGTTCTGAGTTTTGACAGAAGCCCAGTGAGCCAAAATTCTGTGGGAACAGCTGTTCTTGAGGCATTTCTACATTGACTGGAACCCTGAAAAACAAAATATATCTTATTTTTAAGCAGTAAAAATGAAGGTTGTAGGTTGTTTAAAATCACCAGCAATAAGTCCTGGCCAGTTGGCTCAGCGGTAGAGCGTCGGCCTGGCATGCAGTGGACCCGGGTTCGATTTCCGGCCAGGGCATATAGGAGAAGCGCCCATTTGCTTCTCCACCCCCACCCCCTCCTTCCTCTCTGTCTCTCTCTTCCCCTCCCGCAGCCAAGGCTCCATTGGAGCAAAGATGGCCGCTGGCTCCTTGGCCTCTGCCCCAGGCACTAGAGTGGCTCTGGTCGCGGCAGAGCGACGCCCTGGAGGGGCAGAGCATCGCCCCCTGGTGGGCAGAGCGTCACCTCTGGTGGGCGTGCCGGGTGGATCCCGGTCGGGCGCATGCGGGAGAATGTCTGACTGTTTCTCCCCGTTTCCAGCTTCAGAAAAAATACAAAAAAAAAAAATTACCAGCAATAATTGGTAAAAATTTACCAGTGTAATGCACATGGATGACATATTTCTAGGCTTTCAAACTTATGTCCTTAAATTTAAAGGCCACCCACACAGAGGCCATCTTAAATGCTAATTGTAGCTAGTGCATTTTTATATATGCAACAAATACTAAAAAATAGGGAACATTTGTCATCATCATGATGTAAGCCAAAAAAAAAAAAAAAGTGCTATTCTCTCTATATTCCAGATCTTTACCAGTAAGAAGGTGGGTTTATCGCACTGTCTCTGAAAATCTGGTCTGGGGACTAGAACTGTAGAGTCAAAGGGATATGCTGGCCAGTCCATCAATGTGTTAGAATGGAATCCCAAGGTCACTGAGATTGTCTCAGTTTCTCAAATTATAGTCTTAGCTTCAGCTATCTAAAGCTTTTGTTGAATATCTATTTTATTTTATACTTATTTGAATGAACTTAATTTTTTATCATAATTTTGCTAAATTCTATGCTCAGTAACATTAAAGTGCTATTAAGTTAATGTTTAGCCTACTATTTCTGCCAAACATATTTTTCTTCATACCGGAATTTCTCATAATTAAAACATTCAAGAATTAAAGTTTTGTTCAGAAAGTGTTCTGAGGGAACTTCCAGATTTAAAGGCATATGGAGAAAGCATAAGCAGTAAACTCTCTGACATTGCTCTTAGTAATATATATAAGGTCTACCGGAAAGTTCTGTCCATTTTTAGAATAAAACAAAATACAAATTTTTCTTACCATCAATAAACTTTATTAAATAATATAATTGCCATTATTTTTAATGATTTCTTGCCAGCATGAGGGCAATTTGTATATCCCATTTTTGAAAAATGTTTTATCTTTTGATGCGAAAAATTGAACCAGTGCTTGTTTGATATCTTCTTCATTTTTGAATGTTTTGCCCTTCAAAAAATTTTGTAAGGACAAAAACAAGTGATAGTCAGAGGGTGCTAAGTCTGGGGAATATGGTGGATGTGACAGACATGCTTCTGTAGCATTTCTTCCTTGTTGAAATTCATAAAAATTACAGTGCCGTAAATGAACTTTATCAGTAGCCATGGGTACACTAGCGCTTCACACATAAGACTAACGTGAATCAACTTTGTTTTAGTTAATTTGCTACGTCAGTATGTATACATTAAGTGATAAAAATAGAGAGGCACACATGCGCCAAATAAACATGTGCTTACGTGTCGAAACTTGTTGTGATAGAAATGGACAGAACTTTTCCGGTAGACCTTATATAATATATATATATTATATATATATAATATATATAAATATATATATAATGTCTCCTCAAGCAGGGGAAACAAAAGAAAAATAGACAAATGGGACTAAAGCAAACTGAAGAATTTTTGCACAGTAAAGGAAATTATCAACAAAACAAAAAGACAGCCTAATAAATGGAAGAAAATATTCGCCAATGATATATCTGATCACGGGTTAATCTCCAGAAAAATAATAAGGAAGTCACACAAAGTAACATAAAAAAAATTGATTAAAAGATGTCAAGGGGAAATGAATGGACATTTCTCCAAAGAGGACATAAAGGTGGCCAATAGCTATATGAAAAATGCTCAGTGGTACTAAACAGCAAAGACATGCAAATTAAAACCAAGATTAGTCATTCCTACACATCTGTCAGAATGGCCAGCACCAATCAATCAACAAACCAATGTTGAGGAGGATGTGAAGAAAAGGGAACCCTGATGTACTGCTGGTGGGATGGCAAATTGGTGTGGCCACTGTGGAAACATTACGGAGGGTTCTCAGAGAATTAAAAACAGAGTTACCATATGACTCAGCAATTCCACTCTGGGGCAGCCATCGAAAAAAAATCCAAAACACTGATTCAAAAAAGATGTATGCACCCATGTGTTCATTGCAGTGCTATGTACAGTAGCCAATATGGAAGCAAACTAAACATACATCAACAGATGATTGGATAAAGAAGATGTGATATATATCTATAATGGAATATTGCTGAGCCATTAGAAAAGAGTGAAATCTTATCACTGGTGATAACATAGATGGACTTGGAGGATATTCTAAATGAAATAAGTCAGAGAAATACCACATGCTTTCAGTTCTATCTGGACTATGAAACCAAAATAAATGAACAAGCAAAACAGAAACGTATAGATACAGAGGATACACGGATGGTTGTCAGATGGGTGGGGGTTGGGTGGATAGGTAAAAAAGGGGAAGGGATTAGGATGGACATCTTGCCAGTTACAGAAAGTCACTGGGATATAAAGCACAGCATAAGGAATATAGTCAATAATATTGTAATAACTATGCATGGTGCCAGGTGGGTACTGACTTATTAGGGGGTTACTTTGTAAGATATACAGATGTCTAACCATTATGATGTATACCTAAAACTAATATAATATTGAATGCCAACTGGAATTTTTTTAAAAAAAAATGCTTTTCAAGGCATTCTCTTTCCCCTAGAAGTCCAAGGAAAATGAATCTGTAATTTCTGTTTTCTCACCATTTCCTGAGTTATCTTCATATTTTTAAAACCAAGAGACTTTGATTTGTCAGGGATTTTTAGTGGGCAGTATTTTGGAGCTTTCTGCAAACATGGGCACAGTTAAAAACGCAGCTACATGTGTTTGCCACAATGCTGAGATCGTAATGCTTAGTAAAGAAAACCGTCAACAAAACAAAAAGACAACGAAATGAAAGGAAGAAAATATTCGCCGATGATACAGCTGATGAGGGGTTAATCAGATCCTTTTCTATCAGATCCTTTTTCTATCTGTTAAAGCAAATTGGGCTCTGGGCAACTTCTCATGCTTGCCAAAGATACAAACTTCCTACTCTCTCTTCAGTTCGCATCATTGTTGCTCATCTCCTTCTTCAGATCCCCCTCTTCCCATTTTGTGGCACTGAGATACCCTTATATCTTTTATCTTGTGACTTTCATTCCTGTTTCCTTCACTACGCAGTGTTCTTATTTCTATTCAGGAGATACAAACATTCTTCAAAGTTTTGTTCTCAACTTCTCGTTTTGCTCTCTTCCTAGCTCCTCCCAAATCTCTCTCACTGGTCTCAGGTGCCCCCCAAGCAATGGCATTTGTCTTTCTACAAATAGCGACCAAGTCCGATGTGACTAGCCCGATTACCATATTCCCAACAGCCTGGTGAGCAACTTTTCTCAGAAACCTTTCAAAGGAAGCTTAGCCTTCTTCTCATGCAGTTTATTCCCTATTCCAGGTCATAGCACTGCCTTCTTTCTAATCATTGATGCTTGAAACCATCCTTATCCCTGATCCCGCCTCCATTCACATCCATTTAATAATTATCAAAGGCCAAAGTCTTCTAGATCTGACGCTGGTAAGCTTACATATCTGTCCTCTTGCTCTAATTACTACTAAAAACAAAGTCAAATTTTATTAAAATGACCACGGACAATAGCAATAACCTGTAAATTGGAATTTCTGTTTCCTGAAACTTTTCCGAAACAAAATTTGCGGCTGATGTCCTGTAGTGAATTCTAAGGTATAAATCAGATTTCATTTCAAGAATCTTACCTTGCTCTCCATAACCTTTGTCCTGGCATATAAAGCTTTCCAATTTCAAACTCTAATCTACCTCTCCAGTCTCTCTCTATATAATCCCTTACCTGTTACCTTCTATTTATTCAAACAGGACTAATTTTCTTAAGCACCACCTGTGGTAGGTAGCGTTCTAAAGAAGTCATCTGACATCCCACCTCAGATTTCTATCCTCTGGTTATTCAATCAAATACTAATCTAGGAACTGCTGTGAAAATGCTTTGCAGATAAAATTATAATTACTAATCAGCTGACTTTAAAATAGGGAGCTAACACTTGATTACCCAGGTGAGGACAGTGTAATCACATCAGTCCTTAAAAGCAGAACAGGGAGGAAGCACCCGTCAGAGGGACAGTAGAAGAGGGAAAAGGAGAGAGTCAAAAGCCTGAGACAGACTGCACCCGCAGACCCCCGGATGCCGGAGGGAGGCCACCTGGAAAGCATGAGAGGAAAGCAAGCAGCTATTAAGAGTGAAGATCAGCCCCCTAGCTACAGACGGCGCAGAAATGAAGACTTCAGTCCTACAGCTGCAAGGACTTGAAGCTGGCCAACAAAACCACCTGAGCAAATCTGGAAGTGGGTCCATACCCAGAGCCTCCAGAAGGGAGCACGGACCTGCCAATGCCTTGCTGTTGGCCTTGTGAGGCTCCAAGCAGAGTGACCAGCTATGTGATGCTGTCTCCAGACTTCTGACCTACATAAACATGTGAGGATAAAAGGGTATTACTGTATTAAGCCACTAAATGTGTGGTCATTTGTGATCGTGGCAATAAAACCAAATACCCCACCCCACTGGGACACTGCTTCCCTTCCCCAGGGTATCCCACTTTGTAAAGTTGGGATGCTGTTTTCTCCTATCAACCCTATAGGGTGCACTCCCCTGGGCTCCAGGTAAAACATATTTCTCCTCTTTCAGAGCCAACGCTGTGGCGAGACCGGCCCTAGTGGTTCTTGTTATGATTGAACAACAAAGCTCAGCAATAACCATGAGTAAACTTTGAAGAAACAGACAAACACGGTTTGTTACTCACAAGTCCTGGAGGGTACAGGGCCCGCCTGGGTCCATGCAGCGAGGCTGCTGGCAGAGAGAGAAAGATCTCTCGAGCTCAGGCCTGAGGTGCTCTCACCAGGGGTAAGGTGGCAGGCCTCGCTTTCACAAGTGCACTCTTTATTGACGAATTTAAACCAGAAGAGCAGGAATTATTGCTGAGAAAAGAAAAACAAGCTGTCAAACAGTCAGGAATCTAAGCCCGCCAGAGGTCTGGGAAACAAAGGAAACTGCGGGGGTGGGGGGTGGCCTGGCTCTTTAAACTCCTTTGACGGGGCCATGTGTTTATTTCACACAGCTGTCTTTGAAACGGATGGGCGGATGGGCCATGGAACACTCGCATTTCAAAGTTCAAAAACCTGCCTTGCCTGTGCTTTCACTGCAGGTACCTTCTCTCCTCCCTCCCTCCTCCCCTCCCCCCTCCTCTCTTCCCTCCCCCTCCCCTCCTCCCTCCACCCTCCCCTCCTCCCTCCACCCTCCCCTCCTCCCTCCACCCTCCCCTCCTCCCTCCACCCTCCTCTCTCCACCAGCTGCTTAAAGCCCACCCTTCCTGAAGGACCCACACATGACTGTCACCTTCATGGAGTCTTTGTAAACCTGAGACTCCCCCCCCCACCTACTCTGTGACACCTCTTCCCCAGAATACTTCATCCTGCTTTCAAAACACCTACCCTATTTACGGACTAGTATAGATTGTTGAACACCAACCATTATTTCCCCTCTGCATTAAAATGTATACAAGGGCCACCTTAATTTCTGTATCAGTCAGATTTGGCCAGGTAGCAAAAAACTCCAATAGCTTAGTGGTTTGTAACAAGAAGCAGATTTTTTGTTTCTCCTGCTTTTGCTCTTCAGTGTAAGAACTCATTAACTGGTCTAGTCTGAACTCTGCTGGGCAGTGTGTTTCCCAACAACAGGGTCCAGCTGGATTTGGGTATAATTCACCGCGGGGCTTGGATCTAATTGATCTGTGTGTGTTCCTTTCCAATCTGAGCAGAGGGAAAAGTATTTAACATCCTGCTTTACAGGGTAGATCAAAGAAATTGTATATTATTAATATTATCATTTAATTAATATTATCTCAATAAATCTAATTTTTAAAAGAGACACTATAGTAATTTCACCCACACAATAGATTTTAAGCTTCTGTTCCCATCAGAACTATTGACAACTCATTTGCCAAAGGAAGTCACATGGGCAAGACCAAAGTGAGGGAAAGTATGTCTTACGTCCACACACCATATACCCTGGTATTCATGGAGATGTATATAATTCTATCATACAAAAGTGAAAAATTGGGGCATTTCATTCAATTGACCTTGGTATTCCTCATAGACCCACTTCTTTTCCCCCTCTGATATAGATAGTGTTCAGCACATAGTCTTCGGAGTATTGGTGCTCAGGAAGGAATAGTTGAACCTCTCCCTTTGAACACACTTCATTCCTCCAGGATTCTTCTTAATCATTCAAAACACATATTCCCTTTATCATACACACACACACACACACACACACACACACACACACACACACATACACACTTGCCAATGTTCAATTTAGCATTCAGATCATTCTTAAAAATTATTTTCAGCATCTACGTTTTTCCTCCCCAGAGAAGTCATGGGTTTTTAAAAGACAACTCTGCTCATTTAATTATTCTAAGACTCCCACACAGCGTGAAGATGAGGGCTGAATAGAGTGGATACCCCACCAGTATCCGGTGACTGCTGTTTTCCATTCAAAATGATGGGTCTTCTTTTCTGGGAACCTTCAGAATGCGTTCCTTGTCTTCTTATACAGAAAACATCAATGGTGCTCATCTCATTACAAACCTGAGTGTCATCTTTAGCTGTATTTTATTTAAAGGTGAATAATGATTCATAAAAGCATCCCTAGAGCCTTGAGAAGCCCGGACATGACATTTCCTGTCAATCTGAGCTTGTTCTGCCAGGGTCACTGACAAGGCTCTTGAAATTCCTGCTGAGAGGGAGCACAGCTGTGCTGTTGTTGAGGGGATGAAAGGAATCCTTCAGTTCTTGTAACAAGTTGCGGTAATAATCTAATGCTACTATTTGTTTGGTTGTTGGACACTGGCACTGTGCTGTTGAGAGAATGCAGGGCAGCTAGGAAGTCTGTGTAAGGAAAGAAGAATACTGCTGCTGCATCTGATTACACTCTACCAGATCAGACTGAGGGCAGGAAACCAACTCCGACACTCTCTTTTAGCTACAAGGTAACACTGTCTTCTCGATTTCATTATTATTCATAGATATGCCTCTCACAGGTTAATAAACTATTACAAAAGGCTCTGGCATCCGAGTTCTCGCTATTGAGAGGAACCATGACATTAGAAATTAGGCTGAACAAGTTTTTCAGTCTCCAGCTGGTTTTATCCCACAGCAATTACATCTCCCTGACAAGTAACTGAGTCACACTCTGACATCACAAGATCTGTTGACACCGGAGGTATTGGTAAAACAATCCCTTTAGTATCAGTTTGACAATGGGTGGTTCTCCACAAACCATATGAACAGAATCACATAGGTGTAATGCCCTTCAGCAATACATCAAGGTCTCTTGCTCAAATTAACTTAGATAGATGAATGTAAAATTGTATATATAGCCCTGCGGCTACCATGGAAACAGAGAGAGAGAGAGAGAGATACAGAGACATTTAATGAATGACTGCCTGTCCAGCAAATTAACCATGAGCATTCAGAGTATAGACAAGCATGTCTATAGATACCCAAATCTGTAATTCCCTTATATATTTTATTTTACTTTTTTGTAAAAAAAATCTTCTAAATGTGCTGAGCTTCCTAGATATGATACCTGCCCTAAACTAAACCCCTATGCCTTTACCTGCCCAATATTTTCCCCCTTCCTTTTTGGCACAGGACCACAGCTTTTCCTTGAGAAAGCACCTTTCCTCTACTGCACACTGTATGGGGGGAACTTCTAGTCCTCGGGTGACTCAAGTCAGGCAAGGCCAACTCTCGATCCCTGAAGTACGTCTCTTGAGAGAAATCAAACAAGGGCAGGAAGTGTATAGAGCTGAGCAGTCCCAATAGCAGAATATCTAAGCCAACTCTCCCCTAAGTCCTGTTATCTCCACCTGGACTTCGTATTTTCTAAGACCCATTTATTAAGTAAACTACATTATGTCCTTGAGCTGCTCCATTATCTACTTTTAATTTTTTGTACATTTGTTTTTGTCAAAATAAAAAAAAACAACAACTGTACTTACTAAGGAGAGACTTTTTAGGAGGATTACTATAAGGAAGGGGGAGGTAGAGAAGGGACTATTGCAATAGGGAGAGGTTGACCGTGGCAATAAGGGTAATGCTCAGACCATGCGAAGTGCAAGTATTCTATTTTTTTTTTTTTTTTTTGTATTTTTCTGAAGTTGGAAACGGGCAGTCAGACAGACTCCCGCATGTGCCCAACCGGGATCCACCCGGCATGCCCACCAGGGGGCGATGCTCTGCCCATCCAGGGCGTTGCTCTGTTGCGACCAGAGCAATTCTAGCACCTGAGGCAGAGGCCACAGAGCCATCCTCAGTGCCCGGGCCAACTTTGCTCCAATGGAGCCTCAGCTGCGGGAGGGGAAGAGAGAGACAGAGAGGAAGGAGAGGGGGAGGGGTAGAGAAGCAGATGGGTGCTTCTCCTGTGTGCCCTGGCTGGGAATCGAACCCAGGACTCCTGCATGCCAGGCCGATGCTCTACCATGGAGCCAACTGGCCAGGGCTGCAAGTGTTCTTAAAGGTTGGACAAAAGAGTTTTGTTATAGAAATAGAAATGAGGTTAGAAAAAAACATGGGTGTAGAAAAGTTGGGGTGCAAGGATAGCTTGGTAGATATTAGACCAGACAATGTTTTACCCTAAGACCAGCCTATTCTCAGAGGGCTGTTAGGGAGATGTTTGCAAGCTCAGACTAAGGGATGAATCAAAATTCAGGAACCTGGGGGTAGAAAAGAAACTTAATGAAGTTTGATTAAGGAGCTTTTTGTTTCATTCGATCAGTGGAAACAAGTATTTTCAATCATTTAGGAAGAAAAAAACCTCCAGAAATTTGGAGGGTCTGCATCTGGCCTTATCCTCTGACTCTTGTCCATAGACAAGAAGAGCATTCATGAGCCTAAGACATATGGAGGAGGGTGGTAATTTCTAGTAAGCTGTCTCCCAGAACACAAAAGAGTTGAAGGATTTCTTAAGCTTTACTGTTTTCCGAGATCTCAGGGCTCCTGTAAAGTTCAACATTATTCGTTTCAATTGTGTGCAACAAAAGAATACAAAATAATTTCCTCTCTCAGCTCCCAGATTATTTGACATAGAGTAGTCTTTAATATACATCATCTGATGGCTGATGAAGGGAGGGAGGAAGAAAGGGAGGGAGGAATGGAAGGAAGGCAGGCAGGATGCTAACTCCAACCACGCAGTAAAAGCTAGAGAGAATAATGATTCCACCCTGGGCTGTTTATAAGGCCATACTGCTCACAATCCAGAAAGATGCAAACCTGCAAGCAAACCGTGTCCCCAGATTACTCCTCTATATGTTTTATCCAGCCTGCAAAGTCTTTGAAGACATTCTGACCATCTTCTTAATGTATCACGGAGAGAGCTCCCAGAAGTCTGCCTTGCACATTCATTCTGCCGCAAGAACTGCATACACACGATGCAATAGATTTTCCCAAGAGCCTCATCCTCCAGAAGAAGAAAGGGCATGAAATGTGAGATACTTTGAGATAAAAATAAGAAAAGCTTCTCCTGATTTCATTTCTTAGTCTCTGCTGCCAGACCTTGCACAGAGGCTATGGTAAAAATTTCAGCATCATTCCAAATACGACTGCGTGCTAAGATAACCCCTAAGAAGACCTAATGGGCTCACAGCATAATCACGCTAGAAACAGCATAAAGACCATTTAACACATTCCTTTCCTTAAAATAAAGTGTACCATGCTACCTTCCTTGAAAATGCCAAGAATATAAAAATCATATCCTCACCCCTTTGACCATCACTGTAAATTGATCAGCAAAGGAAAACTTGGTAAGAATAGTCAAAGATCTACATAAATTCAATGTTTTAAAGAAAAAAATCATACTTGACTTATTATGGAAATTGATTAGTAAAGAGGAAATTGGTAAGAATATTCAAAGAATCACTTAACACCAATTTGTTTTTAAAGAAAAATAGTCATACTCAGCTTGAAATGCTAATAAATTTCTTATTAACATCTCAAAAGTACATTATAAATTCTCATTTTTCTCCCAGGACAGGACTCAACTGTTTTTGGCTTATAATTGATCATCATGTCTTCATGTCCTTTTTAAACCTCTTTATGCCTACGTTATAGAATCCCATCATGAACAACAATTTGCTTCATTTAAGAGCACCTCCTCTATAGAGCTCATCATTTTCATTTACCTGTTCTTGGACTATGTGTTAAATCTAACTAAATCAATTTTCACAAGCCCCTTCTTCAACTGGGAAGAGGCAATTAGCACCCAGGGACGTCACCCAGATTTCAGTGATTGTGAAGCAGACGTCTCCCATCTTTCCACATAGGTTTTAAAATTCTGACAACCTGATATTGTTACTGATCCATTCACAAATGGAATGTAGTCTGTATTTTTATTTTTTTTAAGTTCCACTTTTCCTAAGTTGTCTAAGTTATATAAGGAAAGAAAATATCCTGGCACGAACAAAATAGCTATAAAATATCTTGGCATTTATACCACTTCTGCTGTGGAGGCATTCTCAGTTAAGGAAAGGGGCCAATGCTAAGAGATACAGTGTCTGATTGGCAGGAATATTCTCTTCTTTTTTCGTATTCTACCCTGATCTGTCTTCTCTAAGTGAAGAATAATTTCACTACTCTCTTTACGATTTCCTGGTTCCTTAATTCTGGTCTCATTACATTATGCTAATCCTCGTCTTGCTGAAGTTGGCGCCTATGAGGCCACATGCTGAAATAATCAAAACCCCTCTGTGTTTCGGGGTCCTGGTCTTTTCATCTCCATCTTTATTGAATCCCTTCATTATCATTTCAGGCCACAGATCTCTGCAATGACTGGAGTCGCCCTTTTCCATCTCAGCCTCTCCTGTGGCAAATGCTGGGCGAATGACAGTGAGTTCTTTGAAAAATCTGATGCCTTTGATAATTTAGAAGAGACCTCTTCACAAAGTTCCCTTTGTTTTGAAGAGAAGACAAAGTTGGTTTCAATTTGTGAATGGAATTCCAGTTGTCTTGATGCTACATCTGGGGAAATGACCCAGGTTATAGAAGCAAATCCCCATGTTTTTATATGTTTTCGTGGAATCCTCCGTTTTTAAAACACACAAAAATGCAACAAGCGTAACTTTCTATTTTTAAGAGAAGAAAAAGAAAAATCATGCTTTCTTTTCTTTGAAACACAACAGAAAAATATTTTTAATGCATTGGCTCTTAGAAGGGAAGGAGAGAAAAATGCATTAGACATTTGAAGATTATAGGATATTGAACACTATTGACAAGTTAAGCCTAAGAGATGGGTGGCGGGAGGGGGAGAAGAGTAAAGAAACAGATGACAACGTGGTCCCAGCTTCAATGGCACTAATTGTCCACTAAGTGAAAGAAAACAAAAATTTTAGAAATAATATAGAGATCCTCTTGAAACACCTTCGAATTTTTATAGATTCTTTGGGTGAAGGGACAGCTGGTTTGTGAACAGTCTCTGGGGAAAGGAGGTCCAGATAGGCCTCCAAGCCTTAAAAAAAAACTTCCTCTATACTACCTGAATTTGGCCACTTATCCTCAAACCATCTGTGATTCTATTAATATATTTTTAATTAAATAAAATTAGTTTTGAAAGATAGGAGTGCGTTTGGGAGTATTCTCATTCATCAGTAGCTCTAAATTTTGTATATATAGTTTACTTTTTTATATATACCTTAAGTAACAGGAAAATGGAACATGTTGGGCATATCTCAGGGTAGGCACGGATGGGCATCACGGTGGGAGGTGTAGGGACATAGAAAAGCCTGGGTGATACATAGAAGGTGAGAAAACGATAGAAAGGAAACTTCCAGTACAAATCTTACTCCATTTGGGGTTAGCCATCTGCCCTGGGATGAGGTAGAAATTACATTCCTTCTTTTCATAACCTCTCCCAATAAATGTTCCCTCTTATTTGCTTTCCACCTACCTTATTTTTTTTTAATTTATTGTTATTTATTTTTTTTTACAGGGATAGAGAGAGAGTCAGAGAGAGGGATAGATAGGGGCAGACAGACAGGAACGGAGAGAGATGAGAAGCATCAATCATCAGTTTTTCCTTGCGACACCTTAGTTGTTCATTGATTGCTTTCTCATATGTGCCTTGACCACGGGCCTTCAGCAGACCAAGTGACCCCTTGCTCAAGCCAGCAACCTTGGTTCCAAGCTGGTGAGCTGTGCTCAAACCAGATGAGCCTGCGCTCAAGCTGGCGACCTTGGGTTCTCAAACCTGGGTCCTCTGCATCCCAGTCCGACACTCTATCCACTGCACCACCACCTGGTCAGGCTCCACCTACCTTCTTTACTTTCATCTCACCCTCTGTCCTTACTTTCTCTCCTTTCCCTGCCTTGATTGGTTTATCCAAAGACTCACCACCAAACCAGTATTATATGCATCGTGGCATTACAAGTTAAAGCAGTTTTTGGGTCTCGATCTGATATAGAAACTTTCATTCTGAAGAAAATGTGTTAAGAATTTGCATCCAAGTTACAAACACATTTTGAAACAGCAAGAACAAAAAACAAAAACAAAAAAACCCCCACCAAACTGTATATATTGGGTAGAGGAAGAAATAGGGGGGGATAAAAGGTGATGTACAAAGATTTGACTTATACACAAACACAGTGTACAGATGATGTGTTGTAGAAATGTGAACCTGAAAGCTGTATAATTTTGTTAACCAGTGTCACCCCAATAAGTTCAATACAAAAAGGAGAGGGGGAATTTGGATCCTGGATCCTTCTGTACTCTAAGGCACAGATTATATACATCATCTGGTCACACTAATCTTGACTGGTTTTCCCAAACACGGCTGATTCTGGATAGCATGGGCCTGGTTTTCCCAAACACGGCTGATTCTGGATAGCATGGGCCTGGTTTTCCCAGACACGGCTGATTCTGGATAGCATGGGCCTGGTTTTCCCAGACACGGCTGATTCTGGATAGCATGGGCCTGGTTTTCCCAAACACGGCTGATTCTGGATAGCATGGGCCTGGTTTTCCCAGACACGGCTGATTCTGGATAGCATGGGCCTGGTTTTCCCAGACACGGCTGATTCTGGATAGCATGGGCCTGGTTTTCCCAAAGACGGCTGATTCTGGATAGCATGGGCCTGGTTTTCCCAAACACGGCTGATTCTGGATAGCATGGGCCTGGTTTTCCCAAAGACGGCTGATTCTGGATAGCATGGGCCTGGTTTTCCCAGACACGGCTGATTCTGGATAGCATGGGCCTGGTTTTCCCAGACACGGCTGATTCTGGATAGCATGGGCCTGGTTTTCCCAGACACGGCTGATTCTGGATAGCATGGGCCTGGTTTTCCCAGACACGGCTGATTCTGGATAGCATGGGCCTGGTTTTCCCAGACACGGCTGATTCTGGATAGCATGGGCCTGGTTTTCCCAGACACGGCTGATTCTGGATAGCATGGGCCTGGTGGGCACCTCAGCTCTATGACAAACATGTTGGAAAATTATTAAAACACTTTTTTTTCTTCCCAAAAGTACCACAATTTTGATTGTGTTTTAGTTGCTTATAGCCATTCAAAAATGGCCATATTAATATCACTATATCCTAAATATACTGCTCATAAAAAATATGGAATATTTAAAAAGGAAGCAATAAAAACAAGAATCATTTGATTTTTTTTATTGAACAAGAACATCAGAAAAGCAAATGACTAGTCAAAAAAAGTTGCTCAATTATGCAAATGAATGCAAACTAACTGTATTTCATTGGTGGAAATGCACTGTACAAATGGCTGAAAGTACTGGAGCATCTGCATGTTCCCTGATCCCTTAATTTTTGTGAGCAGTGTAGTTCCATTTGCTTTTTATTGAAACTGTTCACAATCCATCCCAAACACTTTCTACTATTGACCATTTCATGAAATCCACAAAAGAACACATTCAGAGCTTAAAAGTTCTGCCCTGAGATTTTGTGCAAGAGTATTAAGGCCCCAAAGGCTGACCAGACAGGATTGACACAGACCTAACCCTTACAGAGAAGCTAGTTTAGTAGAATAGAGGCTTGTTTTTTTCTTTTTGAACATAACATTTCCACACGGTGTTGGTTACTTCATGTTTGGGAGGCTATTCTTGAGTTAACCACATGATGTTGGTTAAATAATTACTACTGAATACCCTTTAGCTTATCAATGCTCAAATACCTATCATTTAAGCATTGATATAAAGGTATAAAAAACCCAACTATCCAGAGCTACAGTAACATTCTTCATACCAAGGCTTGATAGACAGATACAGGTAAAGCCCCTCCCACAGAGCTACCATCTGTATTACAGACATAGGCCAAATCTGGACATTAGTAGCTTTATTCTTCTCATTTTTATTTAGCCCTTTCCACTGTCATTGCTTTTTTATCTACAACCTCAGAGAAAGTTCATATAAATCCATGATTTCATTTGGGCCATTTTATAATTGACTATTCTGATTCCCATAAGAAACTGGCCGTAAGTGAAATAGACAAAAGATGATGGTATTATTCAGGAAGAGGTCCAAAAGAATAAGAAGCAATGACTTTGGTCTATTCAATGTTATAAATTTTCAGTGTCAATTAACATTAGAATAAAAATAAATGCACTGCCATGTAAGAACAAAGTCAGCCCCCAAAGACTAGCAGATGGTCACACTTGTGTTCAGAGGTCTTAGCATCTGATCTTGCTGCTTCTTCTATGAAATTCTTGATGCCTTCTCAGGTACTCAGTGTACAAGATGCCTCCCGCCCAGAAAA
Organism: Saccopteryx leptura; assembly: GCF_036850995.1. NCBI lineage: Eukaryota > Metazoa > Chordata > Mammalia > Chiroptera > Emballonuridae > Saccopteryx > Saccopteryx leptura. The sequence continues at coordinate 20,898,534 of NC_089515.1, read as the reverse complement.
CGCTTTCTGAAGCACTGCTTTAGGGAGTGGCATAAATTCAGACAAGCCTATGAACCCGAAGAATATAGAATTTGCTTCTAGCTCTGGTTACATAGGTCTAGTTCTCTCTGATCTCTGGCATTCTGACTACTAGATTTACCTACAGACTGACCCCATAAGGCGAACCCAAGTTCTGTTAACTCCTTAAATACCAAAAGAGCCTTTCCCCTTCAGAGTTCTACCTCTGAAGTGTTTTTACTTTACTTCTACTCATGCAGGTCAGTTTAAATGTCCCTTCCAAGACTTACTCAGATCTCCTCTATGATAGACTCTCAAAACATCCTCTACGTTTAATATCCACCAAATAATCATGTCAACCAGCCTGTTCTTGACTTGAAGCTTATCTTTATGCCAGGAGGCAACATTCCTGAATTATTTTGGTTAAAGTTTCTATTTTGTTCACTCACCCACAGGTCACATCTTGAAAGAGGAGTGGGTAACCCCAGGATCCTGGCACCAGTAGCTTCAAGGTTTAGGAAGTAAAACAAAGACAATTTCAAGGAAAGAAGGCTGCGTGGGTGTGTGTACAAATATACACACACACTCATTTCTTCAGTGAAAATGGGTTGGGAATCAGTGAGTGCCCGGAATGGAACAGGAGCTGAATGATTGGTTGGTTCCCCAAGTCTCCATGTAGGTGAGACAAAGCTGCAGACTGATGCCAGGCTGCACAGGGCCAGTGGCAAAGGGGGCTGCCCTAGTCCAAGTCTCAGGCTCTTGCTTGATGACATCAGCAGGCTCCTCACTAGTCCCACCCTTTCTACTCTTGCCCCCTACAATCTGTTTTCCTCCAACAGACTGGCTGTGCTTCCTAAAATGCACATCTCATCCCATCCCCCTACCCCAAATCCTCAACGGCTTTCCATTTCTCCCTTGATAAAGACCCAAATCCTGACCGTAACCTATGACTCCATGTATTTCTTGGCTTGCACTTACCTTTCCATCTCCATTTTCAATCATCTGTATAGTATAGCCATATCATTGAGGTACTTCATTCTCCCTGTGCTCCTTGAACTCTGGGCCTTTTCATGTACTGGTCCACCTGCCTGGATCACTCTTCTCCCCCACTCACTTAGCAACTTTTTATCAATCAGGGTAACGAGTCACAAACACAGCTAAGAAATGGCCAAATAGGATTCAAACCCAAACAGTCTAGTTGCAGACCCCAAACTTCTAGCTTCAACATTTTAATAAAATTCAAGTTATTGATAGGGTTAAATCCATGCCAGCTCCATTGCAAAATACTTACAGCAGATAAACACTTCAAACAAAGCTAAGAGTCAGATATGATGTCTGTGTTGAAATCACTTAATTACCAATTTAAACTTATGAAACATAAATTGGATTATAATAGATCTCAATGGGAAGCCTCCGTTTTGTTCTTCAGAGACAATAATTACAGTCACCAATAAAATGGCACCGAATGAGAAAATAGAGATTTCTATTGATGACTGGTGTTATGAAATGACTATTTAGTGTCAGGCATCTGGATTTCATTTGAGCTCCAACACTTACTTACCACCTGTATGATCTTTAAGTGTCTATTTTCTTTAATGCTCCATTTCCTCCTAGTGCTTTCATGATGGGACAATCTCGGTGCCGTTTGGTTGCTCCACTACCGCCCACTATGAAAGCTAGAGCGCCCACTGGTGGGTGGGAGGGACCAGGTTGACCAGCACTGCAAAGGTGGACAGTTTTTATAAAAAGGTTCGCCATCGCGGATTTAACTGAATGTCTGCTATATGCCAGGCTCCTTGCCTGTGCTGTGTGTACATTTCCTCATTTAATGAGTCAGGTCTGTTGACTGTTTAATATTATCTGCATTATATGAGTTAGGAACCTAAAGGTCAAAGACATTAAAATAATCTGACCAGAGACAATAGCTCTTCAGAAGCATAGCTAGCATTTACATCTAGTTCTGCTTGACTTTAAAATCTCTCTGACTTCAGCTGTACCACACTGGCTTGTAGACACAATGCACGAGGTTGCCCCACAAAATTTTGAGTTTTGAATGCAGAAATATATAGGAAGAGGAACCCGATGCCTGGTGACCATTCGATGTTAGCTAAGTACGGATAGCAGCTAGGGTTTACAAAGTTTTCTAAATTGTGTAATTGGTTCTTTAAAGCATAGACTAGGTATAGTAATGATTTAAAAGATGACTTTCAGGGGATCTCAATGTCAGAACTATTGATAACCTGTTATACTTATGGGATTCAATGGCAGCTACACAATTTACCCAGATAAAGCCTTCTTTTCTTTTCTTTATATTGTTATTTATTTATTTTAAGTGAGAGGAGGGGAGATATCAAGACAGACTTCCAGATGGGCCCTGACTGGGATCCACCTGGCATCCTTGTCTGGGGCTGATACCTGAATCAACTGAGCTATTTTTTTGCACCTGAGGCTGACACGCTTGCACCAACCGAGATATCCTTAGTGCCCGTCACTTTTCTTGTGTACCTTGACCAGGAACCCGACCCAGGATGTCCATACACTGGGCCGATGCTCTATCCACTGACCAGGGCCCCAAGAAAGCTTTCATGTGCAGCTCTAGAACAGACACTGTTGGGCCCTACACGTATTACATTACCCTTTCCTATTTCAGTGCATGTGGGCTAAAATTTCAGCTGCCAGCACATGGGTATCTTGGCTATGCATCTCTCTGTGACTCCAGAGCCTCTCTGCCATGTGCACTGTGGGCCCAAAGTCTCAAGGAATTAGTGCTCAGGAGCAGAAGCTCCCAAGTCATGACAAGTGGGAGTTGGTATATAAATAGTCCAAGTCCCTCATCTTTGGGTGGAATAATGCTGCAGCCATGTTCTGTACTGTTTCCAGGGATCCACAGCTGGATCAAACTCAAGCTGCTCATCATGGAAACTGGCTAAAGAACATGGCTCTTTTTTAAAAAATAGAATAACCTATATTCATAAAGAACAGCTGTATATAGAAAGACTGTTACAAAGAACAAAACGAACTCAGAGAAACATTAATCAGAGTATTACTTCTTACTCACAAGGAAACCAAAGCTCTAATATCTCAAAATCTTTTACAAAAGGAGACACCTTAATAAATTCTAGTTCAGGGTATTTTTATGCATATTACTTTTTTCTCTTTCTTTTTCCTTTTGATCTGCTTCTATTTTCAGCTTGACTTCTTCAGCTGTAAAAGCTCAGTTTCTTATTCTTTGCTTTCATAATCTCTTCCTTGATGGCAGCCACATCAGTTTTCATTTTAGAAGAAGCTTCCTCAGGTGTCATGACTCCGTTTTCTTTAGGTCGAGTAAAATCGTTGTTTCTTTCCTCTTGTCCATTAGTGAGAGCTTCTTACTTAGCCTTCATTGTTGTCATTGTCTGTCACTGTTCTGACTTTCCTTCAGAAGGTATTCACCACTAGCCGGTTAGTTCTTTATTAATCTGACTTCCTGGCTGCATGGTGGGAATGGTGTATATACTCTTCCCTATCAGGTTTTTGTTGTTGTTGTTCCTTGCATTTATTTACATATTTCTGCTTGAATTCCTTTAAGCCACTACAAGTTCCAATGGCTGAAACTGTGTTTTTCTGAACCATATAATGGGACGGTTTGTTTAGAGTGCCAACCCTTGTTCGTGTAAAGCACGCTATCAAGTAAGCCTCTCTATACTTTGGGAATAAAGTTGCAAAACTGCCCTCCTTTAAGAGTCCTCTGGGATTGTCCTCTTTCAAAAAAAGCTGGTTCCTTCCAATCTCGGGAACAGTGAAGAGTTCGACTCATCCCAGTTCTCCCGCTTCAACTTTCCGTTATCAAATTCTCTTTTCTCAGCCGCTGTGTCTGACCCTTTTGGAGGACGTCGTCTTCAAATCACTTCCCAGTGTACCAGAAGCAGAAGGGCTCCTATTCATCTCCTTCCCTTTCCTTCCTCACTTTCCTCATTTACCTGCTAAACTACTTCCTGCATGGTCTTAGCCTTATAATTTGCCTCTTTGTGACTATAAAATAAGACAGATCCTTGATAACATTATAGAGTGAAATAAGTAAATCAGAAAAAACCAAGAACTGCATGCTTCCATACATTGGTGGGACATAAAAATGAGATCAAGAGACATGGACAAGAGTGTGGTGGTTACGGTGGGGAGGGGGGAGGAAGGAGGGAGAAGAGGAGGGGGAGGGGAAGGGGCACAAAGAAAACTAGATAGAAGGTGACGGAGGACAATCTGACTTTGGGTGGTGGGTATGCAACATAATTGAATGACAAGATAACCTGGACATGTTTCCTTTGAATATATGTACCCTGATTTATTGATGTCACCCCATTAAAAATTAATAAAAATTAAAAAAATAAAATAAAAAATAAAAAAAATAAAAATTAATAAAAATTAAAAAAAAATAAAAAAATAAGACATATCCTTTTAGTCAATCCCATTGGTGGAGTTTGAGGAGACTAAATGCAGAGTTCTCCTGTTTCTGCCAGGGTTCTGAAAAAATTAAAAGTTATATGGGGCCTGACCTGTGGTGGCACTGTGGATAAAGCGTCGACCTGGAAATGCTGAGGTCGCCGGTTCGAAACCCTGGGCTTGCCTGGTCAAGGCACATATGGGAGTTGATGCTTCCAGCTCCTCCCCCCTTCTCTCTCTCTGTCTCTCCTCTCTCTCCCTCTCTGTCTCTCTCTCTCCCCATCTCTCTCCTCTCTTAAAAAAAAAAAAGTTATATGGAAGTAAATCCTATAGGGACCATAAATGTTTTTATTCCTGATCAATCTGATCTCATGCTGTAGGCAAGTAGCCATATCTATCCAGGGGCAAATGGCCCTTTTAACAGTGACTGTCAGAATGAAACCATTACTCACTCATTGTCAAGTAGTCCTGAACAAGCATCTCCCACTCCTCCCAGGTCAGAGGCTGACCCCTATAGGAAATACGACAAGGAGAGCAGAAGAGAAAGCATGATCCTTTGGGGATATTACCCTGATGGATGACAGAGGGGCTGGGAACATTTTTAGCCTTACTGGTCAGATATCTCTCCATCTCCAGGGGGTAGAGTGAGTCAAGAGACAAAGAGAAGTGGGCCACATTGTACTAACTGATACTCATCCACGTGGAAGGAAACATTAAGAGTAGGGAAAACACATTTCTAATATATGTGCCAAAAGGGTTATATCCCATTAGTATGCAAAACAGCGCTTTAAAGCTTGATCCCAACATTTCTCTTTTTTTAATAAATAGATAACTTTTAATCTGATGTCATTCAAAAAGATTCATTTAAAGTATAACTATTTCATTACTGAACACACCTATATTTCTTTAAATTTACCAAAAAAGTGATTAAAAACAAAGAGGGATTGTTTACATTGTAACTTAATCTGTTTTTGGCTTTAGAGTCAAAGCTGCCAGCTAAACCAAGTTTCATAATCTTAGTTCAAATCTTATTCTAGTAATGTGTCTCTGCCTATTAAAAAAAAAACATTATCAGAATCATAAATGAGCAAAACATTATAATTAAGAGTTACCTTACAATACAAAAATGCCCATCTGTATCTTAAATGCTGACTCCAATATTTAAAATTATATTCAAACAACTTGAGGTAATTGCTAAATCATTTAAAAACATTTTATCTGCTGTAGCATATACAAGTTAAGAATAGTTGATGATTTTTTATTTTATTTCATCATTAAACTTAGGAAGCTTCAAAGTATTTTAAGATATCAGATTCATTGATAAATTTTAGTACAATAGAAGACTTTAATATATTAAAACAAAAATTTTTATATTAAGTAGACATTCTCCAAAATGCAAATAACCTATGTAAAAGCATTTTCATCTTATATTGTTTACTATTATAAATCTAACTGATCAGCATCATGTTAATATAATATATGTAGGTAGAGTTCAATTCAGAGTTTTTAACATCAGGTATCATATTGGAATCCATACAGCTCTCCTTGCAAGTCTTCCTCTCTGCCTTTGCTCATAAATACTTACAGGTTCCTTTGACCTAATTCAAGAGTCAGTTTTTGACTGAACCCCAGCACAGCCACCAGAGTCTTTTGAACGCACTGTTATTCTTGCGCATGACAAATTCAATTTTATCAATTTCTTCTATCATATTTTTGGTCTCTGATAATAGTGACTGTGTATTCATTATTCATCACCTTTTCCACACATTCTTTTCAGAACCAGACAACTAATAGGCAATCAATATACTTTTTCAATGATTATATAAGCCCTTTATGTAACTGAGAAAAATTATGTTATATCACTGGTTAACAGATATTAGACTGACTAGCCATAAGATAAAGCTAAATAAAAATATACTAATAAAGTAAGCATATTAAAGAATTTCTGTAAAATGTTAAATTGAGTTTGTTGCTCTTATAACCATGGTTCAATATTATTAGTTTAGTGATTACAGTTATGTATTCTGTAACAAATCAAAAGTATATATTCAATCCTGTACTTTATCCTCTGGCCAAGTTCTTGTTACAGTTAAGAGGGCTGTTCCACTCTGGTTGATACACATCAAGGATTAACATCCAAACTAGAAGAACAAACATAAGCAGAAGATATGCATACCTCCCCTCCCTCTCATTTTACTGTTTCCAGCATGCTGAGTGAGGTTTGCAGTTCCGATTCTCACCCAAGACCAAGAGGACAGCCTGGCTGTAGAAATCTGTAAATAGTTACATGAAGCAAAAATCCTAATTTACAAGTTACTTACTAGCTTTAGTGCTTGTAACAACCAACAGATTGGACTCCAACCTTTAGATGTACCAGCTCCAAGCCGTGTATAGCCTTCAAATAGTTATCTGAACAAAATATGCTAATTCCCCTCAGCAAAGAACTCTCAACCTCCTCCTTTTGATTCCTCTGATCTATTTTTGTTTATTTACTCTCCTTCTCCCTCCTTTTAAAAACCCCTGCCTTTACCAGAAGAGTAACATGGGTTTTTGAGGACAGAGTCCCCCCATCTTCTCAGGTGGCCAGCACTCAAATAATCCTCTTTCTTTTATATTACATGGCACCTATGCCATGTAATAGGTTTTCATGGCAACAGTCAACCAGACCTGCGGTCATTTTTCCAGTTTTAATTAGAGATATTCATATAAGCAAGATAGCTAGTTTGAGCACATACCATTAACTTTATTATGTATAAACTATCTCTTCTATATTAAATACCACAAAACTCTGGGAGTCTCAATTGAATATTTACCCAGGAATATGTAGACATGACTCTGATTATTTTATTCTTTTATTTAGTCAATCAAGTTTATAAATAAGATATATGAGTAGAATGTAAATTTATTTCACCTATACATGTATTGCTCTAAAACATTTGGATCTCTCTTTGGTCAAAATTGAAGAGTACAGGGCACTTAAGACACTCATCAGATATGTGTTTCCCAAATGTTGAACCTTTCTTTGTATAATATTTAGCCCAGAGTTTAGGGAAATACTATCTAATTTTTAGGTCTTCTACTTATTCATTGTTTAATGATATTAAGTTTTTTAAGGTAATCACCATATTATTTAAATGCTAGTTGTTATCTTTGAAGAGTTTTGGCAAAGAGATTGTTACTTGTTGAATTTTGTATGGGAATTAATACAATAATAAATCCAAGAGTACAAAGTCATTATTAAGTGACGTCAGAGAAATGCCGCCGTGAGGAGCGCAACCAACAAATCTCCCCAAAATTTCAACAAGTTCATTAACCAGAGACAGAAAAACCTATCTTTAGAGCATCTGAGAGTTCCACACACTGAAGGCGAAGGAAGGGTCGAGCAAAAAATTGACTAAATATATAATCAACCCTGAAGGAAATAAGTCGGACAAAAAAACACTCTGCCTTCCTCACTAACCTGAGCAAAGGATGCTTTCACTTGGAACTGAGAGTCAGGGGGATCTAAGGGTGTGAAGGAGGCTAGGCTGCGGCACGGACATTTGTTCAAACCTAGGAAAGAGTGTGCCTGTGGTGAATCAGCCCACGAGAGCAAACGCATGCACCACGAGCAGCAGCTGCCAGCGCGCAGGGAGTGCACCAAAGCGAACTTCCCTACACCCTAGATTCTCTGGACGGGTGGGGTGCCTCACCCAGCCATTCAAGATAACAATCAAGTGTCGGAAGAGGGGCGCGCTGGTAGCTTGCACTCCTTTCTGTAGCAGATTGGTGGATCCAATCGCTGAAATTAGCTTAACCCATAGTCTGCTCACTTCCCAACTGACCTACGCAGCTCTAATTGACAAGATCTCTCTCAGTTCAGCGATCTAAGACAAGAGGCATGATATTTTTTAGTGCCTCTTGCTAAAGGGGTGGGGACAACTTCTGATTGGCAGAGCTTTCATACTCAGAGAGATAAGCTAAAAAGAGGGACTTGGCAGATGTTAAGACCTCCTGTACTGCAGGCAGCAACTAGGGCATCTTCTTTCCAGCCAAAACAGGTTACAAAGTGTGGAAAGCCTGGGAGAGTGGTCCCACAGAGTGCTAGGTGTGCTGAACAGGCCTGGAGGCTCATAGAAAGTCACCTTGAGAGCAATTGGCTCCCAGCCCCGCCTGATTACGCTGGCAGCTCTGACTGCCAGAGCCTTACCCAGAGCCCTGCGTTGAGTGGGGATAGAGTGGGGATTTGCCAGCTCTTTGAGCCTCTTACTCCCCAGGCAGAGGCAGCGGCAGTGGCAGCCTCATAGCTGGATCATCAGGCTGCTAATTCAGGAAGGAGAGACTAGGAGAGAGGCTCTGGGAAAACGGACTCTCTCATTGTCAAAGCCTGCAAACGCTAACAAGCCTTGACTACCAATGAGACTGAAGCCTAATATATGACATCGCCTTAGAGTCTCACCAACTTCAAATCTCTACCTAAGTGTGACACAGGGGCAGAGCCTGGGGTACAGAGTCACCGACCAGGAAGAGGGAAAGGAAAGGAAAAGGAAGAAGTTAACCTCTCAAAATCAAGAAAAATCCACAGACTTTATAACTTGTTCCACTATTTTTTTGTTTCTTTCATCTTCTTGCCTTTATTATTATTATTATTATTTCTATTTCCTCCACCTTGGTCCTTCTATTCTCTGCCCATTTATTCTGTCTTCTTCTTGAACTATACTACCCATAAGTGTTACATTTTATTTCTTTTCTTCTTCCTTACTCTCCATGAGAGTTACACTCCAAAACCCTTAACTCTCTCTCTCTCTTTTTGTTTTTTTTTCTTTTTTTCTTCTTTTCCTTTTCCCCTTTTTCTTATTTCTCCCTCTCTATTAGTTTCTTCTTTTCTGCTTTTACTTTTCCTCTCATTCAATCCTCAATCATGAACAAATTATTTAATTTGGGACTCAAGTTTTTTTGTGGCATTTTGGGTGCTTTTCACCTTGCTTTTTAACTCGTTAGCATTACTCCCAACCCAGGACCTCCATTCTATTTAGATTTTCCTCCACTTAATACAATAGTTATTTTTTTCCCTTTTTCCTGTTTCCCTCTTATCCCTCTCATTATATCTTAGTTGACCATCACTTACAAGCAAATCATTTTATACTTGACCCAAATTTTTCCTTTTTTGCATTTTGTGGGTCCCTACTTCCTTTTTTGCCCCTTGAACACTTCCCCCGAACTCAGGCCCTCCGTTATAGGCAGTTTTTGTTCCATTTAGCATAATATAATTCAGTTCATCATGATATTTTCCTAAGGAGGAGGGGAGAGGAGGGGAAGAGAAGAAAAAAAGGGGGGGATAATAAATTATTATTGGGTTTTTTTCCAAATTTTTTCCATTTTTTTCTACTTTTTATTCTTTATTAATTTTCATTAGTGCTATTAACAAGGCCACCCTCAGATGCCATTAAGAAAAGGAAATTGAATATCATGGATACAAAAGATACAGAAGTAGCCCAGATAGATGTGGAAAAATCTATGGAGAAAAAATTTAATATATTGGAAACCTTGGAGCTACATGACAGAGAATTTAAAATAGAAGTCCTAAAAATACTCAGAGATATACAAGAAAATACAGAAAGGCAATTTAGAGAGCTCAGAAAACAGCTCAATGAACACAAAGAATATATTACCAAGGAAATTGAAACTATAAAAACAAATCAAACAGAGATGAAAAACTCAATTCATAAACTGAAAAACAAGGTAACAAACTTAGCTAATAGAACAGGCCAGATAGAAGATAGGATTAGTGACATAGATGACAAGCAACTTCAGGCACAACAGAGAGAAAAAGAGAGAGACTCAAAAATTTTAAAAAATGAGAAAGCCCTACAGGAATTGTCTGACTCTATCAAAAAGAATAACATAACAATAATAGGTATATCAGAGGGAGAAGAGAGAGAAAATGGAGTGGAGAATATATTCAAACAAATAATAGATGAGAACTTCCCAAGCCTGTGGAAAGAACTAAAGCCTCAAATTCAAGAAGCAAACAGAACACTGAGTTTTCTTAACCACAACAAATCTACTCCAAGGCACAAAATAATGAAAATGGTACAAACCAACGACAAAAAAAAAATTCTCAAGGCAGCCAGGGAAAAGAAGAATACAACATATAAAGGAAAGCCTATTAGATTATCATCAGATTTCACAGCAGAAACTCTATAAGCTAGAAGAGAGTGGACCCCAATATTTAAAGTCCTGAAAGAGAGGAACTTTCAGCCAAGAATACTATACCCATTCAAAGCTATCCTTCAAATACAAAGGAGAAATAAAAACATTCACAGATACAGAAAAGATGAGAGAATTTATCATCAGAAAACCCCCACTCCAGGAAATACTAAAGGGGGTTTTCCAACCAGATTCAAAGAACAAAACAAAACCACAAGTAAAAGCTCCACCAAGAACACAATAAAATCAAATTTAAACTGTGACAACAAAAGCAAAAAAAAGGGGAGAGGATGGAGATTAACAGTAGCAAAGGACGATGAAGTGCAGAAACACTCATAAGATAGTGCACTACAATGAACAGGGTAGGAACCCTTTTCATTACTTAATGGTAACCACCCTTGAAAAAACCACCACAGAAGCACATGACTTAAAAAAGATAGCAACAGAGGAAAGAAGTATGGAATACAAACAAACAAAAACAAATGATAGAAAAACAAAAGAGAAGAATCAAACAAGATACAAAACTAACAGAAAGCAATTTATAAAATGGCAATAGGGAACCCACAAGTGTCAATAATTATACTAAATCTAAATGGATTAAACTCACCAATAAAAAGACACAGAGTAGCAGAATGGATTAATAAAGAAAATCCAACTGTATGATGCCTACAAGAAACTCATCTAAGCAACAAGGATAAAAACAAATTCAAAGTGAAAGGCTGGAAAACAATACTCCAAGCAAATAACATCCAAAAAAAGCAGGTGTAGCAATATTCATATCTAATAATACTGACTACAAGACAGAAAAAGTACTCAGAGACAAAAATGGTCATTTCATAATGATTAAGGGGATACTAAATCACGAAGACATAGCAATCTTTAATATATATGCACCAAACCAAGGTGCACCAAAATATATAAGACAGCTACTTATTGACCTAAAAACAAAAACTGACAAAAATACAATTATACTTGGAAACCTCAATACACCGCTGATGGCTCTAGATCATTCATCCAAATAGAAAATCAATAAAGATATATTGGCCTTAAATGAAACACTAGAGCACCTGGATATGATAGACATCTACAGGACACTTCATCCCAAAGCGACAGAGTATACATTTTTCTCTAGTGTACATGGAACATTCTCAAGAGTTGACCATATGTTGGGCCACAAAAATAACATCAGCAAATTCAGAAAAATTAAAATTGTACCAAGCATATTTTCTGATCAAAAAGCCTTGAAACTAGAATTCAACAGCAAAAAAGAGGGAAAAAACCCACAAAAATGTGGAAGCTAAACAACATACTTTTAAAAAATGAATGGGTCAAAGAAGAAATAAGCGCAGAGATCAAAAGATATATACAGACAAATGAAAATAACAATACGACATATCAGAATCTCTGGGATGCAGCAAAAGCAGTAATAAGAGGGAAGTTCATATCACTTCAGGCCTATATGAACAAATAAGAGAGAGCCCAAGTGAACCACTTAACTTCACACCTTAAGGAACTAGAAAAAGAAGAACAAAGACAACCCAAAACCAGCCAAAGAAAGGAAATAATAAAAATCAGAGCAGAAATAAATGAAATAGAGAACAGAAAAACTATAGAAAAAATTAATAAAACAAGGAGCTGGTTCTTTGAAAAGATCAACAAAATTGACAAACCCTTGACAAGATTCACCAAGGAAAAAAGAGAAAGGACTCATATAAACAAAATCCAAAATGAAAGAGGAGAAATCACTACAGACATCATAGAGATACAAAGAATTATTGTAGAATACTACGAAAAACTATATGCCACCAAATTCAACAATCTAGAAGAAATGGATAAATTCCTAGAACAATACAACCTTCCTAGACTGAGTCATGAAGAAGCAGAAAGCCTAAACAGACCAATTAGCAGGGAGGAAATAGAAAAAACTATTAAAAATCTCCCCAAAAATAAAAGTCCAGGCCCAGATGGTTATACTAGTGAATTCTATCAAACATTCAAAGAAGACTTGGTTCCTGTTCTACTCAAAGTCTTCCAAAAAATTGAAGAAGAAGAAATTCTTCCAAACACATTTTATGAGGCCAACATAACCCTCATACCGAAACCTGGCAAGGACGTCACAAAAAAAGAATATTATAGACCAATATCTCTAATGAATACAGATGCTAAAATACTAAACAAAATACTGGCAAATCAAATACAACAACATATTAAAAAAATAATACATCATGATCAAGTGGGATTCATCCCAGAATCTCAAGGATGGTTCAACATACGTAAAACGGTTAACGTAATACACCATATCAACAAAACAAAGAACAAAAACTACATGATCTTATCAATAGATGCAGAAAAGGCATTTGATAAAATACAACACAACTTTATGTTTAAGACACTCAAAAAAATGGGTATAGAAGGAAAATATCTCAACATGATAAAGGCCATATATAATAAACCATCAGCCAACATCATATTAAATGGCCTAAAACTGAGGACTTTTCACCTTAAATCAGGAACAAGTCAGGGTTGTCCTCTTTCTCCACTCTTATTTAATGTGGTGCTAGAAGTTCTGGCCAGAGCAATCAGACAAGAGAAAGAAATAAAAGGCATCCATATCAGAAAAGAAGAAGTAAAGGTATCACTTTTTGCAGATGATATGATCCTATACATTGAAAACCCGAAAGACTCCATAAAAAGATTACTAGAAACAATAAACCAATACAGTAAGGTCGCAGGATACAAAATTAACATACAAAAGTCCATAGCCTTTCTATATGCCAACAATGAAATATTAGAAAACAAACTCAAAAAAAAATAATCCCCTTCACGATTGCAACAACAAAAAAATAAAATACCTAGGAATAAACATAACAAAGAATGTAAAGGACCTATATAACAAAAACTACAAAGCATTGTTAAAAGAAATAAAAAAAGATACACTGAGATGGAAAAATATTTCTTGTTCTTGGATAGGAAGAATAAATATAATCAAAATGGCCATATTACCCAAAGCAATTTATAAATTTAATGCAATTCCCATCAAAATTCCTATGACATTTTTTTAAAGAAATGGAACAAAAAATCATCAGATTTATATGGAACTATAAAAAACCCCGAATAGCCAAAACAATCCTAAAGAAAAAGAAGGAAGCTGGGGGCATTACAATACCTGACTTCAAACTGTATTATAGGGCCACGACAATCAAAACAGCATGGTATTGGCAGAAAAATAGACAATCAGACCAATGGAACAGAATAGAAAGCCCAGAAATAAAACCACATATATATGGTCAAATAATTTTTGATAAAGGGGCCAACAACACACAATGGAGAAAAGAAAGCCTCTTCAACAATGATGCTGGGAAAACTGGAAAGCCACATGCAAAAGAATGAAACTCGACTACAGCTTGTCCCCTTGTATGAAAATTAATTCAAAATGGATCAAAGACCTAAATATAAGACCTGAAACAATAAAGTACATAGAAGAAGACATAGGTCCTAAACTCATGGACCTGGGTTTTAAAGAGCATTTTATGAATTTGACTCCAAAGGCAAGAGAAGTGAAGGCAAAGATAAATGATTAGGACTACATCAGACTAAAAAGTTTTTGCTCAGCAAGAGATACTGACAACAAAATAAACAGAAAGCCAACTAAATGGGAAATGATATTTTCAAACAACAGCTCAGATAAGGGCCTAATATCCAAAATATACAAAGAACTCATAAAACTCAACAACAAACAAACAAACAATCCAATAAAAAAAATGGGAAGAGGACATGAACAGACACTTCTCCCAGGAAGAAATACAAATGGCCAACAGATATATGAAAAGATGCTCATCTTCATTAGTTATTAGAGAAATGCAAATCAAAACTGCAATGAGATACCACCTGACACCTGTTAGATTAGCTATTATCAACAAGACAGGTAATAGCAAATGTTGGAGAGGCTGTGGAGAAAAAGGAACCCTCATTCACTGTTGGTGGGAATGTAAAGTAGTACAACCGTTATGGAATAAAGTATGGTGGTTCCTCAAAAAACTGAAAATAGAACTATCTTATGACCCAGCAATCCCTCTACTGGGTATATACCCCAAAAACTCAGAAACATTGATACGTAAAGACACATGTAGCCCCATGTTCATTGCAGCATTGTTCACAGTGGCCAAGACATGGAAACAACCAAAATGCCCTTCAATAGAAGACTGGATAAAGAAGATGTGGCACATATACACTATGGAATACTACTCAGCCATAAGAAACGATGACATCGGATCATTTACAACAAAATGGTGGGATCTTGATAACATTATATGGAGTGAAATAAGTAAATCAGAAAAAACCAAGAACTACATGATTCCATACATTGGTGGGACATAAAAACGAGACTAAGAAACATGGACAAGAGTGTGGTGGTTACCGGGGGTAGGTGGGGAGAGGGGGGCGCAGGAGGGAAGGAGGGAGAGGGGAAGGGGGATTGGGAGGGGCACCAAGAAAACTAGATAGAGGGTGATGGAGGACAATCTGACTTTGGGTGATGGGTATGCAACATAATTGAATGACAAGATAACCTGGACATCCTGACCTGTGGTGGCGCAGTGGATAAAGCGTCGACCTGGAACGCTGAGGTCGCCGGTTCAAAACCCTGGGCTTGCCTGGTCAAGGCACATATGGGAGTTGATGCTTCCTGCTCCTCCCTCCCCCTTCTCTCTCTCTCTCTCCTCTCTAAAAATTAATAAAAGAAAAATTAAAAAAAAAAGATAACCTGGACATGTTTTATTTGAATATATGTACCCTGATTTATTGATGTCACCCCATTAACATTAATAAAAATTTATTTTAAAAAAATAAAAATTAAAAAAAATTTTAAAAAGTCATTATTAATTAGAAATGCCACTAATTCAGAATTTGAAATACCTATAGCCAGATGTTGATTTGTAATTTACTTTCACAAATCTTATATAGTCATGCACATAGATATATACACACTACACACATACCAGAGTAACTGATAATATCAAAATTATAATATTAGAATAAACATGAATAATATGAAGTCAAATTATCCCCTTTGGATTTTTTAAAACCTGTGTTGTTTTCTTACTATATAAATAAAATATACCTGTGGTTAGAAATTAGGAAATAAAAAAATGTCACCTGTATTCACCTTAAACAGATTTGACTACTGGTATTTTAGTTTATATCACTAACATATATTTAATTGAAGTCTTTTCAGGAATTCCAAACTTCATGATATATAAGGTCTACCGGAAAGTTCTGTCCATTTCTATCACAACAAGTTTCGACACATAAGCACATGTTTATTTGGCGCATGTGTGTCTCTCTATTTTTATCACTTAATGTATACATACTGACATAGCAAATTAACTAAAACAAAGTTGATTCACGTTAGTCTTATGTGTGAAGCGATAGTGTACCCATGGCTACTGATAAAGTTCCTTTACGCCACTGTAATTTTTACGAATTTCAACAAGGAAGAAATGCTACAGAAGCATGTCTGTCGCATCCACCATATTCCCCAGACTTAGCACTCTCTGACTATCACTTGTTTTTGTCCTTACAAAATTTTTTGAAGGGCAAAAAATTCAAAAATGAAGAAGATATCAAACAAGCACTGGTTCAATTTTTCACATCAAAAGATAAAACATTTTTCAAAAATGGGATATACAAATTGCCCTCATGCTGGCAAGAAATCATTAATAATAATGGCAATTATATTATTTAATAAAGTTTATTGACGGTAAGAAAAATTTGTATTTTGTTTTATTCCAAAAATGGACAGAACTTTCCGGTAGACCTTATACTTTCTTTCCTTTTACCTCTGTGTTTTATACTTTTCAACATGCCATATATTATTGAAGTGTGCATGCAATGGCTCTAAAAGTTACAGAAGATGAGGTAAACTATGGCATTTCAATATAGTTGACTAGACATAATATAGAAACACATTAAATGGTGTTAAAATAGCAAGAATGATATTATTAACACACTTCATAAACAGTCGATCTAGAAAGATCAAGATGTCTAAGAAAGACTTCATGAGTAAGTAAATAAGAAAAATCTAAGAACTATGATTTCACACATAGGTGGGATATAAAATTGAGACTCAAGGACATAGATAAAAGTAAAGTAGTTAGGGTGAAGGGAGCAGGGGGGAGGGGAATAAAGAAGGAGAAATATATGGTGACAGAAAATAATTTGACTTTGGGTGATGGACACACAACACAATCAACAGTCCTAATGCCATAGAAATGTTTACCTGAAATCTGTATATTCTTATTGATCAATGTCACCCCATTAATATAATTTCTAAATAAAAAAAAAAGAAAGACTTCATGGAGGAGATAACATGAAGTTTTCCTTAGTGGTTGAGTTGTAAATAGAAACTAGAACCCTGGCCTGATATTTTAGTTGGTTGGAGTGTTGTCCCCATATGCAAAAGTTGTGGATTTCATCCCAGGTCAGGGCACATACAAGATTGAATGGGTGAGTGCATGAATGAGATAAACAATGGATTGATGCTTCTCTCTCTTTCTCTCTCTCAAATCAATAAACAAAATTAACAAGAAAAAGAAAAAAGAAAGTAGAAGTGAAAACAATCAGCACAGTTTTCTCAGGAAAATAAAAGCCAGGACTCACTGCGAGAAAATAAGATGACAACCAAAGCCCAATGTTCTAAATAGATGAAAACCAACTATTAAATCATTTGTGCCATAAATAGTTATTTACATTCTACTATGGGAGCACTGTTGGTGTTAGTACAAGAGGGGGACAAAAAAAGGTATTTTTTTTCTGTCTTCATGGATCTCACATTTCTATGGGAGAGAAAGGTGTCTGAGGAAACAGTAATGTGACCGTGGAATAATGGCTACAGTCAAAACAGGTTTGATGCTATGAAAATGCCCAGTGGTGAGGGACTCGCTCTGCCCAAGGGCTGAAAGGAGCTTTCTTGACAAAGAAAGTCAAGAAGAACCACTGGTGGCCCTGGCCGGTTGGCTCAGCGGTAGAGCGTCGGCCTGGCGTGTGGGGGACCCGGGTTCGATTCCCGACCAGGGCACATAGGAGAAGCGCCCATTTGCTTCTCCACCCCCCCCCCCCGTCTCTCTCTTCCCCTCCCGCAGCTGAGGCTCCATTGGAGCAAAGATGGCCCGGGCGCTGGGGATGGCTCCTTGGCCTCTGCCCCAGGTGCTAGAGTGGCTCTGGTTGCGGCAGAGCGACGCCCCAGAGGGGCAGAGCATCGCCCCCTGGTGAGCAGAGCTTCGCCCCTGGTGGGTGTGCCGGGTGGATCCCGGTCGGGCGCATGCGGGAGTCTGTCTGACTGTCTCTCCCCGTTTCCAGCTTCAGAAAAATACAAAAAAAAAAAAAAGAAGAACCACTGGTTAAAACACTTCCACAGCTGGTAGATTGTTGTCATTTTTTCTGCATGCATGTTCGGCATCTATTCACCCATACACCAGTAACTATACCCCGGTTTTCCAATGGGAAACCATCTTTCTCCCACTTTCAGCTCGTTTTGACAAATGACTTGTGCCTGGTCAACTAGATGCACACCAGGCAATCCAGTTGGAGCAAGTGTTTCAGAGATGGGTTTGGGACCCAAGCCAAAGGGTCCCAAATTACCTTTGGGAGGTGTGGGAATTACCACTTGTGCTCGGCTGATAAAATTAGTAGCTGGGGCTGCGTATATCGGCATAGAAGACAGCCCAAGAGGAGAACAGAACTGAAAATACACTAAGCACCAATGACATTACTTGAGGTTCTAAATGTAGCTGTTCATAAGACAAACTCTAGTACTGGGCTTTTCATTAACTATTTGAGGCACATACTTAAAAAGGGTGGTGGGCAAGAAATTCTCTTTTTCTTAAGCCCCTGTGAGTCGGGTTGGGTTCACATAAGAGCAGGGAATACTGAGTGCTATGAGTAGATAAGCATGTTAATCTCGATGAAGAGGCAAAATATAAGAAGATAACATTAACCTCAAAAGAAAGAAGAATTTTTCTAAGAGAGAACCTTTATTTTTAAAGCACTGTCACCAGCAACACAGGGCATGTGGTGGTATATTCTGCTTTTACGATGCACCAACCAGGAACAAGAAGCTCTTTATTCCTAATTGTGTGAGCTAAACTGATATGTTGGTGCTGATAAAAACCCTCTTAGGGGCCCCGTATGCTTGGTTTGTTTTGTTTCAGACAGAGGATTTTTCCCCCTGCAATGTCACTCATTTTCATTGACATGCCAACAGTATTAGAGATAGATTGGTGTGATTCCATTCGCTGGTCCCTTCTGAAATGAAAGCTGCAGCATCATAATTACTGAAGCAAATACTGACAGGTGACTGGTTGTGGAGTCGCTGGATGCAATAACTAGAGATGGGTTTTCCTTAATCTCCCTCGTTGGGAGGTGATTTGTCTCAACATAGAATCTAGAAGCGACTTTTTTTTTTTTTTTGAAGGAAAAAAGATAAAGACACAGCTAAGTGAAGATTTGCAAGACTTCAGTGGTAGTGGAGCTGGAGATTATTCTCCAACTGGGAAACCTTCCAGAAACTAACACTATAGGTAAAAAAGTGAGTAGAGAAGAGAATAGAAGGTATTCATTACTGTAAAATGGAGTGGTTTTCTTTATCCCGATAATAAATTCACCGTGGGAAGTATAAAAGTGCCTTAAGCTATCAACACAATCTGATTTGCTTGATTAAACAACTGGTTATTATAAAGTAGCTACATACATCAACAGCCACTTTTAGAAAGGGGCACAGTTATAGACTACAGTTGTAGCGGATTGTGGGGGCAAGAATTCTGACAGTCACTTGAAGGATGATTTTTCAAGAGCTAGAGAATAAAGCTGAGTTGAATATAGCTAAAGAAAAAAATAATTATAATGGTATCAGCTTTATTAGCACAATTCATAAATTTGTTCATTATAAACAAGGGCTTAAAATAAATTACAGACAAAAGATTCTAAGTAATACCAATTGAATGTATATAACAAATGATTATGAGTTGTATAAGATTGGTCATATAGGAATTCATAAGTTTAACTGCTTTTTGATGTGTTTTTGCTTTGTTTTAGAGTAGATCTTTTATTTTAAAGGGTGCGGGGGTTGTAGGCACAGAACACTGGAGGATTTAGTGCAGTTACCAGAAATATAAAGGCCATAATAAGCAGCAGCATCCTGCAATTAAGGTAACCACATTCTATTGTCAGAAGCTGTTACTTTTGATAGGCTACATGCAGGACAAAGCTTACAAAAGAAAAAAAAAATGCAGCTTTTCCCAAACAAATAAATAAAATTTTCAATGAAACTGGGAGGGAAATGCAGAGGGTTGGCCCCTAATTATATTTTGATAGCGGAGCAAAGCCTAAATTTCTGTTGAACTACTATAGTGATAAGAGCAGACATTTGTTTGAAAAATATATTGGTAAGAATTTTGTGGGGAGTCTTGAATTGTCTAAAAATAAAAACCAAAACAAAATGATTAAATATAGCACTCAAACAATATTAGAAGATGGTATATGCATTGACGAAAGAGCCTAGAGTTTTCTAGAAGCTTCCACAACTTGCATATATGCACTCCCCAGCCCAGTTCTTGGTGACCCTGAGGCTGCATGGTACATTAAGTATGTATGTGGTGTTTCCACTGGACAAGGGCTCACCACAGATGCTCCGTTTCTTCTAATGACACTTCCTAGAAGTGGGACTCAGGTAACTTTCTTACTATACCAGACCTTGGAGTCCATTGGCGGCCCAGATAATTACTGAGCAAAATAACAACATCCTTCTTCTGTTCAAATCCAACCCAAAGGGCAACCCAAGCCTTCCTCCTTTCCCTAATCTTTACTTCGTAACCATCTCTCCTCTCTCTAAGTGTACTTAATAGATAATCTAACGTTCATGTTTGAAGACCGCCCTACCCAGGAATAAAGAACACCACTTCATCTTCTCCTGCACACTTTCCTGACAGGTTTAATTGTCCCTTCATTATTCAGCCACTCAGGCCTAAAAAAATATGTTGTAGCTGTTGATTCATGTTTCTCATATTCCTTCTTTTTATCTAAAAATCTATTAAACATTATCAGTTCTACTTCTGTGGTATCTTTCATATATATTTTCTTTTTTTTTTTTTTTTTTTTTCATTTTTCTGAAGCTGGAAACAGGGAGAGACAGTCAGACAGACTCCCGCATGCGCCCGACCGGGATCCACCCGGCACGCCCACCAGGGGCGGTGCTCTGCCCCCCAAGGGGCGATGCTCTGCCCATCCTGGGCGTCGCCATATTGCGACCAGAGCCACTCTAGCGCCTGAGGCAGAGGCCACAGAGCCATCCCCAGCGCCCAGGCCATCTTTGCTCCAATGGAGCCTCGGCTGCGGGAGGGGAAGAGAGAGACAGAGAGGAAAGCGCGGCGGAGGGGTGGAGAAGCAAATGGGCATTTCTCCTGTGTGCCCTGGCCGGGAATCGAACCCGGGTCCTCCGCACGCTAGGCCGACGCTCTACCGCTGAGCCAACCGGCCAGGGCTATATTTTCTTAATATTCATAATCGCATGGCCAACTTTCAGAGCTTTCTAACTCACCTGTTTCTTTTTAGTCTCATCTACTGTAATATGCTGTACATAACACACTTAGAGGAATATGGTTATACTAATACTCATCTCAGAAACTTGTCCTGATTCCCAATTACCTTCCAACATGGCTCCCAGCTCCTCCAGCCTTCTCTCACCCACTGTGTTTCCTAGGAGACCTTCAGTCAACACAGTGTGTTAGAAGCAATCACTGGTAAGTCCATGATACCCTAAGAAAAAGTGCAGAGAGCTATGTTGGCTTTTCACACATTTTCCCATTTTAATATTTTATGATTGATTGTTTGCACTTCTTCAGATTTTTTGGTGTTTACTGAGTAAATAAAAAGTGTTTCAAATATATCGACCATGAAATGAGAAAACAGGAA
The DNA here is from genome assembly GCF_036850995.1 of Saccopteryx leptura. Taxonomy (NCBI): domain Eukaryota; kingdom Metazoa; phylum Chordata; class Mammalia; order Chiroptera; family Emballonuridae; genus Saccopteryx; species Saccopteryx leptura. The sequence goes on along the minus strand of NC_089515.1, from coordinate 20,876,967 downwards.
AAATTAACTAGCTTAGTATGAAACAAGGTGAGATCAAAGAGGTAGTAAGTCAAACTCTTCCCTGAATGAAGACAGGTTGGAAATCACCATCCCCAGGCATACAATTAGAATAGATTAATGAGTTGCTGGAGAGAATTAGTCTTTTGGCACATTCAAGTATATCCTATATCATTTCCTTGCTTGACCAAATCTTGAGCCATCAGGAAAGGAAGAGGCAGTAGGGAATCTCTGCATGGAAAGGTATACATGGGTTTCAGTTATCCTATTTACAGGGTTCCAATTTGGTTTTATTAATTCCCACATATCCAACTGCCTGTGAGACAGCCGTGCTCTAAATACCTGCAAATGAACATAGTCAGATAGAATCCGCCACAGATCAACCACAACTTCACCACAAACCATCTCCTTTTCTGACACCTCCCCCCCCTAGTTTTGCTGTTGACTGTTATTCAGAAAACGTTGCTCTAGACTTCTTCCTTGTTTCTTTCCATTCAATCATCCTCTACTTCTTAACATCATCAACCTTGTCAAGACTCTTGAATCCATGTTCTTCTCTACACGGCTGCTGCCATCAGAATCGTTGATTCTTACAACTTCTTAGCTGGAAAATTTACCTGCGCTCCGGTCTCCTCTTTCCTTTTTGAACCCATTGAACATCCCACTGCTGCACTTCTAGGCACACAGGTTCTGCATTGCTCACAGCCTCCTATGGCTCCATTAGCAAAGGTATTAGGTCTAAGTTCAATAATCTGTGGACGGGCTTATTAATGCACGACTGTGACCTTGACAACTCTATCCCACCATTATCTTTGCCTTATTTCTGAGTTTTGGCATTGTTTTCTTAAAATCAATAAAGAATAATAAATGCACCTACATCTATAATTTCTTTTAAATATATGTTAAACTAAACAAATGAGAAAAGAAAAAAATAGTAAGGACTGGATAACGATTCCACATTATTTATGGAATAATAATTCCCAACTATTAGATAATACTTACTCTTTGCCAGACAATTCCATAAGAGCTTTACCTGTATTGAGTCGCTTAATCATCACTACTATTTGTAATGAGAATAATAAAACAATAATATCACAGTTTCCTCCCTCCACTGTTAAATTAATCTGTCAGAATCACTGCTCAAAGCATAGTGCTCACTTCTAAGAACATTCAATATTTTTCAATTGATTTATAATAACCTGGAGTCTAAGCTGACTTTCCTGTGTTATTACCATCTACCCCACTGGTACAATTTCATACCCCAGGCTTCCATTCCTGAACGCATTCCATATTTTCCCACTTCCACACCTATTTTCCCCCATACTTTTCTTTCTCCTTCTCTCAAATCTTCAAAACAGAATTATACCCAGGCTTTAGCTACCAGTCATTTTTCTGAAAATTTTAATTAACCCACATATAGGAGATCTCCATCCTCAATACCTAGTAGATTGTTGCAAATCTTTTATGTTCACCATGTTTCCATTTTCCCTCTTGAAACGAAGTGATCTGTGAATGCATTGTTCCTCCATTGTGGTGAGAATTCACTGAAGGCAAGTCTGTGCCATTTATATGTTTTACAGAGAGAATAAAAATAACATGACCAACCTGAGATGGTGATAACAGTGCCCGCTGTATGATAAACACTCAATAAATGTGAGGTATTATTAGCTAGAGAAACTGCTGCATTTTCATGAGAAATCAAGCGGCCCCTTGACTGACCGTCATTCCCCTTTTAGAAGTAAAGAGCCTACACCTCCCACAGACTAGGTGACATTCCTGTATTCTTACACGGCAAGTAGCGGCAGCACAAGCAAGGTTTTGAAACCAGATTATTTTTTAACTATAAAACTAATGCTTTCAAATTGTCTTCCGTCACCTTCTATCTGGTTTGGGTGAGGGGTATGCAACATAATCAAATGTCAAAATAACCTGGAGATGTTTTCTCTGAACATATGTACCCTGATTTATCAATGTCACCCCATTAAAATGTAAATAAATAAATAAATAAATAAATAAAATAAAACCAATGCTTTCTTTAGTATAGCTTGCTGTCTATGAACACATACTGGTAGGTGTTCATTTATTAACTTAATTACTACATGCTAAGGCTCAAATCAGGATGAAATATTTGGGTTGCTAATCCAAATCTTTAATGTCAGGCCAACTACAGCTTGCTGCCTTAGGGTATTGAGAGGATTCTAGGACCCAGTTACAGTGGTAGGGGAGTGGGCAGGAAGAACAGGGGCCCCACACCAAGCAATTCTCTATGACATAAGCCACATGTCCTAGAATTTAACTCAATTCTGAAACTATCTACCTAGAGACAGTAAAAGATGCCACAGATCAGGGGCACGGTACCCCAAGATTTCACCCCAACACCCAATTCAGACGCCAGCTCTAAGCCCAAGTTGTTACCTATGACCAACCAGCTACAGACTGGAGGTTCCAAAGACACCTCTTCAGGTGTCATGAGTTCGCTAGAGCAGATCCGAACTCAGGAAAACATGTCGCTTCCTAGATCAGTGGTTTATTATGGAAAGATATAACCGGGAATAGGCAGGTGGAAGAGGCGCATATGGCAATGTATGGGAGAAGACCAAGGCGCTTCAATGTTCCCACTGAGCACACCTCTGCACCCAAATCTCCACATGTTCACCAATATAGAAGTTCTTTAAACCTGTTTATGAAGGCTTCATTGTGTATGCATGACTAATTAAATCATTGGCCAATGGCCATTGGCCCCTCTTCTTCCCCAGAAGCCAGGAGGGTGGGACTAAAAGGCCCAACCTTCTATTCCTGGGAGTGGTTTTTTTTTTTGTTGTTTGTTTGTTTTTTTACAGAGACAGAGAGAGAGAGTCAGAGAGAGGGTTAGACAGGGACAGACAGAAAGGAATGGAGAAATGAAGCATCATTCATTAGTTTTTCGTGCTATTGTGACACCTTAGTTGTTCATTGATTGCTTTCTCATATCTGCCTTGACCGTGGGCCTTCAAGTAGACCAAGTAACCCCTTGCTCAAGCCAGTGACCTTGGGTCCAAGCTGGTGAGCTTTGCTCAAACCAGATGAGCCCACACTCAAGCTGATGACCTCAAGGTCTCGAACCAGGGTCCTCCACATTCCAGTCTAACAATCCATCCACTGTGCCACCACCTGGTCAGGTAAGAGTGGTTCTTTCGACACCCAGCTCCCATTTTTAGGTTTATTCCAAAAAATCACCTCATTAACATAACAAGACACTTTACGTCCTCATCACTTTGTAAATATCAAGGGTTTTAGGGGTTTAGGTGCTAGAAATGGGGAAGAAGATTAAATATATATTTATTATAAGTCACAACGTCAGTTATAAAGGATTACTGGGATGCAGCCACACCCACCTCTTACCTCTTGTTGACGGCTGCTTTCATGGCAGAGTTGCATGGTTGTGAGTTGCACAGTTGCAACCTGTGAGTTGAACAGGTATTTCCCAACTGGCCTTTTACACAAAAGCAAACTGAGTGACCTTTAGTCTAATCTGGTGCGGATTAAAATCACCTGCCAGAGAGTCCTGCTTCTGGAGATTTGATTACATTGCTCTGGCATGGGGACAAGGAGATTTGTGGGTGTGAGAAACCTCTCAGGTGAATCTAATGTGCAGTCAGGCTTGGAGTCACTGGCTAAGTACTGCTGTTACAAATAACAATCAAAGCCCCTGGAGACAAAATTAGAAAATATGACCAAGTCACAATTCTGAATTTTGTAATATGCCTGGTTAGGAAAGATACTAGCATGATGTTCTCCATGATTGCATGAGGTTTACAATGTATGAGTACTAATTTTCTGGCTCTGATGACAAAGCCATTGGGAAGAAAGAGAGAAGCCGCGTGATAAAAGCTGGGATGGTTCTAACACCTACTTGATTTCCCTAAACGAAACTGCGTCTGATTCTGGAGGATAGACAAAGGCAGTTAATTAGAAGATGATTTGTGCCTTGATTAGAAGCCTCACTGTGAAAAATACAGAATGCCACTTACGTTAAACACAATTGAAACAAGTGGAACACAACTTCAGTGCACTTGTGTTGTCAATTATCTCTTAATGAGTTTATAATTGTAGCTGCTGTTGTCATGTGGATCCATAATAAATAATGGTTCTTGAATGGCCCTCCTCTCCCCATGCGTCTCCAATCCATATTTATATAAAAAAAAAGGTTTATAAATCATGCAATGTTTGTCTCGCTGTGTGTGTATGTGTGTGTGTGTGTGAGAGAGAGAGAGAGAGAGACAGAGAGAGGGAGAGAGAGAAACTGCCTAAATGCTACTAAGATTACATTCTGTAGCCATGTGTCCTTTATGTGGTGGTCTTTGTAAATTACAAAAAAAAAAGAGATCCAAAGGGACATAGATTTGTGAAGAGGATTTCTTTAGAGCAGTGGTCCCCAACCCCTGGGCCGCGGACCAGTACCGGTCCGTGGGTCATTTGGTACCAGTCCGCAGAGAAAGAATAAATAACTTACATTTCCGTTTTATTTATATTTAAGTCTGAATGATGTTTTATTTTTGAAAAATGACCAGATTCCCTCTGTTACATCCGTCTAAGACTAACTCTTGACGCTTGTCTCGGTCACGTGACATACTTATTTGTCTCACCCTAAAGGCTGGTCTGTGAAAATATTTTTTGACATTAAACCGGTCCGTGGCCCAAAAAAGGTTGGGGACCACTGATCTAGAGTTTTTGTACTCACACACCTCATAAAAGATTCTTTCACTCAATCCTTCCCACAAAGCTTGGGATTTCCCAGGGAAGAAGAGGACTAGGAATGACACCCAGAGTAGGTAACAAACAGTCTCGAGAGTTAACTCTCCAGTGAGGTTAGAATGGGTTACGGCAGCCAGAGAGGAATTATGTTATAAGCTCCCACCACTGGTCCTCTAACTCACTGTGAAAATGCCTGTCGCCCTCCAGCCACTAAGCCTTTTTATCCAGAAGTTCCTCACAAAGAGTTGAATCCTGTGTCACTGAAAAGAGAAGTGAGGCCATAATGATAATGGGAAAAATAATGTTGATTTGAACCATTCATTTTGCCCTAATTCCTGTCAACCTGTATATGAAGAACTTCTATTGCTCAGAGATTGGACCCCTTCTTCCCTCTCTTCACAGCGCCTCTCTGTGGAAGGAAAACGATGTATCTGATAGGTGAGACTGCGCAAGGACTACAGCCATTGGTCCTCGTTTCTCTCTCAGGCAGGCCTAGTATGTTAAAGGCAGAAAGTGCCCAATGAACCTTGGAATCTTGGCCTTTTCTGTGCTTGAAAAGGTATGAGCTGGCCAAGATCTCCATGTTGTAGGTAAGTGTGTGCTCTGCGGATGCAGTGTCCACAGCTGAAGTTTAGACTTGGAGAGGAAAGAGAATCTATTAGGAAACCCATTCTAAGATCACATTCCTGCTATGTTCTTAAATCAAAATGTGCAGAAACAGAGCTGGCCCCATTGATTCAGAATTTGGAGGGGAAATGCATGTGATTAACTAGCAACTTCAAACCCCCAATCATACCATTCAGCATATTTACAATTGTTCATATGATTCAGAGCATAGGATCTTTCTAATAACCCTGTGAGGTCACTGGAGTAGCTGTTCGTTTCACATCTCTTTGGAAAGTTTCTAGCTATCCCTTCCTTATCATGCTTATTTGTCTGTTCAAAAATCTGATGCAATTAATTTCTCCTTCTGTCCATCCATCCACCACACCTCCACCAAATCTTTCAATTTTGACAACCTGCAGAATTACCCTAAACACTGTTGTAACTCCAACAAGCAGTTCGGTTATCACACCTAAGTTTTCAGTCCCTTAGCTAAGCTTAAAGAGTCACAAACTGTAGGTATGAGTATGCCTAGATATAGAGAGTGAAAGAGAGGGGGCTGCAACTTTTGTTCTCTTAATAACAGGTACTGACTTCCTACCATGGGTTGAAAAATCAAAACATGAGTGGCTTCTACTCTCAGAGAGTTCAGTCTAATGGGTAACGTTCCATGGTACATTACCATGACCAGCCATTGCTTCCTATACACACCCCATTCTCTGCTTTTCTTTCCCAATATCTGGTGCTGCCCAAGGATGGCACACGTGGTACCCTGGAAAGTGGCTATGCTTCTCCTAGTATAGCTACAGAGAAAAAGAATGGGCCCTGGCTGGTTGGCTCAGTGGTAGAGCATCGGCCTGGCGTGCGGGGGACCCGGGTTCGATTCCTGGCCAGGGCACATAGGAGAGGCGCCCATTTGCTTCTCCACCACACCCCCTCCTTCCTCTCTGTCTCTCTGTTCCCCTCCCGCAGCCAAGGCTCCATTGGAGCGAAGATGGCCCGGGCGCTGGGGATGGCTCCTTGGCCTTTGCCCCAGGCGCTAGAGTGGCTCTGGTCGTGGCAGAGCGACACCCCGGAGGGGCAGAGTGTCGCCCCCTGGTGGGCGTGCTGGGTGGATCCCGGTCGGGCGCATGCGGGAGTCTGTCTGACTGTCTCTCCCCGTTTCCAGCTTCAGAAAAATACAAAAAATAAAAAATAAATTTAAAAAAAAAAAGAATGGAAGAGCCATTGGCAACCATTATCATGAGATCTCTTCTTCATTTCTATTCTACTTGGCCTTATTTATAACAAGAACATGAATGGGATATTTTGTGAAATCTGTTCCTTTTCTTCGCCAAATCACTGAACCAGATCATATAAAAGAAAGAAGCTCATTCATCCTTGTGGGGTGGCCATGTTAGGCTTGCTCACTGGTGTACCAGCTGCAAGCCCTTTGCTTGATTAGTGCGTGAGCACCTGGCAGAGGCACGTGTGCATAGCCTATATAAGGCTATGGGTGCTTGGGCTCGAGAAAGATCAGGGATTATGAATGTTGGATTGTCTGCCCGCCACTGTGAGGGCCATTTTTGTTGTTTGTTTGCCTGCGAGATGGTTTCCCCTGCCCGTGTGCTTGTCAGCCATTGTGAGACTTTATTAAATGGAGTGGCCCAATGCCTTCTGGCTCTGCAGTTTCTCTACCCTCTGCCCAAATCCAGTGTGGACCTGCCTGGCCTCGGCCACCAGCATTACAATCCTCATGGCAACTAATGATAAAAAACAGGTAAAAATATAACTTCAAGTAGGAAGAGTTGTAGAAATATATGAAATTTTAAAATAAAAAATTTTGTCTTCATTCAACTGTCTTATGGAAGAATTACTCCTCACCCCCAAATGAAGAATATGAACAATACTGAATGCAGCAAAAGCGCATCTCTTTAGGATGTAGCAATTAAATAAGCATAATTCGCCCAACACTCTGCATTACTATTATTTCAGTAATAAGGATTATATATTTTCAGAGTGTAGAACCCTACACTAAATATACTAGAAGGCAGATGGTCATCATTATTTTAAGAACATCATGACTTAATCTTGGCCTGGCTTTCTCCAGACATTACAAATCATACAACTTTAAAACCTGCTAGTTTAAGTGCAAATGGTATCTCATATGTTTTGTTTAAAATATATATATAATAAGCCTCAAAATACTCTTCTTTTTTTGTGTGACAGAGACAGAGAGAAGGACAGATAGGGACAGATAGACAGAAAGTGAGAGAGATGAGAAGCATCAATTCCACGTTGTGGCACCTTAGCTGTTCATTGATTGCTTTTCTCATATGTGCCTTGACTGGGGGGCTACAGCAGAATGAGTGACCCCTTGCTCAAGCCAGTGACCTTGGGCTTAAGCTGATGAGCCTTACTCAAACCAGATGAGCCCGCACTCAAGCTGGTGACCTGGGGGTTTCGAACCTGGGTCCTCCACGTCCCAGTCTGACACTCTGTTCACTTCACCACTGCCTAGTCAGGCTCAAAACACTTCTTGAAAGAATTTATCAATCTTTCATGGTTTATAGAGATAGCATGAAATCTGAAAGAAGTCTACACAGTTTGGGTTTTAGATCATTTCAGTAATATTGCGATCTTTACTTAGTCATCAATAGTACTCTCATTTTTGAAGTGAACTAGAAGATAAATGTCAACTATAGAGGTATATAATATGTTGGCATGTTAATATATTAGAGTAAATTTTATACTCGTGGTGGTTTTTTCCATACATATTATATTTCTCTATATATATAAAACTTTTAAATAATACTCATAGTTTTTAAAAATTAAGGTCTGAAATCACGAATACTTCTTTTCTAAGAGTACACAAAAAGGAAGAAAAATCCATTTTGAAATCTTAATCCTGCTACTTCTCAGTTGAATGTCTTTGGAAATGTGACCTAACTTTACTGAATTTTTCCCATCTACAACATAAAAATAATAATACCTACCTTAGAGGTTAGCATAAAGGAACAAAAACATTTTGCAATATTTGTTTTCATTTCTCCAAACAGCCCGCATCTACCTCTCCTAGCATCAATTCATGTATTCTTCATTTTCCCAATTACCCTTCTCTGACATGTGTACTAGTCCTCATCTTAAAAATAAAATAATAATAATAATAATAATAATAATAATAATTTTGCTGAAAGGTATTTGGACAGTGAAAAAAATGCTAGAAACAAAATGATTCATAGTTTCCACTGAGTTCAGGTTTTTGACCAGAGATGTGAGTTTTGGCACCGGTGTAGGAATGGTTAATAGCTCCCCGAAACGCTGTTGGCCTCTAAATATATTCTTGTTCACCTGTGTGAATTATCTCCTCATGTTTGTTGAGAGAACAGTGCCTACCTGAAATGCTGCAGTATCATAAAATCATTCTTCAATAATACATTCTGGTTGACAGGTGGGTATATCAGTCAGACAAGATTCTCAGGCCGTCAGGCTTAAGTAATCAAGTCAAGGAATCAATGGGTTTTATAGCTCATAATGGATGAATTCATCTTTCACGTAAATAACCTGAGCAGCTAAAAGCTTTTGGTAATTTTCTCATTGTAAAATTCAGTTGTTTAAAGACAAACTGTTTTCTAAAATTGACCAAGCATTTTCTGTAAATCATAGTTCTGGCGCCTTGCTCTTACAAACGCACATAAATATCTTCGTTTGAAGTAGAATTTTGGATTCATAGAATATTTATTTTTGTGACTGGACACTACATCACACGCGAAAAGATTCTGCATGATTAAACAGAATACATTATTCTGCCTCTTTATTTGCATAATACATCAGATCTACCCTGGGGGTCACTGAAGGCTAGTTACAGTATCTAGCAAGATGTGTGCCTCCAACCTCACTCTCAATTTTCAAATTAAAATAATTTTAAAAGGATACAAAGTTACCACAATGATTAAATTGCAAATGGATAATAAAGAATATGTGCACTGCCTGACCAGGCAGTGGAACAGTGGATAGAGCGTCAGACTGGGACGCAGAGGACCCAGGTTCAAAACCCCGAGGTCTCCAGCTTGAGCACAGGCTCATCTGGTTTGAGCAAGGTTCACCAGCTTGAGCAAGGGATCACTCGGTCGGCTGTAGCCCCCAGGTCAAGGCACATATGAGAAAGCAATCAATGAACAACTAAGGTGCCAAAACAAAGAATTGATGTTTCTCATCACTCTCCCTCTTGTCTGTCTGTCCCTATCTATTCTTCTCTCTTTTTCTGTTATACAAAAATAATAATAATAAAAAAAGGATATGTGGACTATTTTAATATGAACATTGCTTCTATATAATGGCAAAACAAATAATTCTATCAATTATACAGTTCAGGGTGGACCTACTATATAACAGCTATTGAATATTGTAATAGGATGATAGATAAAAACTTTTTTCACAGTCCATGCTGAAGAGTCAGCATGGGATGTCTCTGCTTATAGAAACCTCTGTGTTTTTCCTATTGCCTGTTTAGGTAATAATATTAACTATAATCTCCTCAGTGGAGGTATATACTGAGATAACTAAGCCCAAGCCATAATAACACTGTTAAATGTTTGTGTTACTAAAATATTAAAATTGAAAGTAAGAATAATTCAAAATTGATCCTCATCCTTTTCATATTAATCACTAAATGCATAATATATGAATTTTTTTTTCAAAGTCATTGTGATAATATTGCAATTAAAATTTAATGTATATGTGGATGCCTGTATACAAGGAAAACATATATCAAATATAAAATAATAATCGTGCACCTATATATTAAAGTGGACGCTTCCACGCTGGAAACTAAATTATAGTTTTTCAAGGTTCCAGATTTATCTGATTACATCTAAAGATGGATGAGGCAGGTCCTTCAGGAGCCTTGATGTATAATAAATCCCGTAGCCTTTTGAGAAATAACTTATCTCATATAAAAAGAGAGTTGTGAAGCACTAAGTTTATCCAAGAACAGTAGGATAATGCTGAAGAGAAAGAGTGGTCTCGAGTAGAGAAGATTATTGATCACTGACAGCTTTATAATCCAGTCATCATGAATTTTTATCTGATAGTTGAATAGATTGGCTAGAATTTTTTAAATCAGTAATAGAACAGTCTTGCCAAACTTTGTGACAGCATTGAGAAAATGAGGCAGTTCTACTTTGTAGCATGGCAACAGAATAAGTCAAAAGTAAGGGAGTGAATTTTCTATCATCTCTTGATCTTACATGCTGGAGAATGAGAAATATGCAAGTCAGTGTGAGCAAAGATATGGAGTAGAGAAAAAAGATGACACCACATATCAAATTTTTGATGGCCTTAGCAAAAGATATAAAACAGAGAGAAACAAAAACAAAACAAATAAAAATAAGCATGAGGCTCTGGCCAGTGGCTCAGTGGTAGAGCATTGGCCTGGCATGTGGATTTCCCAGCTTTGGTTCCCAACCAGGACACACAGGTGATGCGCCCATCTGCTCCTCCGCCCCTCCCCTTTTGCTTCTCTCTCTCTTCTCCTCCCTTCTACAGCCAAGGCTCGATTCCAGCGAGTAGGCCCCACATGCTGAGGATGGCTCCATGGCCTCTGCCTCAGGCATTAAACAATGGGTCTGGTTGCAATGGAGCAAGGGCCCCAGATGGGTGGAGCATCAACCCCTATTGGGCTTGCCAGATGGATCCCAGTTGGGCACACGTGGGAGCTGTCTCTGCCTCCCCATTCTCTCACTAAATAATAAAAAAAAAATCATGAATTCATGAGCAAATAAATATGAGATGCCTCCTGGAGACTCTGATAACTATTTGGATTGACCTGCATTTTTGTTAACTTCCATGCCCCCCTGATTTTATATAGATTGTAGGAAAAAATATACAAAAGGCACAGATTAGAGCAGAGGTCTCAAACTCGCGGCCTGCGGGCCGCATGCGGCCCACCCACCAATTTTGTGCGGCCCGCAGACTAATCAAACTTCGTGGATTAGTCTGTAGGCCAGTCTGCGGGCCGCACAAAATCGGTGGGCGGGCCGTGGCCCGCGGCCCGAGTTTGAGACTCCTGGATTAGAGCAAAGGTAATTCACTTGCGACCTTATCAAAATCAGGAAGAATTAGAAGAAAGTTGGAGTTCTTCTGGCTAAACAAAACCAACAACAACAACCACAACAAAATTTTCTTACTCTTACTGTGATCTTATGTCTACTCTTAAGTGGGATAGTTATGTCACGTGTCCACATTACCATTCTACAGTTATCCTATGTCTTATGACCCATCCCTGAAATAAGCTATTTTCCCCTAATACTGAGAAGTCACTTTTCCTGTCCTGTCTAATTTGCAAATCTAGGCACAGCACTCTAGAAACATGAAGTCACAAGGCCAACAAAATATCTAGACATCCTCAGAGGTATTTGTTCTTCTCTTAATTAAGTGCTAATGATTCTTGGCTAACTTCCTTTTCCCCTGAAGTACTTTAATACATAGTACAGCAGTATACCTCCTCCAGAAGAAGCCAACACAGTGATTAGTACTGACTTTTGGAATATAATTTCATATCATTAGCAGAGTAAAACCAGCAGCAGTAGCAAAATGATGCATATTTTAAGCTTCTCTGCTCAACTCCATTTCTATGGTTTCTCATATGCTATTACCATTGGGGTTTTGCTATTTTCTCAGAAAATTGCACTATGACAGTGTAAGGCAACTGAGTTTGGTGGTGTGATCTAAAGGACAACATTATAAAAAGAAGTGTCCTCTGTTCAAAAATCTTACAGATAAATTTAGAATTTTGAGGTGAACGTTTTGAGCCATAGAATTCCAGCTTCAAATTTTTATCATTCTCCAAACATCTGAATCCTTACAAATTACATATTCTCTGACACATAAAAGATGTGGGAAATGTGTATTGAATGAATAACTGAGGGAGGGGGGATAAATGGTGATGGAAGGAGACTTGATGTGGGATGGTGAGCACCTGATACAATATACAGATGAGGTATTATTATAGTTGTACAACTGAAACCTGTATAATATTATTCACCAATGTCACCCCCCAGTAAATCCAATAAAAAAGAAAAAAATTTAAAAACAAAAACAAAAATTAAGGCATCTTTTAATGTTGAGAGTGCAGTAGAGTTGCAAATAACTTTCATTAGACTTAATAGCCTTTGTAGGATGGACCATGGATGATGAGTCAGATTACTGGGTGTCATTATGGTCACTTCTCTGTTGCCGAAATCAGTCACATGGCATATGTTCAGTTGCTTCTCCTGTTCATTCCACACTTCTCTGTTCAACTCCCATGCTTGGTCATTGTTTCCACCTTCTCACTTCTCTGCCTAAAGCTCTTAATTCCCTACGGTCATACCTTTGAATTTCAATGTCTTGCCTGACCTGTGGTGGCGCAGTGGATAAAGCGTTGACCTGGAACACTGAGGTCACCGGTTCAAAACCCTGGGCTTGCCTGATCAAGGCACATATGGGAGTTGATGCTTTCTGCTCCTCCCCCTTCTCTCTCTCTCTCTCTCTTCTCTAAAATGAATAAATAAATAAATAAATAATTCAATGTCTTATAACTTTTGACGATTTCCATGATCTGTGGCCTCCTGAACCCTATTTTTCATCATTCTCTTTCCCATGGCTTTATTCTTTCCTTGCTTAGTATTCATGCCTTACTGATCCATGACCATTCAACAATTGTTCCTATGTCTATGATTTATATCATCAGTTTCCCATGCAAATATACATATATATGCAAATAAATATATATATATATTATTTGCTCCCTTCTGTCACTATGAATATCATTCAGTCTTCAATCCTTAGATGGAGGTTCTCTTTGAAGTACTTTCAAATTATTGATGTAATATTGACATCTCATTCATTCATTGCTAACACACTAGGTGCCCAGATACAAGCTCCTGGATATGCAAATACTAGTCTAATGCAGGTCCAAGTTTTAAAATTCTTATATTCTAGTGGAAAAGATCAGCATATACACAAATAATTATAATGTAGAGAGATAAGCACAAATCTGAATGTATAAGATGGCTATGGGAGTACATTTGTAATTCTTGCACTATCTTTCACATATTCGAGAACACATTGTAAATTTATCACCTTGTTGCTTTTTGATGTTATATAAGTGTTCACTTGTCTTTCAGGCTGAGGACACACACCTTGAAGATGAGAACAATGTCTGACTGCATTATGTTCATATGTTCTCCCTACTGTATAGCACAGGAATTTTTATTAGTTGATTCCCCCTTTCTCCCCGTGGATGCCTAATTTATAGAAAAATATTATAACTTAAAACTATTTTATATCATTTTTCAATAAGTTCTCTTAAAGAGTTGTTTTTTACTTACACCAAAGGAATAAGCAGATAATTCATAAAAGATGAATACAAATAGGAACTACAAGTATAAAAAGAGATTCAACCTTATAAATTGTTAAAGCTATATAAAATAAATCAACAGGATACCATTCCTTACAAAAGTTTATAGGTTTAGAGAAATCTGAGTTATATATTATGTAAATTAAAATCTATTTGTTGGTAAAAAACAGAACACCTGGGCAAAAGCCATTTAAATAATAAGGGTTTATAAGAAATCTAAAGGCTAAGGGCCTAATATCCAAAATATACAAAGAACTCATAAAACTCAACAACAAACAAACAAACAATCCAATAAAAAAATGGGGAGAGGATATGAATAGACACTTCTCCCAGGAAGAAATACAAATGGCCAACAGATATATGAAAAGATGCTCATCTTCTTTAGCTATTAGAGAAATGCAAATCAAAACGGCAATGAGATACCACCTCACACCTGTTCGATTAGCTGTTATTAGCAAGTCAGGTAACAGCAAATGTTGGAGAGGCTGTGGAGAAAAAGGAACCCTCATACACTGTTGGTGGGAATGTAAAGTAGTACAACCATTATGGAAGAAAGTATGGTGGTTCCTCAAAAAACTGAAAATAGAACTACCTTATGACCCAGCAATCCCTCTACTGGGTATATATCCCCAAAACTCAGAAACATTGATACGTAAAGACACATGCAGCCCCATGTTTATTGCAGCATTGTTCACAGTGGCCAGGACATGGAAACAACCAAAAAGCCCATCAATAGATGACTGGATAAAGAAGATGTGGCACATATACACTATGGAATACTACTCAGCCATAAGAAATGATGACATCGGAACATTTACAGCAAAATGGTGGGATCTTGATAACATGATACGAAGCGAAATAAGTAAATCAGAAAAAAACAGGAACTGTATTATTCCATACGTAGGTGGGACATAATAGTGAAACTAAGAGACATTTATAAGAGTGTGGTGGTTACGGGGGGGGAGGGGGGAATGGGAGAGGGATAGGGGGTGGGGAGGGGCACAAAGAAAACAAGATAGAAGGTGACAGAGGACAATCTGACTTTGGGTGGTGGGTATGCAACATAATTGAACGACAAGATAACCTGGACTTGTTATCTTTGAATATATGTATCCTGATTTATTGATGTCACCCCATTAAAAAAATAAAATTATATAATAAAAAAAAAAAAAAAAAAAAAAAAAAAAAAAAAGAAATCTAAAGGCAATTAGATTTATACTAATTAATTTTAATTAGTACATTAGTACAACAACTCATCAATGTTGTCAAAGAGTAAATTTTTTTACTTATCCCACTAGGGACTGAGCAGTGAAAAAAATAATTGTCATTCTCTTAAACTTTTATTCTAGTTGTGTTTGGGTTTGGAAGTAAGAGACAACTGACAATTAGATAGATGATGGATAGATAGATAGATAGATAATATAGATAAATGTATATAAATGTGTTTCCATTGGGATGGATAATATTTACTAGAGTTCACTCAACCAACATCTCCCTGTTTCTTGTTGACACACTGGGTCACATGTCCTCCCTTAAAGCAATGACTGAGAATGGAGGGTGGAACTACCATGCCTGGCATGAATGAAAACGATTCAGCCTTTGGTGCTAGTTAAGGAGTTTATATTTCCCAAGCATATTGCCAAGCTTTATACCAGAACCAAATCAGTGTTCTGTTACCAGGGAGAAGAGGAAGAAAATGGCTGTAGGGGAAGTCAACACACAATGTCTATCACAGTGTGTTTACTTAGAAAATTTGAGATGGTTGCCCATAGTCACATGCTATTAACTGTCAGAGCCCTGACTGAAACCCAACTTTGACTTAACCCTCAGGGCTTCTTCACTACTGAACAGATTCTAAATTCCATGCTGTTTTTTTTCACACCCAATTCTAGCTCAGTCATAGAGTAAATGTGTATGGAAGAAATGGGTAAGTGAACAGAATGTACTAAACAGATCTTTCTCCAACTGCTCAGTATTATGGTTTAAAATACACACACACACACACACACACACACACACACACACACACTCCAGTTTTTCAACTCCTCTCCTAAAACATCGCCACAGGATTGAACACAGAACTAAATTTTATTTCTTTGATCATAAGGGTTAAACATCATTTCAATGGCCTCTCAGGTTTGTCTCTCAATTGCTGAGATATACCCACTTCATCCAGTAAATAAATTCATATTCCTAATCCATAGACCTCCAAGAGCCTTAATACTTATGAAAAACACATCATTTCAGTATCAGCATAAACAAACTACTAAATAACTTGCTTTTCAAGGGGATATAAATAACATTACAGCCACCTGCACCCTGGAACAGGCACATCTATTGATATATAGGGAGAACATACATCCTAACCACAGAATTTTTGGCTAATCTCACCCCATCCTGATTTCCCCTTGGCTTTGATATAACTTACTCTATGTGTAGTAGACTATCTACTACTGTGGACAGACCTTGGGCTTCAGTTCCAGTCTGACCTCTACCATAAACTTGGCAAGTGAGCTTAACAAGCCACTTGATTATTCACAATCTCTATTTCTTCCCTTTAGAAAGGGACAAAGTGTATCTATCTTGTTGAATTTTGGTGAAGATCATATATGATTTTTGTATGTGACAATAAATGCACAGTGTGTGCCACATAGCTATCATTTATTAAGTGATAAATAATTGTCTTTATTAAAACATTGCATTTAGTTTTACTTGTTAGTCATATCTTTCTGAATCATCTCTAAGGGCTTTGAGGACAAGAAAAAGAATATGTTATTTATTATTTTTCGCCTGACCTGTGGTGGTGCAGTGGATAAAGCGTCGACCTGGAAATGCTGAGGTCGCCGGTTCGAAACCCTGGGCTTGCCTGGTCAAGGCACATATGGGAGTTGATGCTTCCAGCTCCTCCCCCCTTCTCTCTCTCCTCTCTCCCTCTCCCTCCCTCTCTCTCTCTCTCTCTCTCTCTCCTCTCTAAAAAAATGAATAAATAAAATAAAAATTTATTATTTTTCCTCTTACTCTGAAGGTTTCTGGATGCACACTAATTAATACTAAATATGTGTTAAGTTAATGTATATTTATAAAATGTATACATTGTTATGGGTAAATACAGTACTTGCTGTGTACCTCACATAACAAGATGACAAATTGGTAAGACTGAATCGCAAAATCTTAGGAGTTCATGGTCCTAAAACCACAGATTTTTTTACTTAATATGAATCTGATAAAATGTATAGAAAGTCAGAAGAAAAAAATCTTTTTTTTTCTATTAAAGCTGAAATGGGAACAAATATGCTAAATAATATAAAGGATTTACTCAATTTGCAAAGACGAAAGATTCTTGATGTAAGCCAGTGTAAACCCTTATGAAATACTGGATAGAAAACTGTAAGTCAGCCGAGGTGTTTGGAATGAAATCAGCTGTGGAAATAAGAGGGAGTACATAAATCTGGTTAAGTCTTCTCTCCCTTTATGCTGGAAAAATAAAAATTATATTTATCGAAAGTATCCTTTGATGTGGAATGTCAGTTTCATCGCCCTCCCAAAGCAGAAGTTCAGTGCAGGGACCTAGAAGTTTATATTTCGCATTTAATTATCTCCAAGGAAATCAGAAGAATTTGAGTCTGAAGCACCGGCCTAAGGGAATAAAACCGAAGGTTATCTACTTGTAAACAATGGGTTCATTTCATGCTTTGTTCTAGCGGCAATGGACTTCATTCAATCACTGAAAAACACTGGCTAATTTTCCATTCTAGTCCCCAGGGCATGCTTGGTATTAAGTGAAAACAGTAAACTGGCATATAGACAGCATTTGATAAATGGTGGATAACATCTTATCTAAACTTGGATCAACCCTGTTGCTCCGGGCTTTCTTAATCTCATTCTGCCAATAATGAAAAGGAGGCTCAGATACATTATATGAATCTGGCTTCCCCCAGGCCTGGATCTGAATCATGGTTTTGCCAGTTTCTAACTCTCTATCCTTGGGGAAAGCACTTTCTCTCTTCACTACACCAGAACATGTCCATTTTGCCTTCCGACAGACAGTCCACTCCCATGAAACTCATATTTTGAAGACTTTCCACATCCATTGCCCAATCTTGGCTGTGCACTGTCCAGACTGGAAACACTCACTTCTGTACAGGCTGTACACGCTTTCTCTTACATTGTTAGTGTAAACAAAATTTAGAGGCTGTTATTCCCAACTTTTCAGAAATTATTGTTTTTTGATAAAATTTTATCTGATGATTTATTTAAAAAAATGAGGAAAAACTATCACTACAGGGCACCCTGGGAAGATCAGAGGCCAATATCACAAAAAACTTGCCCTCAATCTTTCCAGAGCCAGCTAAATAATGAATCTGAAGTTTCCTGATGTCCTTCCTGCCATGAAGTTGAAATGAGATGTGGTCTCCCCTGGGTACCATTCAAAAGGGTTCTAATGACAGTGTAAAAATATTGAAAGAAGCTAAACGAGATTTTTTATTTAAATATATATAACTATGTGTGTACTAACTTCACTCCATTGACATGAGAAAAGAGCTAATGTCAATGTTAATATTATTCTCTCATTTCTTGACTCTATATATAAATGTCAATAATTCTGAGGTTTGTGCATGATAGATATAATTACAACAGATCTCATTAGCTAAAAAGCCAGCATTATAAGGTAAAAATTAGATTTTAATGAACAATTCTTTGGGAGGATGTCATGAATTGATAACTGGAGTATATTATCATAACATAAAAATCAAGCAGTTTAAATGTGTCCAGAAAAGCATGCAGATTAAAATAACTTCAAAGACAAGCCCCTCTGAACCACTTTCCTGCACCCTGTCAAAAGTGATACAGTAAGAAAGAAAATGAGAAAGAATAAGAAATGAGTACTTTAAAAATATAATTTGTGTTTTAATGCTTTATGTTTGATGGAGAAAATTTGAGTTGGCGTGTGTTTACTGTTGTGATTTAACACAGCGAATTAAAGGCTTTGGCAGCAAATAAATAGATTCTGAGTGATTGGTGCAACATTCAACGGCTTTGCACAGGATACTGTCCAAATTCTGCTTTGTCAGACTTCATGAGTCTAGCACCACCTCCGGAGAGGTTAATGACTAAGATAAATCTAGGGTGTGAGTTTTCCAATACAGCCTGGGAGATCTGCTGCTGTTGGTCGAAATAATAAGTAATATTATGGTGATAGTAAAGGCACAGAGAAGATCCCTCTGCCACATTGTAATGAACACTCTCTACTATACATTAAACATGTTCCCTTGAAGAGATATTTTATTTAAGAGCCAAAAAGTAAGGATAACCCTTGTCTCACAGCCTTGGTTTATTTCTGTTAAATACTGTGCATTGGATTGTAATTGCTTCACATTAGTTAGACTTGAGATTGCTTTTATACCTTTTTAAACTAATAAATATTCCTTTAAATAAGAAAATGGAAAAGAACTACCTCAACCTACTTAGTGGTAATCAGAAAACATGAACATGTTATTCTAGAAGTGAACACTTAGGAGACGTTCTGAAATCACTGTGACCACCTAACAGGGTTGTGTTAGCAATAGATTACGGTGAGCTTGTGTTCCTCTTGAAGTGAAGAGAAAATTATAATTCAAAATAGGTGGCGAGCCAGTAATTCTCAGCTCACAGTCATGGCCATTCATAATCACCTTCCCCTGTGCTGAAATAGATCTTCCTTTCTATAGCCTTGTTCTGACATATCTCTATCTGTTATGATTTTCGTTTTATAAATGAAGCAAGGCAAGGAAAGTCTTTGTGGCTCTGTCTTTGATGGTTCATGATTCTGTTGGGATGGGGTGACCCTACTGAATAGTTTGAGATATTTTGGCCTTTCTGGAAACTTCATGTTAGTTTAGTGTTCTTCATGTGTGTCTACGTGTGTGCATGTGTGTGTGGAGGGGTGTGTATGTGTGTGTGTGTGATGACCAGAGAACGGACTCATAATTAATTACAAAAGGGAGAAAACAGAACACTTTAGCAGACACATCTTTGCCCTCAGATATCTTTCCACAGTCTTCTTCCTCTATTCTTCCACAAATCCTATTATCAGAGTAACAAGGCTATTCCTTATATTTACCAAAATGTCATCTCTTTTACCACAAAATCTCTGCTTCCACTGAACCCTGCTTCGTTCCTTTCTATTTTTCAGGATGCATGTAAAAGGCAACTTGTCTGTCAAGCCCTTCATTGACTGCTAATCAAACTCCCTGTTCTAATGAGAACAACCTTCAGAACTTTCCCTTGAAAACCCTCTATGAACTCTGAAACAGACAGGCATGCATTTCCTCTCTTGCTAAATTAGTAAATTGCTCTCTTACTATTCCTAAACTTACATATCTATCCTCATCACTGCTCCTTATTCAGGGCTCTGCGTTTGGAACAATTCAATAGCTGTTAATATATATCTAGAATAAAATTTAGGTTCTATACAGTTTTGTCCTTTAAGACCACATTGAATAAATGGTTCCTATAAATAAGAGGTATTCCTCACTTAAGTCTATAAAGCCCAGGGTCAAAGGGTCAAATGCAAGAATGCTGCAGACAGATTACCTAGGTTCAAATTTCAGTTCTATCGTTAAATAACAGAGATCTTGGGCAAGTTAATGTCTCTCTTCTTGTTTTCTTCCATCTGTAAAATGAATGTGATAATAACACTGATAATTACTACCTAGCTTAGAGGGTCATTGGAAGACTTAACTATATTAATATACGTTAAGTATAAGTGTGTCCACACACTATATGGTATATGCTAAGTGAGTATTAACCGTGCTGTCCATTATATAAATGAGCCATTTCAAATAGGCAGTGGCAGGCTGGGTCAGTCCTACAATTATAGTCTGTTCAACCTAACACTGCTGTTATATGCAATACTATTTTTCGTTGCCAATATTGGAAGGAGGAAAGTTTGCACTAGACCCAGATTCCTGGATTGTCATAGAAAAAAATGGAAGCTTACTTAACACTGAAGCCTTTGCTTACTAAAGGAAAAACATGGCTGGGAGTAAGGAGCGCCTGCCCCGTGTAGACAGGGCCTACGTTCTCTGGTGTTCTAGGTACCAGAACCACTTGCTCGGTCCTGACCAGAAGCCTGAGGTCACATGCCATTTCTCACATCACATTTTTCTGAGGCTCATCTGAGCTCCCTAGCCAGCCCTTGTAGCCAATGGATTTAAAAGACTCAGAAATGTTTTTAAGAGCAATCATTTGTGAATACATCGTTGATAATCCCCTTAGCAAAAGGATGCAGCCTGGGTGACATTGTTACTATTGCAACCACTATGACCTTGGCGGCCTCTTCCGCTGCTAGACAATGTGTACTTGAGGACACACTATTTTCCCCGGCACTGTGATAGACACTTTACATAAATGATCTCTACTGCTTATGAGAAACTTGCAAAGTAGGTACAGTGGTCCTTCATCTATCGTGGGGGTTAGGTTACAGAGCCCCCCACAATAGGCAAAAATCTGTGAAGTAGCGACCTTATATTTATTTTATTATTTATATATATTTTAAGCCTTTATAAGCCCTCCCCACACTCTTATAAACCTTTCCTACACTGTTATTAACCTTTCCCACACTGTTATAAACACTTCCCATACTCTTAAACACTTTCTACACTCTTAAACCTATGTAATTTTAACAACATATTAAATTCTATATGGGTACTCACCAGTGAATATACAGTAGTATTCTTTTAATATGTTTTAATTAATATTTTTATATTTTTTATTTTCAGTTTTTTTAGACTAGAAAATGCTTATTTTACTGCAAAAATAATTAAAATGATAAATATATAAAAATATCTATGCATTGCAAAATCCCGTGATATAGCAAAAAATCGCGATACAAAATTAGATATCGACAATTTAAAAATCCGCGAAACTGCGAAAAGTGAACCGCAATATGGAGAGGGATGACTGTATTATTGATCCACTTATTGTTTGAGGGAGGAAATGGAGGCTCCATGGAACACAGCCACTTGCCCACGGCCAGCGGTGGTGTCAGCAAGAACACATAGGGCGATCTGCCAAACGCAGGGCTCTCCCACCATCCGGACCTGTCCCACTTCCCTCACACAGCATTTATCCACACACTGAAGAAGCCTGAAAGGGGATGATTTAAGCTCTCTTGGCCAGAAGAGGCATTAAAGCAGAAGCAGACCCCAAACAAAGTGACAGAAATGTGTGAGCACTGTCCTGAGACAAAGGCAGACATTGTTTCACTATTAGAAATACTGTGGAAATGAACTCAGAAGAAAAACATCTTGCCCTCATCTATACTAAAGCCTCTTCCAATTGAATCCTCTGAAGTGAGACAAAAGCCTTTAAAATAATTCTCCAATTGCTGAATCTCAGCCCTATTTTTGAAAATAGACAAACTCTGAAGGCATAACAACCCCTCTCTAATGAGGCGGAGAAACAATGCATTTCCATTACCATTACTAACCGGGTATTTCAAGCAAAGGAAAACTTACTGTATTTGTATAAATAGTGAATTAAGTATCCATTATTCACTCTCATTAAGACACATAACAAACATTTTCATAATTTCACTAAGGATAATTTGTAGTTGCTTGTTAATTTTTGTTTATAATAGTTTCATTAAATTCTTTGGAGCTCAAACTACTAGTATTTTACTGGATTATGTGTAATATTACTAGGAATTATATGATACTTTCTGATATCTGTTGGAGAGAGAGGAGCTCTTTTTGCAAATCCTGACTGATTTCTGGATTCTTTAAGAAGCAAAGTATTCAATGTAATGTTTCAGTTTCAGAATAAATTACTTAGGATGAACTGAAATTCTATCTTCCTCTGAAAAACATAGAAAAGCGAGTTATAAACTGCCATAATAATTGTCTGGCAGCTCTGATATCCAGTTATCAAATTATATTTTGCTGAATTAATTGATGCTATTTTTCAAGAGACAATATTAGATGTAGATGAGCTGTATAATGCTTAGGGAAAAATAAACAAAAAAATTTGAAATATTGCAGGGAAATCACTTAGAGACCCATTCCTCCAAGCCACCCAAATAATTAAATCCAGAGAGCTTATAAGCTCTCGAATGTTGATGGGCATTCCGCTATGGCAGTCGCTAAGTAGATTCACCAAAATTATTTACAAATGAGCTGCTGCTTCAGAAAAGAAACACACTATATCTCAAATTCTTTTAAATGTGTTCTAATTCCCATGCTTACTATGCTACCCCCAGACATACAAGTGGGGGAAACTATAATAAGATCTAGAGCAGGGGTCGGGAACCTTTTTGGCTGAGAGAGCCATGAACGCCACATATTTAAAAATGTAATTTTGTGAGAGCCATACAACGACCCATGTATTTTATGCATTATCCAATAAAAATTTAGTGTTGTGCCTGACCAGGCGGTGGTGCAGTGGATAGAGCGTTGGACTGGGATGCGGAAGACCCAGGTTCGAGACCCCGAGGTCGCCAGCTTGAGCGAAGGCTCATCTGATTTGAGCAAAAGCTCACCAACTTGAGCCTAAGGTCGCTGGCTTGAGCAAGGGGTTACTCAGTCTGCTGAAGGCCCACGGTCAGGGCACATATGAAAATGCAATCAATGAACAATTAAGGTGTTGCAATGCACAACAAAAAACTAATGATTGATGCTTCTCATCTCTCTGTTCCTGTCTGTCTGTCCCTGTCTATCCCTCTCTCTGTCTCTCTAAAAAAAAAAAAAAAAAAAAAAAAAGGTCTTGTCCCGAAGGACAGCTGTGATCAGCTCCAGCCTGCAACTATGAACATGAGCGGTAGGAAATGAGTGGATTGTAATACATGAGAATGTTTTATATTTTTAATGCTATTTTTTTTTTATTAAAGATTTGTCTGCCAGCCAGATGCAGCCATTAAAAGAGCCACATCTGGCTCACGAGCCATAAGTTCCCGACCCATGATTCTCCCTTGATTTCCAGTTAAATAACAAGAGACTTGATAGGTATAGGCAAAACACACAAATGACCAAGCCCTGGGTTGTACTGAAAGTCACCTTAATCTTATTCATATTTTGCCAACCAGTTCTATAGTAACTGAAAATGTCACCAAACTAATACCTCCTTGGCTATAGTTAGAAATGAGCAACTACTGTAAATAAGGAATAATCAAGTTCAACTATTTTAAACATAGTAAACTGTCACTATGTTGTTTTTAATTTATATATACAAAATAATTTGTCATTTATATAGCACCCTGCTCCCTTAAATATGTCAACATATCAATCTGGTGTTCTGTCTCCTGCAAGTTCTCAATCATCTTTACATGAGCAAAGAGTTACATTCTAACGGAAGCAAACATTCTAATATATTCATGCTATTATTGCTCCTTGGAAACGATCCAGAGCCTCAATAAGGCAGTGATTGGAGATGCACAAAGTATTTTAATATCCTAATTATTTTGATTTAACTTCCTCTAATAGTTCAAATTGATACTGAATTTATTTAGAACCCATTAGAGGTTTGTGTTTTTTTTTTCCAACAGATCATAAACACAGACTGAACTTAATCTCAAGACAGAATTAATTATTCATGATTCAAATTGCCTCTACACTTTTCCAAAAACCTGCCAAGCCCTTCTACATACAGGCTTTTATTTTAATTCCTTTCTCATTTTAGGAAGGTAATTACTGACAATGTCTGTGTCATTCTGCAGAGAAGGGAGGCCTTCTGCTCACTGATCTGAACACAACACAGACACTCAGAACTACAGGGAGAGAAGTGGGTTGGTGTTGGTTGGTGTCATCCAAGTCCCCATGACAGCCTACCTTCCCCACAAAGCTCAGCCACCAAGATGAAAAGGACAAAGAGTCACAAAAACCTTCTCTCCTGGTTTAATAAAGGAGCACCAGTCTTGGCCCTGGACGGTTGGCTCAGTGGTAGAGCGTCAGTCTGGCGTGCGGGGGACCCGGGTTCGATTCCCGGCCAGGGCACATAGGAGAAGCGCCCATTTGCTTCTCCACCTCCCCCCTTCCTCTCTGTCTCTCTCTTCCCCTCCCGCAGCCAAGGCTCCATTGGAGCAAAGATGGCCCGGGTGCGGGCGCTGGGGATGGCTCCTTGGCCTCTGCCCCAGGCGCTAGAGTGGCTCTGGTCACGGCAGAGCGACGCCCTGGAGGGGCAGAGCATCGCCCCCTGGTGGGCAGAGCGTGGCCCCTGATGGGCGTGCCGGGTGGATCCCGGTGGGGCGCATGCGGGAGTCTGTCTGACTGTCTCTCCCCGTTTCCAGCTTAAAAAAAAAAAAAGAGCACCAGTCTCTTGAACATTTCAGAAAACTCCAGGGTCTGTTTTCAATGAAAATGGTACACTTCCTTTTAAATTAACATCTGAGTTCAAATGGATGTTCTTTAAAAAAGGGAGTTTTTGACACAGTGGAAACATGATGTATTTAAACTCATTAATAACCAACGATTGGCAATGCAAGACCTTTGGACTCTTCTTGTTTTCTGAAGTATGACAAGGTTAGACAATAATAGAGACAACTAACCAAAAACCTACTAATGCCACCAATAGTGCTAAGCACTTCATGTGTATTCATTCATTTCAATTCCATTCTCAGAGACTCTTATCAGAGTAAGTTCTATTAGAATCTGTTTTACAAAACAAATAATCAAACAAAACAATAACAAAGCACTAAAAATTAGAAAATTGAAGCAACTTGCTATAAATACCACAAATGATAAATAACAGAACCAGATCAGTTTACCTCTTAACCCTAATATGATTAACTACCTCTCTGCCTCAGTGGCATATGTACAGTTAGTTATTCACTCAACACACAAAGCAGGGCATGCTTACACCGGACCCTCATGTGTGGAGGCTGTGAAAAACACTAAGGTACTTAAGACAAGGTCCAAATGCTCAGAAATACTTAGCAGATATATTTATTTTGCATGTAAGAAATGAAAGTAATAATTTTAAAGAAAAATTCTATTTTTTTTCCTTAAAATAAGAGCCATCCAATTAAGTGAACAGCAAAGGCATACATAATTTAGTTGGATCAGGCACAGGCTAGAAGGCCTGTAGTCCTGTTTAGTTCTGTTTCTAATGTCAACTTTATTTTAGCTAAATCTTGACTCTCTGGCCCCAGACTCCTCATCTATGGGAGTGAAATAGGTTAGCAGATCAAA
This sequence comes from Saccopteryx leptura, assembly GCF_036850995.1. Classification (NCBI taxonomy): domain Eukaryota; kingdom Metazoa; phylum Chordata; class Mammalia; order Chiroptera; family Emballonuridae; genus Saccopteryx; species Saccopteryx leptura. Next base: position 20,851,092 of record NC_089515.1, on the reverse strand, counting down.
TTTAAAAAATATATCAAAAACCACCTAGAAGAAAAAGAATAAGCACTGTTCTAGTGCAAGATGATATCTTTAGTTTCAGCTCTGAAACACATTTAACTCTGTCTTCGATTGTACAGAATGAGACTTAACTGTTACAAAGCTGCAGGGTTGATTGATACTGCTTTTGGGTGAAGAGCATCTGTTTTGGAGGAGTGATCTCATCTTTTTCATCTTTTTCTTCTCTTAAGGCTGATTTTTCTTAGGTGGAGAGGGTCCAGTTAGTGATATTATCCACACCTAGGGCAGTGGAAATCATGGAATACAAGAGAAATTACAGGATGATTCAACAGGCTTCTCTGGGTTTTGTTCTAGTTAAAGAAGCAAATAGAAAGTAACTTCATAAGTCGTCTGTCTGGATAAGGGATATAATCTATCTCTGAGCTTCAGGTTCATAATATTCTAAGCACCCAACCTGTCAGGCACCTGCTGTGCATACTCCCAGCATGCCAATAATACAATCCCAATTCATGTAATTTTGGCATAAATTGCAAGCTTTCTAAACCACTGAATTCATTGCCTCTCCTGTCTCTCCTTGTTTCCCCCCAGAGATTGGTCCTTCTTTTTCATCCTTATCTATTCAAATCACAAATAATTTTGGGTTGACTGCCATTTCATCTATGCAGGCTTCCTTGGTCAACATTTGGCTGTTAATTAAAATCCCTGAACTTGACTCCTGGCTCCAATACCTCAAGGCTGTATGAGTTTATGCTAGTTACTTAAAATTTACCAATGTTGAGTAGCTTCATCCTTAAAAGGGGAAATCTTTACACACTGTAAGAATTTAAGTAAGTTAATATACATAAATATATTCAGCACAGTGCTTGGCACATAATATGCAAACAAGAAGTGTCAATTAGTGTTGCGATTTCTAATATCCAAAGCCCTAAAAACACATTTAGCTTGTATTGAAATCATGTAACTTTCTCTGCCTGTGCCTCTCATTTGCTTGCTGGCAAAGATTTTTTCTATTTTGAAAAAAATAATTTATCAGCCCTTCCCAGTTGGCTCAGTGGTCGAGTGACCCAGCATGTGGTAGTCCAGGGTTCAATTCCCAATCAGGGTACACAGGAGAAGTGCCCATCTGCTTCTCCAATTCTCCCCCTCCTCCTCCTCTTTCTCTTTCTCTTCCCCTCCTACAGCCATGGCTCGATTGGTTAGAGCATGTTGGCCCAGGGTGCTGAGGATGGCTCCATGGAGTCTCTGCTTCAGGTGTAAAAATATAATAGTTCAGTTGTGAGCATGGGCTCCAGATGGGCAGAGCATCACCCCTAATGGGGTTGCAGAGTGGATCCCATTCAGGGCACAGGTGGGAGTCTGTTTTTCTATCTCCTCTCTTCTCACTTAAATGTAAATAAATAAACAAGTAGATAGATAGATAGATAGATAGATAGAAAACTAAGAAAAAGAGAGAAACTAATTTAGAATTTTTTTCATGTGCGGCTAATTTTGAGGATAAGAATATATGAGCTGCTTATTTCTGCGTTCTCCTTAGCATCCAAATGAGTGCATCTATATAAGAGATGTTATGTGAATGCATGAACAAATGGATGAGTTCCTTGGCTCCCGGAGTGTGGCCTCTGGCTAAGCTTCCCTTGAATATTTCACTTGCTGGGTCCCCTACCCACCTCCCACCTGTCCGAGAGTCTGATATTTATATTATCTCCCACTGCGTGGAAAGTTTTTTTCCCCTTTTCACATTCTGCCAGTGTTCAGTTCTAGCTCTATTGTGGCCCATTAAGAAAAGATAAAACTCACATTGGCAATTCTCAAGTCAGACTCCAGGGCACATGAGCAGAACAGAATCCGGATGTTCAGTTGATTGACAAGAAAGCACATTAAAATTTCAAGAGTAACGTGGAAGCCAAGTGTGCAAGAATTTGCTTGCCGAGCATTCAAGATATTCTTTCTAGAGGGAACAAAGGGTCTTCTCTTGAATACAGACCCTGATCCTGCTGTAGGAGACAGAAGGGTGCCATGAAATACTCTGGCCTAAGAGTGAAAACAGGAAGTACCAGAGTCCTGTCAATCACTCTATGTGAGCTCAGGGTAGCGACTTCTCTCTGGACCTCAGTTTTCCTTCCTCAAAACGAGGTAAACCAGATGTCCTCTCAGATTCTTTCAAAGTGTACCATGAATATGAATATGAAATATAAAATGCATATAATAAAATGTAGCATAATAAACTAGACCACCATGAAAAAGTGGGTAGTTTAAAACAGAAGTATTTTGATATCCACTTTAGGAAAATAAAAGTCCCATTTTGATACATCAAGCTTATATAATTCAGTCAAGATTTGACATTATCAGAGAGTCACTATATATTGAGTCAGAATATGGGGGACAGAAGAAAAGAGATCAGGGTCCACATGACACAAATTACAGCTTATTTCACAGTTGTGCTCAAAATAAACAAAAAACAAAAATTGACTTACTTCTTGATTTTTGTAAAAATTGAAAAAGTTAAAAGAGATTTTTTTTTTAATAGAAACATTGTACAATGTTGTTCCTACAGGTTCTTAGACAGAGCAGGTTATGAAGACAGGCTGATTTTTTTCATCTCCTCTGTCCCAAAGAATGTGAACTCAAGCACAGGGATCTGAATTTAAGTAGTTCCTATTGTCTCAACTCTGGGACCTGAAAGTCCTTCATATAAAATGCAGATTGAAAATAATCTACAAATTTTCTGTAGTCATCGAGGTCCCCTTGCTATCTACCACCCTCCCCCATCACCTCCCACTAAACAGAGACCCAGAATCAATGTCTCTCCCAAGGGACATGCCATGCTGTATGGAGAAGGGGAGGAGATGAGAAGGTGGAGGAAGCTGTTTGTCATTTGCAACGATTTCCCAACCTGCAAATGTTCCAAGATGCTTGGCAGCATGCTACCCATAAAATTAAATCAGGAATATTCATTTGGCACAATTTTCTATTCATAAATCAATTCTCAACATTCATTTTGATACACCCCTTTTTAAAGAAGATTTCCAACTGAAATTGAAAACTTGGTGAAAGCAGTGTTTGGTGAGAAACAGAATGATGTCCTTGCTTTTGGCTATAGGTGAGCTGTAGTTTCCGCTTTTTCTGGGTGGGAGCGACTTCATCATCAGGTGTGGGAGTCAGCTCTTGCGCTAACTTTGTGCCATTGACACGGGAGAGCTGATAAATGGTACTTACTTCCTGCTCATGACCTAGTTTGTAAGCTCATAAATCACAGCGAACACCCTGACACCCATTTGCTGGAGCTTGGTCTTGATAAACCAGAGAGAGGTGCCCGCAAGAGGTCAGGGGATCAGATCAGAGATCTGGGCTTCACTCCGAGAGCCAGCCCATCAGGAGCACATAGAAGTCAGTTTGATCATTACAACACTGGTCAGCTGGAATGCTCACTGCTGTGTGTGTGTGTGTGGTTGTGTCCAGGGAGGGCAGTTTCGATTATGATTGCAGCAGAGAGGGAGGAAGGGCGGTGCAGAGGCTATGGCATATAACACTAAAAGTCAGAGTGCTCAAGTTTAGCTAATAAATCATTTCTGTATGTGTCTTAAAGTAGTCACCCCACACACACACACACACAAAATATGCAAACATTTCCCCATCACCTTGATGATTTTTGCCATATTCATCTTCTCCATGTATTAATTAAAATATATTATTACCTCTCTATTTTAAGCTTAATGTTGTCTTTCAGAATATCATCTGTGAGATTAGAGAATTATGTTCTGCTTATATTTTTTATAATGCATACTAAAATACAGAACGAGTAAAAGTTTTTTTGTTGTAAATGATCTGTGCAGCATCTGAAATCGTGTCTTCATCATCAGTAAATTGAACACCGCACCCTGGGAAACTGCTCTAGAGGATTCACCATCTGTGACATTCAAGGTCACTGTACGAGTACAAAAAGGCCAAGTTCTTGATGAGAATGTTTTTGTCTACTGTACATCTAAGACAGAACAAGAACACTGCTGGGGTTATGTGGCAGGATTCAGGCTTGTAAGGGGTTTCTTGGAAATTAAAACCTAGCTGGAAAGGACTTCAACATCTATGAGACAATTAAAGCACATTAGCTAATCCAAAAGAAAAGGCTTTAGAACTGAAAAGGCAACATACGAACACAGAGCAATGTTAGCAGTGCTTGATTTTAAACTGTTGAGAGAACTGAGTTCACCGGAAGTCCTTTTCCCTTTGGGGAAAAGAGAGACCTAACGTTATTAATAGTACTGTCAACGACCCATGGATCAAAACCGCATTGTGAAGAGCCTCCTAAAACACATTGAATTCACTTAATTAATTGCAAGACTTATCACCAAGATCTTTCCTGTTGGTATGCACTTGGCTTACTTGCACAGACCTCTCTCAGGGTTAAGCTCACAGAAAGGACTAGGCCCTTCTACTTGACTGTCAGGCATATGGAGAGGGTCATGTCGCTTTCTTGGTCTCCAGGGGCTCCTGAACTCCAGCCGATCGCCCTGCTAATTGTGCTGAGCTGGGAGGGAGACCCAAGTCCTGAGCAGGTCGGTGGGTGCCTTGCTCACGCCATCCTGGTCTGTACGGTACCCAGCCCTAGGTGTAGGGAGCTCTATGGTGCAAGCTCAGCAGAGGTGGAGTGGTAATAGCTCTGTCTAACTCAGCTTCAATCCTGAGAAAAGTCAGTACTCTTGCTCTACAGTCAGAGAGGCAACATAGAGCCTAAAAGACATAGAGCCTGATAGGCCATATGACAAATTTGACTGCACAGACATGGGTGGGTTTTGGCTACAGGGAAGCAGAACTTCTCACCATAGTTTGCTATTTTGTTTTAATTTGGATTGTTTAGTTTTGATATTTTAAAATCCATTTAATTGATTTAGAATTTAATAAGATATATCCAGCATAAGCCTTGTCTTTAAGAATATCATCTGTGAAATTATAGGATTTATATTCTGCTTATATAATATAAATTATGTTATAATGTAATAAATATTACATGCAATAAAATGCACTCGTTTAAGCATAGAAATAGAAGAGTCAGAGCTACATACTTGAGAAATCAACACCACATCAAGATCAAAATCGTTTCAATCACATCACTTTGATCTCCCTACCAAAATCTATCGGCATATTTATTCTTTAGTTTTGCTGTAAACAGTATACAGTCGCTGTTACCTTTTTATTGAGTCGGAAAAAAAAATCTTTACCTTTTAAATGGAGTACCAACACCATTTAAATTCATGATTACTATTTTTCTTTAGAGAAAGAAAGAGAGAAACATCAATTTGTTGTTTCATTTACTTAGGCAGAAATCTTTGGTTAATTCTTGTGTGTTCCTTGACCAGATATCTAACCTACAACCTTGGCGTATCGGGACAACACTTGAACCAAGTAAGCTAACCGGGCCAGGGTCTAAATTCCTGATTTCTAAATTTGAGGATGTTTCAATCTACAATCTTGTTTCCTATTTATCATGTTTGAGTGTACTTTCATCCCTTACTTCTCCTTGCCTTTGACTGGATTAATTTATTCTGTTGTATCTCATCTATTGATGTATTGGTTGCTTCAGAGTTTGCAATATACATTCAAAAAACTAAACATCTTTAGCAATATTCTTTCATTTTCCTCCTATTGTTATTTGTGCTATTTTGATCACATGTTTTTCTACATATATTACAAACCCCACAATAAATGGCTGTTGTTTTAAACAGTTAATTTTTATCTATCTATCTATTTATTTATTTTTTACAGGGACAGAGAGAGAGGGATAGATAGGGACAGACAGACAGGAGCGGAGAGAGATGAGATGCATCAATCATCAGTTTTTCGTTGCGACACCTTAGTTGTTCATTGATTGCTTTCTCATATGTGCCTTGACCATGGGCCTTCAGCAGACCGAGTAACCCCTTGTTCGAGCCAGTGACCTTGGGTCCAAGCTGGTGAGCTTTGCTCAAACCAGATGAGCCCGTGCTCAAACTGGCGACCTCAGGGTCCCCAACCTGGGTCTTCCGCATCCCAGTCCAATGCTCTATCAACTGTGCCACCGCCTGGTCAGGCTAAACAGTTAATTTTTAAAGACACTTTAAAATGAGAAGAAAATCTTTTATATTTACCGTTCGTGGTGATCATCATTTATTTCTGTAAATCTCAGTGTCCCTCTGGTGTTACCTCCTTCCATCTGAAAAACATTTTAATATTCCCTATAGTATAAATCTGCTGACATGAAATTCTCTCAGTTTTTATCTGAAAAGTTTTTCTTTCACTTAATTCTCCTTTCCCTCCCCCCAAAATAGAGAATTCTTGGTAGTTAGATTTTTCCCACAAGAACATTCCCATTTGCTCCATTGTTGAATGCCTTGCACAGTTTATGATGAGAGCATTTCAAGAATTTTCATCCTTGCTTTTCTGTGTTTGGTGTGTCCTTTTGCTCTGTGGTAATTTCTAACCTTAGTTCCTTAGTTTTTCACATCTTTTAACCTTCTGGTACTTTTACATTATTTTTCTATATCACTGGTTTTATCTATTTGATTGTGATGTCCCTTTGTGTGGTTTTCTTTAACCTGTGTGTTTACAGTTTTCATTAAATCTGAAAAAAGATTGTCATTAGTTTCTTAACTATTTTTCTGCCTCTCCAACCTTTTTTCTTGGATTCAAATTATATGCTGTACCAATTGGTATTGTTCTATAGGTCACAGAGACTATGATCTTTTCCATCTTTTAGCCTTCCTTTTTCTCTCTATATTTCAGTTTGAATAAATCCTGTTGCCTTTTTGTTTCAGTTGGATTATACTTTCTTCTGAAATTTCTAATCTCCTTTTAATTCTATCCAGAAAATTTGTCAATTTATATATTTAAAAAATTTTATTCCTAGATGTACCATTGGTTCCTTTATATATCTTTCCTTTCTCCTGTGGTAAACTTTGAAAATGTTTATATATTTATAAAAGCTATTTTCACATCCTTCAAGCTAATTCTGTTATCTCTGTCATTTCTGGATGTTTTAAATAAGGCTTTATTTTCATAGAACAGCGTTAGCTTCCCAGCAAAATTGAGAGGAAGATACGAAGATTTACAACATACCTTCTGCATAGCCTCCCACTATCAACATCTCCCACCAGAGAGGTACATTTGTGACAATTGATGAACCTACATTATACCTCATCATTACCCAGAGTCCATAGTTTACATTATGGTTCACTCTTGGTATTGTGCCTTCTATAGGTTTGGACATCTGGTAGAATGTATCCATCATTATGGTATCATACAGAATATTTTCATTACTCTGAAAATCCTCTGTGCTTTGTCTAGTCATCCTTCTCTGCTCTCAACCCCTGATAAACATTGATCTTTTTAACTGTCTCAATAGTTTTGGCTTTTCTATATAGTTTTCCATATATGTCGTATAGTTATAATCCTATAGCCTTTTCAGATTGACTGCTTTCACTTAGTAAAATATGCATTTAAGGTTCCCCTATGTCCTTTCATGGTTTGACAGCATATTTCTTTAGCACTAAATAAAATCCCTTTGTCTGGATGTACCAGTTTATTCTTCCATTCACCTACCGAATAACATCTTGGTGGCTTCCTGGTTTTGGTATTGACGCATCAAGCTGCTATAAATATCTAACTCCTTTAGATAAATAACAAAGAGTTCGGTTGCTGAATCATATGATAAGAGTTTGTTTGATTCTGTAAGAAACGGCCAAATTGTTCTCCTTAGTGGTTATACCATTCTGCATTCCCATCGGCAATGGATGAGAGTTCCTGCTGCTTCTTAGCCTCTTCAGCATTTGCTCTTGTCAATGTTACAGAGTTTGGCCACTCTAATAGGTGTGTTGTGGTCTTTTATTTGAATTTCCATGACGACATACAATGTGGAAATTCTGCATATATGCTGGTCATTCATGTATCTTCTTTGGTGAGGCATCTGTTAAGATCTTTGGCCCATTTTTAAAAATTGGTTTGTTTTCTTACTGTTGATTTTTTTTTTTTTTTTTAATTTTAAAGAGTTTTATTGAAGGAGGAAATTTGTTAAATATGCCGGCCGCATATGGTTGACACGGGGCGGAACAGGCCCAAATCATGCCTTACTGTTGATTTTTAAGCATTCATTGTATATTTTGGATAGCAGTCCTTTATAGCATATGCATTTTGCAAATATTTTCCACCATTCTGTGGCTTTTGTTCTCATTTTTTTTACATTGTCTTTCACAAGACAGAAGTTTTTCAAATTAATGAAGTCCAGCTTATAAATTATTTCTTACAGGAATTGTGCCTTGGGTGTTGTGTCTAAAGAGTTGTTGCCATCCTGAAGGTAATTTAGGCATCCTCTTATAATATCCTCTAGGAGTGTTATAGTATTGTGTTTTACACTTAGGTCTATGATCCAGTGTGAGTTAATTTTTGTAAAGGGTGTGTGGTTTGTGTCTCTATTCATGTTTTTGCATGTGAATGTCCAGTTGTTTCAGTTTCATTTCTTGAAAAGACTATTGGCTCCATTTTTTTCTTTGCTCTTTTATCAAAGATCAGTTGACTATATTAATGAGTCTATTTATTATCTCTCTATTCTGTTCTATTAATCTATTTGTCTATTCTATATCACACTGTCTTGATATCTGTAGCTTGATAAGTCTTGAAGTCAGGTAGCATAAGTCCTCCAATTTTGTTCTTCTCCTTTAACATTAGATTGAGTTTCTGGTTCTTTTCCCTTTCCATACAAACTTTAAAATCAGTTTGTCAATACCAAGAAAATACCTTGCTGAGATTTTGATTTGGATTACACTACTTTGAATCAATAGATCGAGTTGGGAAGAACTGACATCTTGATAGCACTCAGTCTTCTTATCAGTGACTATGAACTCCCTCTCCATTTACTTGCTTCATTTGAAGGGATCAGTTTTAAATGACCAATGTTCCCCCTGGTTATGGAACACATTTACATACTTCTTAGCATGTCTGATAATAGCTAAATTTTGTCAATTACATCATTGAGTGTCAAGATTTTGTTTCAAGAGCACTGAACTGTGTCCTGTCTGGCAGTTTGATTGTGTGTGGCTCCATATGATCCCTTCATGTTGTGACTTAAACTATTTTTTTAAGGTGAGTCTAGAGCTAGAGTGGCATTTATTCTGAGATAGTTCATCCTTAATCCTACAGTATGAAATTTCTGGGGAATTGACTTATTGTTCTGGGGTATCTCAAAAGACTGTCTATTCTAGCTGGTGAAAGCTTGAATCTTTTCACCCTCTGTAAGATTAATCCTGTTCACCTTACTGATCTACGATTCTTACTTGTTCATCCTGGTGGATTTACCCTATAGAAGGGATGTTTGTTACTCAGCAATAACTTAAGAGGACCCTTATGCAGATTTCTAGAGTTCCTTTTCTAAATTTTTCTTTTCTATCTTTAGCAAAGCTTTACCTACATTTCCACATGCCTCAGTCTCCTAAAATCTCAATCTCTCTCTTTGCCATTCAGCAGTATCACCAGGCCCTGGTGTTTACCCTTTCTTATACTCATAGTTCTAAAGCTCTCCCTCATCATTTATCCAGGGAAACTGCAGCACTCACTTCATTTATTCCCCTCTCCCAGGCATCAGATTCCAGTACTTCCAAGTGCACAGTACAGAAATACAGCCAGCGAATAGATTTTTCCCAGTTTTATAGTTGTGGTTCTTTATAGTGTCTTATGGCCAGAATGGAAAGTAGCCTTCAGCTCCCATATGCATTTTAAATTTTTATCAAGTATGCTGTGGTTGAGTATGTCCATAAAACAGTTTAAATTTCCAACATTTTGGGTATCATCTAAGCACCAAGTTTTGTTTTTATGTCCTGCCAAATGGCAAATAAATCATTGTCTTTGTCTTTTCCAAAGCATATAGAAATTTCATTGTTAGAAGAGAATACATGAAACATTTTAGTTCATTTTTGCATGGTGTCTGGATGACCTTCCACAAATTCTCCTGTTTTACTAGCAGTTTAGATTTGAACATCTGTAATAGTATGGAACTCATCTCCCTGGGGAATCTTAGCCCATGATAAGATAATTTTGTTATAAAATGTCTTCTTAAGTTGATATACTTTCTTTCTTGTGTACCTTCCAATATTGGACTCTGATGCTGGCTGCTGAAATCAATTAAATGTTTTGTTTTGTTTTTAATTCTTTGTATACTACTTGTTTCCAAAGCAGATTTGAAGCAGTCTATTCAGAAGACATGCACACAGGCATTTGATGCATGAAAATGCTGTAACTTCCCTAGGCAACTCTAGTTTACCTTAAGCATTCTTGGTCCCACAATTATTTCTTATGTGATTAGGTATTATAGCCCTTATAAGAAGAATCACCAGGAGGTAGAATGATGGTTGCCTGAGGCTGGGGGTGAGGAGAGGGAGGGAGCTGTTCAACGGATATAGTGCTTTTTTGTTTTGCAAGATAAGAAGTTATTGATATCTGTTACACTACTTACTATACTGTATACTTTAAAATAGTTAAGATAATAAATATTATGTTAATAGATTTTTAACATTTTTTTATATTTTCATAACTTTTATTTTTTAAGTAAGAGGCAGGGAGACGGACAGACATACTCCCACATGCTCCCCGACCAGGATCTACCCAGCAAGCCCCCTACGGGGCAATGTTCTACCAAACTTTTTTTTAAATGACACTGGATCTATGAAATAAAGGCAGTGGAAGCAGGAAGCAAAAATGAGGGTTTCTTCCCGAGCTCATGACAATGGTTTTTCATTTTGTTGGCTTCAATGCTAGATCTTCTCATCAAGGAATAGGTCCTATTAAACCTGTTTCAGAGGTCTGTTGACTGGGAGACAGAAAAAGAAACAGGATCATGGTAGTGGCTCCAAAAATGAGGCTATAATTTACCCATCAATCTGAGACAGCTACGTCTGCAAAACTAAAAATGCAAACTGCGCTGTTGCCTCTCCAGTGGCCAGGGATTTAGAGGTTTGGATTAAAGTCAACACCTTGACTTAAACTTGGAAGCTGACTCAGAGCCAGTGTAAATTAAAAAGTTATTGTCCTGGGCTGGAAGTCAGCCATCTGGCTCAAGAGAAGGTGCATACTAGATTCAGGCTTAAGAAAGCTTTCACGTTATCTGCAAAGTCACCCTACCATGTGAGGCTAATGTTACTGTGACAAGCCTGAATGACACGGAGTGGGGCCACCTGATGCCACACACCATAGTTTTGTAATTTTATGATCTTATGAGAGTATGCTGTTCTATACCCTTGCAGCGTCCATTGTGCCCTCATCCCGTTCGAGTACCTGGTTTTCACTTTGGGAACTCTTAATTTTATTCTGTTTGGAAGATGCTGACTCACTTCAATCCTAGGCTAGCAAACCAAAGTCCTTATCAATCAGAGACTCTCCACTGGCCATAGACAGGGATTCAAAAATTGCACATAATGCAAGTTAGGCTCATTAGACTCAAATTTTTAAGATTATTGGAAAGATATCCTCCTTTAGCTGGACTGGCTAAGCTGAAAGGAGATAAGATACTGGAGGTCATTCTAAATTCACAGAGTGGAGTAAAACCAAGAGACAGAGGTAATTTGTTAATAACACATTTGGAAGCCCCGGATTTGGTCATGCCAAGTCCAGAGGTTAAAATTCTCCTTCGTATCTAAGTCAGTTTGAAGTGGTACTCTGTCATTGATAATATAAGGCGATCTGAAAATACTACTATACAAAACTAAATAATTCCATAGACCCTGCTCCTTATTTCATATGTCTGTATCTCATGCCCTCATATGTCTGTAGCTCATGCCCCACACGATTTGGAAGTTCCCACACGGCCCTCAGAAGGACTGAATCTATTTTGTGATTTATCATAATGCATAGCATGTCCCTGAAATATGAGATGCTCAGTAAGCAAATAATGACCGAACTCTTTCTCCTTCAATCACCCCCCACACATACACACACACACACACACACACACACACACACCATCAGTCGTTGACCCATTTCTGAGTTTGGGAGTTCACGATTCTAAAAGAGTACATACAAGGGGTAGTATTGGGGTGCTTGTTTCTTTCTTTGTTGTTTTTTATTTTCTCCCTTTCTCACAAAGTGAGAAAGAGCTCAGGGAATATTTTTTAAAAGATGTACATATTTTTTTTCTTTTGTAAGAAAACCAACTCACCCCCTCAAACACTCACACAGACACACATGAACAGAATCAATCCTTTTAGACATCTCTGCATCTCAGTAACCCCTCTCTGCCAAAAAGTGCAGGTAACACATTCCAGACCTTCTCCTGCATGAGCTAAATACCTCCTTCCATGTCAAAGATTCCAGCTCTCCTGACACGAGTGCTGCACACTGAGTTCCTCACAGAGATTCCAGCTCTCCTGACACGAGTGCTGCACCGAGTTCCTCACAGAGATTCCAGCTCTCCTGACACGAGTGCTGCACACTGAGTTCCATCCTCACGGAGATTCCAGCTCTCCTGACATGAGTGCTGCACCGAGTTCTATCCTCACAGAGATTCCAGCACTCCTGACACGAGTGCTGCACCGAGTTCCATCCTCACAGAGATTCCAGCACTCCTGACACGAGTGCTGCACCGAGTTCTATCCTCACAAAAATTCCAGCACTCCTGACACAAGTGCTGCACCGAGTTCCTCACAGAGATTCCAGCTCTCCTGACACGAGTGCTGCACCAAGTTCCATCCTCACAGAGATTCCAGCTCTCCTGACACGAGTCCTACACCAAGTTCCATCCTCACAGAGATTCCAGCTCTCCTGACACGAGTGCTGCACCGACTTCCTCACAGAGATTCCAGCTCTCCTGACACGGGTGCTGCACCAAGTTCATCACAAAGATTCCAGCTCTCCTGACACGAGTGCTGCACCGAGTTCCTCACAGAGATTCCAGCTCTCCTGACACAAGTGCTGCACCGAGTTCCATCCTCACAGAGATTCCAGCTCTCCTGACACGAGTGCTGCACCGAGTTCCGTCCTCACAGAGATTCCAGCTCTCCTGACACGAGTGCTGCACCAAGTTCCTCACAGAGATTCCAGCTCTCCTGACACGAGTGCTGCACCGAGTTCTATCCTCACAAAAATTCCAGCACTCCTGACACAAGTGCTGCACCGAGTTCCTCACAGAGATTCCAGCTCTCCTGACATGAGTGCTGCACCGAGTTCCTCACAGAGATTCCAGCTCTCCTGACACGAGTGCTGCACCGAGTTCCATCCTCACAGAGATTCCAGCTCTCCTGACACGAGTGCTGCACCGAGTTCCATCCTCACAGAGATTCCAGCTCTCCTGACACGGGTGCTGCACCGAGTTCCATCCTCACAGAGATTCCAGCTCTCCTGACACGGGTGCTGCACCGAGTTCCATCCTCACAGAGATTCAGCTCTCCTGACACGAGTGCTGCACCGAGTTCTATCCTCACAGAGATTCCAGCTCTCCTGACACGAGTGCTGCAAACTGAGTTCCGTCCTCACAGAGATTCCAGCTCTCCTGACACAAGTGCTGCACTGAGTTCCATCCTCACAGAGATTCCAGCTCTCCTGACACGAGTGCTGCACCGAGTTCTATCCTCACAGAGATTCCAGCTCTCCTGACACGAGTCCGACACCAAGTTCCATCCTCACAGAGATTCCAGCTCTCCTGACACAAGTGCTGCACCGAGTTCCATCCTCACAGAGATTCCAGCTCTCCTGACACGAGTGCTGCACCGAGTTCCGTCCTCACAGAGATTCCAGCTCTCCTGACACGAGTCCGACACCAAGTTCCATCCTCACAGAGATTCCAGCTCTCCTGACACGAGTGCTGCACTGAGTTCCATCCACACAGAGATTCCAGCTCTCCTGACACGAGTCCTACACCAAGTTCCATCCTCACAGAGATTCCAGCTCTCCTGACACGAGTGCTGCACCGAGTTCCATCCTCACAGAGATTCCAGCTCTCCTGACATGAGTGCTGCACCGAGTTCCATCCTCACAGAGATTCCAGCTCTCCTGACACGGGTGCTGCACCGAGTTCCATCCTCACAGAGATTCCAGCTCTCCTGACACGAGTGCTGCAAACTGAGTTCCGTCCTCACAGAGATTCCAGCTCTCCTGACACGAGTGCTGCTCAGAGTTCCATCCTCACAGAGATTCCAGCTCTCCTGACACGAGTGCTGCACCGAGTTCCATCCTCACAGAGATTCCAGCTCTCCTGACACGAGTGCTGCTCAGAGTTCCTCATAGAGATTCCAGCTCTCCTGACACGAGTGCTGCACCGAGTTCCGTCCTTACAGAGATTCCAGCTCTCCTGACACGAGTGCTGCTCAGAGTTCCATCCTCACAGAGATTCCAGCTCTCCTGACACGAGTGCTGCTCAGAGTTCCATCCTCACAGAGATTCCAGCTCTCCTGACACGAGTGCTGCACCGAGTTCCATCCTCACAGAGATTCCAGCTCTCCTGACACGAGTGCTGCACCGAGTTCTATCCTCACAGAGATTCCAGCTCTCCTGACACGAGTGCTGCACTGAGTTCCATCCTCACAGAGATTCCAGCTCTCCTGACACGAGTGCTGCACCGAGTTCCATCCACACAGAGATTCCAGCTCTCCTGACACGAGTCCTACACCAAGTTCCATCCTCACAGAGATTCCAGCTCTCCTGACACGAGTGCTGCACCGAGTTCCATCCTCACAGAGATTCCAGCTCTCCTGACACGAGTGCTGCACCGAGTTCCTCACAGAGATTCCAGCACTCCTGATACGAGTCCTACACCAAGTTCCATCCTCACAGAGATTCCAGCTCTCCTGACACGAGTGCTGCACGCCGAGTTCCGTCCTCACAGAGATTCCAGCTCTCCTGACACGAGTGCTGCACCGAGTTCCTCACAGAGATTCCAGCTCTCCTGACACGAGTGCTGCACCGAGTTCCATCCTCACAGAGATTCCAGCTCTCCTGACATGAGTGCTGCACCGAGTTCTATCCTCACAGAGATTCCAGCTCTCCTGACACGGGTGCTGCACCGAGTTCCATCCTCACAGAGATTCCAGCTCTCCTGACACGAGTGCTGCAAACTGAGTTCCGTCCTCACAGAGATTCCAGCTCTCCTGACACGAGTGCTGCTCAGAGTTCCATCCTCACAGAGATTCCAGCTCTCCTGACACGAGTGCTGCACCGAGTTCCTCACAGAGATTCCAGCTCTCCTGACACGAGTGCTGCACCGAGTTCCATCCTCACAGAGATTCCAGCTTTCCTGACACGAGTGCTGCTCAGAGTTCCTCATAGAGATTCCAGCTCTCCTGACACGAGTGCTGCACCGAGTTCCGTCCTTACAGAGATTCCAGCTCTCCTGACACGAGTGCTGCTCAGAGTTCCATCCTCACAGAGATTCCAGCTCTCCTGACACGAGTGCTGCACCGAGTTCCATCCTCACAGAGATTCCAGCTCTCCTGACACGAGTGCTGCACCGAGTTCCATCCTCACAGAGATTCCAGCTCTCCTGATACGAGTGCTGCACCGAGTTCCATCCTCACAGAGATTCCAGCACTCCTGACACGGGTGCTGCACCGAGTTCTATCCTCACAGAGATTCCAGCTCTCCTGACACGAGTGCTGCAAACTGAGTTCCATCCTCACAGAGATTCCAGCTCTCCTGACATGAGTGCTGCACTGAGTTCCGTCCTCACAGAGATTCCAGCACTCCTGACACGAGTGCTGCACCGAGTTCCATCCTCACAGAGATTCCAGCTCTCCTGATACGAGTGCTGCACCGAGTTCCATCCTCACAGAGATTCCAGCTCTCCTGACACGGGTGCTGCACCGAGTTCCATCCTCACAGAGATTCCAGCTCTCCTGACACGAGTGCTGCACCGAGTTCTATCCTCACAGAGATTCCAGCTCTCCTGACACGAGTGCTGCTCAGAGTTCTATCCTCACAGAGATTCCAGCTCTCCTGACATGAGTGCTGCACCGAGTTCCGTCCTCACAGAGATTCAGCTCTCCTGACACGAGTGCTGCACCGAGTTCCATCCTCACAGAGATACCAGCTCTCCTGACACGAGTGCTGCACCGAGTTCCATCCTCACAGAGATTCCAGCTCTCCTGACACGAGTGCTGCACCGAGTCCCATCCTCACAGAGATTCCAGCTCTCCTGACACGAGTGCTGCACCGAGTTCCGTCCTCACAGAGATTCAGCTCTCCTGACACGAGTGCTGCACCGAGTTCCGTCCTTACAGAGATTCCAGCTCTCCTGACACGAGTGCTGAGCCGAGTTCCGTCCTTACAGATATTCTAGCTCTCCTGACATGAATGCTGTACACCGAGTTCCGTCCTCGCAAAGGTTCCAGCTCTCCTGACACGAGTGCTGCACGCCGAGTTCCGTCCTCATATGTCCGAAGGAAGTGGACCATGAGAAGAGAGATTGTTTGGGACACAGCTTGAGTTCCTCTACTGGCTCCAATAAGGTTTTCTCATAAATAAAATTAATGAATACACGCCAAAGGAAAGACGTGGCAGCATTATTGCTGTGATGGGGTGGTGGTCCTAGTCTATCTAGCCAGAAATATGATTAAGAGTGTTAAATTGCAAGATGCTGGGTTTGAATCACTACCTGATAACTGTAGAAGTATGTCACCTCCCTGTGACTTTGTTTCCTCATATGTAAAATTAATTCATCATAAAATCAACCTCACTGGGTTATTTTGAGGATTGAGTAATACAATGCACATACACATAAAACATCTAAAAGAGTACAATCTAGATTCTCACCAGTACATTGTAGTGGAATATAAGAATAAGTAAAGGCTCTTTCCATAGGGAAAGAAGGTCCTTTTAAATAAAAGAAAAATTAAAAAAACAAAACCCAGCAATATTCTCTCATCTCTTTCAGAGTGCTTTTCCTTCTCTCCCTCCGAGGATAGAGAGAAAACAGGCAGTTCTGAAAATAAGTCGGCAAGCGGTGTGTCCGTGTGCGTAGCTCTATATACCTCTTCCCTTGTGGCTAAGAACCTCAATGCTGATGGCCAGATACCATTTCATATCCACCCTGAGGTGCTGGGTTTCCTTTCTCTGCCGAGATCTTAAAAGAATGGCAAACGTCACTATTGATGGAAACTGCATACACATATCTCACTGTCAGGTAACAAAATGCTATTCATTAGAGGCTAAAGGAAGTCACAGATTCTATTCCTTTCGTTTGAGTACCAGGAACAGGCAGGGAAATAGCAATGCATTCAGGCAGGAGAGCTCCCTTATCAGTACCAGAGCTGTGGCTGCTCACAGACTAGGAGAGAGCCTGTGGCATTTCAGAAGGTTCCTTGGCTCACTCTGAGGCACCAATGGATCGTTTACGGAAGTTGATCTCCATGCTGGAACTCATTTCCAGTTCCCACAGAAGACGCTGGCTTTGCCCTCACTGGAGCTGATCCCATGAGCCCCACAGATTCATCTCATTTCCCCTCAAACTTGTGTTGTTCTCTTTGCTGCCCCAGAACTTATTTTCAGTGCTAGTGCCTGTATTTCCACGTTTCCATTGTTCCTTTATTTTTTTCCTGTTTTATTGGGAGGAGACTGTAAAAAAAAAAAGAATTGGTGGAAAAATTATTTAAGGTTTTACAAGGAGAAAGCTTAGAGGAGGAGTAGTCACACATACGCTTAAAATAATGGGTCACCTTTTTATACACAAGATGCAGACATCATTTTCTTCCAGTCACTAAGAATGCATCTCATATCCTAATATAGGAAACATCCATTGGGAAGGAAGAAGTTAGGAACACAGGCATTAGCTACTTCAAAGTCAATAGCTCTGATCCTATTCAACATGCAGCCATAGGAGAGTGAATTAGCTTCCTTGAGTCTCAAACCCCTGCTTTGTAAATAAAGATGTAATAAAGACCGTCTGAGAGAATGGCAGTAGTGACCAAAAGTGTTCACATGTGCAGGACCAATGACTTGCTAAGCAAACATGAATTGTCTTTTCCTCTCTCTCGCCGCCTATTCCCACCTTAGTAAAAAGATGATAATTTAACCTGAAAGGTAATTTAGTGCTCTTCACATTCTTTATTCCATTCTAAGATTTTCCTGAGCTCCAGTATGATTTTTTAAAAATTTTCATACATTAAGGTTCAATTTTTATACAGTCAAGTACAACAGTTTTGGAAAATGCATAATGTTAGGTATTATTGCTGTATCATGCAAAATAGTTTCCTACTCTATTCAACTCTCTCTCCTCTCCCCTAGGATTCTTTGCAACAGTTTTTGATGACTATGAATAAAGCCACTATAAACATTTGTAGGCAGGTTTTTTTTGTGTGTGGACATAAATTTTCAACTCATTTGGGTAAACACGTAGAAGCATGATTGTTGGACATATGGCAAGACTGTCTTAAGCTTTGTAAAAAAAAAACTGGCCAACTGTCTTCTAAATGGCTGCACCCCCACCGTCTTGCATCCCCACCAGCAAAGAATGAGATCTCCTGTTGCTTTTCATCCTCACCGGCATTTGGTGTTGACACTGGAATGCAGGCATTCGAATAGGTATGAAGTCACGTATCATTGTTCAATTTCTAGCTCCCTAACGACATATGATGCAGAACATCTTGTCATATACTTGTTTCCCATTTGTAGATATTCTTTGGTGAAGCATCTCTTCAGATCTGATGTTCCTGTTTTGGCGTTCCTGTTGTTTTTGGTCTTTTCTAAAACCTCCTCCTTCTGAGATTGAACTTCCCGCTCTCTTAGCTGTGATCCGCTGTTATGAAGCTGAAGCCCCGTTGGTGTGGTGGGAAGGAGGGGGGAAACGGGAAGTGTCCCACAAGCTTATTTCTCAGTCTTCTCGTGAACCTCTGTTTCCTGGCCGTGCCCTTCATAGGTGTTGCTTAGCATTTTGCCCCTTAGGTGAAAAGAAAGTTAGAGATGTCTGGAGAAAAGAAATCTCCTAAATCCAGGTCAGGGAAAGCATTTTTGACTGAAGAGTAGGCATTTGTTTTGAAGAAGGTTCTGGGTGTTTCCACAAGAAGTACTTTCCCCTAACCCTAGCAGAAGAAGTATGACAGCATCTTCCTTGGTTCTTCACCATGAAAACCTGGTATACAGTGTGTTCGTAAAGTCATGGTGCACTTTTGACCGGTCACAGGAAAGCAACAAAAGACGATAGAAATGTGAAATCTGCACCAAATTAAAGGAAAACGCTCCCAGTTTCATACCTATTCAGTGCAGTTCGATGTGGGCTCATGCACAGATTTTTTAGGGCTCCTTAGGTAGCTATCCCGTATAGCCTCTACAGACTCGTCACTGACTGATGGCCTACCAGAACGGGGTTTCTCCACCAAACTGCCGGTTTCCTTCAACTACTTATCTCACCCAGTAATGTTATTCCTATGTGGTGGCGCTTTGTTATAAACGCACCGATATTCACGTTGCACTTTGGTCATGGATTCAAATTTAGCAAACCACAGAACACACTGAACTTTCCTCTGTACCGTCCACATCTCGACTGGCATGGCCGTGGGTTGCTCCGCTGTATACACGGTGTTATGTCATCATCTGCACATGCGCACATGCTGCCACATCATCCTACAGAAACTGGGAGGGTATTCCTTTTATTTGGTGCAGATTTCACATTTCTATCGTCTTTTGATGCTTTCCTGTGACTGATCAAAAGTGCACCATGACTTTACGGACACACTGTATTTCCTGGAGGTAAAATTCACAACTGAGTACCTCATTCTCCTGCAAATCTATGTTCTCTTCAACAATTCAAGGGAATGAGCACTGAAGTGTTCCTACAGGTTCATGGCTGCAGGAGACTCTGCTTCAGTGGATCCAGCTGTGCCTTTGGGGCTTCCTCTGTCTCTTCAGTGTTTGGGTAGTAGTTTGCCCAGTGACCTCAGTTCTGTAACAGGTCCAAGAAAAGTCATTTTTTTTTTCAGTTTGTTTAGTTTTTTTTTCTTTTTTCTTGACAACATTCAAGCTCTACATATGGCAGAGCTAAACCAGATTTCCTAGTTCCATTTATTTCATTCTTAGAAAAGCCCTGTTATATCATTTTCCCCATTTCTACTTCTATTTGTCATAATAAGTTTAAAAGTAATTCTGACACCTAGCATTCAGGATTCCAACCCAGTGTTCTCTGCAGCTGGTCATCTCCCTTGATACCAACTTACAAAATAGGATTAATTACTCATTTGTTCCCTCAGCAGATATCATTGCACACCTGTGTTCACCACTGTCTGAGAGGCTGTGCTACAGCTGTGACCAGAGAAGACAAAACTTCTGCTTTCGTGGGGCTCACATTCTAGTGAAGGAGACGGGGGATGTACTTTACTTTTTATCTGATTTTTGTTTTTGTTTTTGTTCTATAGAGAGTTAGATAGAACTCCTAGGAAAATAAAGCTGGGAAGAATTTAAGGAAATTTTGTAGGAGACTTTGAAATAGGCAAAAAGATGACTGGGTATCTTTCCAGTTGAATGCTGGGTTTTAACCAGTGGGCTCTCTAGGGATCATATGATTCTACAGCAGTCTGGACCTTTGATTGACTTCGATTGTGTGGGAGACGGACACGAAGGTACACCCCAGTGATCAATGCCTCTGGTATTAATGACCTGGTATAACTTCCTCCTCTTGAGTGTGACCAGGATCTGTGTAACAAGGTGTCAAGAGGTCACTAATGTGATTATTTCATGTTCTATAAATGGGTCTCTGTCTTGCTAGCAGACTTTCTTTAGAGGCTCTCCTGCTGGCCTAATGAAGTAAGTGGCCATATTGTTGAAACCCACATAACTAAGACGAGCAGCCAGCCTCTAGGACTCTGCATGGGCTCCAGCTGCTGAGGACAGCCTCTAGTTGACAGGTGACATCCAGCCAGAAACCAGGGTTCTATTCCACAACCACAGGACAGATTCTGCCAACAGTCCAAGTGAATCTGGAAATTGATTCTTCCCTCGTTCATATTCCATATGATAATCTAGTCTTGGCCGACACCAATAATTGCAGCCTAGTTAGACACTGAACAGATAATAAGCCATACCCAGACTCCTGACTCATGGAAACTGCAGGTGCAATTTTCATTAGAAGCTGCTTTACCTTATGGTTTACTTATTAATTAACAAGTTATGTAAAATACTTTACCCTTGTAATTGTAGCTTGCATTAATTAAGGTTCTCTAAAGAAACAGTATCAATAGGATATTTATATCTGTATCTATATCTATATCTATCTATCTATTTATTATAAGAAACTGGCTCATGCAATTGTGAAGGTAGACAAGCCTGGAATCTGCAAACTAGGAACCCAGGAAAGAAGAAGGTGTAATTCCATTTTGAAGGCCAACAGCCTGGCAATGTAAAAGAGCTGAGAGTTCACTTCTAGTCTGAAAGAAAGCAGTTGGAGACCCAAGAGAGCTGGTGGTATAGTTCCTGATTGAACTCGGCCTCCTGGAGTATCCTCTCTTTCTCAGTCCTTTTAGTCTATTTAGGCCTTCAAATGACTAGGTGAGGCCCACCCACACCATGCAAGACAATCTGCTTACTCACAATTACCCAATTTTAATATCAATCTCCTCAAAAAACACCTGCCAAGTCAAGTTAACACATAAATTTAATCATCACAGATGTTTATATAAGACTTAGGAATTTTATATATATATATATATATATATATATATATATATAAAATGTGTCTTTTAACAAAAAAGACAGAACATGTTAACAATAATGAAGTGTTGAGGCCTCACCTTTGGTGGCGCAGTGGATAAAGCATTGACCTGGAAATGCTGAGGTTGCCGGTTCGAAACCCTGGGCTTGCCTGGTCAAGGCACATATGGGAGTTGATGCTTCCAGCTCCTCCCCCCCTTCTCTCTCTCTGTCTCTCCCTATCCTCTCTAAAATGAATAAATAAATAAAAATTAAAAATTAAAAATAAATAAAAATAATGAAGTGTTGAAATTTTAGAGGACCCCATTCAGATCTGAGTGAAAGGGCAAGTTCCATAGAAAACCAGAGGAGGCATATTCAAAGAATATGCACCAGTGAGCACAGTGGTCTGGTGTAGGAGTGGATTTCTGTAAGAAACAGGGAAGGGACCAGTGTGGCTGACGCAACAGGAACACAGGGAAATGGACCAGGAGCTGAGGTCAGCGTGACATTGCACACTCAGGTCATGGGCACTGTAAGGACATTGGGCCTGAACGTGAACAAACAAGCAAGTCACTTCATGGTATAAGCAAAGAAATAACACGAGTCAACCTTGCAAGATGTTTTATCGGTATGATTTCAATTAAAACGGGCCCAAGGGATAGAAAGACAGGCACTATTTCAGACATGTCTCAGATGTCATTTGAACTGAAGTTCAAAGCATTTAAGTGATCTATGGACATTTATAAAGTTAGCCAGGGACAGAGCCAGGCTCGATCCCCTGTTCTCTCACAGAACGTGCTGCCATCCAGGTCACTCTGCTCCTTCCCCGACAATGGAGCGTCTTTGGGTTACTACTTGGTGACTTAGAGTTTGGATTATTAGAGGCATCATTTTAAATTCTCAGAAAGAGGAGTCAAATTAGTCTAATTATAAAAAGACCCAATGCCTCCTTTCATTTTTGGTGAGCTCAGGACTAGGATTTGTAGGCAGCGACAGACGCCATTTCGACCTTCTACTAAAGCTCTAATGCTTAAAAATGTCAGCCTGTTCATTTGCCCAGATTTCAATCTGCTCCGTGATATAAAGAAATGTGTTTTCTGATTTCTCTTTGTTCTAGTCAAAGGGGAAGAAATATTTCCCTGGATGCTGCTATTACAATATTCAACAGCAGCTCCCTGGGGAGGAAAGATAATTCAAAATCTTAAATAAGATATTCAATTTGAGATTAGTTAAGTGGTTATTTGGCTGAAAGAGATTTGACAAACAACGAACACTTCTACATCTTTGGGTAAGGGAAATATTCAGTTGGATTTAATTAGCAGTGGGATTTTTCTGGCTCCTCTCCATGATGAACCTTCAAGCACTGAAAGGATAATTAAAATTTCTGCAGGTTAATAGTCACAATAAAGTTTCATTTAAAAGAAAGGGAAGAATTCAAAGCTCAAGTGCAAAATGCTGGTGTGGGATCCTCAAGTGCGTCTCCTCCGAGAGCCTAGTTAATATACAGACTGTAGTCATGCATTTTATTAAGTTATGGTCTTGATCAATTTGCTCTAAAATCACACAGCTTTCAAGTCTGGTAATTTTAGGCTTGGAAGAATATACATCATGAATAAATGCTGGCACTGAGTTTTGTTTTATTTTTTTATACTCCCAATAAGCACGTTATCTCCTGGCACAGAATAAATTTGTACAGGTTGGAAAAGAACCCTTGTCTTTGTCTTGTCTTTGTTGAGATTCCTTTGTAAAAGGGTGGTGGCTCACGACCAAGGATACTGCTGACAAAATCACAGTGATGATGAGGAATATGAGCGTTTCGGTTAAGGGAGGCTGGGGCAGCTAGCTGGTCTTTACTGGAAGTCTCATTTTACATCCTCTTAAGTGTGGGTGGACATAATTCTCCTCCCTCCCTTATTCCTCACTATTCTTATCCCTGGTGTGGGAGAAAGCTTGAACCGTGCATGACATACCAAACAAAACAAAACTACTGTGAGAGATGACAGATATTAGAAAGCAAGAAGTTTGTATTTTTTTTTTTTTTAGGTACTTCATCCATAAAGAATTTGAGTGTCCTAGGCAAAAGATTCATACTGGATAAACATAGCTGCTGTGAGGTCAAGTACGCCCCAGGGAGAAGAGTGATGGAAAGGAAAGAAAGAGAGAAAGTAAAGAAAAGTGACACCAGGTGGCCAAGTAAACACCAGATGGCCTTGTAACACTGATAGAAAGGGGCACAGAGAGTGGAACAACAACAAAAAGCAAACAAACATTTCCTCTGTCCTCTGGGTACCATGAGGACTGCTTGCAGGCTTTCTCAGAGGATGCTGTGCCTTTCCACATCCATAGAGCATCATGCAAGTTACCATGTTTGTTTCCGCCAAGTTCAAAAGAATGCCTACATGTACCTATTCATCTTCCAGTGATGTACAACCAGCTCATACAGCTCATGAGAACCAGTTGTTACATTTTCAGGAATCACTGGAGGCAATTAAGCCGGTTGCTAGCTTGCAATTAGCCATGGTGGAAATATTTACACCATGAAATCCAGCAAATGTTACAAATCTGCACCCGCCTCCTGCACCCAGAGAACGCCCGGTTAAACACTTTCCAGGGTGCCACTGAAATGTGCCAGTCACCACACCACTCCATGCGGTGGGCTTCCTGCCTCACTCTTCACGTCACTTGCGACCCTCCCTTAGATGTCACAGATGGCATAATTTCCATATCCTACAGGGACAGTCCAGACCCCTCCTGATCTCTCAACATTTGGCAGTATAAACAAATTCCATCTTCCCTGTCCTGCCACAATGCTGTTATCTCTTGGGTCTCAGGATTTCTGAATTATTTTCTTGATCAGTTTTTTTTTTTTTTTTTTTTTCTGAAGCTGGAAACGGGGAGAGACAGTCAGACAGACTCCCGCATGCGCCCGACCGGGATCCACCCGGCACGCCCACCAGGAGCAACGCTCTGCCCACCAGGGGGCGATGCTCTGCCCCTCCGGGGCGCCGCTCTGCCACAACCAGAGCCACTCTAGCGCCTGGGGCAGAGGCCAAGGAGCCATCCCCAGCGCCCGGGCCATCTTTGCTCCAATGGAGCCTTGGCTGCGGGAGGGGAAGAGAGAGACAGAGAGGAAGGAGGGGAAGGGGTGGAGAAGCAAATGGGCGCTTCTCCCATGTGCCCCGGCTGGGAATCGAACCTGGGTCCCCCGCACGCCAGGCTGACGCTCCACCGCTGAGCCAACCAGCCAGGGCCTTCTTGATCAGTTTTAATCGATCTGTTTCTTCCATCTTTCCTTTCAATGTAATTATCTCTCATGAGCTTTCCTCACTCGCTCTCCCTTGGCCAACCCACTCATTGCCCAGTTTGTATTACTGCTCAGTGCAGATCACGACCACATCATCCCCTGTTTCCCAGACTCCCAGTTAGTAGTCTGATCGTCTGCTAGCATTGTCACATAGTGTGCCTACTGATATCACACAATAGACCTTTCCAAACACAGTCTCTCCCCATCTTTCCTCAGATTATCCCTTGACTTCCTTATTTTTGCCTGTGGTATCATCACAAGACCTGTTCCATCTACTGTATTTGATGATCACAGGTGATTTACTACAAATAAGAAACATTTGAATAAATCTTTTCTTTTTACCTTCCTTATAATTTATATCTCATGACCGTCATCCTAAAATCATCCTTCATAAAGTATCTCCCGTATGTCACTTGTGCTATTTATCTTATGACCATATGAATTTAGCTAAGATCTACTCATTTGGTCCTTTCCACTGTTGTCCTGGACCTCTAGTTTGTTTTCTTGCACCAATATGCCTGTTCAAACGAGAGGCACCAGGTGTAAGGTAGAAAATTCCTATAATGTTGTGATATTAAACTATCTCTGTTGGTTTTAATTTGCATCCTTAAATTTTTTACTTTCTCCCTTAAAAAGTAGAGCCTATCCCTGGCCGGTTGGCTCAGTGGTAGAGCGTTGGCCTGGCGTGCAGGAGTCCCGGGTTTGATTCCCGGCCAGGGTACACAGGAGAAGCGCCCATCTGCTTCTCCACTCCTCCCCCTCTCCTTCCTGTTACATCCCAGGAGACAGACCACAGCAAACCCAAAGTGAATTTTATAAGTTTTATTGCAAACCTGTGCAGGGACTGCAGGCAACCCACGCAAGGGAACACTGCAGTCCTGAACCTCTAAAATGGCTCCTTTTTATAGGGTGGCTATCTAGGTTGAGCAAGCAAGCAACGTTTACAAGGGCGAAAGAGGTGCGATTAGCTGACCTTATTCTTGGCTAAGTCTCTAGGGTAGGGCTTCCTGGATACTGGATACATAGAGTTCTGCTGAAAATATTGCTACATTTCTAACGGTTGTTTATCTTTTGCCTTCAGCCATGTACTGGATGTATTCAGTTTTCATGGCTGGTGGCCTGCACCGCTTGTCCTAAGATGTCACACTTCCTCTATGTCTCTCTCTTCCCCTCTTGCAGCCAAGGCTCCATTGGAGCAAAGTTGGCCTGGGCACTGAGGATGGCTCTATGGCCTCTGCCTCAGGTGCTAAAATGGCTCTGGTTGCAACAGAGCAACGCCCCAGATGGGCAGAGCATCGCCCCCTGGTGGGCATGCCCGGTGGATCCCTGTCGGGCGCATGCGAGAGTCTGACTGCCTCCTCATTTCCAACTTCAGAAAAATACAAAAAAAAAAAAAAAAAAGGTAGAGCCTAATTTCCCTCCTGGGTGTGCACTGGTCTAGAGATACTGCTAATGAATACAGTAGAGCAGAGGTGACCGTACAGGATTTCAGAGACGAGGCCATTAGAGCAGCAGCCTTCCTCCTTGCTCACTTTCTCGTGGACCATTCACGCAAGGGGAAGCCAACTGCTATGTCATGAGCATCTTCAGGCAGCCCTGTAGAAAGGTCTGTGTGATGATAATCTAGGGCAGGGGTTGGGAACCTATGGCTCTCGAGCCAGATGTGGCTCTTTTGATGGCTGCATCTGGCTTGCAGACAAATCTTTAATAAAAATAATAATAACATTAAAAATATAAAACATTCTCATGGATTACAATCCATTCATTTCCTACCGCTCATGTTCATGGTTGGGGGGGGGGGGGAGGCTGAAGCCAATCACAGCTGTGTTCCGGGACAACAGCAAATTTTTATTGGATAATGCATAACGTACACAGGTTGTTGTATGGCTCTCATGGAATTACATTTTAAAATATGTGGCATTCATGGCTCTCTCAGCCAAAAAGTTTCCCGACCCTTGATCTAGGGATATCTATAAATTCAATGAGACTGAGCTATGTTGGTGGATCCTCCTGCCTACTCCAGTTCTCATGTGACTTTATTTCTGTTCAATAACTTGATAGTCACCTCATGAGAAAATGTGAGTCAGAACCTCTTCACTCACTCCTGAATCCCTGCCCCTTGGAAACTGTGAGGTAATGAATATTTATTGTTTTCGACTGTTAAGCTTGTGGACAGTATTAAAGATATCATGAATATACCATCCATTTTATCCCATTCCAAAGTAAATTTTAAAAGTAAATTTCTGTTTATGCTAACATTTCAAGGGCTTGGGAAATGTATTTTCTACTAAAGTCCTGTCTTTTTGGTCTGGTATTGAAGGCCCTATACAGTATACCAACAATCCATCTCTTCAACTTTATGTCCCAGAATGCCCTCATTGCGGTTGATGTTTAAACCAATATGAAAATTTACCCATTCTCAGCATAAATGCTCTGTATTTATCCCATTCCTATTCTTAAAAAAGAAATCTAATGGTTTTGTTACAATGATTACAGACTTTTAGCTCTATCATGTTTCCAAACCTTAAGTCTTTCTTTTCTTTTCTTCTTTCTTATTCTTTCTTTTTCTTTCTTTTCTTTCTTTCTTTTTTCTTTCTTTCTTTCTTTCCTTCTTTCTCCTTTCTTTCTTTATTTCTACTTTCTTTCTTTTTCTCTTTCTTTCTTTCTTTCTTTCTTTCTTTCTTTCTTTCTTTCTTCTTTCTTTCTCTCTTTCTTTTTCTTTCTCTTTCTTTCTCTCCTTTTTCTCTTTCTCTCTTTCTTTCTTTGTTTCTTCCCTCTTTCTTTCCTTCTTCCTTCACTCCCTCCCTCCTTTTTTCCTTCCTTTTCTTTCTTTCTTTTTTTTTTATTAAGTGAGAAGTGGGGAGGCAGACAGGTAGGCTTCTGCATGAGCCCTGACCAGAATATACTCAGTAAGTCCCCTACAGGGAGATGCTCTGCCCATCTGGGGCTGCTGCTCCATTGCTCAGTAACTGAGCTATTTTTATTGCCTGAGGTGAGGCCATGGAGCCATCTTCAGTGCTTGGGGCCAACTTGTTTGAATCAACTTGCTCAAACCATTTGAGCCATGACTTCAGGAGAAGAAGAGAGAGAAAGCAAGGGGGGGGGGTAGAGAAGCAGATAGTCACTTCTCCTATGTGCCTTACCTGGGGATCGAACCCGGGACTTCTACATGCTGGGCCGACACTCAATTGCCAAAAGCCAACTGGCCAGGGTAAACCTTTTTCTTAAAAATATCCAGAATTCATTTCTCTCCTAAGTATAACAGAATAGAGCCTTAGAAGAAAATGAGATTAGAATACACTTCAGGTCATCTGGTATTACTGCAGGAAAAGACATTGGAATCATTCTGTTTTGACTGGTCAGGCGTGTGACTCTGTCCTCTTCTGCTTGTTTCCTCTATTGCCTTTGGCTTGGACCCAGTTCTTCCAGAACTGCTGCTTTCTGGAGTACCCTGTCTACATGGTCACTGCCAAACAGGCTCCTGTTTGGTCATGACACTTTGTTCCTCCCTCCCTAATATTAGAGAATTGCCCTTTTCCCAGTTTAACAGTAAGGATGACTACCTTTTGTTATTTTTCATTAGCCATTATCTAATTCTATGACTTCTCCACTTAGACTTGCAGTTCAATTCATTTCAGCATCTTGGCTTCTTAGAAAACAAACTATAGAACATACTCCTCTCCTTCTCAGAAGGTCTCTCAGCCCCCTCCACCCAGCATGAACATCCACAAAACAGGAGAAGAAAGAGTGGTGGGTGTCACCCTAGATCCCTCTCACCACAGATGGAGTGATGGCTTTAGTGGAGTTGATCAAGGTTATTTCATACATTATCTGCCTAGAAAAATCTCTCTACTCCCTTCTCTTCCTCCTTGTTCTTACATTCAACTCTTTTTTTTTTTTTTTTTTTTTGTATTTTTCTGAAGCTGGAAACGGGGAGAGACAGTCAGACAGACTCCTGCATGCGCCCAACCGGGATCCACCCAGCACGCCCACCAGGGGCGATGCTCTGCCCACCAGGGGGTGATGCTCTGCCCCTCCGGGCGTCGCTCTGCTGCGACCAGAGCCACTCTAGCGCCTGGGGCAGAGGCCAAGGAGCCATCCCCAGTGCCCGGACCATCTTTGCTCCAATGGAGCCTTGGCTGAGGGAGGGGAAGAGAGAGACAGAGAGGAAGGAGGGGGGTGGAGAAGCAAATGGGCGCTTCTCTTATGTGCCCTGGCCGGGAATCGAACCCGGGTCCCCCGCACGCCAGGCCGACGCTCTACCGCTGAGCCAACCAGCCAGGGCCTACATTCAACTTTTTAATCTATGTTCTCTGTTTTTTCCTTCTCTCTTGGTGTTATTCTTCATGCTTTTAACCTCTTGGAAATGAGCTTGCACAAAAACAGTTAATTTTTTTTTTCATTTTAGTGGGGAAAAGATAAAAACCAGTAGCCCAGTCCTCATGTACCAGTAGCTGCTCCAAGGGAGGGCAGACTCTTTGACCTCTCCTGCTTGGTGCTATTGAGTTTATGGTGGGAACATCGTAAGTCCTGATACACACTGTCCGTTTAAAACATCTTAATTTACTCATATGAATGAATTAAGGTCTCTCTTTGCTCAAATCTCCCATGAGAGCACAGTAGCCAGGCATGAGCCAGCTAACTGATATGCTTTTAGAATGAGGAAAAAAAATAGTGAAGTACCAGACTCTACCTACTAGTTTTATATCTGAAAAAGAAAAAAGTTGTATTTGTGTGACATTTCATACATAATGACTATCTACCAACTTTCCTACATGGAAATGAATTAGAAAAGCACATGAGAAATCGTAAGGCCAGTATCTTCTGTAGGAGAAAACTGAGGCTCAGCAAAATAGGTGACTTGGCCAAACACATGAAGAATTCCCCTTAGTGGAATCAAAGGGGCAAACCCAGTCTTCTAACTGCCAGACCAGTGCATATTCCAGGGTGGTATGCTGATGCCATGTGATGATGATTAATTTTATGGGTCAGTTTGACAATGGTGCCCAGTTGTTTGGTCAAACACAGCCGTAATGTTGCTGTGAAGATATCTTGTAGATGTGATTAACATTTACACATGTGGACTTTCAGTCAATAACCCTCCATAATGTGGGTCAGCCTTATCTAATAAGCTGAAAATCTATAAGACAAAATACTGGGCTCTCCAGAGGAGGAAGGAGTTGTGTCTCTAGATGGCCTTGAGTCAAGAATGCAACATCACCTCTTCACAATTACCAGCTTGCTGTGTTCCCCTGTTTCAGACTTGCCCGTCCTCGCAATCACATGAGTCGATTTAAAATCTCTCTACGTACATGTCCTGTTGATTCTGTTTCTCTGGAGAAGCCTGTCTAATACCTGCTACTACCTCACTGAAGCCACGCTTAGCATCTAACAGCTTATATAACTGGAAACGGGAACATGTGTACCATTGTATCACTGCTAGTACTGCCTCCTATTATTAAAATTCCTGGCCAGCATTTGTTGAATTCTCACTGCATGCAGAACACTAAATAATTTTCCTATATGATATTTTTAAACCATGCATTAAACTTGAAGTGGCTGTATATTTCATTTTATACAATTGGTTTTAGGGAGGAAAAGAAAAGAGAAGGGAAAGGATAGGAGAGCAAGGCAAGGAAAGAAAAGATTTTAGCAGTTGCCCCCACAATCAGGAAGCGGAAGAGCCAGAACATGGTTCCAGATTGAACCCCAAGGTCACATTGATACCAGGACACTGATCTTAGGTGCAGGAAAATCCAGAGGCTTGAAAACTCAGCCTCTGGTGTTAGCGACTCCAATCACATTGATGGAAATCCAGTTCAGTAACATTACTCACTAGTCACTGCCACAGCCGGGACAACTTTCAAGTAGCTGGCCCTGGTGAGAAATGGGTTTTAAACCTACCCTGAAAAAACAAGGACCATCAGTCATTACGCAATCTACAAACCAAACCTCCAGATGTGCTGGTTTCTTGAGAATAATTTGAATATAGAAGGCTCATGCCCCACTAGGGCATTAGGAGTTTCACATAAATGCGGTTTTCTATTTTTTATTTATAATAACTGAACCATAGAACTTTAAATGGCAAAGCATTGGCCCTGGCCGGTTGGCTCAGCGGTAGAGCGTCGGCCTGGCGTGCGGGGGACCCGGGTTCGATTTCCGGCCAGGGCACATAGGAGAAGCGCCCATTTGCTTCTCCACCCCCCCTCCTTCCTCTCTGTCTCTCTCTTCCCCTCCCGCAGCCGGGGCTCCATTGGAGCAAAGATGGCCCGGGCGCTGGGGATGCTCCTTGGCCTCTGCCCCAGGCACTAGAGAGGCTCTGGTCATGGCAGAGCGACGCCCCGGAGGGGCAGAGCATCGCCTCCTGGTGGGCGTGCCGGGTGGATCCTGGTCGGGCACATGCGGGAATCTGTCTGACTGTCTCTCTCCATTTCCGGCTTCAGAAAAATACAAAAAACAAAAATAAAAATAAATAATAAAAAAAAAGAAATGGCAAAGCATTACTAAATAATTGTCAATGGGGTTTTCTATTAAAATATACTATTACCCTTGTCATCCCCTTCCCCCAAAAGAGACTGAGTGTAATTCAAATGCACCTTTCGGACATAGGCTCACCATGATGACTATGCCTCTTGGTTCACAGAGACACCTTCTAGAACTGATGATGTATTTAAGATCTTTTTCCATGCACTGAAGAGCCCTGAATGTCTGAGATTTCATATATCTTTTCCTACGTCTCATGCTGTCTGCTGGTACTGCTCACCACAGCTATAAGTGGATCCCTATTGCTTTCTGTATGCAAGTCACCTGAATCTGAAACCATTATCTTTGCCAGATCCTCTTTTCCAAATAGCGCTATTATTCTAGACTCCAAATTTCACATTGCTGTCTAAGTCCTCTTTGTCTCTTGTTTCTCATGTTTGACATGTTGCCAAGCGGTGTTGAATCGACTTCCTCCTATTAACTCTCATGTGGCTTTTTAAGGCATAGAATTCTCACACAAGATTCATTACAATGCAAGTGTTCTACCTCCCTGTCATCTATTTGTCTAAAAGAGATCCTTTGGAAAACAGAATCCCGTGAATGGGTAGAGATCTGGCCAGAAACTGGATCTGAGTAGCAATCTGCATTGATTTACACAAAAAATAAGGTTGGGAGGTGGGTGCACGCAGGGGTGGGGAGTGAAGGGGAAAGTGAGCAGGGTTGGCTGTGACAGACTCCAAAGCAATTGGGGAAAGGAGGCGACAGGTACATGTAAAAAGTGCTATTGAAAATTGTTGCTAGAGTTATGAGTCACATCCCAGTACATCACTTGAAAGATACAGGTAACACTCTGGCCGATAACTCTGCTTGTTCGAGCACTGTCCTGAAGCACAGTGGTTGCTGGTTTGATCCCCAGTCAGGGCACATACAGGAACAGATTGATGCTTCTCTCTCTCTTTTTTCCTGCCTCTCTCTCTCACCTTTTGCCTGACCTGTGGCAGCTCAGTAGATAAAGCATTGACTTGGAATGCTGAGGTCGCTGGTTCAAAGCCCAGGCTTGCCCGGTCAAGGCACAAGCGAGAAGCCACTACTACCAGTAGATGCTTTCTGCTCCCCACCCCCTTCTCTCTCTCTCTTTCTAAAATCAATAAATAAGACCTTAAAATATATTATTAAAAAATAAAATAAAAAAGACAAATATCATTAAAAAAAAGATGCAAAGTTCAGAATTTTTCTTGATTACTAATTTGTATATTCAGAGTCCACAGATCTGCTTGTTTGGTTAAAAAGTTTTTCCAGGAAAAGAGTTCAAGATGAGTCGGTGGCATTTTCTGCGTTGTCCCCTAACACTGCAGAGCCAGGACCGGGTCAGTGCTGATCACAAAGGAAGAGGAATAGAGTGGGGAACTTAGGGGAAAGAGAGTGCAGACAAAATCTATCCAGCCTGATAACAAACAGGCAGGTGTTCTTATTTGGCTTTTTTTTTTATGTCACATTCTGAAAGACTATCAAAGAAGAACAGAAAATTACGAATCCATTCCCATACAGTTTAGATCAGGGGTCCCCAAACTATAGCCCATGGGCCGCATGCGGCCCCTGAAGCCATTTATCCAGCCCCCGCCACACTTCTGGAAGGGGCACCTCTTTCATTGGTGGTCAGTGAGAGGCCCATAGTTCCCATTGAAATACTGATCAGTTTGTTGATTTAAATTTACTTGTTCTTTATTTTAAATATTGTATTTGTTCCCTTTTTTTTTTTTTACTTTAAAATAAGATATGTGCAGTGTACATAGGGATTTTTTATAGTCTGGGGACCCCTGGTTTAGATGAAGCGGAATCCACCCCATCCCAGAACCAATGCTGCCAGGAGAGGAGAGGCTGCGAGAGTCCCCAGCTCACATCTGCAGACTGAGAGAGGTGGGGGCACTTTGGGCTGGGGGGCTGGGGTGTCTGGGAAGTAGCTCGGGGTGCTTGTGACTTTACTGAACCCCAGCGACTCTCTTGTCTCCAACACATGGCTCATGTAAGGACCAAGAGAAGATCAGAAAATAAGCAGGGCACTAATGGAACAGGGAACTTAAGGGTTACAGGCAGGTCCTGCTCCTGTTCTGTTAGGAGTAACATGCCCAAGGTCGTTCAAGAAGCAGAGACAGATAGGGATCCTGTGAGGCTGAGAGAGAAGAAAAAAAAAAGAAAAAGAGACAAACGTTTGCATTCTATTGGTTAAAAGACCTTTATCAGAAGTTTATGTTTAGAATTCGCCAATGAGCTAGATCCCAGCCCCTGTTGCTATGCTATGTGCAGCCCCTTAGCAAATAGGTTACTGCCACATCTGCTTCTGTATTAGGCTTGCTTGCTTAGCTTATAAAAAGATTTAGCTGTGAGCACTAGGTGCGATTCCCATCTGCAGCTCCTTGTGAGCACAGTGTCTCTGGACACCTCGGGAATTTGCCCCTGCGCAGGTAAAACTGGCCAATAAAGTTACATCTGTACTCCTGAAAGTCTCCGATGTTTGTTCTTGTACCCGGTGGATGCTATAGCTCACACCCTGGTGTTGTCCTTCATCTCAACTTTTTGCTTAGACGCCAGACCCCTAACAGGACACTGAAATCAAAGCCAATGCCCTGATTTGTATCTGCCCTTCCCTGTCCTGCAGGCTCAGACCTTGCCCACCGCCCAAACCCTGGTGCCTCAGTCGAGTCTTAGTGATAACAGACTGATGTCGAAGGGTGAGCATACCCAGCTACCACCTGGATTATGGCCACAGCCTGACTTCCGGTAAACTCATTGCTTAGAATCTTCAGGAAACATATTCCACATTTGGGAAACTGCACCTCACACAGCCTAAATGTTTTGTGTCTTTTTGGACATCCCATTAAATTCAAGAAGCGGTTGCTTACCTGGGTCAGCCCTGCCTCGCCAGTCCTTTTCGATCTTGATTTCTTTTTTCTTTCCATTTCAAGTCTCCTGATGCATTGTGACTGAGCAGGACATCCCAACCCAACGAGATTTTTTCCTATTTGCAACAATACCGTGGACTCTTATTAGTTATAAAACAAAAACAAAAACAACTCTTGGTCAGTGTGCTCATGTACACGAGAGGCCCAGGGCTTCGTTCTGAGTTATTGCAAAAACACTTCCTCTCCATGGGCCAGGGCGGGGAAGGAAGGTCTTGCTCCACAGTGAAGCCACTGAGAGGAAGCCTCCCACAGAGGCATGAGAATTGCAGTAAGGGACAGAATTTCTAATGGGCTGAGCGATGACTGTGTCTATGGTATCCGTGCAGCACTCTGGCCGCTGTATGAGCAGCTGGATCTCAGATTACTTAGTGTTGGTATTTGGAAAACACATCCTCCATATCCACTTGTTTACTGACGTTAGTAGCAAATGTCAGTTCTCTCCGCCGGGAGGGCTTAGATGGCTATCTTTGTGTGGACATGTCATGGAAGGTCAGAAAGAGTAAGTCTGTATTTGTGTAATTCAGTAGTAAGGGCTGAGGTGGGATTTGGTCTGTGCTCTCAGTAACATGATAACTCTTTTCCTTGTGTCAGTTCTTTCCCACAGGCATACTGGGAGCAGGAACTGTGTGAACGTGCACTTTTCTCATTCCCAGCCGTCACCTACTTGTGGCTTACCTGTAGGAGTGGAGAAGAAGGTAGTGAAATGGAGACAGAAGCGTGTGTGTCCCTGAGGAGTCCTGGGTTGAAATTCTGGCTTTACTACCCGATGGGCTACGTGACCTTGGACATGGTGTGTTAAACTTTCCAGACCAAGTTTTCTGCATTGTTTAATGAGTATTCCTACCTTTAAACATTTACATGTTTAAAATCACTTCTTCTTTATGACATAGGAAATGTGCCACACACTACCACCTTTTTTTCTCTCTTTTGAGAGCTCATTGACCCTCTACTTATACCAACCCCTTCATGTCATCCTGTCCCATAACCCAAAACCTTGTAATATGTTGCATATAAAAAACAAATAGCATCCATAGGATATTTGAAAATATATCTAGAAATTGGGAATGATATACGAGGCATCCCAAATAACTTTCTGATTTATCTGCTATATTAAAAACAACCAAAAAAAACACATACACACAAAGTTACCTGCCCTTCTAGGTTTCCTGGGAGCTTATTCAGATCATTTCTATAAGAAAAAAAAAATCTCCTCCCATGTTAATAATTCTTTTCCTTGCTCTTGCTAATCTTGCAATTCATCAAAATTGAAAAAAAAAAATGTATGTGTGTGAAAGAAATCCATTTTACCAGCTTATGTCCACCCTCCCTCCAGGGATGCCCAGAAATGATTTCATAAATTTCCAGGAACGTCAATTCAATCCTGACCAGGAGAAAACTTCTGCAGAGTGAGAAGGAAGAAGTAAATCTCTTCTGGGTACTCTTCTGGATAGTTCCTCGGCCAG
Source organism: Saccopteryx leptura (assembly GCF_036850995.1). NCBI lineage: Eukaryota > Metazoa > Chordata > Mammalia > Chiroptera > Emballonuridae > Saccopteryx > Saccopteryx leptura. Next base: position 20,815,264 of record NC_089515.1, on the reverse strand, counting down.
GCACACCACTGAGGACAACTGGTCTCCCTTGTTTTGAGCCATCTGCCATGCAGAGCTCCGAAGGACCTGGGAAACAGTCCTCATTGCATTTTTCTCTTACTTCAGCACACATGATGGCTTTGACTTGGAACTGACCCGGCAATGTCCCTAAGAGGCCTAAACTCCAGGTCTGTCTTAGGCTTGAGCCTTGACCCACTCTTTTCATCAGCCCAGATGATCAATTCTCCAGACACCAGACAGCCATAGAGATGAATGTGAAACATGACTCATCTTTTAAGAAGAAACACAGTACAGAAGAAAAAGAAAACATCTGGTGTCATACAGACCTGCTACCCGCAATTTCACAAGAGTCATTTCACTTCACTGAGCGCTGCTCTCATCTAATCTAGAAGAAAACCATCCCTATCTGGGAAACTTGAGTGGATTAAATGGGAGAATGGATATATGGCACATGAGATGATGACACTGTATGTTCAAAAATGATAGCTGCTTTATTATTTTTATCATTCTTATATTTTTCATTTACAAAATCCTCATTCTCTATTTATGTTTTATCCATGTTTTTCTGTAATTCTGAATGAACTCTTGGCTTGGACTCACAACCATGTTAGCCTTTGACCCTTTGGCCTTAGTGTTCACACACGCTCACACCAGTGGTTGGACCTGGACTGTACACTGTGAACTCAGTTTGATTACCCCTGTGGGCGCCGGGATTCCCTCGGTGCCCTCACCTTGGCCCGTGAGAACGTCCTGCCCCCAGTTGTTCAGCGAACCCTTGGCTCAGCCAGTTCCGTCTGTGCTTCCCCTTCAGAAGGGACACTTCTGTTAATACATCCCCTCCCCACCCCTTTTTGAGTGCTGACCATGAGCACCAAAGAATGGCATCTTCAGAGAGCACTGGCTTCCTACACTCAACACGCAGGCGAAGCAATGGGTCTAGACACACTAATAGGACATGTTTCTGTAGGTTTATGGCCCACTAGTAATTACAGCTGCCTCATAGGTGTTTGTGTCTATGTGTGCGGACTTCCTGCCAATGTGTAAATATCTAAACAAAGTGCAAATTTATATGAATGCATATTTACATTATATTTTTTACACTATATTTAAACTGTACAATTTTAGTAATCATGTGCATGCATGTATATATGTATATGTAAGTAATGCACACACACACATACACATATATACACATTTGGTTAGCAAAGTCATATGGTTTAAAAAATCTAAACATTTGAAATTCATAAATTAAATTCCAAATATCATAATAGCAAAATGATGTTTTCATCAAACTATAAGTTAACATTGATAAAAATGAGATTTAAAATTGCCTTTTTTATGTAGAGAAGCTATTTTTAATTTATGAAAGAAATTTAAGTATATACTGTCAACAATTTTAAACTTTTCTATAAATTTTACTTACATTAAACATATTATTATTTATAATAATTATATGACTAATACAATAAAAATATATTATTTTAGATTTACTTCACAATAGATGTTTTATAAATTTATTTTAAAACAGCATTTTTTTTTACCATACAAGTAATATACGTTCATTTTAGAAAAGTTTAGAAAATGTACCAAAAGACAAGAAGGGAATTTTTAAAATGTTAATTTTTGTAAGTTGGAAATAACCAGTGTTACTATATTTTAATCTCTGTGTTTTCCTATTTATTTTCCATACAAATTATTATAGTACATGAAGTCTTAAATCCTGCTTTCTCTTTGTCCCAAAAGAATATTCTAATGCCATTAAATATGCTTTAGAAAACTAGTTTTAATAAAAGCATTCTACTATATAGATCTAGATTATGATTTATTGTTAACTGATTAGTTTACAAATATTGTTTACTAAATCTCTTTTATACACCTACAAACTGTTACTAATGCTTACATTGGCAGAATGATTTTATGATCATATTTATACATGCATATATTGAAATATCTTACTTAGTATTGTTTATAAAGTGTTTCTATTATCTGGCTAATTTAAGATTATTTTAAAACTATTTGAAAGCTTTTTTGTTTCACTATACATAAAATATTTTATAACTGTATTTCTCATACTGTCTTCCACGTTAACAAAGAGGTTTGACCACAATGCAACAGTCTTGGGCCAAAGTTATATTTCTACATGCTAGTTGTTTAGTTTGGTGCAAACAGAGTGATGCTCTAGGATTCTGAAAATGAGCAGCCTAACTGTCCCTCACCAAAGGTCCTCAGGCTGCTGCCGCCACTGATGACCATCAAACACTAGTTACTTGTCCCTCTGATGTCATCAGACCTCTTCCTCTACCAGTCTATCCAAACTACTTTTAATCTAACACTTGAATTAGTGTCAGTTCTGCTATAACACTTTTCTGAAGATGTGATTTTGTTCTAATGCAACTGATATATTAAGGAAGATTTAGAGAATGATGTAAATCTTGTGTTTGTTTGTATAGTTTTCACAATGAGAAACACTAGGGAAACAGGAAACTACACCCAGTTGAATTCAGCTGTGTAAAAATACACAGAAAACACACACACACACTCAAACATCTAAGCTACCTCCATTTGCCTTGCATGTTATCAGCCATACCATCCATTTCGTGGTCCAACTTTCGGATTTCATTCATATAAGTCTCCTTTCCCCTGTTCACAATAACCACAAACTGTAGGCATTCAGGTGCCCACTTTTACAAGCGAACCTCAGGTCATTCTCAAGGGAAGTATTTTATTTGTGTGTTTCTTAACCATTTAACATCCGTAAAACCATGCTACCATTTTTGTGAGGCTTTACTATAGTCTAAATGTTGTGTCTCCCACAAAATTCATATGTTGCATATGTAACACCCAAGGTGAAGGAATTAAAAGGTGAGGTCTCTGGGAGGTGATAGGTCACTGAGGGCAGAGCCCTCATGAATGGAATTGGTGTCTTTATGAAACTTGATGAAAAAAACCCCAGAGAGATCCCTCGCCCTTTCTACCATGTGAAGACCCAGCAAGAAGTCACCATTTAGGAACCAGAAAACGAGTCTCCTGAATCTGCACCTTGATCTTGAACTTCTAGACCTCCAGAACTGTGAGAAACAATTTTTTTTGTATAAGTCACCCAATCCTGAATGTGATGTTACAACAGCTGACTACGATGTTTGTATATTTAACATGTCCCTGACACAGTTAGCAGACCCCAGAGAATGTTCCTGTGTTGTGCCCCAGTCCCGTCTCCTTCTGAGCCTTGTGGTTTTTACTGCGCTGTTTTGCATAATGAGGTGAGTTTTAAGGACACTTTTGTCACAGAATGGTAGAAAACTGACTGCATCTACAATTGCCTAGAGATATTCTGTGAAAGCTATTTTTCGTTAAACTCAGAAACATTTCTAATTGTCGTTGAGGTCCGAAACTGTTTGTTTTCCAGTTGAGGTTCTAAGATTGACTTTGAAAAAGTTGAAACAATGTATGCGTCTGCAAATGGCTGGCTTCTTTTTAGCTTTCATACCTTAGAGAAGCCGGGGACCCATACCCTCTCTCACCTCCTTCCCCGGTCACTCTGCTCTCTCTTATGTTTTATTTTCACCTGTCAATGTCTTAAAATTACCTGATATGTACGATAGCATTGTATATGTTCCATTACATTTTATTATTTGTTTCTAGTTGCTATAAGAATATATGCTCATGAAGGCAAATATCATTTCTGCCTTGTTCACCTAAAGACGTCTGCACCCCACATGGAATAATACATATACTGTGCAAACCAAAGATCCCTTTTCATGTGTTTAAAAATGGAACTATTACAGCCTTTTCCTTGTGGGTGTTCATCTGCAGTTATTTTGTGATCCCTCTACTATAAAAGTGTGAGCCTGACATGTATTTTTAAAACACGATTAAGTCCTAAGAAATAAGGTAAACGTGTTACATAATGATTCAGAAACCAAACACAGTCTTTTGTTTTTCATGCTACTTTCTAGCCAGTTTTTCTTTCTTTTTTCTAAACTGTAACTATTTTACTTAAACTAATATCTAAGAATAGCTTCCTGGCTTCAGCAGCTTGAGTGGTTAACAGAAAGAGAGGGCAAGGACGTGTTGGTTCTTGAGAAACACCAGCTGAGCACATGATTAGAAATGCTGGCTGGCAAAGGGGAGTCAGACCCAGGATGACACATCCAAGCTCACTGCTAAATAACATGGACTTGCTCTGGCCGGTTGGCTCAGCGGTAGAGCGTCGGCCTAGCGTGCAGAGGACCCGGGTTCGATTCCAGGCCAGGGCACACAGGAGAAGCGCCCATTTGCTTCTCCACCCCTCCGCCACACTTTCCTCTCTGTCTCTCTCTTCCCCTCCTGCAGCCAAGGCTCCATTGGAGCAAAGATGGCCCGGGCGCTGGGGATGGCTCCTTGGCCTCTGCCTCAGGCGCTAGAGTGGCTCTGGTCACAACATGGCGACGCCCCGGAGGGGCAGATCATCGCCCCCTGGTGGGCAGAGCGTCGCCCCTGGTGGGCGTGCCGGGTGTATCCCGGTCGGGCGCATGCAGGAGTCTGACTGTCTCTCCCTGTTTCCAGCTTCAGAAAAATGAAAAAAAAAAAAAAATAACATGGACTTGCTCGCAATATCTAAAACTGAAATTCCAGGGTCAAGTTTCAGCAAGTATTTATCTAGTGCCCCCTACTGGCAATGTCTTCTGCTAAAGGCTGAAGGAGAAAAATGAAAAAAAAAAAAAAAGAAAACATTAAGGATCACCCTCTAAATGAGTTTAGAACCAGATGAGAAAGGCAAAAAGTAGCACACAGAACCCTGATGTCAAGTTTTAAATAGGTGCTGTTTAAAAGGAAATAAGTGAAAGAATGTCACAGGGAAAGGAGCATCTATTGCTTGATAAGTCTTTGTGTTGGAGGACCTTTGCTAGCTTTGATGTGGGCTGAACTTGAAAGAGGGCTGTGCCAGTCACCTGCCTGCGTTATCTCAGTCCACGCCTCGCTGCTCCCTACTTTACTTTGTATTTCAGTAAACTACATTTCCCAGGACCCACTGCCCCTAGCTGGTGGCTGGGTGTGCTCAGTGTAAGCATCAGCTGGAGGTGGGAGGGTCACAGCTACAAGCTCCTTCTTTGTCTCCTCGGCTTGGGCAGTATCACTGGCTATGGCCACGTGTCCTCTGTGCCTCCTTTATGGCTCCAACAACTGCCAGGCACATCCTCAGTGACTTCGCTTCAATCAGGTGGTCCCGGGTCCTGAGCTCTGGAAATCCTTGTGTCCTTCCTTCCCAGGGCAGGTAGAGTCTTCCTACTAATGCTAAACTTGGGGTTACCTCCCTTTCTGCTATTTGGCATCTTGGCTCTTCAGTTAACTCAAGCAAGAAATCTCCTCTGTTTGAAATCTCTAACAAGGATTCTGATGGACTGCCCGGACCTTCCGGGACACAGGAGACAAACTGCTCCTCTGGACTGGAAAAGAATGAAGGTTCAGAAGGCAGATTTAGCCTGTGGGAAAGGAAAGGTTAAAGGCCACCTGAAAACACCAGGAATTCTGGACACTGAGCCTCACAGGCCCTTGGGAAGTCTAGGCGGGTTCTGCACTTGCACACGTATTTCAATCCAATATGAAGGCAAAGTGTGTGAGAAGACATGCCTCCGACCTAGGCGAGCCCCAAGGCCGAAGGATCAGGATCCAGTCTACCTCTCCATTTCCCACCACGTTTCAATCCGCTTTTCAGGAATCTCAGGAATAGTGAGTGACTCACCCATTCACAATACTGGGAGGTGTCTTTGTCCTCCTTATTATATGCATGAGGACCTTGATGTGTTTGTACAGTAAACTGCTTTGCTCAAGGTCACGCAGCGGGCCCAGCCAGAAAGAGAACTCCATTCACTTAATTTCAGGGTCATAGCTAGTTGTATGCCATCATTGAAGCCTTGACCACTCCCCAAGGTTTGGCCTTCGGTAACTCCAAGATTGTGAACAGATTTGAATGGGTCTCTTCCATAATAACAACTTCTAATTTTAAGCTAACATTAATGAGTATGTTACTTATTTCATAGTGACCAGTCCGGAGTGATTTTTAAATAGAATAAAGCAACAGACATTATATATAGTCAACTGAAATGTAAGTAGAATTCAAGTAGTAGAATGTATTCTATTTTGTCAGCAGGAAAAAAAATTAAAAAAACTAACAATAAAAAAATTATCCTTTGAGCCTGCGGTGTTTCCTACCTTCTCATACAATTAGCCTTTATAAAATCCTATAGATGCACCTCTTCTACGTCAAGACCGAACGCTAAGGTTTGGGATAAAATAAACACCTCAAAGCCATGACGTTAGAGACATTATCTGTTTAATAAATATGATCGTAAAAGCAATAAACAAGAGCAATTATACATTACACTACATAGTATTTAACAAAAAATACATCAAAAAAGTCATTTGAAAATTAGAAGTAGTTCCAATACTATAAGAAAACTTTCTCTTTTTTTTTTTCTTTTTTTTTTTTTTTAAATTGGCTTCCTATAAAAATAAGTTGGCAAATGAGGGATTTCAATGCTCAGTTGGAATCCTGGAAAACACAGAACAGCCGCCAAGCACCCCACTGATCTCAAAGTTGCTGTTTAGAACCTCTGAAAAAAAGCAAAGCAAATCTCTGCATTTTGGATAGTGAACCCAATTAGGAATAAGGCAAAGGAGAAAACACAGGTTGGGTATTTCAGGGTAGAACATGCACAGTTTGCCTTCTGGGATTTTGGAAAACATTGCAATAGCAGATTTTTATCTTGCCCTGAATCTTAGTTTCTACATCTATCCATTCCTCCCTACCCATTCTTCTGGCTTCAAGCCCATCCAACTGCCTTGTGTGTGCACCTGCTGGTAGCGTGGAGGTAGGCACTTGGGTCCCTCTCACTTGTAGGCTGCTGTTGCCTACTAACTTCTCTACGGGACTGAGTTGGAATGGCCTACTTACAGAGGTTCTCAAGCTGTCCGCTGCATCACAGTCCCAGATTGCTGGGCTCCACCCCTGGAGTTTCTGATTCAGTAGCTGTGGGGTGGAGACCCAAAACTCGGCATTTTTACAACTCCAAGGTGAGGCCGATACTGCTGGGCCAGGTTCCCCACTTTGAGAAACACAGAGCTAGGTCCTAAAAACCAGGAGGTTCCACTGAGCAGCCCCTTGCCTCGCGAATCTCCTACAGGTGGGAGGAAACTGGGAGGAGAGGCACACGAGGACCCTGGGGATGCTGACTCTAGACCTGGCCATCGCTGGCCACTTTCCAAAATGCCAGGCATCTCATGTCCACCTCTGTTTTTAGCTAGGAACCACATAGCCCATTCTTCCCTATGTCTTCTCGTGCGGTCGTTCATTTACTTCTTCAACAGACAATTTTCTCTACGGATTCTCTAAAAGGCACTGTGCTAGATTTGAGTGTTAGTCCCCTTTTCATAATTTCCCGATTCAGATTAATTGAACTGCAACTCTGAGGACTCCCTGTGCTGTTTCGAGTGAGCCTCTTTTTGGTTTCCAAACACTCTGTCTTCCAGATTAAATTTGGGAGGCTCCAAATGAACAGGATCGATGAGGATGTTTCCTTATGGGACAGGAAGCCTGGCGGGTCAGGCTCAATTGAGTTCTACAAAGAGATGGCCGCCTCAGGCATTATCCATTTCCCAGATTCATAGGGGGCATCTTCAACCATAAAAACTCTGCTTGATTAACTTCTAACTCGAGCTTTGCTAGTCTTCCTCTGCCTGGGCTTCCTGAGGGTGGGGATCATCCGCATCTTTCGGAAACCTGATACATCACTATGGCCCTGATGTGCCCTGTTGTTGGCTGGGGGAGGGGGGTGACCAAAAAAGGGGCCGTGCTGAGTGTTTTTGCAAAACTGTTTTCTCCTGTATTTAGAGTGGGCTTTGCCCAATCCAGAATACTTGAAGGGCTTCTGCTGGGGGATAAACTTTTGTTTCCTTCTTTCCTGAATGCCCTGGGAAAAGTGAAATTTCATCATGTTTTGAGCCAACCCACTTTAGTTAGTGAGCTCACTCCTCCTCCCCCTTACACTATTAATTTTGCCTTTGCTGATGCGGCGATCCTCAGAGATCAGAGAGCACGCATGTGAAAAGTAGTCCAGGACCACCCTAGATAATCCACATCTCATCCTAACGTAAGACAAGACCTCGGTACATTTTTTTAGACTTTTTTGACATGCTTGAACATTAAATCCATTAACCTGTTTCTTCTTCTGGTTCAAACTGTTTTATTTTACAAAACCTTTTACTCTACTGTGAGAGAGGAGATACTGAGAACAGCAACCGTCACAGGAGGAGATCGCCTGGCCATACAGTAAGATGTTCGGAACGTTTCTCAAAAAGGAGTTTCTAAAATCTGACCACATGAGACTTTTGTGAAGGTGTGAGGGTACCACCGCTCATCTGAATGCTTTCTTTACCAGTATGCACGGCTGGGTCTGAACTGCTTGGCACACATACCGACTCTTTCACACACACGATCTAGTTCCAGGTGGGAGAGGACAGGGATCTTTGGGAGAGGCAGGTTCTACAGGAGGAGACAGAGGGTAAGTAAAGCGGAAGCCCGCAGGACAGGATGCAGTGTGGTCACTGAGTACAGAAGCTGGCATGCGTGGGACTGTACACACTGACAGAGGCCAGAGCTTGTGGGTGGTGGAGGGAGGGCTGGCAGAGGCTAGGCCGGGATTTAGGGAATCAGGGTCAATGTCCAGAATCTAGTCACGGGTTTGGGAAGAAAAGGAAGGAGCCGGTGGATGGGTAACTTGGGGATTGGAAGGAAGAGATACAAAGATACCAACAGGTCATGACCACACATGGAGAGCAAACAAATGGAAAGGCAGGTCATTGGGTAACTGGGATTCTGTTTTCCATATAAACTGGGGAAGGAATAGAGAAAGCTGCAAGGGAGCACAGTCACGACTGGAAGGGGCGAACATGAAACACAGGTCCACTTCCGACATTTGCCCCTGCCTGCCTTTCTTCCCTACTCTGCCTGCAGACAAAGAACTTCAACTCGTATCTTTATCCCTGTGGCCACGCAGGACGCCGAGAGCGGCCGTGTGGTCCCCGCTGGCCCACAGAGCTACCAGACAGCTTGGAAGTGGAAATGGTAATAAGGAAGATGGAACAGAGAAACAGCCCAGGGTTTCAAACTCCTGTGCATGTCTCGGTGTCTGGTGAGAACAGCTGAGTGGCTAACCCATCCATCAGCCAGGAGTGCTAAAATCGCTGTTAAATTGAGAGCCAAGAATATTTCCAAAAATACATGCAGATTTCCTTGGCCTGTGTATGTTAGGAATTGTCTACAAACACGACCGATCAGAAAAAAGGGAGGGAAGAAGAGAGGGGGAGGGGAGTGTTTTTCCATTAAAATAGAGCACCTGTACACTGCCCCTCCAAGCGTGTTCTCAAGGTACAGTCCACATGCACAGGCTTAAAGCTAAAAACCCTTGTTGTCTGTGTCTGAAGAATTAAAAAGTCCCGATGCAGTGCGTGTTGTTTTTTTTTTGTTTGTTTGTTTGGATTTTGATTGTTTTTTATTTTATTTGTTTGTTTTTTGTTTTTGTTTTTATTGGCGTCCTCCATTCAAACATTTACATAGGTAGGGGTTTCTTTTGTGCTTTGATTCTCAGCAACTATGGAAATACTTCCTGGCAAAAAACAGGAAACAGAACAACAAAGGAAAGAAAGAAAACACAAAGTTAGTGGTCACGAAGGACGAAGGACGATGTAGTTGACAAGAGCGAAATTCTTTCCTGATCAGCAGGTCGCCGGGAGCCTTTCGGGGCTTTTCCTTAAATGGCAAAGTGTGGCCCCGCGGATCCCCGCTTTGGCGTTGAGGGCGGAGTGGCGCGTCTTGCTCTTTGCAATCGGAGAGACGAGTCCCCAGGTGGAGCGGAAGGGGAGGGAGGGGAGGGTAAAGCTACTCTCCTAAGAGAAAACGTGTAACACTTACTCACTTAATGGCACTGGAAACGGAAAGGTGTCAGAGACTTTGCAACGGGCTGTGAGGCATTGCTGGCGAAGGAGGGATGGCTAGTTTGGTAAAGGAAACAGTGGCTGTGCTCCAGACCCGGTGCCGATGGCATTGGGAATCCAATGACCCACAGAAATGTACTTAGATGCCTTAGCAGTGGACAGGCAGGGGGCACGCTTCTCTGGACTTGCAGACAGAAAAGCCTTTTAACCCAAAGGAATTACACATTTATCACCCTGTCTCCCCAAATAAAAGAGAGCAGGCTGTGAAAATGGGGACACCAGAGGTGGCCACAGCGGGTGTTATCACCTCCCCCACGCGCCGCCAGTCATTGCACTTAAATTCCCCCTTTATACAGCCATGGGGCCTTCGCCTCTCCATTCAAAGAGAGGGCTCTGTTTTCATTTAGGTACTCGTGTCCCTCCCCCCAAGTAACAATCTTATAAGGGCCTTCTAGATGGTTGGGCATTATCACACTAGAGTGAAGCATGAACGGTTCTATAGTAATTTATCCATCGTAGTCAGCAACGCACGGTCTAGATGGGAACAGTTACGGCTTCAACTCCTGTTGCCAACAGACAGGAGGAAACAAGAAGAGAAATGGGTCACAACGGTGGCTCCGTGCGTTTGTCTACCTTCCTGGAAAATTTTCTCGGCGATAAACAGCAGGACTTAGCAGTCGCCTTGAGACTCTATTCCTAGCTGTTGGGTGCACATGCTTACTTTGCCGGCAGAGTAAGCTCTCCTGATGTATGGTGATGTCTACTTCATCACTTCTGGCAAGGGACAGGTAAAAAGAAACCTGCCAATCTGCTCTGTAGTAGTCTAACCCTCCAATGGTCTCTCTCTGTAAATCCCACTCCTGGAATGTTCTACTAACTTTTAAGCCTTTTATCCTTAACATTTTCAGGTTCTGTTTTCTGGGGGAAATTTTTTTAGATTACTGATAGATTAAAAAAAAAAAAAATCCCAGGGTGATCGTGCTGTCACTCCTCCCAAGCAGGGTGCCTTTGAGGTCTCAAGGGGAGGCTGCCCCATCTTGTTCTGGTCCTTACAGCCCCTGCTCCTCACAGCCTGCCTGGTCTCCAGACACCAGGTCCAGCCTCTGGGGCCGGCCCGCCCTGAATGTCATGTCGTCAGAGCAAATGCTTTGCTCTTTGTCCAGGACCACTGGAAGCCCAACAACGTGTTAGCAAGCGTTTTTGTAAAAAAAAAAAAAAAAGAAAAAGAAACTCATGAGACAGAAAAAAAACAAAACTAGACAGGAGCAAGGATGCTTTTCCCTCAGTCTGATGGAGAGAAGCAGGGAAGGAGACATCTTAGCTGTTTCTCTCAGGGACGTTAGAGCAGGGCACGGTGGTTATGTCAAGCCAGAAAGGGTTAGCGAGAGAGTCAGCCATGGGCTACTCAGGCTGGACAGCTACTGGGAATCATTTACCTATGAGCTGGGACTCCACCTTGTCATCTATCAGCTGGCCAGGCCTCCTGAGGTCAGTCGGAGGGATATGGGGCCTGCTGTCAGTGGGGCTGACTCGACTGACCATCTCTCGTTCTTTCTCATTTTGCATCTGGGCATAAACATTAATCCCCGGGATCTTCCTAAAACATTAACAGAAACCATCACTGCTATGCACGGGGGACGTGCAGCACTGCGACGTCTGCTTCTGAACCTGTCACGGAGGAGGAGGAGGGCGGAGAGACAGGGACGGAAGGACATGTACCTTTTAAACTTGTAGATGACGAACACGGCCAGCCCCACAAACACCACGGAGAGCAGCATCAGCATGGCGGATCCACTGTGGGTTGGAGTGAGGTCCACCAGGGGGGCTGGGGGAGAGAGCAAGGCACGATCATGAGTGGAGACGTGGGCAGGCGGGACTCTGGGACAGGGTCACTGTGTTCTACCAGAAGGCACGGTGAATCGCAGAAAACCACATGGGACCTACCCACAAGACGCCTATCTCCCAGCTGGCATGTGGGTGCATCTGAGCCTCTTGCAGCCCCCAGAATGCTCTAGCTGGTCTGTCCAAGAAGTGCAGGGAGCCCAGATTCCTTGGATTCAAGACCAGCTCCACCACATACAGGTGTGCAATCCTGAGCAAGTTACTTTGGCTTAACGTGCCTCATGGGCTGAGACGAGACTAACAATATATATCTCACGGGGGTTCTGTCAGGATTGAATGAGTCCGTGCATGTACTAGGCACACATTACATCCCCTATAAATATTAGGTTTTATTGCAGCTACTGCTGCTATTTTTTCTAATTAATATTTCTAACAATATAATTAGTATGTTTTCTTATATTCTGAATGCAAGCTTTTCCTATTAAGCCAAGCAGATAATCAGGAAAGCCACCAAAGAAACTATTTATGAATTCTCCATTTTCTCTCACTCTAATCCCAGCTGTTGTCACATGAAGGAAAGAACTGAAAAGTTGCAATAGAGCATGCCAAGGGGTTTCACACACAGAAATTGGCTTAGTGACTATTTCACAAGAGTTGGGGGAGGAGTGCGCCATTGGGTGTTGTCTGTACAACTTCCCAAAGCCCTGACAGCTCATGCCCGGAAACAACGGCCTCTTAGATGAGTTGACTTCACCTCTTGGACTAAACAGATGCCTTTGCAACCATAGAAGATTCTCCCTCCCTGAGTAACTTAACTTGTATCTCTAGGGTCCATCTCTCTCTGCCTCCAATCCTCTCCCATCTCAGGTTCAAATCTGTTGTACTTTAAAACTTTGTTTGCAATTAATTTTTGCCCTCTTGGAAACTGACATTTTGCAAAAAAAAATAGCATAGCTCAAGTATAAAAGACAAGCACCATGTACCCCCTTAGAAGCCGAAATGCTGACCTTTTAACTTCTGTCGATTTAACCAAAGCCTGATAGTCAGAAATGTGGGTGACCTTTAAGCACTGTTTTCTGTGGCTTTTCTCTGCTGAGAGCCCAAAAGTGCAACATTGTGGTCACTGAGGTACCAAAGGTCAAGCATAGGTGACTGCAATATTGTTGGTCTCAGACACGACTCAAGGCTGCTTTTGCTCTGTCTGGTTATTGTGGGGATAACAGCCCAGCCCCTCAATAACTATGTACTGAGAAATATATATATTTCATACTCCAAATCACTTTGGTGAAAAAGTCAAACCCTCTTGCTTAGAAAAAAGGCTTCGTTATTTCTGTAGAGTCATCTTTTAGGAAGCATTCAAGTGCAAGCACTCTATGATTCTCTCTCCTCTGTAAGTCAAGCAGCACTTAGGCTGTAGAGTGTGAGTCAGCAGGTCTCTGAGAAGACGTGGTGGAAGATGGGGCACAGGCGCTTCCAGGCGGAATCAGAGAACAGAGGTCTCTTTCTTTTTTTATTTTTTTTTATTTTTCCTGAAGCTGGAAACGGGGAGAGACAGTCAGACCGGGATCCACCCAGCACGCCCATCAGGGGGCTACGCTCTGCCCACCAGGGGGCGATGCTCTGCCCCTCTGGGGGGGGTCACTCTGTGGAGACCAGAGCCACTCCAGCGCCTGGGGCAGAGGCCAAGGAGCCATCCCCAGCTCCCGGGCCATCTTTGCTCCAATGGAGCCTCGGCTGAGGGAGGGGAAGAGAGAGACAGAGAGGAAGGAGAGGGGGAGGGGTGGAGAAGCAGATGGGCACCTCTCCTGTGTGCCCTGGCCGGGAATCGAACCCGGTACTTCCTCACGCCAGGCCGATGCTCTACCACTGAGCCAACCGGCCAGGGCCCAGAGGTCTCTTTCTTTTCCTTAGGCAAGCACAGTGTCATCAGCAAAGGAGTCCGGGAATAATTCAGTATTCACACCCAAACTGGTGGGATGTCATCAGGAAAAAGGACGCCTCCATTTGTCGTAGACATTACTGCCATTGATTCTTGCAAATGGAAGACCTGGTCTACAGTGTCCACGGAACAGACTAGCTAGAACAGTGAGAGTCTCCATGGGTGACGCTGTTCCAGAGGACGCAGAACTAGGAAACGGAAGAACTAAGACCTGGATCCAAGTCATATCACACACAAACACACTTTCTATGTTTTCAGCCCTATGCTCATTTCAGTGAATGATACCAGAAATGTTAAAAGATAATTTCTCAGATTGAGGATTAAAGCAAAAAACTATTGCACAAGAAGCAATGAACAAGTAACCCAAGTTACAATGTCATTAAGTTATAAAACATAGATCACAGACTTTTAAACTTGGATGACATGTGTACATACATATATCTGTATGTATGTGTACATGTGTGTGCTATGTGTGCACAGAGAAATGAAGCCTCACGTACCTACCATCTGGCTTCTACTACCATCAGTTCACAGACAATAAAATATTTCTTATTTTATTCCTACCCCTACTCACCCCCCTACAACCCCCAACCATGGATTATTTCAAAGCAAATCTCAGCTGTTTTGTAAATTCACCTGCATCTCTACAAGATAATGTCTTTTGCTCTTTCCACATTATCACAGTACCACGATCACACTTAAGAAAATAATAATGGGAGGATATTTTCAAAGTAATATTCTAATATAAACCCTTAATTGGACTGGGAACAAAAGGAGGCCCAAAGGAGCTAAGATGGGGAGGATGTTTACAGGCCAACCAGCTTTATTTGCTAAACTTCTAATTCCTAGCTGCACGCTCTTCTCTTTGAGAAGCAGCAGAATATCCATGTTAAGGAGCAACCAGGAAGGATCTTAAACCTGCTTGAAAGGGCTGGCATTTGAAATAAACAGAACACTGACAAGAGGAAATTGCTTTGGCCAGGCTGTTTCTAAGACAGAATGTAAACAGGTCCCCCACACACACACACACACACACGCACACACACATACAAGCACACAAATGGACTCTATTTCTCTTCTCTCTCCTTCCTTCTCTTCTCTTCTCTCTCTCTCCATCACTAGCTTAAATCTGCCAATTCTGAATCATTCTCATTCAAATCCTCCTCCCTAAACAAGTAGCATTAGTACTGTTTAGTAATTAGCACATTATTGTGGCCAAATGAGCTTCTGCATCCCGAGTTCTAAGCCCTGTGCTGTCTGCTCCTCTGCCCCATCCCTGCCTCGCTTCTGCGCATCTCAGAGGCCGCTGGCCAGCGGCGAGCAGGGAGCAGCAGGCAGAGGCCGGGGCAGATGGAACCCATCGCCCTGTGTGTCCTGGGGGTGGCTTTTGCCCGCCGAGCAGCGCCTGCACACACACAGGCCGCTGCTACTCTCCACAACAACGGCTGCACGCCTCCTTCTGCCCAACACTTAGGTGTGTTTGTGTGTTTTGCTGAAGAATGGAAACTTGTGATAAAAGGATTTCAGTTTGTTGTGCGGAATTAGCGTAACTGAATCGCTCTCCGATTGTTGCCTAAACAAGGTGGCAGCGGAGGGAAAGTGCTGAGCAGTTTATCTGCCATCACGGGAGCATAGGGGAAAGTGGACAGGACAGGGAGCCTCTCAGTCTGGGCAGGGGCACGCAGGACAAAAATCCTGCGAGGAACTTGGAAGTGCATCAGAGTCTTACATCCCACGCACGAGCACCTAGGGTGATGATAATAACAGCCGGCTTACAGTAATAAGAAAGCAGTTAACAATAGACTTCTTGTGAACGGTAATAGACATAGCGAGTGCTACTAAATGGTCACAGACTGCATGTGTGAGGGCAAAGTCAAAACTCCACCTTCAGGGTGAAATGATTGATGTGGTTCTGGTTTTTGGAATCATTTTTTGACTCAGCCACTTTGGGGCTAAGTGGCTGAAACCGAACCTCAGTGTTGACCTCTGCATAATGGAGATAAAATACATTTCTCTTAGTAAGTTGTGACAATAACAAAAGAAGGTGTTTTTAAAGCCCTGGCATAGTACATGACATGCCCAATATTTTTAATACTGTCCTCTTATTGCTGTTCTATATCCGAAAGTATATTCTACAAAAAACAAGCCCTGAAAGACGATGGGAGACTTCCATGGTCAAATAATTTCTGGAAATGTTAGATGGGTGTTGCCCATCTTGCAGCTTCACGATGCTCATCAGCATATAATAAACTACAAGTTTACAGCCATCTTGCAGGAACGAAACTCAGTTAACCTTACCACAGTTTCACAAGGTCCTTACACCACAGACGCCTCGCAGACACAACACACTTCAGGAAACGCCTGACCCTACGCACCATGGCCCCTTTGTTGCAGCTTTGGTTCTTTGTTGGGTTGATTTCTAAGTTCTAAAGTCAACACTGTGGTGGCATCACCTGACAAGGCCATGCAGAAAACGCTGGTTGCTGTCTGCATTCCCTCTCATTCTATCCAAGGGACTCTCTTAGAGAATGTCTATCTGCTCTGTGACCCTGAAACTTTGAACGTTTACTATATTTCTATCCCAGAAGTTTGTGCTATCAGAGAGCTGCAAAAGAAAGTTCACCATACCTTAATATTTTCCCTCTTTCCTCCAAAGAGACCGAGGACAGGCTTTTAGTCACATCCCTTGAATATAAAAATCCATGTGGTCTGAAATCTCTTTTGCAAAAGTTAGGGTGGTATGAACATGGCACAGAGATTGTTTAGAGAGTACATAACGTGTACGCAGTACCCTCACTGGGCCAATAGGTCTTGCCTCTAGTTCAAATCCAAACCAAGTCAGGAGAGCCTTAAGGATTGCTTATCCCTACTGAGATGAGGCCATGATCTTAGAGGCCAAACTGAGTAGGAATTTCTAGGGAAGCCCCTGCTGCTAATTTTAAACTTAGAATGAGTCTCTAGGAACATTCAGTCACCAGAAATTGAGATCACCTGGCCGACTAATGACAACCATGGGTACCACAAAGACCAAGCTTACCACCATGAGTGACTCACAGGAGGAGAAGGATGCTTTTTGGTTTTCTAGGGATGAAAGTTAAGAAGTTAATAAAAAATATATATATATATTTTTTGTGACAGAGCCAGAGAGAGGGACAGATACGGACAGATAGACAGAAAGGGAGAGAGATGAGAAGCATCAATTCTTTGTTGCAGCACCTTAGTTGTTCATTGATTGCTTTCTCTATGACCTTGACTGGGGGGCTATAGCAAAGCAAGTGACCCCTTGTTCAAGCTAGTGCCCTTGGGCTCAAGCCAGTGACCATGGGGTCTTGTCTATGATCCCATGCTCAAGCCAGTGACCTTGGGCTCAAGCTGGTGAGCTTTGCTCAAACCAGATGAGCCTGCGCTCAAGCTGGTGACCTTGGGGTTTTGAACCTGGGTCCTCCACGTCCCAGTCTGATGCTCTATCCACTGAGTCACCACCTGGTCAGGCAAGGAAGAATCTTATTTATGACAGTGTTTCTCAAAGTGTAGTTTATAGGCTACCCAAGTCAGAATCACGTGGACAACTTGTGAAAATGCCATTTCCAAGGTTTCACTATAGGAAAACATATATTGTTTTCCGAGAGTACGTCCCAGAAATGTGTGACAAGCTACACAGGTCATAATTACACATACCAGTTTGAGAGCACTGGGGGGTAGGCCCCACCTACTGCCACTCATAAAATATCCAGCCCTTATCTTTAGAGTGAGCATGAACTGTACATTCTCTGGGTGCTAAAACAAAACAGAAAAACACACCTCTTTATTGTGAACAGTGGCTCAATCTGGCTGTAGATTAACTGCATTGCTGGTTCACTTCCCTGCCCCTATCTGTGTCCAAGCCTTGTGCAATCTGAACCTGAAGCTTCTCCTACCAACAGATGAAATCTGATTCCTCACCCCTTGAATCTGAGCAAACACTAAAGTGACCTGGCAATGGAATAAAATGGAAGTGGTGGTGTGCCAACCGTGAGCTTCCAGCCTTGTGCTCTCTCTCTCTCTCTGAATCCCATCATTCCATGTGTGAGCAAGCCCAGGGAAACCTGCTGAAGGATGAGAAAGCACGTGGAGGATAACTGAATTACTCCACTGAGGCCATTCTAGAGCATCCTACAGCCAACTGACCCCCAACATGTGGGACAGCCCAGACAAGATCAGTAGAGCTCTCTACCCAACAATTCATAGCTAACCGTGGACACATAATGAACACAGCCAAAACCAGAAGAACCACCCAGCTGATCCCTAGTCTCATAAGCAACAATAAATGCTTCCAGTTCAGCCACTGAATGTCCTGGTGGTTTGTTACACAGCAATAGCTTACTCATACCTTCTCTCCTCAAAACTCTTTTCTATCAACCGGTTACACATTCAACTAGCCATGCTCTCACTTGGGCTCTATATTACCAATTCAAGTCATGAGTTTCTGTTCCCATTGGTACGGTGGCAGGACATAAGGACAGTGACCTTAAATGTTCACTTCAAACCAGGATGACCATAACTGTTCACTTCAAAACCAAGGACACTTTAAGAATGAAAGAGTGCTATTAAAGCTTAAGCAAACCCAACAGCTGTAACCCAATAGTTCTGGCCACTCTAAGTGTAAGGAACGTGGTATCTAAAATGTAGCTTTTTCTGCCTGACCAAGTGTTGGTGCAGTGGACAGAGCGTTGGACTGGGATGTGGAGGACCCAGGTTCGAGACCCCCGAGGTCGCCAGCTAGAGCGCAGGCTCATCTGGCTTAAGCAAAGCTCACCAGCTTGGACCCAAGGTTGCTGGCTCAAGCAAGGGGTTACTCGGTCTGCTGAAGGCCCACAGTCAAGGCACATATGAGAAAGCAATCAATGAACAACTAAAGGTGTTGCAACGAAAAGCTGATGATTGATGCTTCTCATTTCTCTCCGATCCTGCCTGTCTGTCCCTCTCTCTGACTCTCTGTCTCTGTAAGAAAAATAAAAAAATAAAAAAAAAATAAAACGTAGCTTTTCCTTGGTTCTGCCATCTTCTCTATATTTTGCATGTGTTTCCCTGCCTTATTTTTTCATTGCCCAGGTTTCACAATCTGCCTTCCCTTCTCCTTGGGGAAGAATACCACCTAACTAAGCCTGACCTGTGGTGGCTCAATGGATAAAGCATCAGCCTGGAATGCTGAAGTTCAAAACCCCGGGCTTGCCTGGTCAAGGCACATATGGAGTTGATGCTTCCTGCTCCTCCCCCTGCTCTCTCTCTCTCTCTCTCTTTCATCTCTTACTCTCTCTCTCTAATAAAAATGAATAAAGTAAAAAAAATAAAAGAATACCACCTAACTATATTTATTTCTAACCTGATGCATGTCTGTGCCCTACTCATGAATTATTCATCTGATCACTGCTTCCGCACCCCCACCGTTCTCTGCCCAAGAATTTCTTGGTAGATCAAGAGGTTGGGCCAACTCAGGCCAGTCACCCTGTGGTCATTTCAGGCCCTTTGATGGGCTCAGGGAATAGAAAATGGTGAGACAGAGTATGTTGGAAGTTAAAGAGCAAACTCGTGGCTGGGCCCTCATACCTTTATGAAAACATCACATTCATTTCACCACATCGGAGACAGGGTTATGTAGATATCTGACACCTGTTATTACTTATCCTAACACCATAACAACTCAAAATATGGCTAAAACCACTGGGTCCATGTGTCTGAGAAACAGCCTAATTATTTATAGAGGAAAAACAAAAGTTATTTTTTGGGAGAATATGATTAAAAGTACATCACTCACAAAAGACGTGTAGATGATAACTGTGTAGACAATAAGGAAACCAGAGTCAAAGAGACAGATCAATTTATTGGCTATGAAATAATTTCACTAGTACTAATTGCCTCCCTAAATGGAAATGTTATTGCAACAATTTATTTCACTTTACAATTCAAGCTCCACAGCTCCACAAGCTGGTTTCTGCATCCATAACAATGTGCCTTAGATTATACTGTCTTTCCTAAAGCTTCTTGAACAACGTTAATTCTGCCTTCCAGTGGAAAGGGTCTTCCTCAGTGTGAAATGCTTACTCAGGAATCCTAATGCATCCTGACCTAGGCTGAAATTCTGACTTTCTTAGCCCCTTCCACATTTACTCATAACATATCCAGTGACAGCAACTGAAGCCTGGAAATATTAATTCTCTAATATCTCTGTGACAACCTCTTTTTTATTACACCTGCAAAAGAAATTAAACCAGTCAGCAGCAAAGATGGAGGCCAAGAGAATACAAGATAACAGTTTTATTAAAAACCCACACATGTCCTTGACAAAGGATAGTTTTCCCAGAATGTCACAGCTTACACAAGACAATTGCTAGACAGACAGGAGAGGTAGGAGCAGTTACTCTGTATTATTATTATTTTTAATTCCACCAGGGATTTGAGGTTCTTCCTTTGAGGACTTTCACTTTTTTTAAAAAAATTTTTTTATTTATTCATTTTAGAGAAGAGAGGGAGAGACAGAGAGAGAGAAGGGGGGGAGGAGCTGGAAGCATCAACTCCCATATGTGCCTTGACCAGGCAAGCCCAGGGTTTGGAACCGGCGACCTCAGCATTTCCAGGTCGACGCTTTATCCACTGTGCCACCACAGGTCAGGCCGAGGACTTTCACTTTTTAAAATCGTATGTCTCAGAAACTCCGGAAGAGTAGTTACCCGCTTGGAAAGCTAAGGGTTAACGATCACCCTGGCTGGTTGGCTCAGCGGTAGAGCGTCGGCCTAGCGTGTGGAGGACCTGGGTTCGATTCCCGGCCAGGGCACACAGGAGAAGCGCCCATTTGCTTCTCCACCCCCCTCTTCCTCTCTGTCTCTCTCTTCCCCTCCTGCAGCCAAGGCTCCATTGGAGCAAAGATGGCCCGGGCGCTGGGGATGGCTCCTTGGCCTCTGCCCCAGGCGCTAGAGTGGCTCTAGTCGCAACATGGCGACGCCCAGGATGGGCAGAGCATCGCCCCATGGTGGGCAGAGCGTCGCCCCTGGTGGGCGTGCCGGGTGGATCCCGGTCGGGCGCATGCGGGAGTCTGTCTGACTGTCTCTCCCTGTTTCCAGCTTAAGAAAAATGAAAAATAATAATAATAATAAGGGTTAACGATCACCCTCGTTCTCTAAGATGGGCAGAAATATAGTGCGATGTGGATGTCTCATTTTCTGCTCGGGGCACATTAACAGCATCTAGATAATATTTGTTTAACTTGCATAAAACTCGTAGCTCTCCAAGAACATCTGCCACTAACATTCTCGTGCACACTTGAATCATTTTTCAACTGCTTCATGGCCACAGCGCCTGTCTGGCCTTTGCCATTCATCTAGATTATGGATGCGATGTATCCCAGATTCACAGACATGCCTCATTTTCCCCCCCTCACTCCCACTGCTGTCTCTACCCAGGTTACCAATTAGCTTGGCCCCAGATATGCTGAGAAATTAGATTTTAGTGTTTATGACAAATTTTCTCCTACACTTAATATCACAGCACCCCCCCCCCCCCCTTAAAGGCATGCCTCTATTTTTTTTTTGTTTTGTTTTTTTGTTTTGTTTTTTCTGAAGCTGGAAACGGAGATAGACAGTCAGACAGACTCCCGCATGCGCCCGACCGGGATCCACCTGGCACGCCCACCAGGGGCGATGGATGCTTTGCCCCTCCGGGGCGTCGCTCTGCCGCGACCAGAGCCACTCTAGCACCTGGGGCAGAGGCCAAGGAGTCATCCCCAGCACCCGGGCCATCTTTGCTCCAATGGAGCCTTGGCTGCGGGAGGGGAAGAGAGAGACAGAGAGGAAGGAGGGGGGGGGGTGGAGAAGCAAATGGGCGCTTCTCCTATGTGCCCTGGCCGGGAATTGAACCCGGGTCCCCCACACGCCAGGTCGACGCTCTACCACTGAGCCAACCGGCCAGGGCCAAGAACAGCTTCTTTAGAGCAGGGTTCTACCTGGGTTATCAAAAGTTTTCCCAACCACAAACAGGGTTTCCTTTATCCCGCCTGTTTTGAGGAAACCAGTGGGCTCTATCTCTTCTTGTCCCTTTGTGTTTGAAGTCCTATTACCCAAGTGTCAGATTAATGCCCCATAAATAATCCTGTGACATGCAAATGACCCCGGAAGTCCTGCTGTTTGTAATTTCAGTCTGAATTACTCTAGTTAGGTTTTGTGTTCTCAAATAAAAAGCTAGCCCATTCTTTAATATCTATTCCCATGAAGAATCTCACCTGTCCTCTCACAGAAAAATCAATAAGCTTTGAAGCTTCTTCCCCTATTCTTAGCCCCACCCCCAACTATAACAACTGGATTGACTAACGAGCCTATGTCCTCATAGAAGCAGGTACAGAGTTGATGGTAGACTGAAAGATCTGGCCAGGAATCAGAGCCTCAGCTTATCACCCGTACCTGGGGTCCCCTCGCTTGGCAGTTACTGAAAGGTGGGAAACTGCTTTCCGTAAAGTCTGATCCTCGTCTTCTTACATGAGGTTCAAGCTCCTTATTTCCAAATTCCTGATAGGGTGGGTGCCTCACTTACAAGTGGTACACCCTCAAACTCAACCTGAACCATGAAGCTTATCTTCTTTGGCAACCAAAAAAAAAAAAAAAATGTCTCCATCTCTATCAAATAAATTACCATTTCCTGTCAGTTGGGTTGAAAACTTCTTGTAAACTGTGTAAATAATTTATTAAAAAAAGAAAGGATTATGGACTGTTGCCCAAACCTATTATTTGAAACATCCTTCCATCTGCCCCTCCCTCCCTTTTCCAGGTTTATCAGAGTTTATAATCTCAAACTACGGTAAATAGCTAAAGTTTTGTCACTAGCATGCATGGATGATGAACAACAAAGTTCATAATTATAGGGCATGCTTCTTTATCCCTTTGTTTCCTTCAGTCACTATAGCCGATAGGAATAGTTGAAGGTACGTGTCCAGGTGTTCCAAACCATGTCAAACTGTGCCTCATCTGACACATAAGCATACCACATCACCCTGCTATGTCTCTCTCTGCTCAACACCGTGCCTCGACTGGGCATGCTTACTTGTCCTTCTTGGGTTGAGCTCCTACTCAACGTTAAGGTTCATGTTTGATGACCCTTCTCCATGGAATATTTTTCATTCTCTTCACTCCGAATTAGTAAAGCTTCATGCGATTAGTGTTTGGGCCTCAGGTTTAGCGAGTGTGGAATGAGGGCTCTAATTCATTTCAGATCCCTGGAGGAAGCATACTTTGCAAAGAACAATGACAAAGTGAGACGCAGAGCTCTATGAGGAAGAAGTTAATAAAGCTAAAATGGATCTTATCCTTGAGTAAAGTCCAAGTTACTAGGGATGAAGAGAAAACCATAGCATTCGCAGGGATATTTCCTTTAACAGACCCTGGTTTCTTCTTTTATAAGAACCTGCAGAGCTGCAATGCTCTGCGTCTGATTCAGAGCCGTCCTGAGGCTCTTGCTGGAAAACAGAAACAAAAATAAAAACAAACAAAAAACACCTATCCCGAAGGGGACATCACAGCTCTTAAAAAGGAAGGCTATAACCACATACAAAACAATATAAATAAAGTAATATAATTCATTCATTCATTCATTCGTAAATAATAGGAGGCCAGGATAAAAGTATGGATGAGAGAGAACTCAAGGGAAATGTCACAACGATGTGAAGGGGGTCAGTGTGTTTGATAAGAGGAGGACAGTGCAACTGAAGGGGTGTGACCCTGAGGTCTGTCATGAAGTGAGGTTGCTCTCTGATATTGGACCCTGTCCTGCCAGGGACCAGAGCAGGAAAATAAGGGGCTGTAAGTTACACCTGCTTCAGTCTCTTTCGGGAACAGCCCTCATGCTGTGTCTGGGATCTCTCATTTCGGAACAGAGAACTCTCATTTTCCTTCTACCTGCCCATTCGCCACAACGGGTATAGAAATGACTACAATATATATTGAAGGGATACCTGACATAGGAAACGCACAGGTATGGGTCTTCCCTGGATGCTTACTGCTTAAATGAATGCGAGGCTCCACTCACCAGCCACTTGGTAAGAAGCAGCCTTTCCCCAAAATGGTTCACAGTGAAATATACTAAATCTGTAGGTTAACTGGGAGAATGGGATTTCGAATATATCTCTACAGTTTATAAATTGGTTATAGATCTAATTTTTTTTATATAAAAGCAATATTTATTGAGCACCTGCTATACGCAAGTTGTCTGCTGGGTACTGGTGGAGACAATATTAAGATAGGTTAAACTGTATCCTCAAGAAGTTAGATAAGAGCCTGACCTGTGGTGGCGCAGTGGATAAAGCATCGACCTGGAAATGCTGAGGTCACTGGTTCGAAACCCTGGGCTTGCCTGGTCAAGGCACATATGGGAGTTGATGCTTCCAGCTCCTCCCCCCTTCTCTGTCTCTGTCTCTCTCTTCTCTCTCTCCCTCACTGTCTCTCTCTCTCCCTCTCTCTCTCCTCTCTAAAAAATGAATAAATAAATAAATAAAAATTTTTAAAAAAGGTAAGTTGTAAAAAAAAAAAAAGAAGTTAAATAAGAGAGATGATGATGATGATATAGATTTAAAAAATCCATGTGAGTTCAGACAAGAGAAAAATGACATCCAGGTAAAGGTCTGTAAAAAGACATCATGCACATGTTGGCACTAAGTTAAGTCTTAATATACAACCAGACTGAGACAATGTAGCCAAGTGGAGAAAGGGGCAGAGATATTGCATCGGGAACAGCATGAACAAAGGCACACTTCAGTCAGAACACACAGCCTGACTGATTCTTACTCCCTTCTCTGATTCTCTGATTCGTGCTGTGACATCTTAGCCTCATAAACATCGATGGCAGCTGTCGCCTGGGTTCTAAATGCCATGGCCCTCCCTGACCTCCTTGACAACAGCTTCTCATCTTCTCCCTGTTCCCAAAGAACTTTCACATCTCTCCTTTCTGCTCAGAGAGTATCTATCAGGAGCGGCTGGGGTCTCAGGAGAAAACAGCACAGACACCGAGAAGCACAGGGAAGGCCAAGAACAAAACAAGGGCCGTGTTCAAAGTCCAGCTCAGCTGAGGTCCCGAAGTGAATGAATTCCCCAGTAGAACACAAGGGTGGAGTGTGTGTATGGGGGCAAACTAACCCTGTCTCTAATGACGCCCAGGTATCTGGAAATGCTTACCTTGTGTTCGCATAAAAGCTAACAGGGAGCTGAATTGGAAACACAAAAATAAGGCCCGTAAATTCCTGAAAGGAGACAGTTCTTCTTCCTTGGAGACAGACCAAATTATGCATTGCCTCTCTCACCAGCAACATATTCTGGCTCAAACGTTTTTAAAAGAAGGCTGCTGAACATCTGCTGAGCAATTAATGGAATGCAGTAGTGTGCTATAACGGTCCCTGGGAAGGTATTAGCAATCCTGCTTATGAGACATGAAATGTTGCAAACAGTGGCCCTTTTCTCCTTCTTTTTTTTTTTTTTTTTTTTTTTTTTTTTTTTAATTTGTGTATTCTCCTGCCTGCAGGGGAAGAGAAGAGTGAAAGGCAATGGAGTTGGATGTTCTCCGTCAACTCCTCCTCCTCGTTGTGTTTTTTCATTTCCCCAGGTTTCTTCCTCTTTCTCCTCCCACCCATACATGGGAATGTGTTCGTTTCAATGTAATAAAAGAAACCATGGTACTGTCACAGGACACCGTTTCCCCACCCAACGTGTTGAGCTTTCTTTCTACGTATGAAACAACTCTCTCCATTGTCTTAGGAAATATAGTCTACCATCCCACTCCGTTCAATTACTTTTTTTCTTTTTTAAATCAGAGTTACAGCTAATTTAGAAATAATCTCCCACAGGCATAGGGCCCTCATATATTTTACTTCCTTGTCACAATCACGGAAGAGTCAGCCTTCACACAAACATTGTCTTTTGAATATAAAACACTGGCCAAGCGCCTCTGCACTTGAGGGCACTGCCCGTTCCCACACTACTGTGACAGACAAGGCTAAACACAATGTAGCAACGTTTCCAAGACGCCGCTACTGGGTCAGCCCTCGGTCCTCTCTTCCTCTCCTCTTCAAACTGGAGCTGATTATCCCCTAGAAACTAACGCAGTCTCTGAGCCAGTCATAACAGGAAGGTCAGTGATGCCAGTGCATGGGTTTGAAACAACGACGCCAAAAGGCTTACTATCAAATCTAACAGGGAAGAGCCAAGAACAGCCACCACGGCTGGAAGGCAACAGAATTGTTTCACTCTATCCAAACTGGCCCAGTTTAAGATCAGCCTTTTGCCTTGAACTGAATTTCTGTGGTTGCCGTTCTCTCATTCTTTGGCCAGCTCACTTCATACATATCTAGACTGAGTAGCAAATGGTCCATCAAGATCACAAATGCCCTGAGGTCAGTTGGCAGACCTGTGGCTGAGGGGTTGCTCCTGGAGGTGCTGCTTAATT
Organism: Saccopteryx leptura; assembly: GCF_036850995.1. NCBI lineage: Eukaryota > Metazoa > Chordata > Mammalia > Chiroptera > Emballonuridae > Saccopteryx > Saccopteryx leptura. Next base: position 20,789,058 of record NC_089515.1, on the reverse strand, counting down.
GTCTCCTGTTTTCTTACATTTCTTTAGTCTCTTCAGGGCATTTTTATCAGTGACAGAATTCAGAAAGTGGCATTTCTTCATTTGCTTCCCGCCTGGCTTTCCCTGCTGATGGAACCTTCCTGAAGGCTGAGACTATTCCATCCAGAGACCACTGCTTCGCTCAGAGCAGGCAAGCACTCAATGGACGTCTGTTCAATGGACGAATGAGGATCTCAAGCTGTAGAATAGCAAGTCGGCCCACTCAGTCTTCCTTCCTCTTCAGAGTCATCATCTCCAAGTGACCCGGTTGGTCATACCTCTGCTCAAAGGTCTCCGTGGCTTCCCACAACCCAGCAAACTGCCCAGACTCTACCTCCATATCCCATGCTCAGAAATAGTGACTTCTAAATTTTCATTCTTTTAAGATAGTGGGATTTTTTCTTTGTTAACCAAAAAATTTTATGAATCCCTAATAAAGAATAAAGATAGGCCCTGGGTAGTTGGCTCAGTGGTAGAGTTTCAGCCCAGTGTGTTGATGACCTGGATTTGATTCCTGGTCAGGGTACACAGGAGAAGTGACAATCTGCTTCTCCACCCCTCCTACTCCTCCTTCTCTCTCTCTCCCTTTTCTCTTCTCACAGTCATGACTCAATTGATTCAAGCGAGTTAGCCCCGGCACTGAGGATGGCTCCATAGAGTTTCCACTTCAGATGCTAAAAATAGCTAGGTTGCCAATCAATGGCCCAAGATAGGCAGAGTATCTTGCTAGGTGGATCTGGGTTGGGGCACATGCAGGAGTCTGTTTCTCTTAGTCTCCCCTCCACTCAAATAAATTTTTTAAAAATGAATAAAGATAGAATATAAGCAGGAAAGAGGCCAACCTGCTCAGGCTTGTTGTAGACCAATGCACAGCTCTGGAATCTTCAAGAAACTAGATAATGAAATTGGAAACTGTTGCCATTTGTCCCCACTTATTCAGCATCCCTGAAGCCCTTGAGGCTTCCATGTTCCTTGGTGCTTTGGTCTTGGAATATCTCTGTCATTTAATTCTATGTATAGATCTATCTCCTCCAAGATGCTTTCCTGTATCGTTTTGACTGGGCACAATTTATCCCTGCTTTCAATTTCCTATACAACGTTGTTAGTTGTTAATGGTACAAGGAGTAAAAAGAAAAAAGGCATGCACGCACGCGCACACACACACACACACACACACACACACACACACACACACACACACTAGCTTACTGTCTGACAAGCACTACTCTGGGTGCATTATTTGAACTTAATCCTCACACCAGGGGCCCCCAAACTTTTTACACAGGGGGCCAGTTCACTGTCCCTCAGACCGTTGGAGGGCCAGACTATATAAAAAAAACTATGAACAAATCCCTATGCGTACTGCACATATCTTATTTTAAAGTAAAGTAAAGGGAACAAGTACAATATTTAAAATAAAGAACAAGTAAATTTAAATCAACAAACTAACCAGTATTTCAGTGGGAACTATGCTCCTCTTACTGACCACCAATGAAAGAGGTGCCCCTTCCGGAAGTGCGGTGGGGGCCAGGTAAATGGCGTCAGGGGGCCGCATGCGGCCCGTGGGCCATAGTTTGGGGACCCCTGCCTCACAACAATCCCACCAACACAGGTGTTATTGCCATCTTTAAGCCACAGAGAAATTAAGTCTCTTCTCGAGGTCTATATAGTGAGTGATAGGGTCAGATGGAAACTGATGGTCTGGCTACAAGGCTGCAACATCCGAGCACTCAGACATACTCCACCACCTCCCTGTATGAGGATTTGTGCATTTTACTCACTGAGATAACCCCGATGGCCCATTTCCCACCCATGGTACCGCCGCCATGGCTACAGCCAACTTCACCACACCACAAGCAGATTCTATGTAGTTTGAGGACAAAGACCATTTCCTACTGCCCCTTACATTCTGTGCAGCACCAGCATAGTACTCTGCAAAAATAAATGCTCAATAAATATGGTTAATTTAACTTAGTGCTAATATAGCATAATGTTTTCTATTTCTATTTACTTGGTATTACCTGAATTATCATTGAGACTTGTATACAGTCCCAAGAGGAGGACTTCTCCCCCTACCTTTTACAGGTGCGGGGACAAAACTCAATGACATTATTAATCATAAGATCATGACCAACCCGGGGGTTTAGTCCCTGTACCATTCTTAAGTCCCAGCTATTTCCGCTGCACTACTTTATCTCAAAACTTCCAGACAAGAAAACTGTTTCTAACATGAATGATTTGAAAAGAAGGTTTTGCAGAAAAACAAGGAAAAAGTTATTGGTAGAATTAACTTTATTTTCAAGATTTCTTTTCAGATGAAGTTTGCTATCTTTTGAGAACTATATGTATTTAGGTGAGCCCCTAACACTTTTGTCAGGGACTAAGAAAAGTCACTTTATTCTTTTGCCTTCTGGGTCCCCATTAAAGCAAAAGTACCAAGAAGGGAACCTCCAAAGAACGATGCCCTATTTCTGATAAGGAGAGGCAGCAGCTAGACTTGTTACAATGAAACAATAGACTGGGATCCCCTGCCAGAGCCTCTAGTGAGCAACCAGGGAAATGCACACCGACCTGCTGTTAAGTGGGCCTCGTGGACGAGGACTTGGATCCCGGGTTTCAGCTCAAAGTGCACCGAGTTCTGGTTGAGCTTGTGGATCAGTAATTCTGATATCTGAAAGAAGAAGCATCATAGTGAGTGCCACCAAATTTGTCACACCTGCTCTCTAAACAAGAGTGCAGAGAAATATTTATTGTATTTACCAAGGCATTCCCACTAGTATGCCTATGAATTATATACATGAGTTTTAATATGATTTTGAGTTTGTATTACAGCATGTGCAGAAATAATTATTTTAAAGCGTGACTTGACTTTAAATCCTAAATGCTACAAAACAGAACAAATTATTAGTAAATTAAATAATTTTTGCAAATAAAACTTATCCTGTGTTAACTTATAAAAGTCACCCTAAGTTTTTTTTTTTAAATTTGGTTTTACACAGACCTTAAAATAAGTAGGTATGTACAATTTATACATTGTGGTGAGATTCATATACATTTCTTATTTCCTAATAGACTCTACCTTATTCCTTCCTATGGCTTCCACCCCTACCCCAACTCATGCCCTGTAGCTTTCACAGAATAGGTACTTTATAAATATTCATTGAATAACAAATATATAGTTCTTCTAAAATAATAAGTTATACAGTTGAAACAAAGTACAACAATTTGGGCTGACCCTTGTTTCATGCTTATGAACTTCAGCTAACCGATCCTCGGGCTGACATATGTCCTACACAGATGCAGAGAATTCTGGCCACAGAGTATTTAATCCCAACATGGGGCAAAGAACCTTGCTTGGGTAGTTACAGTATAAGGTAAGGTTCTAAAGACAAGTTAAAGTTCTGTTCATTGGAAGAAAAGTACAAAACCACTTCCATTTGCTTAGTCTCACTTACCTTTTTGAGCAAATTCTAAAAATCTATCCCCATACCTCAATTAATTTTATCTGGTCTCCTTGTCTTATTTTTAATATTCTAATCGTCAATTCGGTATTTTATTTATGTTGCTTTTCAGTTTAATTAAATGCTTCCTGACCATGATTCTACTAAATTCTCATTTTTCTTTTCTTTTACATTTGTTGAATCCCATGGAGTCCACTGAGTTGCAGAAATGACACCTCTGATATTTTTATCAGTTGAGCAGGGTCAGACGGCTTTGTTTGGAAGCAGGGCATCCCTTCCAGAAGCCCCTGGTTGGTGAGTGAACCGACTGCCTGCAGATGAACTTCTTGGCTTACCAGCCAGAGCTTCGAATGGCTGTCGCTGACCCGTGGCGATGCACATGGGATCCAGTGCAAGCTCAGCCTCTCTAATGTTTTCATTTGGCAAACCATGCAGAAAAACAAGGTTGCAATAAAATTATATTGAACACAACTTTATTCTCTATATTAGGCTATTCTTTTTCTATCCTGGGCACTGGGCATCTTTTATAACCCTCCAGGTTTACAGAAAGAGTGGAATTCTAACACAGACTGTGGAATGCTTTTCCTTTGTGCTCTCTCTAGATTGTTGCAATATATGAGTTCCTATTCTACCTTATTCTTATCATCCAATTCGGTCAATCAGAAAAGCTTTGGTCATGAAATACACACATGTACCCACATACAAATGTGTAAGTGTATTTGAAATATATATAACCATGTATATATTAAATAAATAAGTTTGTCTACATACTATATAGATGTCTACATATATGTACTTACATTTACAGAAAAGAAAATATTTTGGCTCAAATAGGAAAGACTTGTCAGAAGCAATTAAGGAATCGCCCTGGGTTGTAGAGTCTATCATGTGGACACAAGGTAACTATATAGTCACAAGAGAAGGGATAAGAAATATATATTACTTCAAGCATTTGAAAAATCTTTCTTTTCCAACCTCTTGAAGTGATATATATTTCTTATTCTTAAGCATTTTTTTTCCTTCAAGTAAGAGACATAAATAACTAAACCAGAAAATAGAGTGAATCAGAACAACATAGTTCTAATTTATAATCTTCAGGAGAGTCTTTTGGGAATATAATTAACCTCACAGATCTGTTTTCATTTATAACATTGCTTCATTGGTTTATCTGTATCATTCATAACATTAAGCAGGCCATGAAAAATAATCCAGTGGCAGGAAGGATGTTTCATGTATTTAATTTGTATCAAAGGATATACAATGAAGAACATATAGTTTATGGGAAAGAAATTACGTACAAAAATAAAACTAAATAAAATTTATATTGTGTATGAGAATAATATCAACTAGAATCATGTATTTCTCCACTCAAATAAATGAGTATGAAACTGTTGACAGATTTGGACAGTATTTTAAATGTTTTTCCTGCCACCTGCAGAAGTGTTCATCCTGTATGGTTTATATCTGCATTGTCATCAGATCGATTGTTATGTATGTGTTTTAAGTATATTATCTATACACTGAATAATTCATATTGGTAAGGTTGCATATTTCCCATTATTTTTTCTACCTCAGAATATTTTAGGTGTTAGTGCTGGTATCCTCTTAGGAAGGAGCATGGAGCTTAAAGGATATACCTAAGTATACCCAGTTAATATTTGAAGAGTTGAGACTAGACTAAAATATTGTTTTACACTGAATCCTAGGCCATTTCCATCAAAAACATTGTCCTTTAACCAGCTGATGAAGAAAGAGAACAAAAGACATTTGGAAAGAGGTTGGCGGCAAAGCAGGTTTAGGAGGTTTTAAGAAATGCATTCTGTTAATTATACTGCCATCTTTTATTCACCTGTGAGGGCACAACTTGGAACACCAGTGCCATGTCAGATGACCAACACGAGCTGCAGGAAGAGGCAAAACTCCTAACACTATCACCAGGACTACCGCTGTCTGCTCATTGGTTATAATACGTAACATATGGGAGAGTCTTTGGCTGTGAAGAGAGTAGAAGAAATGGAATCTACAGGAAGGTGTGGTGGCAGCCTAATGAGAAGGATAAAACCGTGCATGATAAGGAATCAAGGGAAACAATGTGTGCTTGCTGCGAGATTGGACCCGCTGAAGCAAGCTGAATTTAATTTTCTTTTCTGTCCAGTGAAAGTGCATCGCCTTAGCAAATTTCATTTATGCTTTGTGTTGTCACCCTCTTCTGCTGCTCGCCTACACAGTCCATTTTCAGTTCTCCTTCAGCTAAATAATCATGACCAAAGGAACAACACATTATTCTTGGCATCTGCCAAGAATGGTAGAATATGCCTGTGATTCAACTATAACTCACACTTAACGTAAAGTACCACTTAAGACAGTGGGGACACAATACAATAAAAATACTTGGAATGTTACCACCAAACGATACAGTGAGAGAGACTTGTTAAAGGGAAGACATCTATTCTTTTCTTATCTTCCTCACAAAGTATGACATTTAAGTGTAGCAATGAGAGTAAGCGAGGTGAGGCTGAAGGCACAATGTTAAGAATCTCAGGAGGTGCCCTGGCCAGTTGGCTCAGCGGTAGAGCATCGGCCTGGCGTGCGGGGGACCCGGGTTCAATTCCCGGCCAGGGCACACAGGAGAAGTGCCCATTTGCTTCTCCACCCCTCCGCCACGCTTTCCCTCTCTGTCTCTCTCTTCCCCTCCCGCAGCCAAGGCTCCATTGGAGCAAAGATGGCCCGGGCGCTGGGGATGGCTCTGTGGCCTCTGCCCCAGGCGCTAGAGTGGCTCTGGTCGCAACATGGCGATGCCCAGGATGGGCAGAGCATTGCCCCCTGGTGGGCAGAGCATCGCCCCTGGTGGGCGTGCCGGGTGGATCCCGGTCGGGCGCATGCGGGAGTCTGTCTGACTGTCTCTCCCTGTTTCCAGCTTCAGAAAAATGAAAAAAAAAAAAAAAATCTCAGGAGGTGAACTTTGTTCGTGTCTATTTCTTGCTCAAACTGCAGGTAGGCAGTGGGGCTCTGCTCATTACGATCACACAGTGATAACAGGCTGGAGAAGCAGCGCCCTCAAATGTTCCATTCACTACACCCTAGGAGGGCAAAGGAGCTCTCCACAGTTTGCTGATCGGATTTGGATACTTCAACTTGGAAGTGACACATCACTTCAGCTCCCAAGTCATTGGTCAGAATTAGTCACATGGATCTTCCAACAGAAGAGAATTACGGGTACAGCCCTACCGTTTATCTAGAAGGCAGTAAGCTGAAAATATGTAGTCAACAGTGGTGCAAGTTACCACACAAAGAACACATTCAACATCTAAACAATTTTTAATTAAAAAAAAAACAAAACGGAAAAACACATGCTCAAATTCTTAGAATATTAGTGTCAGTTGCTGAAATATGAAAAAATGGAAGACAGAGTAGTTGATAAATTTATAAAACATGTAACACGGCCCTGGCCTGTTGGCTCAGTGGTAGAGTGTCGGCCTGGCGTGCAGAAGTCTGGGTTCGATTCTCGGCCAGGGCACACAGGAGAAGCGCCCATCTGCTTCTCCACCCCTCCCCCTCTCCTTCCTCTCTGTTTCTCTCTTCCCCTCCTGCAGCCGAGGCTCCATTGGAGCAAAGATGGCCCGGGCGCTGGGGATGGCTCCTTGGCCTTTGCCCCAGGCGCTAGAGTGGCTCTGGTCGCAACAGAGCGACGCCCCGGAGGGGCAGAGCATGGCCCCCTGGTGGGCAGAGCGTCGCCCCCTGGTGGGTGTGCCGGGTGGATCCCGGTCGGGCGCATGCGGGAGTCTGTCTGACTGTCTCTCCCCGTTTCCAGCTTCAGAAAAATACAAAAACAAAACAAAACAAAACAAAACATGTAACACAAAGAAGTGGTACAATATGAAAGTATAGATTCAAAATGGGTTTTGGCATATATACTGATGGTAAAGCTATACTGGGCTAAAATATTAGTGTTTATCTCTGAAGTTGGTGGAAGAAATGCAAACCCTACTGACTATAAATAGCATTCTGGAGCCATGCTTAGAGAGAGACTTGCCTAGAATGACCATGGAGCTGACCTAGCCCATCAATCCTGATCCTGCTACATTATTAAGGTCCCTTCAAATAGCAGTTGAAGAATCCTCTTTTTGGATTAGACTGAGGAAGATCTTCCCCAATCACCCAGTTTATGGGGAAAGCAATGCAGCCAAATACTAATTCTAGTTAACACTAGCTCACCTAATTCTGTTTTTTCTTAGCTCAAAAGAATCAGCTTGATTACAGTGCCCGAGAAGTTTCCTGGGTGACATGACGAAGAAACAGATTGGCCATACATAATATATACTTTCTCCTCTTGTATTCAACATCACCCCTTCTCAACTCTGTCTCCTTTGCCATATTACTTTTGGTCCAACTCTTCCCTATGATACTATTAATTATAGTTTCTTGCTTTATTGCAAGAAACTTGGGAACACCAGGGTATTTCTATGGTTCAACACCCCACGTTAACAAATCCAGACAGGGTAAACCAGGGGTCCCCAAACTATAGCCCGTGGGCCGCATGTGGCCCTCTGAGGCCATTTATCCGGCCCCCACCGCACTTCTGGAAGGGGCACCTCTTTCATTGGTGGTCAGTGAGAGGAGCACAGGATGCCTCCACATCCTGTGGAGTACATCCTGTGCTCCTGGAGTCCTGTATGTGGCAGCACTCACGTACAGTACTACTTCCAGTGATGCGGGATGCACACATCATGGCTCCGGAAGCGTGTCATATCACTTGTTACGGCTAGCAGTGACAAATATGGAACTGGACATTGGCCATCTCATTAGCCAAAAGCAGGCCCATAGTTCCCATTGAAATACTGGTCAGTTTGTTGATTTAAACTTACTTGTTTTTTTATTTTAAATATTGTATTTGTTCCCATTTTGGTTTTTTACTTTAAAATAAGATATGTGCAGTGTGCATAGGGATTTGTTCACAGTTTTTTTTATAGTCCGGCCCTCCAATGGTCTGAGGGACAGTGAACTGGCCCTCTGTGTAAAAAGTTTGGGGACCCCTGGGGTAGACTATGTGGGCATATAAAAATAGTCTGAAAATATTAATTATATTTCAGAAAGAATGTTTACTTCCTTCGAACACTGCCGACACACGGTTCCCCTCTCCAAGGTGCCTTTTCCTTCCCTGACTTCTGGATTCTGCATCTGTCGTCAGGTGAATAGGGGAACCCAAACAACCTCGGAGGGCTGACGTGTTTTCCACAGTCTTTTTGTTCTTTGTTAAGTGTTTTCATGCCCCTTAAGGATTCTGCAAGACAACCTGTAGGCAACCTATCTCGCCAGCAGAGCATCACAAACAACCTTGACAGAGCAGGATGGTCTTTCCTCCCCTGAGGAAGCCAGGCTCAAATCTGCTTGCTTCTGATGACTCAGAGTGCAGGATTGGGGGGGGGGGGAGTAAGGGCTCTACATCTAAGCAGCTGGCCTCAGGGGAGCAGGAGGTGCTATCCCTGATAAGGCCAGCAAAGGGCAAGCAGCCTCTTCCCACTCACTGGAGATCTGAAATAAAGACTGGCAGAACCCTCCCAGAACAAGGTCACTTGATTAACCCAGCCCACGTTACTTGATAACAAGGTCAAGTACTTCTCACTGTGAGGGATTTTCAATTTATTTCACAGACCAGATAGCTCAGTCGAAGCCAGCATCCCTCACCCCTGGGAATGCTATTTGAGGAAGCCGAGGCAGGAGAGCCAAGAGCCCTTTGCTGAGGCCCTGCCCCTTGCAGTCTTCAGGGACTATTCAGCCAGGGTCCCACTTCTTCCCCTGCAGGGGGTCCTATGTGTATATTTACAAGAAAGGGGCCCAGGCATTAAGAGAGGAGATAAAGTCAGCCCTTCCCAGTTCCATCTGACATTCACAGTGCAGCCTTCAAACAAGAAGGAGTCCTCTCTGTTGTCTGGTTTTGCTTTGAATTCATTTAAAATTTCTGTGTAACTTATTACAAAGGAAGTCAGTTGCTTTTGCCTGCCTGGTGTTCCTTCTCTCTTGCCCACATTTTCATTGAAGAACCACGTCATTTTCCATCTCAGTCCATTTGATTTGGGAGAGGCCCCTATACCCGATTCAAGGAGGGTAGAACACATCAGAGTTGACAATCTAGCCCTTTGATCACGGGGCTAGTTAAGAGATCCCTGCTTCACCCAAGTCAGCCCAGTGGAAATTGTCAACTTGGGGCTCTTGTGATGCAGTTGGGGCGGGGTTGTCTTCCGCATGGGACTGACAGGCTGACTAAACAGAAGCTGGGACCTCCTGGGGCCGGTCTTGCTTTCCTACGTGTTGGCTTCATTCTTAGGTAGAATTCCCATGTGGGACCAAAGAAGAGGAATGGAAAAAGAAGGAGCGATAAAGAGAAGGGCGTAATTTGATGATGCTTTTGAGTAGCTCTGAATTCATCCATGCCCAAACTATATAGTTAGATTTCTCAACTAAATAAGCTCAGAACTTCACTTTTCCCCCTAAATGTGTTTGAGTTAGACACACACACACACACACACACACACACACACACACACAAAACAAAGCAGAACATCTTTCATTCATTTCCTGGTACAACAGTGTTGATGTTTTTGGGCCTACAGAAGTAGAGTGGTCCCCAAATCCATGTCTGCAGCATGTGGAGGGGGTGCCCAGAGGGTGGAGGGAGAGGACCAGTCTTGACTGTTAGTTGCAGAAACAGACAGAACTAGAATCTCATTCTTCCCAGTGAGTTGTTTGGCCCCAGGCAAGTCACATCTCTACCTGGGGGCCCAAATTCCTTCATTTTACAAGTGACTGAGTCAGGGAGAAGGATCAAAGGAGCCCTCTTTGGAGGAAAACTACAGGTGTCTGCTGGGCTGCCCCCCTTTTACAGGTGCTTGACACAGGCTCAGTTATGTTGATTTCTAAGATTTTTTATTATTGTTTATTCATTTTAGAGAGGGGGAAAGAGAAAGAGAGAGAAAGTAGGCAGGAGGAGCAGGAAGCATCAAACCCCATCTGTGACTTGACCAGGCAAACTCGGGGTTCAGAACCAGTGACCTCAGTGTTCCAGGTTGATGCTCATCCACTGCGCCACCCCAGGGCAGGCAGCTGTGTTGATTTCATTACTGCATTTTTTAATGAGGCACATAATGCTCTTCTCCCCAGCTAAGATAGTGACCTTATGTACCGTGTGTATCTTTGGTTTGGGCACTGCATTTAGCTTAGCTTGCATCCTGAATAAGGCTGATACGCTGGCACATTCTTTAAACAGTTACAATCTCTAGCTTGGTCCTTTGTTTTCCTTTAATGCTATTAATCTGCATGATAACTTAGATGTGTCATCCTCTCTCCAGTATAGCCATTCATATGTGTTCTTTCTGTTTCTTACTGACCTTGTTCTCTTCCATAATTTCACTCATTAATCTTTTTTTCCCCTTACTCCCACCATCCTCTTTTCCAATACATGCCCTTGACTATATCAAACAATCTTAAATTATTTTTGCATTTTCCACATTTTCTTCTCCTAAATGGCCATAAATCTAACCCTCATCCATTTACCATTTATTGGGTATCTACTATAAGAAATGATACTGCTTTGCTGTATCATTTCTATAATGGTATCCCAAACACGCTTTGAGACGGGTATTATAGATTGTGTGCCTTTGGCTGAATTATTTAACTTTTCAGGTCCTGTTTTCTTCATCTACAAAATATATACAATGACTATCTGAGCTGAACCTAGAAACCTGGTTTACATGGCTCCAAACCTGTGCTCTTTCTAACAAAGTAGCTGGATGCCCTACAGATAAACCAAATACTAAGTCACATAGTCTTCAAAGAAGCCAGCTGCGCTCAGGTCTCTGATTAATGGTTTATCAATACCTGGAACCAGGCGACCTCGGGACCATCACTCGGTTCTCTGAGAATGCCTTTGGAGGAGGCACTCAAACAAGACAGAGACTCAAGGGAAACAAGAAGTCCAGAGAAAACCATCAACACAAGATATATTCCTAAACAAACACAAGGTGTTTCCTGGAACATACAGAAGGTGTTTCCCTTCTGTCTCTTTTCCCTTCCAGGAAACATCCAGAATGTATTCAACTTTTAGAGAAAAATGGAAATCATAAGACATAGAGATGCACAGATGATGTGGTGGCTAGGGAATTTGCTGGCTCTGAACCCGGACCGTTCCGTCCTTGCAGAGATTGTATCTGGATTTCATAGACGCTCAGTAAGACTTGCAGAGGAGAGAAGGAGAGGCCTTAGCTAGAGATCATTTCCCTCTAGGTTCTCAGCATCAGGGCTGTAATAAAAACCCATTTGTTTTTCTCCTACTGAATCGCAGGGACAGGGAATCATTTGTAGAACACGATGGGGTGCTGAGTGGCCATGCTGAGCAAGGTCAGGTGCAGGTCTGATGGGCCATCAGTGCCCTCCCTCCAATGGCAGGCCACTAGGAAGAGGGGTCCAACAGGGCTTTCCATGACAGCTCTGCTCTTTATGACTTGCACATGGAGAAAATGACAGAGGTGACTGTTGGGCAGATAAAATATATTATGTTCACTTTGTTAAAGATGGCGCTGCCCACGTGGAAGCCTGTCACCCAGGAGATTGCTTGCGATGGGCGTGATTGTATTAATGTGTGTTGGGAGAGGGCTTTTGCACCAAAAAATTTTAAAAGGAAGAGAGATCACGTTGTTCTGGGAGAAGAGGGATTACATTCTAGGATCGAGATGGCGAACCTTTTTATAAAAACTGCCCACTTCTGCAGTGCTAGTCAACCTGGTCTCTCCTGCCCACTAGTGGGCGTTCCAGCTTTCATGGTGGGTGGTAGTGGAGCAACCAAACAGTGCTGCGATTCTAGGAGGAGCCCATGCTGTAGGAGAGCAGAGAAAGGCCACACGGAGGAAAGCAGAGGCAGCCAAGATGGAGAAATGCTGGGGAAGCCAGTCTGTGCAGAGTTTGTGCAGAGAGGAAGAGGTGGGGAACAGAGGTGAATAAGGCTAGTGAGCTAGAAACCTTTGATTCTAGGAAACTCGGATAAGTCAGTAGCTTTGTGAGCACTGAATGAGTGGGTTTTAGAGCCCAGTGTGTGTTTTTACTTGCCCACTGGGTACAAGCTAGGATTAAAGGTAATGTTGTTTCATTACCGACTGTCCGAATCAAATGCGAACCTGCATGGGCCAAGCAGCTGTGATGGCGGTCATGGCTACTGGCTCTACAGTGACTTTTCTGCTGAGGGAGAAAGTGGCAGTTGAAAGAAGGGTGTGTGCAAGGAGGTAGGTCATGATGTAATGTGGGGTTGTTGTTAATCAGGCTCCTACAAGGGTTTCTCAGTCATCATGGAAGACTACAGATCATAGGACTAAATTATGGGACTTTTCTAAGTAAATTGAAAAGCTCCCAGTCCGGGGATGGAAAATGCCAATATGTATTGTATGCCTCAGAGAAATCCTATTTTTAAAAATATATTTGCTAGAAAGAATTAAGAAACTGAAATCTGATTGTTTCTAATAGGGTAAGAAGACCAAGATTGATCATTTTAACTCAATGAATGGAGAAGAAGAACAAGGAAAAAAACAGTAACATAATAATAATCCCCACTATAGAGACTGGGGAGATTTTGAAATTAAAAGAAGGGGGGTGGGGAGGAAAAAGGATAAAAGAAGGCAGATGAGAGAGAGAGAGACACACACACACACACACACACACACACACACACACACACACTAATATTCCAGAGGTGGCGGAAGTGAGGACATGAACCCCAAATAGTCAGTGGTGGTTTCCTGGAACCAGCATTACTCATTTGTTACAACCACATAGTAGACCAGGGGTCGGGAACCTATGGTTCGTGAGCCAGATGTGGCTCTTTTGATGGCTGCATCTGGCCCACAGACAAATCTTTAATAAAAAAAATAATGTTAAAAATATAAACCATTTTCATGTATTACAATCCGTTCATTTCCTACTGCTCATGTTCATGGTTGCGGGTGGCTGGAGCCAATCACAGCTGTCCTCCGGGACAACACCAAATTTTTATTGGATAATGCATAACGTACACGGGTCGTTGTATGGCTCTCATGGAATTACATTTTAAAATATGTGGTGTTCATGGCTCTCTCAGTCAAAAAGTTTCCTGACCCCTGCTTTAGACCATCTTTACGTCGTGGTGGTAAAGAGGATTCATGACTTGTACAAAAGTTGCACCTTTTAGAAAGGAGTTCTGCCCATCCTGTCATTTAGCTCTCATGACACTGTTGGAATGAAAATAAGTAAAATAAGATACAAATAGGTTCAACGTCTACATCTTATTCAGCCACTTGCTCCCCCTACCCCCCCCGCTCAGTATCTTCCGCAGTTCATCACGTCAATGTGTGCTGATTAATCTGATTCGCTATAAACTCTAGGACTATTCCACAGAGTGGACATATCTGTAACCTCTCCACGGCCTGCAACACTCTCACATGTGTTTCATGCTGAAGCTGTAGTTAGGATTCCCAGATTATAAGAAGGAAATGGAGAACCAGCCAGCCCAAGGCTCCACAAACAGCCGGTGAGTCCCCTTGCTCTCAAGCCGAGGTCCCTTAGAGCTGTTGTCCTGGGGGGCAGACACCAGCGGGAGTGGGGTTCAGACCTCTGGGCTGACGCTGAATGTCACCTGGGGGACTCACCTGCTCCAGCTCCTCAGCTGACCTTCTGCTCTCTCCTGCTGGATCCTGATATGGCAAGACGAAGAGCTCGGCAGCCGTGGGTACGCCAGGGAGCACCGCCACCAGGATGTGGGGGCTCGGCACCCCCGTGGCCTGTGGGACAGACACAGAGGAGCATGTGAGTCCTGCAGGAAAGATGATGGGAAGGGACCACGTGTTTAGCAGGGTGTGTGGGCGGGGTGGGAAGAAGACACAAGGGGTTGGGGGTGGGGTGTACAAGCCACGTCCTGGGTCCCCGAAGGCAGGGACGTGAGAGCCCGCACTGGGCTACAGCGCAGGCTCCGGAGTCGGACGGTCCGAGGTTTGATCTCAGCTCCATCCCTGGGAGAACTTAAAACACTTTCCCTCCTCTGCCTACTTTCCCTCGAATAACAGGTGGGGATACTGGCCATACTTATAAAAGGGTGGTTTTGAGAATTAAAAAAGTTGCACATAAAATGTTTGCAGTAGTGCCTGGGGAGTTGCATGTCAGTTCTTCTTCCTACGGGACATCTCTCGTCAGTGGGCCGTGCCAGGGAGAAGACCCTCACTTACTAAACGTTATCATCGGCCCCTCACGCCTTAGCTGGCATGAACCCAGCCCCCCGTCCCCTCCGGGGCAGACTGGAGTTACTCCTTCAGATCGCCCAGTCACATCTTAATGACTCAACCTGATATAACCCCCCCCCCATCACTATCCTAAACTATCCTTATATAAAAAAAAGACTTAACAAGTGACATTCAGTGGAAGATTCTGTGGTAAAAAAGTCAACAGAGAAATCCCATTTGATGAGGCAGAGGCAACTGATTTTTTACCCAATTCTGTCATGTTATGAATAGGAAAAGTACAAATAATTTGACCCCAAGCTATACCCCTTATTGGCTTTATTAAGGTAAACTTGGCAATGTGGTGCTTTGGGACTTAAGAAAATGGCCAAAGAGAGGGTGGGGCACTAGGAATCAGGAGCTGGGTAACCAGGAAGTTTTCAAAACTGCCTCTGCCCGCTGCAGCCTGCGCTGAGGGAAGTTGAGCCCCTTATTCTGTATTGAGCTGATCAAGCTCTATGCCAGCCTAGAAATATTGATGAACAGTCATTTCTAGCCCACTGGACAGCTGGTGGAGAGGTGAAGGCCCGGGGCATCTGATCCCCAGACAATAAATGCGAAGAGAAATCAGCCTGGAAAAGCGGTCATTGCTGAGATAACGTCTGGTTGATAAGTCACATGGGGCCAACAGACAGCTGCCTGGGAGATAGATCTACAGGGACAGATTCCTAGAATGCTGCAGACTGAAGGAAGTGGGCAGTGGGTTCATTCAAGGGTGCAAGTCATTTGTCAGCAGAGGAAAGAAAGCAATTATCAACCAGAGCCAAACAGCTCCCAAGACAGAAGGGCCTATTCCAGTGGGGCCTGCAGTCTAGCAGCTGCGCCCCCTGGAGGCCATAATGTTTAGCCACCCATAATGTCATGGATGCTGAGAGTCCCGCAGAGGAAGGTGACAGGGCGAGTACCCAAAGGCACATGATGACACCCCTTCACCCCTTCTTCACCGCACTGCTCCACTCATCCCTGTCTCTCCATGTAGTAAAGCTAAGGATGGAAGTAGAGTGGAGTGGTTATGAAACCATGAAATCAAGCCTCAAACCTTGGGATTCTTACTCTCGGGCCAGAATTTTAACTGTATGACCTTGGATAAGTAACGTGTCTCTAAATTCAGTTTCCTCACCTGGAAAATGAGAATAATCATACTCTCTACATGCCAAGGTACTTTTTTTTTTTTTTTTTTAGTGATTAAATGCGTTAAAAATTTCAAAGCACTGAGAAGAGTCTCTGAAATATTGTAAGTGCTAAATAAATATCAGCACAAATAATGGAGTAAGTATGCGGAAGGCTGGCACTTGGCTAAAAGGTTGGATGCAAGGTCTGCTTTTTGAGCAGGGACTATCTGAATACCTCTGTCCCATAATTCACTGTGTCATGAGGCACCATGTACTGGGAGCAGGAAGGATGCGCGCGCGCCCACACACACACACACACACACACACAAAACCAACAAAACAAACAAGAAAAAACCTACATTAACTTTCCTTTGTGGTTAAGCAAAGACCAAGCCTCTCATCTCTGATTTTCTGGGTTTGTGCAATAAATCCAAGCAGGTCCACGAGAAGACATCCTGTTCTGATCATTCGTGAAAGTGGGCATGAACAGGGCAGTGTGTCCAAAAGGAGGCGTCCTCTCAAAACGTCAGTGACATTTGCTCAGAGAGGGATAAATCATGTCACCTGGTTATTTCCCCAGTAACCCCAGAAGCTGTGTTTCATATATAAAAACCCAGACACCAGACTCAGACCTTTCAATTCAATGTGTGTCTTCATTGCTTATCAGCTTCTAGGCACTAGGCAAGTTATTACACCTCTCTGAACCTCAGCTGCTTTGTCTACAAAATGAAGGCAATTAGACCTCCTGTCAGGGTGGTTGTAGGCGACAAATGCCTTTAAAAGAACTGGGACATAGAAGGATGACTAGCCATCCTGTTCTCAGTGCTCACTGTGCTCTGAGGCTTACAGTCCATGAGCTGGAACCCAGGGCGGCTCTAATTGGGTTCACCTGCTTCTTTCAGTATTAAGACACACAAAATCAGAACCTGATGTTATACTTACTAATGGCTCCTCCTGAACCCAGCTAACTGTCACAGATGCCCATGTTCTTCTCTAAGCAGAGTTGAGGACCACATGTGTGCTTACAGGTTCACAGTCCCCAAAGTATATAGGACATGTCTGCAAGCATCGAGCTCCTGTGCGATAGCAGACAGATCTCCCACGGTCCAGCTGTTTCCTGTCATTTCCTTACACAAGGATACCCTCAACAGGAAGCTCTTCCATGACAGAGAGAAAACGTGCCCAGGCAAGAGGAGGGGGAGTGTGCACTCACTTCCACCAGGGACTTTTTGATGACCCGACTGATGTCCCTCCTCCACTCAGGAATGTCCGGGTTGTAGTTGTCCAGGTTTGGAGAAAAGGACAGGCGAAGAGATCGAAATTCCTCTGGGGATACAACAGGAGGGTGATTCCTATAAGTCATATACCGTATTTCCCCACATACAAGACACTCCCATGTATAAGATGCACCTTAATTTTGGGGCACAAAATTTGGGGAAAAAAAAGTATTACATAAAGTTATTGAACTCAAGTTTTATTCATTATAAAATTCATACAACTCCTCATTACTGTCAAAACTCCCAGCCATTAGCTTCTCCTCACTTGTATCTGATGACGAATCACTGTCTTCAACAATGACCGCAAAAACAAGCATGAAAAAGTGGGAAATGCAAGTAAAAAAATCTACAACCACTGTATAAGACACACCCCAGTTTTTAGACCCCAAATTTTTCCAGAAATAGCACATCTTATTCATGGGAAGACATGGTAGTTTTCTCAAGAAGTGTGTCATACTTTGTATTTTACACAAAGCCCTAATGGAGGGCCTTCTCCCCCACAATCACCAGAAAGGCCCTACTAGAAGGAAAAGGCAATGTCCCACCCTTGCTCCTCGTTTTCTAGACCTAAGCCCTGGGCTCTGGCCCCTGCCTAGCTCCCCTGACTTTGCCTGTTGTCCCAGTTCTGGACTCTGCACTCCCGACATGCAATGACCTGGAGAGCCCCGAATGCATTTCCTATGACCCCGGGCCTTTGCACACACCAGCCCTTGCCTACCCTGCCCCATCCTTCCCACCTTCTATGCACGCAACAGTCAGGCTCTGACAGAATCCCTTCTCCCACCATGCTTTCATTTTCTTCTTTATGCTGTTTTGCACATACTTTCATTATTATTGTGTGATTGCATAATAATTATTATATCATTGCATGATTATTACCATAGTCATTCTGTTGCTATTTTGTGTTTGCATGAAAGTTTTATTCAACAGAACTTAAAGCGCCTTAGTTCAAGGGTTTTGTTGGTTGTCTCGGTCCTTCAGGAAGTAGGCGGGACTACCAACGCAAGGGTTTTATGAGGAGAATCTATGAGAGAAATGGAGGGAAAGCCAGAGGCGCTTGGAGCACCATCAGACTGTGATGCCTACATGACCCTTTAGCGGAAGAGGGGAGGAAGCATGGGTGATTGCTCTGCACACAAGGGAGGTTCCAAAAGACTGTTGGGGAGCCTTCTCGCCAAAGCCAGCCAGGGGAGTCCCCTGTGTCCCAGGAATGGATCTGCCTTAGCATTCTGTCTCCCCAGTCACTGGCTGGCATCACTCAGCATGGCGCTGGGTGGCACGGTTTCACAGTACTTGAGGAACTTGACTCAGCCCCATATTTGGCACATGGCTCCGCACTGCATTTAGAATAAAATTCAGATTCTTAGCCTGGCCTTCCTCGCCCTACACAATGCAGCGCTGACTCTGTGGGCTGCCCCGTGTCCCGCAGGCCTCCCTGCACTGCGGGGCGTGTCCTTCCCCGGGCTTCTCGGTCGGCCACGCCCCTCCCCACGTCAGCTCACTTCCATTTTCCCACATTCGAGCGTTCTCAACTCTTTCTGATCTCTCCAGGGAGAAGCCCTTCCCACCAGCCACTGAGGTGTCCTCCCTGTCACCAACTCAAACACCCTTGATCAAGTGACTCGACTTTTCCGTATTTCTTGCTGCTTAAACTATGTTGCTTCTGTCATCTGTCTCCTGGTGGGACGTAACCTCAGTGAGGCCCGTGTTCCTGGCTCTTTATGAAATAGGACCCTGTTCATGGTAGCTTTTTCAACTCTTATCTGAATAGAGTCAATTAATTAATAACTTTTCAGTTGAATAAATAAATGCATAAATTATAGAGCAGGCTCCCTGTAATTTCTGCTTTCATGATTTCACAAACATTTCTTTTTTGTCATAAGCAGGCCTTGCTGTTTCGGCAGAGATTCAGTGATATCAGCAATGCTGCTTACGCATTCAGGAAACATAACAGTCCACCTGCGTCTCCTAACAATGCTAACCACTCATCGGACACAGGCTTTGATGACTCTTATGTCATAAGGTGTGCATTAATGGCAACTGGCCTATTCCAAAGATGTGCTTTTCAAAGCTCGACAATTTTATGAGTCACTGGTTACCTATGTGAATACCACCCCCTCGGCACTGAGGGAGAAGGATGAAACACAGGTGAATTAGAAGCCTGGTCCATAGCAGCACCACAAAATCACTCAGAGTCCTAACTTTCACCTTCGAAGACAGAAGTTTATGTCATTTTCACTTTCTCTTATCGAACTGCCGAAACTGCATCGAAAAGGGAAGATGTTTATCTTAATAAGGGACACAAATGAGAAAAATGACGGAGCTCCCTCTGTCATTACTAGGCACACTAAACAGCAGAGCAGGAAGGGTTAGTAGCTGAGACAGCTAGAATGAAGTTGATGCAACAAACGGAAGATGCAGACAGGAATTCTACACATTGGCATCTTCCTTCCTTCCTTCCTTCCTTCCTTCCTTCCTTCCTTCCTTCCTCCCTCCCTCCCTCCCTCCCTCTCTTCCTTCTTCCCTTCTTCCCTCCCTTCCTCCCTCTTTCCCTCCCTCCCTCCATCCTCCCCCCCCCTTTTTTGTATTAAAAAGGCAAACCTGTGACTTGAGCAGAGTAAAGGACACAATGCCAATGAGGTTTTCTTCCCTCTGGTCTATTGTGTGGCTTTGGGTGGACAATCTTTCCTCTGTCAACTCCCCAAGTATGATGCCTCTTTCAACATGACCATGAGGGCCTTAATGGTCCCCTCAACTTGACAACATTTTTGGCGACATTCAGGTTTCTTCCTGACTGAAGGCCCCTGACCTCCCTTTTCTCAGAACATTGACTTTGGAAAACTTGGCGGTTGTAAATTTTTTCTCTGCCCCTTTGTGAGGTACATCTTCTGGAACCCAGGCATGGCTTTCTCAAGGGCCTGGGAACCAGCTCTTTGAAATGTAATCATCAAGGAAAACAGACCTGCTGCCGATAGGAGGGTAGGAGCCCGCCTTCCAGAGGCACCAATGAGCCCTCGCCATGGCCTAGTCACGCTGATGACCCCTGCACACCCAAATTCTCCAGTACTTTTCTTTTTTTTTTTTTTTCATTTTTCTGAAGCTGGAAACAGGGAGAGACAGTCAGACAGACTCCCGCCCGACCGGGATCCACCCGGCACGCCCACCATGGGGCGAAGCTCTGCCCACCAGGGGGCGATGCTCTGCCCCTCCGGGGCGTCGCCATGTTGTGACCAGAGCCACTCTAGCACCTGAGGCAGAGGCCACAGAGCCATCCCCAGCGCCCGGGCCATCTTTGCTCCAATGGAGCCTTGGCTGCGGGAGGGGAAGAGAGAGACAGAGAGGAAAGCGCGGCGGAGGGGTGGAGAAGCAAATGGGCGCTTCTCCTGTGTGCCCTGGCCGGGAATCGAACCCGGGTCCTCCGCACGCTAGGCCGACGCTCTACCGCTGAGCCAACCGGCCAGGGCTCCAGTACTTTTCTACCAGCCCAGCCCAGAGTGTGAAAATCTTCCTGCCTTTTGTTTTAGTGGAGTTCAATCTTGCCTAACTTCTTGGGTGGCAATTTGCCTTTAATATCTCACAAATGTCATTAAAATGTTCTGATCATACCTATGCAACTCTGGACAACTCATCTGAGGTTTGATGGTGCAGGGATTTGGTTAGAGGACGGGGGACCACTTCCCCTGCTCACGCTTCTAATGAAGAGGCCTTTTTCAATGAAGATGACACATTTGGTGGAGTGACGCTCTTTTGGATGATGCCTCTTGAGAAATTTTAGGAAGAGGAAAAAATGAACAGTAACAAGAGAGTAGAAAGTGTTTAGAAACATTCCCTTTGGATTCAGAGTCTTAGGCTCTGTTTATTACATTTATCTCCTATTTTCATTTGTAAAGCAAGGATAATTACAGCATATTTCTCATAACTCTGTCTCATATGTCTGTTCAATGAAACAGATCACATATATCAAGCAAGTGCTTAGAGTTAGTAGATGCTAGTGAGGGTTTCATTGACATTCATTACTGTCACTGCCCGCACCATATTTAGTATTGGATCTGTCACTAAACAGCACAATAACTTTAAGCCAATAATTTCCCACTTCTTGGCCACAATTTCCTATCTGAAAGATAACGAGTTGGATCATATAAGCTCAGAGCGTCTAGGTGTACAGTTTTCTCTGTAGTTTTAATGAAAAGGCTGCCGATAGGCTTAACCAACAGGGCATCTGAGGAACAAATGGATCTGTGGTCATTAGTGACACCTGTGACATCCAGGAAGAAGAGAGAGGAAAAAAGAGCAACAGATAGACAAGATGCGAGAGCCAGGTAGGTGGGGACATCTCAGAGCATAGGTCTTGGCTACAGGTGGTCTGTGTTGGAAGCCCAGGTCCCGCACTTACTAGTTGGGACAAGTTATTCACCCTTCTGAATAAAAGAGAGTAGTATCACTACCGCCCAACACTAGGGTTGTTATGAGGATTCAGTGCATTCTATGGCACAGAAAGGAGTAGAGAAGGAAAGAGAAGCACAGGTTGTCCTTTTGGACAATGGCCTGGCCAGAGCGTTGCCTCACTGACGGGACCTTGTGAGAAAAACCACAGCCCTGGTTTACTTTCACTTACTATTTGGACTTATCAAGCCTCGTGGTGGTGGTGGTGGTGGTGGTGGTGGTGGTGGTGGTGGTGGTGGTGGTGTTAGGGAACATTACAAAATCTGACATCCAGCTGCGCAAGGAATATCACCCTCAGATGTGTTCAAACAAATTACTTTTGGAATTTGAAGGTCAAATTGGTGAGATGAGAAATGAAAAACAGAACCTGCATCAGAATCAATTAATTATGGAATTGAAACAATTGTTTTTATCTGAACTACCAGCTGATGTCTGCCTGATGATCTATCTATCTATCTATCTATCTTTCTATTAATTCTCACTCCTTCCTTTTCTCCATCCCTTTTGTATTCTTTCTCTGCATCGTGTTTACTTTCCCTATCTCCTTTAAAATTCTTTTTTCAATTTCAATTTCCCATGATGCATATGCACCACTTCCGCATTAACAATAAAAGTTTACGTTTTTACCATCTACTAATACCGTGTAGTGCATCCATCTGAATATCATTCTATGCAGAAAAAACCTCCCCAAATGCGATCAACTTGTATAAACTGTTTCCTCAATCTCCCATTTTCAATCAATAATTCCACTTTTCCATTTTAGTCAATTTTCATTCCATCTAGTACTCTGACCATACTCAACTTCCCCAATGGATTATAAAACTGTTCTGTACAGAGACTTGTTCAAATCAATAGCCAGTCTATGACAATGCATGACACCTGCTTTTATGACCCTGCCATCTCTTTTAATCTAGTAGAATCTTTTTATGATACAGATTTGTGTAAAAGATTTTCAGGGTAGCTAGACATTGGTAGAGTCTTTTTAATAATCAAGACTTTTAAAATTGAACCTTATAGCCCTTACCAGTTAGCTCAATGGTAGAGTGTCCTCCTGGCATGTGGATGTCCTGGGTTTGATTCCCAGTCAGAGCACACAGGAGAAGCGACCATCTGCTTCCCCAACTCTTCCCTCCCCCTTCTCTCTCTCCTTTCTTTTCTCCTCCCTCCACCATGGCTTGGTTGTTTTGAGCAATTTGTCCCCGAGTGCCGAGGATGGCTTTGTGGCTTTGGCCTCAGCCACTAAAAATAGCTCAGTTGCCAAGCAATGGAGCAATCAGCCCCAGTTAGGCATAGCACTGCCCCATGGGGGCTAACAAGGAGGATCCTGATCAGAGTGCATGCAGGAGTCTGTTTCTCTGACTCCCTTCTTTTTACTTAATAAAAAATTGAATCCTATAAAAGGCCTCAATATTAACCATTTCCTTTTACAGTTGTTTTTCATTATCCCAACAGTACCAATATACCAAAGGGAATGAAAGAGCCTTACACACTAGTAAGCTTGCTGTACCCTGCCTAAGGAGCGTGAGTGAAGAGTCACTCCACGTGCCCCAGAGCCACGCCGGGAAAACAAAACAATAAAAACCCTCTGTGGTCCTGTGACTAGTATTTTGCTGGTGAACCACATCTTCGCCAGAGAAGGAGCCCAGAGGTGACTCATCTCTTTCGCAGTGACTGTCCTCTGTGCTCTGGTGGGAGGTCACGAGCCAGATGGCCTCTGGCACTGGGGTACCAGTAACCCCATCGAGCAGGAGGGCGGCAGTGAATCACGAAGACAAGAGTACTCACCATACACCGCAATGGTCTTGGTGTCCTGCAGGATGGCGTTCCCAGCAGAGACCTGCACTGTGATGGTGTTCATCCCTTCAGAAGTAAACTTGAACGAGATGCTTCCCTCCAAGGTGATCAAGGGCTAAAATAAAGAAGGGCACGGTGTGGGGAGGAGGGAGAAGCTCGTCACTTACAGACCAGACAGAGACTAACGAGCTACTTAAACCAGTGGAGGCTCTTTCTGGTGACACCTGACCCCATCTACAGCTCCCCATCATCTCGAGTCCAGG
Organism: Saccopteryx leptura; assembly: GCF_036850995.1. Classification (NCBI taxonomy): domain Eukaryota; kingdom Metazoa; phylum Chordata; class Mammalia; order Chiroptera; family Emballonuridae; genus Saccopteryx; species Saccopteryx leptura. The sequence continues at coordinate 20,765,399 of NC_089515.1, read as the reverse complement.
CCAGCAGGGGGCGATTAGAGCCATGACCCCCAGCGGCTCTGCCCGTTCCTTGTGAACCTGACACGTCTCTTCCGGCGCCATCCCGACTGAGGGCTGGGAGGATCGACAGGTCTTGCCGCTGGTGGGATACACGTCTCTCTTTCTGGACAACCTAACTCGTATCAAGCGGATCCTTTTATCCAAAGAAACAGTCACATCAGACGAGTACAGGGGGCTCATATCAATCCAGATTGAAGCAGTCCAAGCTGCCAGTTGTTTATCTCCCGGGTACCCTCTTCATAATAAATTACAATGGAGCACAGCAACCATGAACGCCAAAACCCTGGGAGTCAGACAGCAGTGACCTGGTGTGGTGGAGCCCTGTTAGCAGCTTCCTGGAAGCAGCTGCTATGGAAACGCACACTAATTGGATAGAGGTTTGAGGACTCAAAGAGAGAGAGAGAGAGAGATTTGGAGCCGTGCCTATAATACAATTGGATGCCAGGGTCCTGGAGGGGAAGATTATTAGCCTCTTGACCTCCCTCAACTCGTTTCCTGCAATCATTTCTCTCCTGTCTTTTCTTAATTAATTTAAAAATCAAAATTCATAGTATTCCCTACACAGCAGAAGGCAGACAGAAGTCAGCAGAAGAACTTTGCTCCACGCGATCTGTTGAAAATTTGGTTTTCTACTCAAAGGCAAATCATAGAAGACACAGAAGAAAGTTGTTTAGGACCTTCAGGCTAGTACCCTAGAGTTCTGCCTTCCCACTGTGGGTCGCGGGTCCCACGTGGGCCGAATTTACAGGCATGGTTTCTGAGGTCATTAAGAAAGGCCTTCGTAGGGCCCTGGCCGGTTGGCTCAGTGGTAGAGCGTCGGCCTGGCGTGTGGGGGACCTGGGTTCGATTCCTGGCCAGGGCACATAGGAGAAGCGCCCATTTGCTTCTCCACCCCCACCCCCCCCCTTCCTCTCTGTCTCTCTCTTCCCCTCCCGCAGCCAAGGCTCCATTGGAGCAAAGATGGCCCGGGCGCTGGGGATGGCTCCTTGGCCTCTGCCCCAGGCGCTAGAGTGGCTCTGGTCGCGGCAGAGCGAGGCCCCAGAGGGGCAGAGCATCGCCCCCTGGTGGGCAGAGCATTGCCCCTGGTGGGCGTGCCGGGTGGATCCCGGTCGGGCGCATGCGGGAGTCTGTCTGACTGTCTCTCCCCGTTTCCAGCTTCAGAAAAATACAAAAAAAGAAAAAAAAAGAAAAAAGAAAGGGCTTCTTTTCAGCTGAGTGAGGTTAACTATAGAGGTGAGACATTCCCTTCACTGTCCAGATCAGGGAGATTTCCTCCCTGGCCTGTGCACGCTTATGTCCCAAGTTAAGAGCCAGCCCAAATTCAGCTCTGGAGTAGAAAAATATTTGCATTTAAAAAAGATGCATTGCACGGGAACAAGAAGGTCACCCAGTGAAAGCACTTCTGCTGGGAGCAGAAGCGGCCCTCCAGCCGGGGCCAGCCCCTCCCGGGGCCTGCGCCCTCAGTGCTCCTGCCTGAACCTGGAAGGACGTTTTAATTTCCAGGAAGGGAGCAAGTTCAAAAGTGTAGCACAACATGCGGCCAGGCACGAGAATAAAACTCCACGCAGGCACTGGGGGGCCTCGGGGCTGGGCCCTGCACAGCGCGGCAGGGCGAGGCGGGACCCCGGGGCTGGGCCCTGCACAGCGCGGCAGGCACTGGGGGGCCTCGGGGCTGGGCCCTGCACAGCGCGGCAGGGCGAGGCGGGACCTCGGGGCCGGGCCCTGCACAGCGCGGCAGGCACTGGGGGGCCTCGGGGCTGGGCCCTGCACAGCGCGGCAGGCACTGGGGGACCTCGGGGCTGGGCCCTGCACAGCGCGGCAGGGCGAGGCGGGACCTCGGGGCCGGGCCCTGCACAGCGCGGCAGGCACTGGGGGACCTCGGGGCTGGGCCCTGCACAGCGCGGCAGGCACTGGGGGACCTCGGGGCCGGGCCCTGCACAGCGCGGCAGGCACTGGGGGACCTCGGGGCCGGGCCCTGCACAGCGCGGCAGGCACTGGGGGACCTCGGGGCTGGGCCCTGCACAGCGCGGCAGGCACTGGGGGACCTCGGGGCTGGGCCCTGCACAGCGCGGCAGGCACTGGGGGACCTCGGGGCCGGGCCCTGCACAGCGCAGCAGGCACTGGGGGGCCTCGGGGCTGGGCCCTGCACAGCGCGGCAGGGCGAGGCGGGACCCCGGGGCTGGGCCCTGCACAGCGCGGCAGGCACTGGGGGACCTCGGGGCTGGGCCCTGCACAGCGCGGCAGGGCGAGGCGGGACCTCGGGGCTGGGCCCTGCACAGCGCGGCAGGCACTGGGGGACCTCGGGGCTGGGCCCTGCACAGCGCGGCAGGCACTGGGGGACCTCGGGGCCGGGCCCTGCACAGCGCGGCAGGCACTGGGGGACCTCGGGGCCGGGCCCTGCACAGCGCGGCAGGCACTGGGGGACCTCGGGGCCGGGCCCTGCACAGCGCGGCAGGCACTGGGGGACCTCGGGGCTGGGCCCTGCACAGCGCGGCAGGCACTGGGGGACCTCGGGGCTGGGCCCTGCACAGCGCGGCAGGGCGAGGCGGGACCTCGGGGCTGGGCCCTGCACAGCGCGGCAGGGCGAGGCGGGACCTCGGGGCCGGGCCCTGCACAGCGCGGCAGGCACTGGGGGACCTCGGGGCCGGGCCCTGCACAGCGCGGCAGGGCGAGGCGGGACCTCGGGGCTGGGCCCTGCACAGCGCGGCAGGCACTGGGGGACCTCGGGCTGGGCCCTGCACAGCGCGGCAGGGCGAGGCGGGACCTCGGGGCCGGGCCCTGCACAGCGCAGCAGGCACTGGGGGACCTCGGGCTGGGCCCTGCACAGCGCAGCAGGCACTGGGGGACCTCGGGGCCGGGCCCTGCACAGCGCAGCAGGGCGAGGCGGGACCTCGGGGCCGGGCCCTGCACAGCGCGGCAGGGCGAGGCGGGACCTCGGGGCCGGGCCCTGCACAGCGCAGCAGGCACTGGGGGACCTCGGGCTGGGCCCTGCACAGCGCAGCAGGCACTGGGGGACCTCGGGCTGGGCCCTGCACAGCGCAGCAGGCACTGGGGGGCCTCGGGGCCGGGCCCTGCACAGCGCAGCAGGCACTGGGGGACCTCGGGCTGGGCCCTGCACAGCGCAGCAGGCACTGGGGGGCCTCGGGGCCGGGCCCTGCACAGCGCAGCAGGCACTGGGGGACCTCGGGGCTGGGCCCTGCACAGCGCAGCAGGCACTGGGGGACCTCGGGGCTGGGCCCTGCACAGCGCAGCAGGCACTGGGGGACCTCGGGGCTGGGCCCTGCACAGCGCAGCAGGCACTGGGGGACCTCGGGGCTGGGCCCTGCACAGCGCAGCAGGGCGAGGCAGGACCGGCCTCACTGACTGAGGCAGCCCCACTTCCTGACTGTGAAAACGGGGGACTCACAGTCACTGAGGTTAAGGTTTTAAATGGCGAGTGACTGTTGACCACAGGGAACGTTTCAGGGAAACTCAGGGAAAAGCTGACCTGCTACACAGCGCCCGGGGCTAAGGCAGGGTGAGGAGGCCAGTGGGCGGCTGGGTGGTAACGGGCCTGGCCTATGTCCTCTTTTCCTTTTGGGGGACCTTTCCTTCCCTTGTCTCGGGGTCTATGTGATCCTAGGGAGGCTGACCCCCTCATACCCATCCCGCTGCGGTCAAGGCCTGGCCAATCACAGCCATCCCCGGGTTTCTGGGAGAACTTTGGGCGAAGAGAGTTTATTTTCTCTGCTGAGCGTTGGGGGGGGGGGGTGAAGCTCGGGTTCTAAGGTCGCTGCCAAGGCAGGTCCAAGTGCAGAAGGACAAGGACACAGGAGGGCAGAGGCAAGGGGATGGGGTGAAGTGGGGAGCGAGAGAACTGGAGACAGGCAGAGAACCCAGAGGGACAGAAGGACAGAGAACTCGCAGACGGAGAGACTGATGCACGGGCGCCTACCGGCCCCCGGGGCTACACCCCCTCAGACTCCCAAGTTACAGAAGCCGTTTCATTCCCTGAGCCGCGGGAGACCCCACGCGTGTCGTTTCCAACACCACCCACCTCTGTGTTGTTCCCGTACCACCACACGTAAGTGAGGGTGCCCACTTGGCTGGGCCACAGCACGGCCGTCGCGTTGACCTCCTTGTTCTTGGTGGTGACAAAAGGAAGGGACAGGTGCACGTGCTCCAGGGGACCTGAGGCACGAGAGAAAAGAGAGGCAGAGAGAGGGAAGAGCTTTCTGGATCCCGCCTTCCTGACTCCGACTCAGTCAGCAGCCAGCGGTTCTGAGAAACCCACGACTGTGTTCTGTTCACTATTCTCCATGCAGTGAGGAACAAAACCAAGATTTTTCCAGGGGACTGACCCGGTAGCAGGAAGTCAATCGAGACAGCTTTTTGCTCTCACCACCCACATCCATATCGGAAGGTACTGATTGGGTTTCATAAATATCCCATTTAGGCCCTGGCCATTTGGCTCAGTGGTAGAGCGTCGGCCTGGCGTGCAGGAGTCCCAGGTTCGATTCCCGGGCAGGGCACACAGGAGAAGCGCCCATTTGCTTCTCCACCCCCTCCCCTCCTTCCTCTCTGTCTCTCTCTTCCCCTCCCACAGCCGAGGCTCCACGGCTCGGGCGCTGGGGATGGCTCCTTGGCCTCTGCCCCAGGTGCTAGAGTGGCTCTGGTCGCAACAGAGCGATGCCCCGGAGGGGCAGAGCATCGCCCCCTGGTGGGCAGAGCGTCGCCCCCTGGTGGGCGTGCCGGGTGGATCCCGGTCGGGCGCATGCGGGAGTCTGACTGTCTCTCCCCGTTTCCAGCTTCGGAAAAATACAAAAAATAAATAAAATTAAAAAAAAATATATCCCATTTAGAGCTCTTCTTGCCCAACCCCCTCCTGCCCTGGTTCATACACCGCACAGCCCCCGCAGCCGGACGTTCCTACTTTCTTACAGATATCCCTGTTCTAACCCGTGCTATCCCATCCCTACGATCCAGCTGCCGCTTTACGTGCTCAGTGCCCACCTCCCTCAATAGTACACAAGCTCCACCAAGTGCCAGGTGTCCCAGTGCCTGGGAGAAAATATGTGCTCCAGGGCGAGGGGACAGCAAGCCTTCGGACCATGAGGGGGAGGTGGCTCTCCATGGCTGAGGAATAGCAAGAAAACCCAAAGAGCTGCATTGCAGAGATGGGGGAGGGCGTAGGAGCCGATGAGATATAGGAGGTATTCAGGACACGTAGCACACTGGCCTTGCAGGCCCTGAAATATGTATGTACGTGTGTGTTTGCGTAACTTCACTCTTGCATGCATGTACAGTATACATTCATGGTGATGACTGGGCACCTTCTTGCCCTCCAAATTGTTCTGAGGGAGATTTTCCTAGAAAGCCAACTTGATCACGCTATTCACTTGCTCGGATTAAAATTCGCATTACCTAATGACAACACCAATGATGGCTAACACCTATTGATCTAAAGTTCGTGAGACAGAGAACACCGGCTGCAAACTTTTGGAGGATAAGAGCCCTTCACACATAAATAAGGCTAGCATGGTTTCTGAGCCGTAGCGGATACTTGAACATTCTCTGGGTCACAAGTGATATGACTTCTGTCTCTGCTTTTGTCCCTGCTTCTCTCTCTTCATAGAATGTGAGGCTCCATGACCAGCATACCGACCAGAATTGATTTTCTGGCTTATAAGCCGTATGATAGAAAGTAGTCACAGTCAGAACGGTTCAATGTGGTACTAAAAGGGCAGCGTTGCTGAGTGACGGCCGTGGACCACACAGCCTGCTAATGACTGTTTATTCACATTTAATCCTCCCAGCAACACAGTGAAGCAGACACTAATATTGTACCCATCTAGAGATGAAGAAACAGAGAGAGGTGACCTTCCTCGATGCCAGGGTGGAGACTAAAGCAGCCTGACTTCAGACCCCACTCTCTGGCCAGCTGAAAATGGGCACATTTCAACAAAAGAGCTATTACAGGTCACCCCTTACTGGTGACTTGAGTGGGATCCAGGCACTGGGAAGTGAACTACATGCGTACTCCCCTGCACTGCATGGCTCTTGCTCTGTCCCCTGTTGGCTCTGGCAGGCCATGCCTTGTCCCAACCCAAGACCTTTTGACACTTTTCATATGGCACCTGTCAGCCTTCAAGTCTCAGTTCCAGGGTCCCCTTGTGTGTGACAGTTCTCCAGACTCCTCAGAGCTGAGTTAAACGAATCCATTAAAATGTAAGAACTTGATTGGCTCTTCACTCCATTCTACAATAGAAGGGGTCCTTTTCTTGGTCTCTGTCACATAGGAACATTTAAGAAGTTTTTTAGTGTCAGACCATCAAAGTAAGACTGATGCCGGTGTATCCTAATAATGACAAGAACTGAATCATGCTACTGAGATATGGTCAGTCATTCATTTCAATGGTTTTTGGTCCAGTGTCAGGCATCTTTCCAGGGGACACCTGGCACTGGATGGAGCTCAAGTATTATTGAGGGCGGGAGGCATGGGGTAGGTGAGGGAGTGCTGTTTTGGACAGGCTGGTCAAAGAAGGTTTCTCTGGAGAGGAAATGATAATTGGGCAGCGACCTGACTACAGTACCCGGGACACTGAGTATCTGTGTGCGATGCTCAGGCTTGGGTGGAGTAAAATCCCAGACGGGAGGGAGGTTTGCTGTCATGTCTGAGGAATGGCAGGAGAGGGCTGCAGTGCAGAGATGGAGGGAGGGACTGGTGGCCTGTGACACCTGAGAGGCATTCAGGACATGCTGCGTGTCAGCCTCAGAGGCCCTGAAGTATGTACATGAGTGTCCGCATGAAGCCATTTCTGCATGCTTATACATTATACATTCATCTACATGTGTGCAATTTAGCGTTCAGATTCCCACATCCTCTTGTGTTCATCTCCTTATATGTTTAATATGCCTAGTGCCTGTTGCCTCAAAGCGTACCCTTTAAGCATCTTTTTTCTGCACAGAGGGTGTGGTCTGCCCTAACAGAACCGCAGAAGTGAACCTCCCGCCCCTGGAGGACCCTGCTGGCGGGCTGCACCAAGCCCAGGGCTGAACTAACAAGCGGATGCTTCTTCATCAGACAAGTGCCTGCAATGCCCAAAAGGAACGGCAGGTGGCACTGCATCACTCCATATGAATCTTCCTGGTAAGGTGGCTGAGAGGACTGCAGAATTACTTGTGTGAGTGAGGTTTCTCTGCTCTTTTCTTGTGCTGCAGGACACAGCTGATGTTTGTGAGACTGAATACCGTGTGTGTGTGTGTGTGTGTGTGTGTGTGTGTGTGTGTGTGTGTGTGTGTGTGTTTACACTCCTGCACTGGTTGTTCTGGCCTGCCTATAACATGTGTTCTGGAGACCTTCTCTGACCACCAAATCAAGTATTCTGTATGCATCATACTGCTATTTGTCTGAAAAGTGTAAAAACTCACTAAAAGAAACAAAAGCATCAAGTATAAAGATGAGATCCTCAAACAGGGCTCCTCACACTTCAGTTGTATAAGGACCATTCTAATTTGTTCAGATCAGATGGTGGTGCCACTTTCAGGAGTTCTAATTCAGAAGGTCCAGGACACGACATTTTTGTCATGTAATTTTTGGGCAGGTGGCTCATTAAACCATACTTTCCAAAACCCAAGTATGGCATTTGCTGGCTAAAATAATGATCGTGTGAAAAGTTGCAAAGCTACGCAGGACTCAGGAAACTGATCCCTTTACCCTAAGATGGGGACAGAAAGACATCTGCAAATTGCATCTCTGTAAGGAGGCAGCTGAAGAGAAATGTCTGGAAAGGACTAGAAAATCCACTTCATTTTTTTTTACCTTTCATACTGCAAATCTGCAGTTTTCAGTGATTTTTTTTTTTTTTCTGTAAGACTGGCTTAGACAGAGCCGCTTTCTGAGCAGAAATCTGCTTGTCCTCTAAATTCCCTGTCCCATCCAAGGCAGCACTGGCTGCACCGTGGGAGGTGTCTCATTAGTTTGCAAACAAGCAGAGCACAGTGAATACCTTCCCCAAGGAGTTTCCAACTGTCAGGCTACAACAGATTACCCAGCCGCCCGGTGAGAGCCGCAGGCCCACCGCAGGAAACACTGGAGCAGGAACATCAGCTCCATTTGTTTCTAATGACCTTTGCAAACCTGCATTAAAAAGCCTCTGATTTGGAATCAAAGCACCATTCTGAACTGGAAAGTGGAGGGAGTGTGTTTAAGGCAGGCAGTGGGGGCGGGGGGGGGGGGTACTGGGGGGAGGAGCTGGGTGAGAGGGCAGAGGGCACGTCTGGCATGCTGAGCTAAGAATCCCTGCTCAGAGCCTAAGTCCCCGTGCACATGCTGCTCTGTGATCACTGAAAATCAAGCTTTGCTAGTTGACAGGGCCCAGAATATTATGCTCAACAGAATCTTTCAGAAGCAAAATATGCATTTTCCAGGTGACAGAGAAAAATTTCAGCTCAAAGAAATGGAGTACCAGGCCAGGAGTTCAGGCCAGCATGTGGGACCTTCCAACTCCCAATTCGGCTTTTGGTTTTGATTTTTTTTTTTTTTTTTTGCTAAATGCCACCTTGCCCAACTTTATCCTGGCATATAACACCGAAAATTGCCATGATACCTGTCGGGCAGATAAGATATATTTTGCTCACCCTGTTAAAGATGGCCACTGCCCACATGGGGCCGCTGAATGCCCTTCATGCTTAGAAGGGGCGTAGTTATGCTAATTTGTGTTGAAGGAGGGCTTTCTCACCAAAGATTTTATTTATTTATTATTATTATTATTATTATTATTATTTTGTATTTTTCTGAAGCTGGAAACAGGGAGGCAGTCAGACAGACTCCTGCATGTGCCCAACTGGGATATACCCGGCACGCCCACCAGGGGGCAATGCTCTGCCCATCCGGGGCGTCGCTCTGTTGCAACCAGAGCCACTCTAGTGCCTGGGGCAGAGGCCAAGGAGCCATCCCCAGCGCCCTGGCCATCTTTTGCTCCAATGGAGCCTCAGCTGAGGGAGGGGAAGAGAGAGACAGAGAGGAAAGAGAGGGGGAGGGGTGGAGAAGCAGATGGGCGCCTCTCCTGTGTGCCCTGGCCAGGATCGAACCGGGACTCCTGCACGTCAGGCCAATGCTCTACCACTGAGCACACCGGCCAGGGCCCAAAGGTTTTAAAAAGAGGAGCTAGGAGGCCTTTTTGGGGGAGAGTGGCCACTTCTCTTAGGGAGGAGGAGCCCAGGCTGGAGCAGGGCAGGGAAGCCAGGTGGAGGAGGTAGCAGCCAGTTCTTGGAGGAGAAGGAGATGGGGAACAGAGGTGAATAAGGCTGGTGAGGTGGAAGCCTTTTATTCTAGGAAACTCGGATAAGTCAGTAGCTTTGTGAGCCTGAATGAGTGGGTTTTGGAGCCCAGTGTATTTGTTGTTACTCGCTTGCCAAGTGCGAGTCTAGATTAAAGGAAAATGGACCACCAATTTTTGGCTCTGTTGCTTCATTACCATTGGTCCGAATCAAACCTGAACCTGCATTGGCCAGGTGGCTTTGATGGTGGCTGCGAATACGAGCTTTACAATACCCTTCAGGTTTGAGATTTGGGGATGTGTGAATCCATCATGGTCTTGTTCTGACTTCCTGTTAGCTTCAACGTGTCACAGTACTTCTCTAATCTTTCATTTTTCCACCTGAAAAAATGAGCCTGTGTTGTCGGTGTTGCCTTCCTGGTTGAGGTGTCCGGACAGCAAGGAGTCCGTGTACCTCGTAACACAGAGTGGGTCATTTAGGGGAGGAGCACCAAAGAACGTGCTGAAACTGCTCTTGTCGTGGGTTTTGGGTGTACATGAATTCACAGAAGTTTTAAAATAATCCTCTTTAACGTAGTGAGTACAAAAGAATTCATTCTGGTCCCCAAGGCCAGGCCTAGAAAGGGCTTCCGTTATATGAGGCATGCTTTTCTAACCACTTAACCCAAACTGAGTGTAACAAAATTAAAATCACAACATAAAACTTTCCATTACAAATCATCTTCCACTATGGTTAAGGTTAAATCGTCAAATAGGTAAGCCACTCAACTAGACTAATGAGACAAAATTTAAAAAAAAAAAGAAAAAGAAATTGCAAGTGATCAAAGAAGTTCATTTCTCTTAGAAGTTGTGGCTTTAGCAACCTTGAATCTTGAGCAGAGACAAACTCTGTGCTGCTTTTCCTTCCCAGGATTCAGTAAACCCTGGGCGTAGGCTGAGCTAGGAAGGCACCTCCCCGGATTAGGATCATTGTAAAGGGTGAGAGAGAAGCCACAAGGCGTTCTTCCTCTATGAGATATCCCGAAAATGGAGACAAAACACTGCTGCTGAATTTGAAATCAGTATTTACATGTGGTCGGAGGGTGGTAGATGTTTAATACATATATGGGTAATAGACTAAAATGACTGTGATTCTTAAGGAAAGCGGCTAACAAAAACCGCCCTTATAGAACTGCGGCCATTAATAGGCTCCCAGGGAGGCAGCCAGGTGCAGCAGATGCACTGTCTTTGGTTGCAATGTTGTTTCAATAACTAGTGTTTGTGATGCATTTATGAAAGTGTTGTAATTACTGCTATGATATCATCATGAGATTATTTCTTAGTATGAGGCAACTCCAGAAAGTCTACCCAGGACAGTTTTAAGGGTGGCACTCAACAAGAAGGGAGCCTCTTAACAAGTGCCTTGAACCTACGTAGTCGTATAGAACATGCACTCCTAATTTAAATGCTCGTGTTACTTCAGGATGATATGCAAACATGTTGAGGGAGGCGGAGGAGGCTGATGGAGATGTAGACCCTCGAAATCCAAGGCACTGTTGGCTGTGACCATAACTTCAATGATCGAGAGCTGGAACCTGAGACGACAGGTAGGCCTGAGTCTGAAACCTGGCTCTGTCACGGAGTAGGTCTGCAACTTCAAATAGGTTTTTTTTTTTTAAGCTCTTGGGACCTCACTGTTCTTTGAAAGTAGCATTTCCAATAGTGCCCACTTCAGAGGGTTGTTCTGAGGATGCAGAGTTTACACACAAAGAGCCTGGTTCGCACAAAGCCTGGCACACAGTAGGAATGAAACGTTTTTAACTGAAAAGGGGAAGATGCAGTTGACCAACTGGGAACCTGGTAAAGCTGTTTAAACCCAAAGAAGGTGGAGTGTTGCTTCAAAGAACCTCTGTCCCGAGTGTACGGGAGATAAAGATCAAGAGTTGCTGAGACAGCAGGTTCCGCAGGAGCCAAACGGTCTCTTGGGGACCCTGAAAGGGCATATCCTCCCACTGGACCAAGCAGCTTACAAAATATTTTAGTTAGCGCATTCTGCACTCGGCTTGGTTCGATAGGCAAGGGGCGGGTGAGAAGCATGGAATATTGCCCAGGCTTAATACTCTTGGCCAGAACTTGGATTTTATTTGAACATGCCCGGTGCTTGCTTTCAAACCTTTCTGACTCTCCCTCTAAAAAAGAGGACAAATTCATATTTAGTCAAACAGCTTAGCCAGTTGCTCAGGCCCAGCCCAGATGTGGCGATTGCATCTCAGGTGTGTAGGTCCCCGGGCGAGGTATAGGAAATACAATGAAGGTTTGGAAAGAAACCAGAGGCCAAGATGATTCAAATCCTACTGCCTGAATTTCTTCTTACTCTCTCCTCACTTGGCTCTCTTGTTCTCCTTGCCCCTCCTGCTAAAAAGTCCCTAACAAGTAAGCTTCTTCCAGAGATGAAATTTTGGGTGATATTTGAAAAGGAGACCCAATATTTAAATCATGTCATAAATCAACAACGGTAATAACATACAAGTTACATGTAAGTACAGGACGGCGCTGTCAGACCCGAGGCTGTTGTCCACCTGCACGGTCACTCGGAAAATGCCCACATTGTGATAGACGTGCTTAATCCCGTCTTCCATGGAGCTGAGGTTGACGTAAGACACTGCAATGCCATCGCCGAAGTCCACCTGGATGAATGTCCTCTGAACGTCACCCTGAAAGACAGCCCGACATCAGGGGAAAGGGAGTCTACGCTTGGCTGGGTCTGCTCTGGGGGCGGGGCTGGTCCTGCTGGCTGGCTCAGGGACAATGGCAGCTGGGAGGATCTGTCTGTGTTTGACAGAATCCCTGTGACAGTCTTTGGCAGACAGGTGCTTACTAAGATGGATGTTCTCCAGTTCTGAAGGGCACTGACTACCAAAAGTTTCCAGGTTGGAAAAATTAAGTGTTTGATTATCAGCTCCAATTTGATATTCAATTCCTCTGAAGGCTTTGCTTATTGTCTTATCCATGTCAATAAAAAAATGGTGTCCGTAGTTTTAAATATTCCGCCTACCTGACATGGTTACAGACCACTTCCTATGTGTTCACAACCCCTGAATCCCTTTTTATTTTATTATTTTTAATTTCTGCAGATACTTTACCTTGCCTTCTGCCTGATACGACATTAGGCTCAGCCCTATTATTAAGATAACGATGGTTAATTCTTTAATACTTCAGCATTTTTTTTACTTCTAAAGTCATTTTGTTCATCATGGAATCCTAGTCTGGAAAGGAAAGCAAGCATTGTTCATCCATCTTACAGTTGAAGATGCTTTAGTCAAGAAAGGTTTTAGCCCTGGCCGGTTGGCTCAGTGGTAGAGTGCTGGCCCGGTGTGTGGATGTCCGGGTTTGATTACTGGTCAGGGCACAGAGGAGAAGCGCCCATCTGCTTCTCCATGCTTCCCCCTCTCTTTTCTCTCTATCTCTCTCTTCCCCTCCCGTAGCCAAGGCTCCATTGGAGCAAAGTTGGCTGGGGAGCTGAGGATGGCTCCACGGCCTCTGCTTCATGTGCTGGAATGGCTCTGGTTGCAGCAGAGCAATGCCCCAGATGGGCAGAGCATCGCCCCCTGGTGGGCAAGCCGGGTGGGTCCCGGTCAGGCACATGTGGGAGTCTGTCTGACTGCCTCCCCGCTTCTAACTTAGAAAAAATACAAAAATACAAAAAAAAGAAAGGTTTTAATCATTCCCTCAAGGTTAACAAAGCTCATTAGCCACAGTCCTGGGATTCAGGCTCATCTCTCTGGGGTTGTGTTTCATTCATTATTTGTGGGTAAAGAATTGACGGCTTCTGCAGGCTTGAACCTCAGCATGCCAGTCACAAGCTACCTTATTTCATGCATGTCATTCAGCCCCATTTGGTCTAAAGAAACGGGCACAACACCTTCCTGTGTTGACTCTAAGACTCATTCTAAAAGACATGTCACAGGATTCTAAATTTTCTCCAGGTAAGCAGGAGAAGATAACGTCTTATGTATAAAATCCCAGACCTGTTAAGAAAAAAAAAAGACCTTTGGAATTATGGTCAAGATTCTTCAGGAACAAAGGTTTTTGGATCCAACTGACAAACACAGTTCCCACCACGCACAACCTATACTTTAATATACTTTATTTGTTAGCTTTTCTCATTTTCGGGGGGGCAAGGGAACCTTTGAACTAGAAATGTATTTTCGATTAAGTTAGGTTCATATGGTATCATATTTTTTGAAAAGGCCACATTTAAAATGCTGACATTTAAAAGATTAATTCACAGGGAAAGGAAAAGCAGTTCAAATCCTATGAACGTGTGTGACCTACTCTTCTGATCTGCGCTGGGCCAAGCATTGTGGGGGAGGGGCACACAACACTCCCTCCCAGTACGGACATGGGCAAACATTCTTTCTTAGGGAGGGAATAAAACTTCATTCAAAACTACAACATAGGCCTGACCGGGCAGTGGCTCAGTGGATAGAGCATCGGACTGGGATGTGTAGGACCCAGGTTCAACACCCCAAGGTCACTGGCTTGAGTGTGGGTTCATCTGGTTTGAGCAAAGCTCACCAGCTTAGACTCAAGGTCACTGGCTCGAGCAAGGGGTCAGTAAGTCTGCTGTAGCCCCCTGGTCAAGGCACATATGAGAAAGCAATCAATGAACAACTAAGGTGTCGCAACAAAAAACTGATGATTGGTGCTACTCATCTCTCTCTCTGTTCCTGTCTGTCTGTCCCTATCTATCCCTCTCTCTGACTCTCTCTCTCTCTGTAAAAACAAAAAACAATCCCCCCAAAAAAAACTACAACACAAATGTTTACAAGCCTCAACATGGTGCAATTCGCTGAATTTCCTTCACTAATAAATAGAAATGTCAACCATTCTTGCTGACTTGTCCTTCATTTGGAAAACCAACTTGGACTGATCAGTTTCTCATTCTCTTTCTCGTTAGTTTCTGCTCCCATGTTTCTCAGATTTTCAACAGAGTTGCTTCCAGCGAACACTAGAAAAAGAGCTCACCTTTTATTCTACTGACATTAAATGGGACAAGTATCTTGGGGAAATACCAGGAGGATCTCGAGTTAACTATGGAATAAAACAGGCAATATCACTTCTGAGAAGGAGAGAGAGAGTTAGGGTTCCTTGTGGGGCCAGAGTAGACATCAGGACATCACCATTTGCAAGAGGACTAAGGAAACAACTGCACCATTGACAAGGTTCTCTATGGAAAGTCTAGGTGAAAGGAGGGAGCTACACGGTATTTGGACCAGTGCATCAGTCGAGTTGCCATACAGAAGAGTCAAGCTTTTAGAGTACTAGGTCAGGTACTAAGGGTGTGTGTGTGTGTGTGTGTGTGTGTGTGTGTGTGTGTGTGTCTTACTGCACACCTGAGACCCCTTGTAGGCAAATGCATGTAATCCCCCAAACAATGTGAGACCCATAGGGCCTGCTGATGTGGTACTCCATACTAGGATGCAAGAGCATCAAGGGGCCGAATCTGACAGCTGACAGAAGCATATTTCATCCCTGCTCAATTGCAACAAACTGGATCCATGCCTTTGCCTTCAGTGGCTCTCAAGGGCTTGGTAAACAAAATACGACTATTACTTTGTAACTTTGGGGCCCACTTGACATCAGCTCTGAATTGCTTCAATTATGATTACAATCTGAAGTGGGGATGCCAGCTCCTTTCAGAGAATAAGAAACAGGACAAAGGGAACATTGCCAAAGTCCTAGATCTCCATTTGATTAGACAAGCTGACCTGGCTTTAAATGGCTCTGTGGTCAGTCATTCATCCATCCAACCAACTAACCATGCATCTATCCAACCAACCAACAAACCACCCACCCACCCAACTCACAGATATTTATTGAGTGTCTATCTTTTGTCAGACACTAAATAAGAAAAAGAATTATAACCAACCAACAAAACAGATGTGACCTGGGTTTTCATGAGCATACAGACTACTAGTGAGACAATTTATGAGATTGTTAAATAAACAATCTCATAAAGAAATAAAAAGTATTAATAGGGGTAATATGAAGGAGAGTACATAGCAATGAAGATCTGATATGATTGAGGTCAAAGGAAGTTTCCCAGAAGAAGTGATATCTGAGCAGAGAAGGCCTAAAGAAAGAAATTAACCAAACAAAGGACATGAGTGAAGGCAATGGAGGTGAGGAGTCTATGCAAAGGAAACAGATATGCAAGGGCCCTGTGGCAGAAGTGGGTGGTACAGGTAAAGGAGGCTGAAGATATAGATACAGTAGGACTAAGCTATTGAATGAGACTGAATGGGAGAAAACAATAATATTTTAGGACTTGTGGGGCAAGTTTCTAATATTATCTTTCTCCTAAGAGCAGTAAGAAGCCATTAAAGTGGTTTAAGTGGGGATTCAGGGAATAATGGCATGATGGTATTTTTAATTCAAAAAGATCACTCTGGACAAAAAACAGCTGATGCCAACCCAAAAAGACCTAGAAATAACACAACTAAAAATTGGAGGCAGACAACACCAACCCTAGACTTAGCCAGATCTACAAACAAGGCACCCAAACAAAGAGGGTATACACAGACAAAATGGGAAGACAGAGAAGTGCAATCCAAATGAATCAACAAGAGGAACCCCAGAAAATGAACTGAGTGAGATGGAAATAAGCAAACTACTAGATACAGAGTTTAAAATAATGATTATTAGAATGCTGAAAGATCTTAGAACAACAATGGATAGACACAATGAGCACATAAATAAAAAGATAACAAGCATCAAAAAGGACATTGAAATAATAAAGAAGAACCAGTCAGAAATGATAAATATAATATCAGAAATGAAGACTACACTAGAAGCAATTAAAAGCAGGCTGGATGAAGCAGAGGATTAAATCAGCAATTTAGAAGACAAGATAAATGAAAACATGGAAGCAAAGCAGCAAAAAGAAATGATGCTGAAAAAATCTGAGGAAACTATAAGAGAACTCTGTGACAACCTAAAGAGAAACAACATCTGCATCATAGGGGTTGCTGAAGAAGAAGAGAAAGAACAAGAGATAGAGACCTTGTTCAATGAAATCATAGCTGAAAACTTCCCTAAATTGATGCAGGAAAAAGTCACACAAGTTCAAGAAGCACAGAGAACTCCATTAAAGAGAAACCCAAAGAAATCTACACCAAGACATATCATAATTAAAATACCAAAGCTAAGAGATAAAGAGAAAATATTAAGAGCTGCTTGAGAAAAAAAGGCTATCACCTACAAAGGAGCCCCCATAAGGATGACATCCGACTTCTCAACAGAAACACTTGAGGCCAGAAAGGAATGGCAAGAAATATTCAAAGTAATGCAGAACAAGAGCCTTCAACCAAGACTTCTTTATCCAGCAAGGCTATCATTTAAAATTGAAGGAGAGGCCCTGGCCAGTTGGCTCAGTGGTAGAGCATCGGCCTGGCATGCAGGAGTCCCGGGTTCGATTCCCGGCCAGGGCACACAGGAGAAGCGCCCATCTGCTTCTTCACCCCTCCCCCTCTCCTTCCTCTCTGTCTCTCTTCCCCTCCCACAACTGAGGCTCCATTGGAGCAAAGTTGGCCTGGGCACTGCGGATGGCTCTGTAGCCTCTGCCTCAGGCGCTAGAGTGGCTCTGGTTGCAACAGAGTGACACCCCAGATGGGCAAAGCGTCACCCCCTGGTGGGTGTGCCGGGTGGATCCCGGTCGGGCGCATGCGGGAGTCTGTCTGACTGCCTCCCCGTTTCTGGCTTCATAAAAATACAAAGAAAAATAATAAATAAATAAAAAATAAAATAAAATTGAAGAAGAAATAAAAAGCTTCTCAGACAAAAAAAAAAAAAACTCAAGGAATTCATTACAACCAAACCAATGCTGCAAGAAATGTTAAGGAGCCTGTTGTAAACAGAACAAAAAGGGAAAAGAATATAGTAAAAGGGGAATATAGATTTAAAGAATAAAATGGCAATAAACAACTACATATCAATAATAACCTTAAATGTAAATGGATTAAATGATCCAATCAAAAGACATACGGTAGCTGCATGGATAAGAAAACACGACCCATACATAGGCTGTCTACAAGAGACACAGCTCAAAACAAAAGATGCACATAGACTGAAGGTAAAAGGATGGAAAAAAAGAGATCACTCTGGCTACAATACAGAGGATGAATTAGGAAGAGGCTAAGTATTCTGGGAATCCAATGAGGGGAGTTCAGGGCAGATGATGGTGTACTGAAATATGAGTTGCAAAGAGAAAATTACACACACCTTCTTGTTAAATTAACTCCCATAGTTTATTAGTTGTGAATGAATCTCAGCCTTTGATGTCAGCATCTCTATAGTAATGAAAAAAACATAAAACACTGATGTCCAGCTATCACCCCAGATCCAGCTGCTGGCTCAGGGCTTTTGGGGCGGACGCTCGGCCCTGCCATGATCTGAGAAGGTCTGTAGTTGGTGCTGGGCCACACCAGTGGTTGAGGCCCTTGAGCTTGGTTCTTGAACATTAGACTTTCTTGTGATTGAATATCTCTGAAGATGAATACAGTACAGCAGTGGTCCCCAACCCCCAGGCTGTGGATCAGTACCGGTCCATGGGCCATTTGGTACTGGTCCGCAGAGAAAGAATAAATAACTTACATTATTTCCGTTTTATTTATATTTAAGTCTGAATGATGTTTTATTTTTAAAAAATGACCAGATTCCCTCTGTTACATCCGTCTAAGACTCACTCTTAATGCTTGTTTCGTAAGTTCAACAATTATATCTAAAAATACCACAGTTTTTTCGCCGGTCACATAATTTTATTTTGTGCATTTATCCGTCCCACCCTAAAGGCCAGTCCATGAAAATACTTTTTGACATTAAACCAAAAAAGGTTGGGGACCACTGCAGTATAGGACAAGCTGGGGCCATCCTTTTACTTTAGTCTGATGGTCAAATTTTCCCAGGATGTTTCAGGATGGCCATTGCTAAGCACGCATCAATAAAGCCAGGAATAAAGACCCAAACCCATTGTTAGTGACTGGTCCATAATCACAAACAAAAGATCCACAATACACGCTCACTTCTCAAGGAAAACAAGTTGCTGGTGGGAGATGAGGGCCATTAGTGTAAACTTCTAAGGGCTGAGGTGTATTCCTAATGACTGTATCTTCGGTACCAGTACCTAATACAGAGCTCACAGATGATTCTTTTTTTTTTTTCCCCGCTCAATACATTTTGAATACTGTGCATAGCTAATGTGCTTGTTCATCAAAGTGTCTTCTTGTGTGTCACCTCATTTGGCTATTAGGAATTCCGGGACACAGCAAGGACAGATGTCATTTTCATTTGATATACCAGAAAGCACTGGGTCACAGACAGAATAAAAGAGATGCCTAAGCCCTGGCCGGTTGGCTCAGTGGTAGAGCGTCGGCCTGGCGTGCGGGGGACCCGGGTTCGATTCCCGGCCAGGGCACATAGGAGAAGCGCCCATTTGCTTCTCCACCCCCACCCCCTCCTTCCTCTCTGTCTCTCTCTTCCCCTCCCGCAGCCGAGGCTCCATTGGAGCAAAGATGGCCCGGGCGCTGGGAATGGCTCCTTGGCTGCTGCCCCAGGCACTAGAGTGGCTCTGGTCGCGGCAGAGCGACGTCCCGGAGGCCCCCTGGTGGGCAGAGCATCGCCCCCTGGTGGGCGTGCCGGGTGGATCCTGGTCAGGCGCATGCGGGAGTCTGTCTGGCTGTCTCTCCCCGTTTCCAGCTTCAGAAAAAAAAAAAAAGAGATGCCTAAAACCCCGCAGCTACAGAGACGTAAGAAGGGGTTTAAGATGAACTGTGATTTAACTTTACCCACGAGGCTCAGCCCGAGCTGAACTCCTTTAATTGAAAGCTACTTGTAATACCTTTCTTGTTAGACTCTACTCCTGGCCTTGTCTCTTTGCCCCTCTGACAGCATTTTTGCTTTCAAGTGGAAAGATGGGCTGTCAGAACTCCATATGCCATTCATATTTTTTATTTTTTGAGAATTTTTATAAGAGTTTATGTGAGCCAAACTGGTAACGATTGCCAGGAAGCAAGATCTCCAATGCCTCCTCCGTACACCATTCTTATGTCTTCCCTGTGGGGAGTGGTGTCACGTTCAAGCCGTAAAGAAGACAGAGAATACGGGAAACAATTGGTATTTGGAATTAGTAGTCAGGAAAACCTGGTGTGAAACTGAGAGTAAATTTAATCAAATCAATCACAAGCTGTTGTTTCTGAAAGAGAGGCGAGGCATGCAAATACCGAGACTGTCACATAAAATTCTTTAGCCCATTTCGTCGCATGCCCTAATATAGATACGGAACTGAGGACATTAGCTCAAAAGAAGTGCCCAAGAAAGGCACACAAGCCAAATGAAATCCTCTGAGGATTCTCTGAGGGCACCGTTGACTGCATAATAGGAAAACAAATATATCAAAACGGCTACAATGAAGCCAAGATTAACCTGAGGCATGAAAGGTGTGTGAACCTATCAGTGCCTGCCACTTGACTTCAGAGAAAAATGGGAAAATAAATGATAGTCGCTCCACATGGAAAACTTCCGACCCGAATGAGATTCCAAGACGCCCCCCACGGCCTCAGAGATCCACTGGGGGTAGACTCTGGGCCAGGGGTCCCCAAACTTTTTACACAGGGGGCCAGTTCACTGTCCCTCAGACCGTTGGAGGGCCGGACTATAAAGAAAACTATGAACAAATCCCTATGCACACTGCACATATCTTATTTTAAAGTAAAAAAAAAAAAACAGAACGGGAACAAATACAATATTTTAAATAAAGAACAAGTAAATTTAAATCAACAAACTGACCAGTATTTCAATGGGAACTATGCTCCTCTCACTGACCACCAATGAAAGAGGTGCCCCTTCCGGAAGTGCGGCGGGGGCCGGATAAATGGCCTCAGGGGGCTGCATGCGGCTCGCGGGCTGTAGTTTGGGGACCCCTGCTCTGGGCTCAGATGTCAGAGCCTGGTCCCTGCAGAGCTGGGGGTGTGGTGACTCCAGCATCACCAAAATTCAGTCTTGAAAGGGACCTGAGAGTATATGCAGAAATAACTACAAATGTAGAGAAATGACTATAGTAAAACCTGCATTTGTGAAAAGAAAAAAGCAACAATCTAGCCGTATATGCAGTCTAAGCCTGTGTGTGTTGTCCAGGGAAAGGTGCCCGCAGACACAGCCCCGCTGTTAGCACTCGCTGGGGGAAGAGGGGGAGGGGCAGGGAGAGGTGCAGGAGGAGGAGGAAGGGGGACAACAAGGGGAAATAAAGACTTCACCGAATTGAACAGGGGGTGAAGTGTGTGTAGCAGGAGAAACAGGAGAAAGCACACTATTCTATCTCTGCTATTACTGTAACTATTTAAATATTGGCTAAGTATATTGCTCACAAAAATTAGGGGATATTTCAAAATGAATATGAAGCAATAAAATATCCCCTAATTTTTGTGAACAGTATATATATATAGGGGAACTGACCAGAAGGTAACACAGACATCGGTTAGATTCATGATGGGATACAGCCAACTTTGGGTTTGGGTTTCTGTTGTTATTTTCATGCTCTTTTGACCACAAATTACAGTTAAAAATATCACTAAGTAACATTAAAGGACAGAAACAAAAATCAGATGGTTCAGTCCTTTCCCCTCATGGCTAAAGCTACTCAGGCAGGGTGGAAGGCATGAAGTAGAAGAGCCCACCACTGCCCCACAAGCCCTACTTGAGGTAGGTTTAGACTTAGGTTAGTGAGGTCTCGACAAGAAGCAGGAAAGGAGACACTATGATTCCATGTACCCTGGCCCTCAAATAAGAGCTTCAATAAGTACTCAACCTGCAGATTGAGTACATGGCGAGAAGGGCTATCCACCTTGTACTTATTCAAGTGAAACTCTGGCATGCAACTTCTTACATAAAATGTGCAAGATTGTTCTAGAACATTCTCTGATGGTCGCTAGGAAAGGAGAGAGAGAGAGCATTTGTTGAAACTCTACTGTGCAAGTAATAATAACTGCTGTCCACATGGTATCTTATCTAATCTTTAACCCTAAAAGACTCGCACGTAAAACACTTGAAAGTTTGTGTAGCATGAGAGACTAGGTTGAACCGAGTTCATTTTAACTCCGAGTTCATCACTCCTACCACCTGCTCACAGAAGACACTCAAACTACTCTATTGTGCTCATTCCAGGTGAGTACTGAGAAATGGAGTCACTCACATGTGAAACCAGAGAGCTTCTGTAAGCTTCAGAGCAGGGGTCCCCAAACTATGGCCCGCGGGCCACATGTGGCCCCCTGAGGCCATTTATCCAGCCCCTGCTGCACTTCCGGAAGGGACACCTCTTTCATTGGTGGTCAGTGAGAGGAGCACATTGACCATCTCATTAGCCAAAAGCAGTTCCATAGTTCCCATTGAAATACTGGTCAGTTTGTTGATTTAAATTTACTTGTTCTTTATTTTAAATATTGTATTTGTTCCCATTTTTTTTTTTTACTTTAAAATAAGATATGTGCAGTGTGCATAGGGATTTGTTCATAGTATTTTTATAGTCCAGCCCTCCAATGGTCTGAGGGACAGTGAACTGGCCCCCTGTGTAAAAAGTTTGGGACCCCTGCTTCAGAGACTAAAGCCCTTTAGAAGAATGCCCATAGGCATCAGATTCCTCATCACATAATGATGTGAGAGGAGCCCAGGGTAGTATGCCAGGCTCTGCAAAAGAGCGTGGAAGTGCAAGGTGTGCCTGTAAAGACCCCTGCTGATACGAGTGATGGACAGAAAGTGAGATGAGTCAGGACAGGGATCAGCTGCTGGACCTGTGTTGCGCCTCCCATTTTATAATGATAAACTGAGCCCCTCTAGCACAGGGCATGCCAGTCTGCAGGAAAAAGAAGTTGCGCATACATCTTCCCAAGTAAATTCCAGTCCTCTGGCATTCTTTCCGAGAGGTGCCTCTGTTGCTGAAAGCTGAGGCTGCCTCCCTGCATCAGCTGGGAGAGAGTCTTTCCTGGATGTCTGGTTCAAATCGAGTGCTATGAGCTTCTTTTCAGCTTTAAAAGTGAGCTCTGGTAAACAGTCTCAAGATGTCTAGATATCAGCATAAATGCCAAACCCAGAGTCAGCCCTTCTCCGCTGCCTACTCAGAGATGGCTTTCTATAGCAAAGGTGTCTCTCCACATGCCTAGATCTTCAAGCTTCTCTGCGAACAGAGGCAACCGTGAACTCGGATGCCCTGACTTGGAGGAAGAACATTCACACCAGTGAGGAGGGCAGCACCTAGGGTTTTATGATCTTACCAGAGAATAAGCCAGGGACACCCGACTACAGAACCACCAATCATTCAACTGGACACATGATATCCCACCTTTTCTCTGATAAGATGCTGATAGCTGTACCCTTCTTTGAGGACTGTGATCTTTGGGACTTGCCTCGCTATCCATGCACTTCTAGATCTAGTGCTCAGACCAAGAACTTCAAAATGGAACATCAAAATGGTTTAAATCATCACTTGTAACCACAGCCCCATGGGTCTGGATGCAGGGACATTGTTATACTGATACCATGGCACGGTGGCTGTAGGGTTACCCCAGCAGGCTTTGACAAGGAAACTCTGGGGCTACCAAATGACTTACATCTTACAAATGCTTTTAAATGATTTTTAAAAATCTAGAAGGAAAACATTCAGGTATGCTGTATAATAAGAACAAAATTTACACTTCTTTAAAAAAAAAAGACTAGGAGGAATATTTCTTTAGGATTACACCTATGGAATCAATATTTTCTCATAGTAAAATATGTAATAAAGTACGTTTTTTTATTAGAAAATAAATACAGAGAAAAGCCATGATATATCATTGAAAAAATGTAGACAAAAGTCATATGAGGGAAAAATATTAAATGACTCATAATCTTAACCCCCAGAGATTACACTGTTAACAGATTGGTTAATACCATATTAGCCAATGAGAATGTACCCCCCACCACCACCACAACACTGGAATCATTATACTGTTTTATGTTAGGCCCGTGATGGTGAAACTTTTTATAAAAACCGCCCACTTTTGCAGTGCTGGTCAACCTGGCTCCTCCCTCCCACTAGTGGGCGTTCCAGCTTTCATGGCGGGCCAATCACGGCACCGTTTGGTTGCTCCACTACTGCCCACCATGAAAGCTGGAATGCCCACCAGTGGGCAGGAAGGACCAGGTTGACCAGCACTGCAAAAGTGGGAGGTTTTTATAAAAAGGTTCACCATCACAGTCCTAAGGCAGTCAACATTTTGAAATTAATGTTCTCTTGTCCTGGATGTCACTTCATTACTTTTCCAAATTACTATGTTGTTGTGAGATCTAAGTGACTCCACAGAGGTCTACAGAGGTTCTATCTGTGGAAGAAGTGTCCTCCAAAGCCAGGTGATCACCTGAGTTTTAGGAGACTCAGCTACATGTCCTTAGAAATGCATTTTACATTTGGGCCTCAAGTTCTTTACCTGTACATTAAAGATGTGCAGAATGAGAATGATCCTAATTGTCATCCCTAGTCATGTGACCTGTAATTTTTTTATCATCCTATCATTCTTATTATTGACATTATCAAACAGACACACATATCCCAACAACCCTTGAGGCTACTAAGATCATTTCAGCTTTCAATTAAAGATGCAGAATTTATTCAAGTGCTATAGCCTCACGGTGGAGACTTTTCTTTGTACATTAATGGTGGATCTGCTGAGGACTGAGCTGGTAAGGCGGAGAGTCATGAAATAATGAATGAATGGTCAGCCAAGTACATAGCTAGTAACCTGAGAAGGTTACACCTGTAAGAATTATGTGGTTTGGTGAAGCCCTGATTCAGGGCTGGTGGCCATTCATTTGGATCAAGTGGGACATCAGTGTTGCAGGGACTAAAGCCGCCAGGTTGAGAGACTGACAACCCAAACTGAAGACTATTTCATGACTCTAGCCCTTGGGATGTTCACTGAACTAGAACTCCCTGTAATGAGACAGGCTTTCTCTTTGCTTGTTAAGGCAGACTGCAAACATCTACTCCCTGAAACCTTGAAGAGTAGCAGCACGCCAATGTACGTAAACCAGCATTACGAGGAAAGAGAAGTAGAGCCTTTGAAACAGTTGTGAACCAATCCAATCTGAACTTCAGACACCCGGCCTCCGGCTAAAGACAACCCCAATTGCCTGCCTCATTTCCTCCTTTCCCTTGTACCTGGGGCAATGAGGGAGAACTGAAGTGGCTCAATGACCTTACTAGAGTTCAAGAGAATAAAGCTGAATGGAGTAAGGAATAATACAGATGAAGACAGCCTCTTAGATCCCCCTGGCTCACTGAAATCAGCTCCTGCTCCTTTGTGCCAAAGGAGAAGAGAGTTGAGGTTTCTCACTCAGATCTGGGCTGGCTTAGAAACGAATACCTGCCCTGACTTCACACGGCCCGCTACCAATTTGTGCTGTTGGTACCGGCCCCGATTTGCCTTCAGAGGAAAAAGTAGGTCAAGTTCTTTCAGGAATTCAACAAAAGAGCATTCTCAGAGAGAATTTCAGGAAGAGTCATCTTCCCTCGCCATCAGATGGCTGGCAGTATCTTGCAATATTCATGAAGTGTCACTGCATTCCGGTCACTTCTATGCTTCCGTAAGTCTCTCAATGGATGTGAAATTGAAATTACAGATCACTGGAATCCATCTAATGAGGACACAACCTTCACTTCTTTTTTTTTTAAACTTTTTTTATTGAATCTATTGGGGTGACATTAGTTCATAAGATTATACAGGTGTCAGGAGTACAACTGTATAATACATCACCACCCCAAGCCAAGTCTCCTTTCCTCACCATTTGTCCCCAGTATACTCCCTTCTACCTCCCCTCACCCCCTTTCCCTCTGGTCATCCCCATACTGTTGTCTGTGTCTATGAGGATTTTTTTTCTTTTTGCTTAATCCCTTCACCTTTTCCACCTCACCTTGCAATTCCCGCTCCCCTCTGCCAGCTGGCAGTTTCTTCTCTGTCTCGACAAATCTTTTTCTATTTTATTTGTTAGTTCATTTGGTTCATTGGATTCCACATATGAGTGAAATCATATGGTGCTTGTCTCTGACCGGCTTATTTCACTTAGTGTAACGCTCTCCAAGTCCACCTAGGCTGTTGCAAAAGGTAAGATGTCTTTCTTTTTTATGGGGAGCACTATTACATTGTGTAAGTGGATCGCAGTTGCTTTCTCATCTAATGGGCAGTTGGGCTGCTTCCAAATCTTGGTTATTGTAAATAATGCTGCAATAAACAGAAGGGTGCATATATTCTTTCAAATTAGTGTTTTGGGTTTCTTTAGATATATTCTCAGAAGTGGAATTGCTGGGTCATAAGGCAGTTCCTTTTTTTATTTTATTTTTATTTTTTTGAGATAACTCCATACTGCTTTCTCAGCGGCTATACCAATCTGTATTCCCACCAACAGTGCAGGAGGGTTCCCTTTTCCTCACATCCTGACAGGTGTGAGCTAACATGTCGTGGTTTTAATTTGCATTTTCTGATGATTAGTGATGTTGAGCACCTTTTCATAACTATTGGCCATCTGTATGTCGTCTTTGGAAAAGTGTCTCTTCAGGTCTTTTGCCCATTTTAAAAATAGATTTTTTTGTTTGTTTTTGGTGTTGAGGTTTATAAGTTCTTTATAAATGTTGGATATTAACCCCTTATCAGATGTATTGGCAAATATATTCTCCCATTCAGTGGGTTGTCTTTTCATTTTGTTGATGGTTTCCTTTACAGTGGAAAAATTTTTAGTTTGACATAGTCCCATTTGCTTATTTTTTCTTTTGTTTCCCTTGCCTGTAGCGATATAGCAGAAAAAAATATTCCCAGGAGAAATTTCCAAGATTCTAGTGCCTCTGTTTACTTCTAGGAATTTAACAGTTTGTAGTCTAACACTGAAGTCTTCAATCCAGTTTGTGTTTTACAAGGGTTATAGCTTCTTATTGGATTGTTCCCTTTATCATTATGCAGTGTCCTTCTTTGTATCTTACTACAACCTTTATTTTAAAGTCTGGTTTTTCAAATACTAGTATTGCTATCTCAGACTTTTTCCCCTTTTATTTGCATGAAATATCTTTTTCCATCTCTTAGCTTTTAGTCTGCATTTATCTTTTGTTCTGTTTTGATAGCTTATATATGGGTCTTGTTTTCTTATCCATTCAGCTACCCTATATATTTTGATAGAAGCATTTAAGTCATTTATATTTAAAGTGATTACTGATAGGTACATATTCATTGTCATTTTATTCTTCTAAATATGTTCCTCTCTTTATCTTCCTTCTCCTTCTCCTTTTTTTTCTTCAAGAAGGTCCTTTAACATTTCTGGTAATACTGGTTTGATGGTATCAAACTCCTTTAGCTTTTTCTCATCTGGAAAATTCTCTACTTCTTCCATTTTAAATGATGGCCTTGCTGGGTAAAGTAGTCTTGCTTGTAGATCCTTGCTTTTCATCACTTTAAATATTTCATGCCAATCCCTTCAGGCTTGAAATGTTTCTGTTGGGAAATCAGCTAACAGTCTTATGGTAGCTTTCTTGTAAGTGTCTTTCTCTTGCTGCTTTTAAGATTCTGTTTGTCTTTAACCTTTGCCATTTTAATTATAATGTATCTTTGTGTGGTTATCTTTGGATTTATCTTATTTGGTACCCTCTGCTTCCTAGACTTGTGTGTCTTTTTCCTTCACCAGATTAGGGGAAGTTTTTGGTCATTCTTTCTTCAAATGGGTTCTCAATACCTTACTCTCTCTCTCTTCCTCTTCTGGCATCCCTATAATGCAGATGTTATTAAACTTCATGTTGTGCCAAAGGTCCCTTATACTATCCTTACTTTTTATTGTTTTTTTTTCTTTTTGCTGCTCTGATTGGGTGTTTTTTTCTACCTTGTTTTCCAAATTGCTGAGCTGATGTTCTGCTTCATCCAACTCCTCTTTTTTCTTTACAGTGTATTCTTAATTTCTTTTCTAATATTGTATTTTTAATTTCTGACTGTTCCTTTTTTTATGGTTTCTACATTCTTTTTCATGCTTTTGAACATCTTTATAAAAATGGATTTTAACTCTATATCTGATAAGTTGCTTGCCTCCATTTTATTTAGCTCTTTTCCTGGCGATTTCTGTTGTTCTTTTATTCAGGACATGTTTTATAACCTTCATGTCTTGAAGTTAAAACTCACAAAAGTGATATTCATGAATTCTCCTTATTAAGTTCCAGTCTTTGTATGTAAGTGAAAGTATTATAACAATGAGATACAGATCAAAGTTTTCATTTTAGCTCTTGACTCAGATTTAATTTAAAAGTTTTAAATTATGCAGTAAACTGCATCTCTTTATTCTTACAGCTGCTTAAATTGTATTTAATTATCTTCCATAACACACAGAGACTACATCTGCCTAGCAGTCTTCTCCAATGAACACCTTCCAAATCAGGTTTTGTTGAGTTCTTAAGAATAATTAGACCTTTCACTATTCATGCTGTGTCTTCAGGATCTTGCATTGGATTTCTCTGGGAAGCCAAGTTATTGCCTTGAAAGTCTATAGGCTCATTAGGTACTCATTAGTGGTCCAGAGGACATCCATCTTCACCAATGCTCCAGACAGAGAGATGCCGCCTCTCATTGAATGCATAAAGGGTCTCAAAAAAACAGCTTTAGTCGGCTTCCTAACATTCAGATGAAATTGCAAAATGTCTTCTTAGATACAATTTCATGAACTCCTCCTCTCCACTCTAGATTGGTCCCTTGATTGACTGTTCTTTGAGTTTAAGAAAGCAATGATGGATGCATGCATTGTGTTGTGTGTGTGTGTGTGTCTTTATGTGTGTGTCTGTGTGTTTTCTTCTTGACTCTGGAATGGAAGCAAGGCTGGCTCTTTTACCTTGTTGCTTTTAATGAAGGTTCTCTCATTAGAGCAGTGGTTCTCAAACTTTTTGAAGTCAGGGCACATTTAAAATCCTACAAATAATTGTAGGCATACTATATACAAATTTCTGAGAAATATGTTATAATAATTAAGACAAATATTAAAGAATAACAATATAAAGTACAACATGCTCTAATGGTAATTAAACAAAATAAATGACAAAATTAAATTTATTCTGACATTAAAAAACATTTTTATGTTATATTTTTTGTTATGCTTTTTAGAATTTGTAAAAAAGAGGAATTTAAAAAGGAAAAAAAAAGTTATCTTTTTATATATATAGATAGATTCTTAGTAAGATTTAGTAAATTTGGCAGGTCCCAGTGGGAATGTGTTAAGTTTTTTCATTCCTCTGTTTATGAGAAACATGAGCCTGATGTGTCCTAGTGACTTCTTCAATGTTTGGGTATATATTTGAAAGGCAAACTCTGATTTCCTCAACAATACATTGAAGAATTCCTCTCTTTTTACTCTTGTTTTAAGTGCAGAAAACCACCACCATACGTATCATATTAACTTTACACCAAACAAAGGACAGAAGAAACTTGCCTCCAGTCTTTCCGGGAACATGAGGGGTAGTATAAACAATTAAGCACCACAGCTTAATTGCAACTTAATCAGGCAAGTGAGGTGGGAGTTTGGCAGACTGTCAGCTTATAGCCAATTCCCCACACCTCTGTCCCCCAAAAATCTAAACTCCAAAAACCCTGTTGGTTTTGGGTCCCCAAAAGGCACATATTTCTCTGGAATACCATAGGGCACACCTGGAAATCTTCTAGGGTGCACCAGTGTCCCCTGGTGCACACTTTGAGAACCGCTGCATTAGAGTATATTGGAGAGAACCATAAAAGAAGTAGGGGTGGGGTTCCTGACAAGGGGGTTTTTCATCAACTTCAATAGTCATGTGGTTCTTGGAATAATACACCAGGTAGGTCAAGCTTTGGGATTTGAAGGAATTATGTAGTGGAGTCATTCTTGTCATGTAGATGTGAAGGATAACTTCACATGTTATTATTTATGGGAAGGGATTCTATTTCTGAAGCATGTCAAAATCTGCGAAATTCTGACTTGTGTACATGCTATATTGTATATGGATTTACAAGCTAGCATCTGTGCACCTAGCCTTTGATTATCTTATGTCAATAAGAAGTTTTCTTCTTTGCTCTATTTTAGCAAGGTTTTCACTGATATTCTTGTTATAATTAGGATATACACTAGTGCTGAACAAAGGAAAGGATTTAGGTTTCAAAGGAAGGTTTTAACAGGTTTGGGATGTTCTTCAAATTTTAAGAGTCTTTCTCTTCAAAGTTTGGACTTTGTGACCACTGGGGAAACCTCTCCAAATCCACACACATTATTGAGTTCCTATCTATCTCTTAAGTAGAGTGAGTAGAGATACTAGAACTGCAACCAGAAATGCCGTGATTCATATCACTTTTTTTAAAAGATTTTACTTACTGGTTTTAGAAAGAAGTGATGGAAAGAGAGAGAGAAGGGGGGGAAGAACCAGGAAGCATCAACTACCATATGTGCCTTGACTGGGCAAGCCCAGGGTTTTGAACCAGTGACCTCAGCATTCCAGGTCGACGCTTTATCCACTGCCCGCCACAGGTCAGGCCATGATTCATATTTTAATAATTATTTATAAGTTATTGGGAAATGCTAAAATAATTATTATAATATAATATAGTAAATTAGTTTTTCTTTTTGTGTTAAATGGATACAGAGTATTTAATGTGTTCTATTTCATGTGGTAAGATTCTTTTAATTTAAAACTTGATTGAGTAGGAAAATATAAACTTGATACAGTAGAGGTCCTAGTTAAACCAAAATATGCTAAAAGTGCCAATAAGGCTAGGTTAAATCCAAAGAGAACCCCCAAGAAGTAAGATATTAAGTGGAAGCGAAGAACACTCACAGTGAATTGAAAATAATTGAAAAATGTGTCAGAGAAGGTGAAATGATAACAACAAAACCAAGAAACTAAAAGTAGACCAAAACTTAAAAAAATTTAAAACAGGAGTTGGGAATCTTTTTGGCTGAGGGAGCCATGAATGCCACATATTTTAAAATGTAATTCCGTGAGAGCCATACAACAACCCGTGTACGTTACGCATTATCCAATAAAAATTTGGTGTTGTCCCGGAGGACAGCTGTGATTGGCTCCAGCCACCCACAACCATGAACATGAGCGGTAGGAAATGAATGGACTTGTAATACATGAGAATGATTTATATTTTTAATGTTATTATATATTTTTTATTAAAGATTTGTCTGCGAGCCAGATGCAGCCATCAAAAGAGCCACATCTGGTTCGTGAGCCATAGGTTTCCAACCCCTGGTTTAAAATATTTAAACAAAACAAAAGGATATATAAAGAAAACCATGATTTATCAAGAAAATCACTGGCTCCAGAGGGTAGAAAGGAGAAAGAATCGGCCCTACCTCTTCCAGTTGCACCATGAGGGTGACATTGTGCCCTTGTTCCGCCGTCAGCTTTCCATCAGCCGTGATGATGCGCAGCCCCCGCGGGGCCTTCCCGGGACACTTCTGTGGTTTGGCAGTGTACTGTTCTCTCACTCCATCAGTGCAGTTATTGGAAACCACCTTCCTGTACCTACATGGAGAAGAGCTCAAGTTGTAATCCAGCTCATTATAATTCAGATCACTCCCCATTTTTTTTAGTTGAACCTACTGCCTAGCCCTGAGGACCATCAATAACTACCTATCATGTTGCTCTGAGGATGACAGGTAATTCATATAAAGCACCCAACAGAAAGACAGATCATCATAGTAACATAGTGTACCTATTAGTCAATATGTTACTATTAGTCAATCAATGAATCATTTCACTTTAGAGCTGTGGGAAATGCACAGTGGAAGACATGGCCTTTGCCCTCACTAAATTTATAATCTAGTTGAAGAGATATATGTAGATAATCTAAAAGGCTATATAATTGTTAGAATGAGTAATATATATTGCAAGGGACTTTGCAATTCAGAGAAAGAACAGATTATTATGAATGACATGGTATATCACATTAAATCTCATAGAGCAGGCTTTGGTAATGGCGTAGTGCAGAAAGTTGGCGAAATTTGGTAGTTTCTACTCAATATTTCTTGAGAGGTTATGCTGACTAAACCCTTAAAACCGCATATTAAGACTTCAGTCTGCAGATTGAGCAAATCCTTCCTACCATTTTGTTTATTTCTTCTTGTTTTAGCTTTAATAAAAAAAGAATTACCCTATAAATTCATCCTATACAATTGATCAGATTCATAATCAATTAAATCTGTGGTTTTAGGATGACTAACCTCTAAGGCTTCGGAGGTTCAGTATTACCTATTCATCATCTTTGTGTGTGTGGTCCAGAGTTCCCACTTTATGTCTTCATATATTTGATTTCCAGAGATTGCTGTCTATTATTAAGAGAAGAGCTCAAACTGGAAGCAAAACCTAGTGTCTTGGCCCTGGCTGGTTGGCTCAGCGATAGAGCGTCGGCCTGGCGTGCGGGGGACCCGGGTTCGATTCCTGGCCAGGGCACAAAGGAGAAGCGCCCATTTGCTTCTCCACCCCCCCTTCCTCTCTGTCTCTCTCTTCCCCTCCTGCAGCCAAGGCTCCATTGGAGCAAAGATGGCCCGGGTGCTGGGGATGGCTCCTTGGACTCTGCCCCAGGCGCTAGAGTGGCTCTGGTTGCGGCAGAGCGATGCCCCGGAGGGGCAGAGCATCGCCCCCTGGTGGGCAGAGCATCACCCCTGGTGGGCGTGCCAGGTGGATCCTGGTCGGGCGCATGCGGGAGTCTCTCTGTCTGACTGTCTCTCCACGTTTCCAGCTTGAGAAAACACACACACACACACACACACACACACACACACACAAAACCTAGGGTCTTTCCACTCGCCTAGACCGGGTGTTGACAAATTCTTTATACAAGACACCAGAGAGTAAATGTTTTAGCTCTGCGGGCTACAAGGTCTTTGTGACAAGCGTTCATCTCTTTAGCTGCAGCATGAAAGTGGACAGAGACCACGTGCAAAAGCATAATGGCAGCCGGGTTCCAAACGTTGTTTATAAAACTGGCAGTATGCAGGATTTGGCTTGGAGGCTACGGTTTTCCAACCCCATCAGATCTAGCCAAGGTCCTTTCCTCTGCTCCCGAATCTCAGAATTGACTACCTCAATACAAGGTTGAGAAAGTCAAATTAAATACCATTTGAGAAAGTGCTTTGAATGCTATGGATCACTACAAGGTCAACTATGAATCACTAACTTACCTTAGGGGGTGGTTACATGGATTAATGTACACAGAGTACTAAATCCACCCTGACAATTAGCAAGTGCTTATGAAACGTTACCAGTTATATTACATTTAATATATTTATTATTTCTCCTACCTGTTAACCCCGTGCCTTCCAAATGCCCTTAGGATAAGTTGCAAATCCCATCATCTTGTGCAGGATGCCCTCCACAAGCTCCCTTCATTCTATCTTTCTGGATTCTTTCTCCCCAACAAACTCATTCTGCTCTGGCTGTACCTTTCTTTTTAATCATCTTGAAACTATTTATTTTCTTTTACTCTTTCTGCATACTTCTTTGCAGCCCATGCTTTAATTTACAGCTTATTGCCTCTCTTTTCCTGACTAAGAAAGTAAAATAGTAAGAGAGTAGGAAGTTCTTAGTTCTTTTTTTTTTTTTCTTCCTGAAGCTGGAAACGGGGAGAGACAGTCAGACAGACTCCCGCATGCGCCGGACCGGGATCCACCCGGCACGCCCACCAGGGGGCGACGCTCTGCCCCTCCGGGGCGTCGCTCTGTCGCGACCAGAGCCACTCCAGCGCCTGGGGCAGAGGCCAAGGAGCCATCCCCAGCGCCCGGGCCATCTTTGCTCCAATGGAGCCTCAGCTGCAGGAGGGGAAGAGAGAGACAGAGAGGAAGGAGAGGGGGAGGGGTGGAGAAACAGATGGGCGCCCCTCCTGTGTGCCCTGGCCGGGAATTGAACCTGGGACCCCTGCACGCCAGGCCGACGCTCTACCACTGAGCCAACCAGCCAGGGCCGGAAGTTCTTAGTTCTTAATGTGCTCTAGTTTAGTCTTTGTACTAAGTTCTTAACATAACTTTTCTCATTCAACTTCTAAATATCCCTAATAAGGAAGGTATTCCTATTCCTAATATACAGATGAAGATGCTGTATTGTCCACACTAGGATGGCTGTACCATTTTAAATGCTGAAGATTCAAAGATGAACTAGTTTTCTCAAGATGACAGAGCCAGAACCCTAGATAATTGTCTCTGGAACACATCTGCTTGTTACTGCTACACTTTACTGATTCTTTAAATGGAACAAGATCCTTCTCCTCTGAACTCTTAAAGGAATCCTACGGTTGAGTTGATAGGAATCATTTATACCTTGTAGGACTGTCTTCCTGGGTATGACTTCAACTTTAAGATCCTCGAGGGCATCCCTGTGCCCTGACATGGAAGCCTGAGAATCAGGAGGTCCACACTAGAATGGCTGTACTGTTTTCAATGCTGAAACATCTGCACAGCAGTTGGTTATTACCACTGCCCTGATCCCACCAAGCACTTCCCCCACCAAGCCAGCCAGGCTGATTCCTGTCTTTGGAATCCCTGCTTCTCCTTACAATCCAGCAACTAAAGGGTTGATTACAAGCACAAGCTGGCAGCTTTCAAACTCCACTCCTGCACTAAGACCCTACCCATTCTGATTGGCCATTGTCATGTCTACGCATTTCTAACATCAGCATCCCAGTGAATTTACCTGTGCCTCAGAAACTGCCTGTGTGTTTCTGAGGTGAGGCACGAGGCAAATGAAAGGTAGATTCTGATTTTAATCAGTTAGCATCCAAGCACACCTGTGACTCTCTCTTGGTGAGCAGCTACCGTGGCATGGGCTCACCATCACCATTGTCATCATCAGCTAGGGAGCATTCCTTTTGTTTGTTTCTGCTCTGACCAATCATCGCCTTGGGCTTTTCTGAGTCACGCAGCAACAGCAGTTCTGCTTAAATCCAAAGCACGAATGCATTCCCCTGGGATTCTACCACAGAGAAGACTGTTGGTAATTTTTTTTTTAATGCTCATTAAAAACCATTCTGAAACCATTTTATATCCTGGATGAAAACGGCTTTGCATTAGCCCTACCAGACCTGTCTCTGAAATTGAGAAGAAAATTGTGCAGAAATACAGAGTTCATTTACGCAAGTAAGCACACACCTGCTTTTCTGCATTACAGAATGTTCCTATTTTCATACCAGC
This sequence comes from Saccopteryx leptura, assembly GCF_036850995.1. NCBI lineage: Eukaryota > Metazoa > Chordata > Mammalia > Chiroptera > Emballonuridae > Saccopteryx > Saccopteryx leptura. The sequence continues at coordinate 20,730,864 of NC_089515.1, read as the reverse complement.
AGCTGTCCCTGGGCCTGAGTTACACAAATGAATAATGCATTTAATATGTTATTAAATGGCGCTGCTACAATAACAAGGCAACGTATGATTATGTTGGACCTAAGCTCTTAATATTACCGGGACATATTTAGGGGGTAAACCACTCTTCAGTCTACCAAGAAAGAAGGTGAGCTGTAATGGCTAGGGAGTCTTTGCATAATTACTGAGAAGGAAACATTCTGCAAATGTGCCTTTGATATTTCCAACCACTTATCAGTAGATCATGTCTTATTACTTCAATAACCCTGATTTCAACTCTCCTCTTCCTTCCTGTCTCAATACCCCCCCTGTCATCTTTTCCTCTCTACCTCTATCTTCCTTGACTTTGCTTCTGTGCTGCCTGCCAATCTTAATAACAGCAAAGGCCATCGTTTTTCTTTGTGAGAGTAAAACCAGTTTTGTTGTTGTTTTTTACTATTTAGTAGGTTTTTTTTTTAAATCTTGTGACTTTGGGAGATGTTTAAGACTACTCAGTCTATATTAAAGTGACAGTATAGTCTAGCTTAGCAGACTGAAACCCTGTCTTCTCTTTAGGGCCACTGGGAGGCACTAAACATAAATGGATGTCAAGACCCTGCCCAAAGAAATTATGATTTAATTGAGAATTCTGAGCATCAATGAGCTTTGTGTTTAAGTTCCTCTGGTGAGTCTAGTGTGAGCACAGGATTACAGACCACTGCCCTGGTGGTTAAAACTAACATTGCAGGATCAACCTACCAGAGTTTAAGTTCAGGCTCTTAGACTACATCAACTTGGGCAATAGACTCAACCTCTCTTTAATATTTGGGTTCTCTGCCTGTAAAACAGGGAAAATTACAGGATCTTTTTATAAAGCTCCTGGGAGGATTAAGTAAGATAATAAATTCAAAAAGGCTTAGAATAATAGAGTCTGGTGCACTATCAGAACTTCAAATTCCCTGAAAATAGAAAACATGCTATTACCGCCAAGATGATCTTAAGATCAAAACTGTCCATGTCAATTCCTTTCTTAAAAATCATTCAAGGAGATGACGTCAGAGTAATGGCGGGGTAGGAAGCGATACCGATAAATCTCCCCCAAACCTCAACAAGATCTTCAACCAGAAACAGAAAAACCTATCCTTGGAGCCTCCAGATGTTTCACAATACACCCAAAGGTATGATCGAGTGAAAAATTGGCTAAATATATAACCAAACCCCAAAGGAAATAGGGAGTAAGAAATGCTCCACCTTCCTCACTAACCTAAACAGGGCGATTTTCACTGGAAACTGAGAATATAGAAACTAAGGCGGGCAAAGGGGGTGAATAGATCCAGGCTGCGGCACAAATGGCCGAACCAGGCTGTGGCACGGAGATCCAAGCCAAGAAAAACTGTTCCTGTGACAACCCGGGCAATACAGCTAACACTCGCGCCAAACCCAGACAAAGAAAGACAAGCGGGGCAGCCATTTTACCTGATCCCCTGGTAGGCGCATAGTGGGCGAGAGATTCCTTCCAAAGCCCCCGGAGGGTGCGCCCGTGTTACTCCACAGAGAGGCAGAGTCAGAGGCCTTTGTGTGGGCCGAAAGCCTCCGGGCTGCCCCAGCACCCGGGGAGAGCCGCACACGGGGAGGGAGCGAGAGCTAATTCCAACACTGGAACTTTTCAGTGCGGGCGGGAGGTTTCACTCAGAGGGCGAGACTCCGGCCTCACATCCTGGTCTGCGCGCACGGAGAGTGGGAAGGAGACTCCTCCCAGCACCTCCGGAGTGGGAGCCCGTGTTGTCCCACGGAGGGGCAGAGTCGGGGGCCTTTGTGTGGGCTGAGGGCGGAGTCACGGGCTGCCCCAGCGCCTTGAAAAAGCGGCACACAGGGACGAGTGAGAGCCAATTCCAACATTGGAACTTTTCAGTGCAGGCGGGGGGTTTCACTCAGAGGGCGAGACTTCCGGTCTAACATCCTGGTCTGTGCACGCAGAGCCGCCCGTGTTACCGGACAGAGTGACAGAGCCAGAGGTCTTTGAGTAGGCGGAAGCCCCGGCTGATTATGCTAGTGGCTCTGACTGACTGAGCCTTACCCAGAGCCCTGTGCTGAGTGGGAATAGAGTGGGGAGTTGCCCGCTCTTTGAGCCTCTTGCTATCCAGGCAGAGGCAGCAGCAACCCCATAGCTGGATTCTCAGGCTGCTGGTTGGGGAAGGAAAGACTAGGAGAGAGGCTCCTGGAACACGGACTCTCTCACTGTCGGAGCCTATAAATGCTAATGAGCCTCGACTGCCAACGAGACTGAAGCACAATACATGACATCGCCATAGAGACTTATCAACTGCAAACCTCTACCTGAGCGTGCCAAAGGGGCAGAACCCGGGGTACAGAGTTGCCGACCAGGAAGAGGGAGAGAAAAGAAAAAGCAAGAAGATAACCTCTCAAAATCAGAATAATCCGCAGACTTTATAACCTATCCCATTTTATTATATTTGTTCGTTTGTTTCTCTTATCTTCATCCTTGATTTTTTTTTTCTTTTTTTTTTTCCTCCTCCAATTTGGTCGTTTAACTCCCTACCGGTCTTACTCTCTCCTCTCCTTGAACTACACTACGCATAAGTGTTACATCTCCCATTATCTTTTCTTTCCTCTTCCTTTCTCTCTATGAGGCTTGCACTCCAAAACCCTTAACTCTCTCTCTCCTCTTTTTTCTTTTTTCTTCTTTTAGTGGTTCCCTCTTTTTTTTCTCTCTCTCTCTTTCTTTTCTCCCTCTATATTAGTTTCTTCCTTTCTCCTTTACGTCTCCTCTCATTCAAACCTCAATAACAAACAAATTATTTTATCTGGGACTCAAACTTATGTTTGTGGCATTTTGGGGTTTTTTTACTTCACCTTTTTAACTCACTAGCAGTGCTCCCATCCCTGGCTCTCCATTTTATCAAGCTCTTGTTCCACTAAATACAATAGTAATTTTTTAATTTGTCCCCCCATTTTCCTGTTTCCCTCTTACTCCTCTCATCATAACTCTTAGTCAACCAACACCTAAACGCAAATCATTTTATTCTTGATCCAAATTTCTTAATTATTTGCTTTTTGTGGGTCCATACCCCCCTTTTTTATTTTATTTATTTTATTTTTTTTATTATTTTTTTTCTTGCCCCTTTATTACTTTTCCCCAATTCAGGCCCTCCATTACAGGCATTGTTTGTTCTATTAAATACAATATAATTCACAGTTCACCACAAGATTTTCTCAAGAAAGAGGGGAGAGGAGAGGAGAAAAAAAAAGGAGGGGGGGAATAATTTCCTTTTTTTAAATTTTTATTTTATTTTATTTTTCTTTATTTGATTATTAATTTTTTTTTAAAAAAAACTTTTTTCAATTTTTTATTTTTTTTAACTTTTTATATTTTATTAAATCTCATTAATACTATCAACAAAACCACCCTCAGATGCTATTAAGGAAGAGAAAATCAAATATCATGGATACAAAAGAAAGAGAGGTAACACAGATAGAAGAGGAAAAATCTATGGAGAAAAAATTTAATATATTGGAAACCTTGGAGTTAAATGACAGAGAATTCAAGATAGAAATCCTAAAAATACTCAGAGATATACAAGAAATCACAGAAAGGCAATTTAGGGAGCTCAGAAAACAACTCAATGAACACAAAGAATATATGTCCAAGGAAACTGAAACTATAAAAACAAATCAAACAGAGATAAAAAACTCAATTCACGAGCTGAAAAACGAGGTAACAAGCTTGGCTAATAGAACAGGCCAGATAGAAGAGAGGATTAGTGAAATAGAAGACAAGCAACTTGAGGCACAACAGAGAGAGGAAGAAAGAGGCTCAAAAATTAAAAAAAATGAGATAGCCCTACAAGAATTATCTGACTCCATCAGAAAGAATAACATAAGAATAATAGGTATATCAGAGGGAGAAGAGAGAGAAAATGGAATGGAGAACATACTCAAACAAATAATAGATGAGAACTTCCTAAGCCTGTGGAAAGAACTAAAGCCTCAAATTCATGAAGCAAACAGAACTCTGAGTTTTCTTAACCCTAACAAACCTACTCTAAGGCACATCATAATGAAATTGGCACAAACCAATGGCAAAGAAAAAATTCTCAAGGCAGCCAGGGAAAAGAAGAATACAACATATAAAGGAAGGCCCATTAGATTATCATCAGATTTCTCAGCAGAAACTCTACAAGTTAGAAGAGAGTGGACCCCAATATTTAAAGTCCTGAAAGAGAGGAACTTTCAGCCACGAATACTATACCCATCAAAGCTATCCTTCAAATATGAAGGAGAAATAAAAACATTCACAGATACAGAAAAGATGAGGGAATTTATTATCAGAAAACCCCCACTCCAGGAATTACTAAAGGGGGTTCTCCAATCAGATAAAAAGAACAAAAAAAAAATAAAGCCACAAGTAAAAGCTTCAAGAACACAATAAAACCAAATTTAAACTGTGACAACAACAAAAAGAAAGGGGGGAGAGGATGGAGATTAACAGTAGCAAAGGACAATGGAGTACAAAAGTACTCACAAAATAGTGTGCTACAATGAACAGGGTAGGAACCCTTTTCATTACCTAAAGGTAATCACCATTGAAAAAACCACAACAGAAGCACATGAGATAAAAAAGATAGCAACAGTGGAAAGATGTATGGAATACAACCAAATAAAAACAAAAGATAAAAAAACGAAAGAGAAGGATCAAACAAGACACAAAACTAACAGAAAGCAATCTATAAAATAGCAATAGGGAACTCACAATTGTCAATAATTACACTAAATGTAAACGGATTAAACTCACCAATAAAAAGACACAGAGTAGCAGAATGGATTAAAAAAGAAAATCCAACTGTATGCTGCCTACAGGAAACTCATCTAAGTAACAAGAATAAAAACAAACTCAAAGTGAAAGGCTGGAAAACAATACTCCAAGCAAATAACATCCAAAAAAAAGCAGGCATAGCAATACTCATATCTGATAATGCTGACTACAAGACAACAAAAGTACTCAGAGACAAAAATGGCCATTTCATAATGGCTAAGGGGACACTGAATCAAGAAGACATAACAATTCTTAATATATATGCACCAAACCAAGGAGCACCAAAATATATAAGACAGCTACTTATTGACCTTAAAACAAAAACTGACAAAAATACAATCATACTTGGAGACCTCAATACACTGCTGACGGCTCTAGATCGGTCATCCAAACAGAGAATCAACAAAGATATATTGGCCTTAAACAAAACACTAGAGCACCTGGATATGATAGACATCTACAGGACATTTCATCCCAAAGTGACTGAGTATACATTTTTCTCCAGTGTACATGGATCATTCTCAAGAATTGACCATATGTTGGGCCACAAAAACAACATCAGCAAATTCAGAAAAATCGAAGTTGTACCAAGCATATTTTCTGATCATAAAGCCTTGAAACTAGAATTCAACTGCAAAAAGGAGGAAAAAAATCCCACAAAAATGTGGAAACTAAACAACATACTTTTAAAAAATGAATGGGTCAAAGAAGAAATAAGTGCAGAGATCAAAAGATATATACAGACTAATGAAAATGACAATACGACATATCAGAATCTATGGGATGCAGCAAAAGCAGTGATAAGAGGGAAGTTCATATCACTTCAGGCATATATGAACAAACAAGAGACAGCCCAAGTGAACCACTTAACTTCACACCTTAAGGAACTAGAAAAAGAAGAACAAAGACAACCCAAAACCAGCCGAAGAAAGGAGATAATAAAAATCAGAGCAGAAATAAATGAAATAGAGAACAGTAAAACTATAGAAAAAATTAATAGAACAAGAGCTGGTTCTTTGAAAAGATCAACAAAATTGACAAACCCTTGGCAAGACTTACCAAGGAAAAAAGAGAAAGAACTCATATAAACAAAATCCAAAATGAAAGAGGAGAAATCACCACGGACACCGTAGATATACAAAGAATTATTGTAGAATACTATGAAAAACTTTATGCCACTAAATTCAACAATCTAGAAGAAATGGATAAATTCCTAGAACAATACAACCTTCCTAGACTGAGTCAAGAAGAAGCAGAAAGCCTAAACAGACCTATTAGTAGAGAAGAAATAGAAAAAACCATTAAAAACCTCCCCAAAAATAAAAGTCCAGGCCCTGACGGCTATACCAGCGAATTTTATCAAACATTCAAAGAAGACTTGGTTCCTATTCTACTGAAAGTCTTCCAAAAAATTGAAGAAGAAGCAATACTTCCAAACACATTTTGTGAGGCCAACATAACCCTCATACCAAAACCTGGCAAGGATGGCACAAAAAAAGAAAACTACAGACCAATATCTCTAATGAATACAGATGCTAAAATACTAAACAAAATACTGGCAAATCGAATACAACAACATATTAAAAAAATAATACATCATGATCAAGTGGGATTCATCCCAGAATCTCAAGGATGGTTCAACATATGTAAAATGGTTAACATAATACACCATATCAACAAAACAAAGAACAAAAACCACATGATCTTATCAATAGATGCAGAAAAGGCTTTTGATAAAATACAACACAATTTTATGTTTAAGACTCTCAACAAAATGGGTATAGAAGGAAAATACCTCAACATGATAAAGGCCATATATGATAAACCATCAGCTAACATCATATTAAATGGCACTAAACTGAAGTCTTTCCCCCTTAAATCAGGAACAAGACAGGGTTGTCCACTCTCTCCACTGTTATTTAATGTGGTACTAGAGTTTCTAGCCAGAGCAATCAGACAAGACAAAGAAATAAAAGGCATCCATATCGGAAAAGAAGAAGTAAAGGTATCACTTTTTGCAGATGATATGATCCTATACATGGAAATACCCCAAAGAATCCACAAAAAGACTACTAGAAACAATAAGCCAATACAGTAAGGTCGCAGGATACAAAATTAACATACAGAAGTCAATAGCCTTTCTATATGCCAACAATGAAACAATTGAGAATGAACTCAAAAGAATAATCCCCTTCACAATTGCAACAAAAAAAATAAAATACTTAGGAATAAACATAACAAAGAATGTAAAGGAGTTATATAATGAAAACTATAAACCATTGTTAAGAGAAATTGAGAAAGATATAATGAGATGGAAGAATATTCCTTGTTCTTGGTTAGGAAGAATAAATATAATCAAGATGGCTTTATTACCCAAAGCAATATACAAATTTAATGCAATTCCCATCAAAATTCCAATGACATTTTTTAAAGAAATGGAGCAAAAAATCATCAGATTTATATGGAACTATAAAAAACCCCGAATAGCCAAAGCAATCCTAAAGAAAAAGAATGAAGCTGGGGGCATTACAATACCTGACTTCAAACTCTATTACAGGGCCACGACAATCAAAACAGCATGGTATTGGCAGAAAAATAGACACTCAGACCAATGGAACAGAATAGAAAGTCCAGAAATAAAACCACATATATATAGTCAAATAATTTTTGATAAAGGGGCCAAGAACATACAATGGAGAAAAGAAAGCCTCTTCAATAAATGGTGCTGGGAAAACTGGAAAGCCACATGCAAAAGAATGAAACTGGACTACAGTTTGTCCCCCTGTACTAAAATTAACTCAAAATGGATCAAAGATCTAAACATAAGACCTGAGACAATAAAGTACATAGAAGAAGACATAGGTACTAAACTCATGGACCTGGGTTTTAAAGAGCATTTTATGAATTTGACTCCAATGGCAAGAGAAGTGAAGGCAAAAATTAATGAATGGGACTACATCAGACTAAGAAGTTTTTGCTCAGCAAGAGAAACTGATAACAAAATAAACTGAAAGCCAACTAAATGGGAAATGATATTTTCAAACAACAGCTCAGATAAGGGCCTAATATCCAAAATATACAAAGAACTCATAAAACTCAACAACAAACAAACAAACAATCCAATAAAAAAATGGGAAGAGGACACGAACAGACACTTCTCCCAGGAGGAAGTACAAATGGCCAACAGATATATGAAAAGATGCTCATCTTCATTAGTTATTAGAGAAATGCAAATCAAAACTGCAATGAGATACCACCTCACACCTATTAGATTAGCTATTATTAACAAGACAGGTAATAGCAAATGTTGGAGAGGCTGTGGAGAAAAAGGAACCCTCATTCACTGTTGGTGGGAATGTAAAGTAGTACAACCATTATGGAAGAAAGTATGGTGGTTCCTCAAAAAACTGAAAATAGAACTACCTTATGACCCAGCAATCCCTCTACTGAGTATATACCCCCAAAACTCAGAAACATTGATACGTAAAGACACATGCAGCCCCATGTTTATTGCAGCATTGTTCACAGTGGCCAGGACATGGAAACAACCAAAAAGCTCGTCAATAGATGACTGGATAAAGAAGATGTGGCACATATACACTATGGAATACTACTCAGCCATAAGAAACGATGACATCGGATCATTTACAGCAAAATGGTGGGATCTTGATAACATTATACGATGTGAAATAAGTAAATCAGAAAAAACCAGGAACTGCATTATTCCATACGTAGGTGGGATATAAAAGCAAGACTAAGAGACATTGATAAGAGTGTGGTGGTTACGGGGGGAGGGGGGAGAGGGAGAGGGAAAGGGGGAGGGGGAGGGGCACAAAGGAAACTAGATAGAAGGTGACAGAGGACAATCTGACTTTGGGTGATGGGTATTTAACATAATTGAATGACAAGATAACCTGGACATGTTTTCTTTGAATATATGTACCCTGATTTATTGATGTCACCCCATTAAAAAAATAAAATTATTAAAAAAAAATCATTCAAAACTTACTATGGGTTTATTCATAGAGGTTACTATTCAGGTTTCAAGCAGAGGTCCACAATCTGGCCTCAGTGGATGTTTCTAGCTTCAGCAAATTCCACTGTCCAATACAGTTCCTGAGCCCAGGCCACACTGAAGGCTGCAAGCCTTCTTTTGCCTGTACTGCCCATTCTGCCTGGAAGGCTCTTTCTTTTTGTCAAGTACCTACTCATTCTTTAAAAGTTGCCTTAGGAATCACATTTTCTTATAAAGTTGTCACTTCCCCTTTTTCCACAGCAGTTGTCACATGCAATGACCAAGGTAGAGCTGGAACTCTTCTTGTAATCAAGGCTGGTCTTCCTGACACTGAGCCATGGAATCCCTCATTTGTGCTCACAATGAGAAGGTAAATAGTTCAATATTTTGGACCATACTCTATGTCTTCGCTTTTAAGAGAAAACTGCCTTGTTACAATGACAGCTGATTTAATGGAACAAGAAATGGGACAAGCCTTGGGGAGACAGAAGGGGGACAGTTCTAGGTACAGTGTAGGGCTAAGGCTTGAAGTCTTCCTAGAACCAATGGGCCCATATTTAACAATGATATTACACAGTAGATGTAATATCCACGTTTAGAAAGAACTGGGTTCCGTGGCTGACTAAATTGGTTTTCCAAGTTTCTCACCTCAAGGCAAAAGTTTTCAGGATTTCTCCCTTACACTAAGTAAGCAGACCTTGGAACTAGGGGACTGTCGCAAGATAGTTGTAGATGGAGGGAAGAAAACTGTTCTTGCATGGAGCAGGATAGAAATATAAGTCATTTAATTTCAACGGTAAATGGAATGTGACTTCATTTAAAATGCCAGCTTGATGAAATGGGACATATGGCAATGCTAGACAAAATGATTTAAGATCAAGAATCATGAGAATGACTCATGGAATCCACTGAGTCAATCAGTTGTACAACTAACTTATATAATGAAATTTTTCCTTCTTTTGAGCATCTGCGGTTCAAGAAATCCCAATAATCATTTCAAATTGGTCATGGATATGTCAGAGCCTGAAGGGATCTCTAAGATCATCCAATGCAATCCCTTTCTTTTGCACAAAGGGAAAAGGTGATATAGCTTAAGTGCTTCCCAACCATCTGGTTGAGAATTAGTGATGCCAATGACATTGTTGGTGCAAGAAACAAAGTCTCCACATACAGTGGCATTCACCTTCTTCATCCCCCAACCCCAATACTATCCATAAAAATATGGAAAGCCACATCTAAGAGTCAACGTTGTAGCAACAAGTGTTGATTCTCTGCAACCAGACAGCACTGTGCTTCACCAGAAATATCTAGGTGAGCCCCTGCAGTGCAGAGTTTAAATAATGCAAGTGATGTCCTCCCTGAACTTTAAACTCATGTACCAGTTTTAGAACCAATTGTTCTCCATAATACACACTGATAAATCTCACTGAGATCAGACTGAACATGAAAATCCCCACCAAGCACAGAAATGTGGTCACTTGGATAAAAGCCACAGCCCCGAAGACTCTGGAAATAGCAACTGCAGGGTGATGGCAGATTATCCAGGGTCTACATGTTTCCACAGCTGATATATGGAGGAATATGCTTATAGAAAGCATTTAAAAATATTCCAAAGATAGACTGACACTATGAAGATAATGATTTTGCTAGAATTTATGTATATATTTTCTTCCTGGACCTACAAAATGTTCATATATATATGTACTCAATTAATGTTATTTTGAAATCAATTTTTAAGCTTCCTGAGTCAATATCCCTGCTGAATACTGAGAGTCTAACCCCCAAGGACAATAAAAGCTGTCATTTTACATTCATCCAGGAGGAATTAATTGCTCCTCTAAAGAAAATCCACAAGCAGAAATTTTTATACACACCTTTTTTTTTTTGTATTTTTCTGAAGCTAGAAACGAGGAGAGACAGTCAGACAGGCTCCCGCATGCACCCGACCGGGATCCACCCGGCACTCCCACCAGGGGGCGACGCTCTGCCCACCAGGGGGCGATGCTCTGCCCCTCCGGGGCATCGCTCTGTTGCGACCAGAGCCACTCCGGCGCCTGGGGCAGAGGCCAAGGAGCCATCCCCAGCGCCCAGGCCATCTTTGCTCCAATGGAGCCTCAGCTGCGGGAGGGGAAGAGAGAGACAGAGAGGAAGGAGAGGGGGAGGGGTGGAGAAGCAGATGGGCGCTTCTCCTGTGTGCCCTGGCCGGGAATCGAACCTGGGACTTCTGCACGCCAGGCCGACGCTCTACCACTGAGCCAACTGGCCAGGGCTACACACCTTCTTTTTAAAGGAAAAAAAATAAAACACACATATAGAAATATCTCTAACTTAATAGCAAGAAAAAACAAATTTGTCCCTCGAGATGATTATCTTGGTTTCTTAGAATAAACCAGCCCAATGCCCATTTTATTTTATATTTACAGAATCTTTTACAGTTGGCATGAAACAAGAAATGTCCTCGATAATTTAACAGCTTCGATTTGCAGCATGTTGCCTGGATCTCAAACAGCATAAACAAGATATAACCACATATAAGTACAACTAAATGAGTTTGCCTGTGTATGTGCAGACTGAGATATATACAGAAACTGACAGAAAAAAAACCAGAGAGAAATGATTTGGGGGTTATTCCAGCACTAACATGCAAAAAAAAAAAATGTACAAATGAATACTGATTTCATTTTATTTGAACAAAAGGAACTCGTTCACAAGGACAGAAATATTTTGATGTGCAGTGGGGTCTAATTATGTAACTTTATAAGCCTAGACAGATTATTATTTCTGTTTTATAGATGAGATGACTAAGGCTTAGATTAAACATGCCCTCGATCTCAGCATTGCAAGAACCATTAATTATTAAATAAATGTCTGCACCATCCTGGGGTTGGCAAAAGTAGCTTTACAGTTGTTGGTATGAAAAAAGATATGCAGATTCTGATTATTATGATAGTTTTATTAGCTCAAAAGAATGGCACAGTACACTTAAGCAGTGGTCCCCAACCTTTTTTGGGCCACAGACTGGTTTAATGTCAGAATATATTTTCACAGACTGGCCTTTAGGGTGGGATGGATAAATGTATCACATGACCGAGACAAGCGTCAAGAGTGAGTCTTAGATGGATGTAACAGAGGGAATATGGTCATTTTAAAAAAATAAAACATAGTTCAGACTTAAATATAAATAAAACAGAAATAATGTAAGTTATTTATTCTTTCTCTGCGGACAGGTACCAAATGGCCCACAGAACGGTATTGGTCCGCGGCCCGGGGGTTGGGACCAATGCACAAGTAAAATCTCGCAAGTGCTCCAATTGCTGGTCTTCGTTATTTACACATTCTTGCCTTCTACTTGCTCAATAAACTGTTTCATGCACTCACAACAGTAAACATACTTTTGCACACTTCCAGTATATACAAGTTAATAAAAACATTCCCCCTTTTCCCCATTACTCCAGAGGAGCCCTTAGCTGATAAATATTGGTGATGGAGTTATCTGCATTTTTGTAAACTGACTACTGTCTGCTGGGCATTTTGCTGTCTGTTTCATACATAGTTTTATATATTTACCCCCAAAGCAAATAGCAACATTTTATAGGAAACTGAGACTCAAAGAAATGAAGTCACTTCTCAAGAATAGTAAATAGCAGAGGTCGGATGAAAACCCTTATTTGTTTGTTTACACCAAACAAAAACAGCTCCCATTCTATTTCATCCTCCATCCCTAACAAGCTGAGCGCAGTGCCAGCCTCCCTGCTCTCCACAGAGTGGCTTATGGAGTGGGAGGGCCACAGGTGAAGGAGGTGGGGAGTTTACGGTGGAGAACGCAGCAGAACTGTGCTCACACGCTGTTCCGTGGACCGAGGACCGAGGACTGGCGGCCACAGCTACCTGGAGACACACGCTGCAGCCCTTTCAGCTCTCATTCCAACTATCTTTTCTAAGTCCCAGACAAGAACTGAAACAGAAACTGCACAACCATTCTGCACAGCGAAGCTGATAAATATTTTCGCATCCTCTCAAAACAGCATTTCTACGAGGCATACTATTAACTGATGTGGGCATAATAATAGCCGATGTCAGAATGTTTCCATCGATCGGGGTGAAGAGAGTGATCCTGAGAACACAGCTCTATATACAGGGTAACAAGCTGACTGTGAAAGCAAGCGAAGCCGTTTATAAAGTGAGGCATTAAAAAATAATCATAAAAAGAGAAGGAAGGTTTACCTACATGCTTTCAACTAAACTCCCAGAAAGGTGATGTCGGGAGAGGTTTGCTTGTGAAGCTTGACTGACAAGAAACAATTGTTTACTAGACCCCATTCAATTCAGATTCTGAGCACCTGACTGCAGGCGTGCTCTGCTGTAAGGGGTAGGGTGAGGCAAGTGACGGCTCCCAGGCTGACCTTGCACTTGAGATGCCTCTGCTTCATCCCAGCCCGAAGCTAGTACAGATTCTGCAGGGACAGAGCAGGAGGTACCCATGGATGGGTTAAAACTGGCATTAGAAAGGCACAGGGCACGTTGTGGCTCTGTCATTCTACAGGCTTCCAGGCACTAACACCAAGGTTTGTATGGTGGCCCTTTCACCCAGTTCACCTCCTGTTTCTTTTGCTTTAAATGACCTTGTGAACTTGTTAATTTGGGAAACGCTACTACTTACCCTTCCTCTCAGCTTTGCCTTCCAGAATCCATTGACATTTGTACTTTAAAGAAGAATGGCAGTTAACACGAATGGATCTCTAATGTCTAGGGCTGGAAGAAGCGTGTGAGCAGGGAGCTATGCTTTAACCCTTACAGGGGAGCCACGTGGGGAAGCCTGGGCACACAGGCTACAAAGTAACCAGATAGCCCCATGGAACTTGCTTCACAAATCCGCAGAAACACCTCCAACTGCCCAGCGAGACGAATTATTGTTGTATGTTTTTAATAACCATTATCATGGTGTGAGAATGTTACCTGCAGCACTGTTCATAGTGGCAGAAAATAGGGAATGAACACAATGTCCATGAAAGTGGATGACTAAGATTCCCGGGTGTGTTCCTACCAAAGTAACTAGATAGAAGGCAACCCTGTATAATCTGACTCGGACAGATGTTGAAGATATATTTTTGAATGAGAAATAGAAGAAAAAAACAACAACATATCTCGTAGGAAATCACATATAAAAATAACCTCCCCAATTAGCTTTATATATTTTTCTGGCATAATTATTCACTGGCAGGTGAAGAGTGTTTGATAGCATGCACGCCAACCAGATCATAGCTGTGTGGGATGGGGCAGAGTTGGGGGGGGATGATCTAAATCAGCAGTTCTCAACCTGTGGGTCGCGACCCCGGCGGGGGTCGAACGACCAAATCACAGGGGTCGCCTAAATATGTATCGGAAAATACATATATTTTATACAATACATTTTTAAATAAAATATGTATTTCCGATGGCTTTAGGTGACCCCTGTGTTTTGGTCATTGGACCCCTGCTGGGGTCGCGACCCACAGGTTGAGAACCACTGATCTAAATGGACTTTTTAAATGCAGAAAATCTATGTATACATTCCTTTCGTAAGCAAATATTTTTTTTTGTATTTTTCTGAAGTTGGAAATGGGGAGGCAGTCAGACAGACTCCCGCATGCGCCCAACCAGGATCCACCCAGCATGCCCACCAGGGGGCGATACTCCACCCATCTGGGGCATTGCTCTGTTGCGACCAGGGCCATTCTAATGCCTGAGGCAGAGGCCATGGAGCCATCCTCAGCACCCGGTCCAACTTTGCTCCAATGGAGCCTTGGCTGTGGGAGGGGAAGAGAGAGACAGAGAGGAAGGAGAAGAGGAGGGGTGGAGAAGCAGATGGGCGCCTCTCCTGTGTGCCCTGGCCGGGAATCGAACCCGGGACTCCTGCATGCCAGGCCAATGCTCTACCACTGAGCCAACCGGCCAGGGCCAGCAAATATTTTTTAAGTGAAAAGGGCATAATGGCAGCACCACAGTCGCTGTAACATTAAAGACTGAACAGGTGTTCATGTGCCCGGGAATCAGCACAGACCCTAGTGACAGCCAAGGCGAGGGGCAGGAGTGACATTAAACAAGGCAGAGAGTTCTTTTCCAGTTTCATCTACATTTCACCTCTTACCAACCAGCTCATGAAGTGGCTACGGACACTACCAGTGGGAATTTAATGGTAGGAGGCCTTTTCCAAAGATCATTTCAGACCCCTGTCCCAACTGAGGGTCTTCTTGTTCCTAATGCAAACTGCAGTGTGTTTAGCCAACACAGCGACCAGTGAGGATACTACTGTCACCCCCACCCTGCACACTTTAGCCCATCGGTCCTATGTGGGTGGTCACTGCCCCACCTATGAGCACCTTACTGTTAAGGGCAGGGTACTTATCACACCTGCTGATGGCTGGTATTTATCCCGCGCTTCCTTTGCACAAGCTGGCTCACTGATGCTGATGCTTTTTAACAGAAAACGTGCATGGACTAGATGAAGTCAGCAGATGATAACGTACAAATCCTTCAGGGTCAGACGCAACCGTGTGAAACCCACCGCCATGAACAACACCCTGGGAGTGTAGGTCCAGCCCTGGAAGCAGTGCTTGTGATTCTGTGATTAATAAACATAACTGCCTTGACAAAACATTTATATATCCGAACACTGATCATTGAATCACATTTTAATTTTTTAAATTTCTTTGTTGATTTGATTGGGATGATATTGGTTAATAGGATTATATAGGCTTCTGGTGCACTATTCTATAATGCATCGTCTGTATATTGCATTGTGTGCTCACCGCCCTGAGTCATGCCTCCCTCTGGCACCATCCATGGCTCCTTTCTCCTCTTCTCCCTTCCCCATCCCCCTTCCCTCTTGTAATCCCCACACTGTTGTCTGTGTCTCTAAGCTTTTATTTTCTTTGCTGGGAGACTGGGTAAGAAAGGTGAATCACATTTTACAATGTAATTTGAATTTTATAGGGAACAAGTGAAAAATCCCATTGAATAGAATACTGTAATTTAAGCACCTTTTGACGTTTTATTTTATATAAGTCAGGATTTCACATACTGAATTTGCCTAAGGACTGGTGAAACCTATTTAGAGGCAGCTTAAAAATGTTTGCTTGTGTGTATGTGTATGTATATAGGTGTATATATTCATTCTGCCTCTTCTAGCGATTTAAGTAGCATCTGGAACCATTTAGACCCCTCTGTATCTTAGCCTCTTTTCATCAATACA
The DNA here is from genome assembly GCF_036850995.1 of Saccopteryx leptura. Classification (NCBI taxonomy): domain Eukaryota; kingdom Metazoa; phylum Chordata; class Mammalia; order Chiroptera; family Emballonuridae; genus Saccopteryx; species Saccopteryx leptura. The sequence goes on along the minus strand of NC_089515.1, from coordinate 20,714,787 downwards.
AAAGAGAGAGTAATGTAATTTCCTTGACTGTTTGTGGTAGTGAAAAAGAATCAATTCTGGAATTACCTTTAGAGGTTTCAGATGCCCTTCACAAAGTCTAAACATGCTGGCACATGCAGGCAATAGCAGGTGAAGCTATTTTGTTATAATTTCATTATAACATTAGGTTTACCTAGCCCACCAGTCCTTTCAACTTTTTCCCACGGTATTAGATGCTGAAGACCTCACTGACCCATTGCTGTAAAAAAAATCTTATTTTACAGCACAATCCTCAGATTTTATGTTATGGATCAAGAAAATCACAACTTATTTCTTTGTTCAAAGGTTCTAGGAATCTATAAGATCAAGAACATTATATTTGAGGTACGCGCCTGTGGTTTTTTCCTTCCTTTTGAAGAGTAGTGTATATTATCTTGGTAATCTTTTTTTAATTGGAAAAAAACCTTAAAATTTTCAAATACAGGGAAGTGCATAAATGAAAACCTGGAAGTTGTCACCCCTGGACTGCAGTCGGCATGAGAAATGAGGACAGAGACTGTCAGGTAGAACTGGCCTGTTGGCAAGATGCCCTTACCTCCCTCCCTCCTCCCTCCTCCCTCTTCCCTCCTCCCTTCTTTCTATTCTTTCTCTTCCCTCTGTTTTTAACATTTTAATGTCAAATTTTAAAACATACACAAATGAGAAAATATTACAATAAATCCTCATGCCTCTATTAACATCTTCAAATATTACTGATACATTTTCTTTTTTTTTAACATTTTAAAGAAAATCACACATTACATATCTCTAAAAGATAAGGTTTCCGTTATCTTTGGTCTAACCAAAATACAACTATCATACCTAAATACATGAATATATTTTGTTAATATAAAATCATAAATACAGTATACTTAGATTTAAATGTAATCTAATATCATCTGTGATGGTTAATTTCATTTGTCAATGTGACTAGGCATGGGGTGCCCAGATATTTGGTCAAACGCTATTCTGGGTATTTCTGTGAGGGCGGTTTTAGGTGAGATTAACATTTAAATCAAGAGCCTGAGAAAAGCACATTGCTCTACACAAAGTGGGTGGGCCTCTTCCAATCTGCTGAGGGTCTGAATAGAACAAAAGAACTGATGCCTCCTGCCCTGGGGAAGAGAGAATGCTTCCTCTCCGATGGCCTTCACCATGAACATTGGCTTTGTTCCTGCCTTCACCCTCAGGTGGAAGCCTCAGCTCCGCCTGGGTTTTGAGCCTGTTCCCTTCAGAGAGGAACTACGTGGTCAGCTCGCCTGGTTATCTCACCTTCCAACTAGGACTGGAGACACCCTCAGCCTCCTGGGTCTCTAGCTTGTCACTCATCCTGCAAATCTTGGATTTGGACTTGTCCACCTTCATCATTATGTGATTCCATTTCTCAGAAAATGTAAATTATCTGTATGTCTATCTATCTATCTATCTATCTATCTATCTATCTATCTATCTATCTTTCTATCTGTCATAAAAACATTATCTCTGGAAAACCCTAATTCATCACCTAATCACCAGTCTATGTTCAATTTCCCCAATGACTAATATATTTTTTTTTTACATATTGAACTAGAACCTAAATAATTCGCAAGTATGATTTTTTTAAGTCTATAAACATCAGCTACACTTATCGAAACATCAAGGAATGTTTTCCCTTTTATGATATTTCTTAAGTAATACTGGGTAAACTCCACAACACAGAACATTAAACCCAGAACTTTAGAATCAGATTCCGGATTCGGAAGATCAGAACGCGTGCCCTACATGTGTCAAGACTGGACCCAGAGAATGAAGCACATTCCTCCTAACCCTAGCATATGCCCAAAAAGTCTGTGAGTTTCTTTTCTGACTCTACGTTTCCACATCTACAACACAGGAAATGCAGCTATGAAATATTTATCTGGCTTTCTTCACAGGCACGCAGCGGGGGTAACAGGCAGCCTCAAGTAAAGAGTTCTGAAATAAAGCATCAAACAGCAAAGCAATTTACATATTACCATCATCATCTTCGTACCCGTTGTCTGTCTTTATTTACAACCGGGGATTAATTCTCAGATGAAGTTTGCACTATTAATGCAAATCTGTGCTTTGTTGTTAAAACGAACAAAAGCAAATACTTTGTGCTATAATGAAACAGGTCCTGGCTTTGAGTGGACCTAATCCTGGTGATCTCTAGAACAGCATGCTGAAGAACAGCACAGGCGACCCCTGAAGGTCACCGCTTCCGACACTCACCCGGTGCTATTGAGGTAGCTCTGTCCCAGGCTGCAGTCTTTTGACAGAGAAGACGGATTGAACCAAAATGCTGGCAGGCACTGACCGTTGCTGTGGCGCTCATAGCCATAGTCACTGTTGGGGAGAGAGAGAGCTGAGAGAAACCTTTCAGTAGGGGGCAAAATTTGAGAACAATTTCGTGTTAGTGCACAGCCAACTTCAGCTCTAGTCAATTCGTCTACAAAAGAGGTATTCATTGAATCAATACCTTTACAAAATTTCAATACCCCCCCCCCAAAGACTATCTATCAATTACTCATGAAAACAGCCTACAGAGCCCGTTTCAGAAATGATGACTTGGAGGCAAGGGGGGTCCCTGTGTAGGGACGAAAGCTCAATGCCCAACCATTCCACGTAAACACCTGAACTGAGAGAGTAGATTCCGTTCTCAGTAGGGGATGCACACCACTGACCGCAGGGGCCCGAGAAAGCTGTAATTAGCAAACAGGCAGTGGGCAGCTCCACCCTCACTGGAAAAGTTCAGCGACGAGCTTAACTCAGCAACCTGTGGCTGGGTCCCCATTAGTGCTGCTGTCTTTGGGGTGCTCTTCCAAGACATCTGGACCAGCCAGGTAGAGCCAAGCCAGGTCTGTCTGTGTGCATGCCATATGCTTCCAAGTCATAGCAGGAAAAGAGACGTCCTTCAGGAGCATTGTGAGCTTTCCCGCCAAGGAAAGGTTTTGTCCTAGTCAGTTAGGGACTGAGCCCGCTGGGACTAAGGGCTTGACGTCTTCTCTCTAGTTTGCAAACAGTCGGAGCCTTTCCTCCCCGCCTCCTCTCATTCTGGCCTCCAGAGGCCCCGAGTAGCCCGATATTTGTGACCTCTGGCAGATAAACCCGGACCTGGAGGATGCAGCTCCGCAGGCCCAGCCCAGCCCAGCCACAGGCAGCGATCAGCAAGCATTAGCACCAGCAACCCCTGTGCCGTGCGCGATGGAGGGGGATGCTGGCGCACAGGGTCGGGAAGCGAGAAATCGGCTCAGCTAAGGGGCCTGTCCCCAGGCAGCGGGCACTTAAAATTCTGCACATACCAGCTGGATTAGGGGCCGTTTCAACACAGCACGGGCAGGAGGACTTCAGCGGGGATGCCGCTAGGACACCCGGTGCTTGTTTGAGAGCGTTACTCTACAGATGCTGGAGAATGACAGGCAGAGTCCCCTGGGGGGCTGACCAGGGGAGAGCTGAGGCAGAGGGCGCCATCAGGAACAACTACCTTTCAGGATGCAATGGTCAAGTGGAATCAGTGAGGCTCTAGCTACTCGTAGAAACTCAAAAAGGTCATGGCGAGCCTTCCAAAATATTTTCCAAGACAATGCAGCGGCAAAAACCCCTTTAGATAGAAAATCATCCAATGGCCTCATTCACAATTCATTTCTCAGTTCTCAGAATACATGTTATTTGTTGGTAAGAGCGGCAGATTCGAATCTCAAATGAATACTGGAATTGAGCCACACCTGAGGGGTCGGAGAGGCGGAGGGAAGGGAGAAAGCACACGGCTGTCCTTCCCCTGTGTTCCCTTCACTCTAGACTGGCTTAACGTGGAAAAACAAAAACAACAATGGCAATGACAACAGAAGTCTAGCTTATTTGGGAACCTCAGAGGAAAGTTTCCCAAAGGAAGAAATAGTGGCGGGCAAGATCAGGGAATTGGAACATCTCAACTTCCTTTTTCCCTCTGGTTTTCTGGGAATGGATAGATTTGCTCTTTGCACAAGAATGACTGTTTGGGAAGGCTACAGTTAATTCGCAAAGAGAAAACAGTAACTTCCTTCCAAATCCTCCTTGAATACAATGGATGGAAGAGAAGTATTCCGGCATCAGAAAGAGGGATATGATGAATGAGTTAAAAATCCCAGATTTCCCCTGTAAATGTATTTCGGGGTGAAAATCTGGAAAGGTAAGATAGGAATACAGTATTTTTGTCATTGTAATAATGTTGCACTGACTAAAATGTAAGTCATGGTTGGGGAGGTCCCTATAGAATTCCTTGTGAGCTCCAATGTGATTAGCTCTGCTACCCTCTGGCTGAGCCTAGAGATAGGGCCCTGGCTCTTGATTTATCTATCTACTAACAAGAGGGGCACAGCCTTGGGTTATCAGTCTGAGCACTGGTGGCCAATTTTGCCAGCACGAAATAAATTGCTACAGGAATGACTTTGGTTCCCATTCAGGTCAAGTTTCAATAATTTAAAAGTGACCTACATATTTAGCAATTGCATACTCTTAACTAAAAACATACAAAGAAATATTATAAAACAATAAGAGGAGAAAAAGAGAAGCTGAAAATGAAGTGGATATGATCAAAGAGTTCCCATCTGCTCATCCTCAATTTTTCAACCTCATCTAATGCTAATCATGAATCCAGACCAAAGCAAAGTCATCCCTGGCCCCACAAGTTAGCTGTCTGCTTACCAAATACTCCAGAAAACTCCAGGCACTGAGTTTATCTGACATCTAAACATCTCAGTACTTTTCCAGTTTAAACTAGCCTGCCCCCAGTAAAGGGAGCTAGCTGTCTCCTTTAGTCCTGGGGCCACAGAGCCGTAGACCGGCAATGCCACAGAATCCCTGCTTGCATCAAATTCAGAAATGCCCTCCATGGCTCACATAAGCAATTAGCCAACTAACCACTGATTGAAAGCTTTCAGGAATAGAAAAGTTATTGCCTCATAAGGTCACTATTCCACTCCCAGGAACCCTGGATTCTAGGAAGTTTAATCTTGAGCACAAATATGTTTAGTCTCTGAAAAGTCCACGTATTGCTTTCATTGCTGTCATCTAAAGAATCTCAGGATGGATCTGGTCTCCCAATTGGTCTAAGATCAATCACAAAGATGAAGACAATCTCCAGCCATCTTCTGAATCCTCTTTCAGTCTAAAGAAACTCCTGGTTTTTCCATATGCACAACGTACACATACACCATGATGTCTCTAAAGGTAATTTCATCGGTATAGGAGGCTTGTCACCCCGCCCTATGCATGTCACCATTATTTCAGATCGAAGCTTGCATGGCGGCCCCTGTGGGTCTGATACAGTGATGGACTCCATGGGATAATGGCACAAGCTCACCAGTCAAAATCAGCCTCGGTGCAGACGCAGGGTTCGGATTCCATAGCTCCGGCATATTTTCCTTGCATGCATTTCCGCTCTGATTTTCGCTTCTTGTATATCCTCTTTGCTCCCATGATGCATGCTTCCCCCTGCAGGGAGACAAGGATCTCACGCACTGGAGCACCACACTCCGACCTCCCCTGCTCCGCATCTGACAGTTCAGAAGGTATTCTCCAACCTTAGTGCGACCTGGACTGAGGTCGCTTGCTCTGGGCTAATGGCTTTTTCTTGGCAGTGTCTACAGCTCTGGTCTAGAAAGTGACTAATAAAGGCAGCCTAAAGGAGCACTTAACTCCTCACATATTCCTTAAGGTTTGTCTTGGCGAGGTGTCAGGTGCCAGGTTGTGAAAGACCTGGGATCTCTAAGACTCAGCCCTGTAACAAACATACTGCCAACAAACCTATGAAAATAAAGTCAGTTCTCCTATAAGAAAAGATTTACACAGCTGGTCATTTATGGGCACATGAAAGAAGAGCATTGCTAAGAAATATAAAGATCAAGTTTGCCCCAATTTAGGATGCTGCCGCCCACATGACTTTATACACTAATTTTATATCCATCTATCAGACAAGCAAGAGAACTAGATTCAATGTTTCTCTATAAAATAAAGAAAAGCTCTGAGCATCAATAGTGCTTCTACCTCCCAAAGTGGGGAACATCATCCATGTAAATGAGTGATCATTTTATTGTGGAGTCTGAATATTGTGGGTTCTGATATGGCCCGCACAGTCAAACAGAGCTCTCTTTGTATGTCTGAAGGACCAGAGCAGAGTTGTGTCTAAGCTATTGGAAACCTGTCTTTCTTGTGCAGACTCACTCTAACCGGCTCTGTGCCACATCTACATTTAATCTATCACTTAATCCTAGGTTTGTGGTAAATGATACGTCGTTGCTAAATACAGTGGAGGCCTTGCAGGAACGTCTCTGCCATGTCATTGGAGCGAGCTGCAGGAGGACTTCTGGCTTGGGACATCCAAGGAGGTAGCCTTTCAGACAAGCATTTTGATCTGAGCTGAACAGCTGAGGGGCCCGGGTGGAAACAAGTTTTCTATGAATAATTCTGCATTCTTGTACCATTGAGTACCCTGGCAGAAGCGAGAAGCACTACCTAATCTGAGGGAGTCCCAGCAGCGGGGTGGAGGGACACTGCTGGCTCTGCTCAAGGAGCCTAATTTCATTATTCTATGTCTCCACTTGCACTGCTAGATAAAATGGAAGATCCTAGGCTCATTCTTGCCTTCACCGTGCACTCACGGGACATGCGCAGATAAATGATGTTCAGATCCCCATGCTGAGTTGGTATTTCATTTTGAGTGGTAAGTCTAAGCCAGGCACATTTGAATTTTATCTCATTATATCCCAGTACAATAACAACAGAAATTACTTCACAATAAGCTATAAAATGTAGAGTCTGTTCACTGGTTCAGAACACAAAACATGTAAGACAGCCCTAGATGAGCGTTTGGACTCAGAGAACCCCGATTCCTACACTTGAATGATGAGCTGCCCTCAAACAGACCCCAGGCCTCCTGCTCAACACCTGACCTCTGCCCCCTTCCTCCTACCTGGCTGTGCAGCTGCCAAGGCCGGTAGTCCTCCTCCGCACACCGTCTGTCAAAAATAGACTTGTAGTCCACTTTGACCAGCTGCCATTCGGAGCGGTGGCTGAAGTGTCCAAACACTCTACAGAGTTCATAATGATAAAGATAATCGCAATAATAAAAAGGCCAACGGTTGTAACAACAAAAAGCATTTGCTGAGTGCTTACTCTGAGCTGAGTGTAATGCTGACATAAAACACGTGGCGCTGATCATATCATTTAATCTTCAAGATACATTTTTGAAGAAGGTTGCTGTTATTGGACCCATTTCCCATAAGGGTAACTTGAGGCTCAAAGAGTCTGGTTAAGTTGCAAAAACCAATGTCAAATCACTAAAGAACTGGTAGAATCAGAACTTACATTCTGCACTACCGAATGGTTAACAAAAAAATCAATCAATCATTACCAATCCATAATAAAGAAAACAATCACATGGGCTGCATTCTGCATGGTTCAAGATTATACTTCCATGTTGACTTGCTAAATGTCCATGGTTTCCATGGTTTCCATGCTGTTTTACCTTCTCACCTGTTGCTAGGGAGAGTGTTCAGCAGGGTCCAGCGGTTATAACCATTTCCTACCCTGTGCATTCTACTGTCCTTACAGTAAAAGACTCAGAGTTAATGATGTGCTTGAATCTCTAATCGCAGATAAGGATAAAAGCCACAGAGTAGCATTTCCAGTCAGCTTCTTATCTATGTTTTATAAATAATAAAAATTACATGAAGACAAATTATGGAAGAAATTGCTAAACTATGTTTACCATGACTCCAAGTGTAGCTATTAGGCATATTGAACATTTGTTAATCTTTTCTATCATTAAAAAAAAAAAGAAAGGAGGAGGAGGAGGGCAGAAAAATTTAGAAAATATACCAACTGTTCACTTTGATTTTAACATTTCGGCTGATGGCAGGATCAACTCCTTTCCAACCTTCCCTCTGCTTTCCATGTCCGGTTTTCTCGGGGAAGGGTAAAGCAGTTTCATATTTACAGTTCAAAGCTGATGTTTTGAACCCCACAGGCAGGCAAGTCATTAATCAAGTCTTTCACAAATTAATGATCATCTCCTTCCAGACAAGAATGAGCGCAAATGCAATTTCACAAGAACAGATTGTTCTCAGGGTTTCCCTAATATGCCTCACAATTGAGTTAGGTAAAGAGCCAGGGGGAAAAAGAAGCTGGTGTGGTTTTGGCTCAAAGGATGTTCTGCCTTAAAGTGAAACCGTTCCTGTGTGCCTGTGATGTTCTCTATAGTGAGGTTTATTAAAGTTTTAAAGGGATCACTTTATTTGCTATTGAAATCATCTCCTCTAACTTCCCTCAGCCCACTCAGTAGGGGAAGAAGCGAGCTAGTCTGCCACCAGCCTGCAGTGTGGGTCCTGGTCGTAGCAAGGAGAAGGAAAGTCAAGGAAATGGCCGCCCGCATGTTTCTTTCCTCCCTGCTGGGGAATCCTGAAAACAGATGTACTGGTTTCGCTGGCAACTCCAAACCTGGCAGTACCAAAGTGAACAAACCTAGCTAATAACCCTGCATCTGGATAAATATGATGATGAAAAGACAGCATCATTTTCCACTTACGTCATGATTAGAGTCTCTTCCCCAGGTTCACCCAGGACCCCGTCCACAAAAAGTGGAATCGACGTGAAACTGTACTTGCTCCAGGATCTCCCTTCATCAAAACTCAACCTGACAGCAAAAATGAAACGAAACAGAACAAACAAAAGCAGTCATCAGATCTAAGAAGATCCTTGCAAAGGAAAACTACTATCAACCGGGAGAAATGACATATTAAAAGGACCTACAGCACTGTCAAAGAGAGCCCTGAATAAAATCAATGTTCTTAATTACATCAGAAGGTAGAAACACAGTTAAGCCAAGCGATTCGGGACCCAGATGTGTTATAACATTAACAAGGGGAGGGCTGCATGAAACGGGAATAATAATGAGTCTTTGATAGAATTTGTTTTTAAATTGGGGTGTTTTATTAGATCTTAGATCTCAATGTGACTCTCTCCAAAACCTCACTGCACTCTGGTGGCAAGTTTCAGGCAGTTCTGAAGAGCAAGGGCCTTAGGGGACCTACTCAGAGGAACTCGAAAAAGCCACCTCAAAGTGACCCCCGCTTACAGTGCTATAAATCCTGGCTGACTCTGGAGAGGATGAGTGGGTACAGGAGGGCAGAGTCTGGGGGGCACGCGGAGAGGAGTCCGTGCCTCTGGGCCCCCACATAATGTTCCCTCTGCTCTGCTCTTCCCTAGGGGTGCCCTCCCCCAGGCTGCGACTCTGCTTCTCTTATTCTGCAGCCTTCCGGTACGTAGGTCCCCAAAGTAGCTAACAGAGGGGGGAAAATCAGGCTTCAACTTTGAACAAGCTTGCACGTGAAGAGATTCACTTTCAAGAACACACATGAAGGAGTCTATTGAGAACCTCTCTGAAAGATGTGTGTCCATCTGTGAGTGACCCACAGGGAGAGCTGCAGAGCGTCACCTCCAAACAAGAAATTAAGGAAGACTGGTGAGGGACAGAAGTGTGTGGTCTCTGTGCAGAACACATATAAATTCCAGGGGACGTTATTTGGGAAAGGTGACTGTAAGAAGTTAAGAGACTCAGAGATTGTTTCTGACACACCATTCTACCCATGACTGTGCTGATCAAACAAGGGAGGGTATTGTCACATTTAAAAAACATAATGCAATTCCTCTTTCAGGGGCAGAGTTCATTCTCTCTTTCTCTCTCTCTCTCTCCTCCCCTCCTTCTTTTCTCCTCTCTCCTTCCTTCCCTCCATATCTCCTTTTCTCCTCCTCTCATGAAACTACAGGCAACGACCTTATTTTAATAAAGCAAAGGTATATACATTATGTTCTACTAGACCTTGACATTTGACAACCAACAAGATCACAATCTGATGGCCTGACTCCTAGACTTAGCCGTGAGGAACCACTGGGTGCACGATTCACGGACAATATGTGCCTTTACCAGAGATGTCGGATTGGGAGAGACGTGTGCTTCATAGCAACCAGGACTCCACCTTGATCCAGATACAGAACGCTGTGCTCTTCTTCAAAGATCTAGAGAAAGAATTCACATCCTCATGGACACACGCCCATACCCACATGCACCTGGAGTTCAGAGAATTAGTCTTCATATGAGGAGAACAAAACCCCTCCCATGACTGAACAAGGTTTTGCCAAATCTTTGCAAAGACATGGTTATAAACAACACTTCACAAGGTGGGCTATAGGTACCCCTGGAGTTTATATAAAATTACTTTAGGGGCAACAAAGAACAAATTTAAAGAATGAACAGTTGTGTATTTATGTTTATAGTCCTGTCTTCTTGTGGTACATTCTACTGATTCCTATTTATGATGATATCAGAATATTAGACAACTGTCATATTGGGTGACATTTTTAGACAGAAGAAACCTTAGAGATACTTTGCTATCACATTCTTATGTTTATGAAAGAGATCACTAAGGTTTAGAAAGATGCAGGGATTAGCTTAAGACCATGATGGCAAACCTTTTTATAAAAACCGCCCACTTTTGCAGTGCTGGTCAACCTGGTCCCTTCCACCCACTACTGGGCATTCCAGCTTTCATGGTGGGCAGTACTGGAGCAACCAAATGGTGGTGCAATTGGCCCACCGTGAAAGCTGGACCACCCAGTAGTGGGTGGGAGGGACCAGGTTGACCAGCACTGCAAAAGTGGGCGGTTTTTATAAAAAGGTTCGCCATCAGGGGCCTAAGACCATGTTATGTAGTGACTGGTGGGTCTGGGGCTGGTAGTATAAGTGACCTTTCCAGATACAGTTATTTCAAAATTTCCAAGTATTTTAGAAAAAAAAAAAAGGTGTCCTTGTTCAGTTAATAGCTTCTCTGCCAAGTCATAAAGCAGCTCTAATCAAAATGGAATCATCATCTTTGGGTACACGTGTCACTGGCTCTTTCTCTGAATTTGAAGAAACCAACATGAAGTCAAATGGAAACAAGATGAGACCAACCTGAAAGTTGTCTCTATAGAAGGGGCGCACTATTTCCTCACAGTCACGCTGTGAGCATAGCCTTGTCTGCGGTCATGCTAGACTCAGCTTTTCTTCCTCTTTATGTACTTCTTATACTCCAGACATACCCTATATCAGGACTACAGAAGTAGACACTTCTTTTGCTTTGTTTAAGGTGTTGGAAGGAAAAAAAAAATGAGATCCTGGCTCTCTGTTCACCAGAGAAAGCTTGATAGTACATTTCCCTAAATACCTTTAAGATTAAATAGCCTTTCAGTTTTTTAGGCAAATTTTTTCCTTGCCCTGCCCTTCTCAAAACATGTGAATTAGGCCCTGGCCGGTTGGCTCAGCGGTAGAGCATCGGCCTGGCGTGCGGGGGACCCGGGTTCGATTGCCGGCCAGGGCACATAGGAGAAGCGCCCATTTGCTTCTCCACCCCCACCTCCTCCTTCCTCTCTGTCTTTCTCTTCCTCTCCCGCAGCCAAGGCTCCATTGGAGCAAAGATGGCCCAGGCGCTGGGGATGGCTCCTTGGCCTCTGCCCCAGGCGCTAGAGTGGCTCTGGTCGCGCAGAGCATCGCCCCCTGGTGGGCAGAGCGTCGCCCCTGGTGGGCGTGCTGGGTGGATCCTGGTCAGGCGCATGCGGGAGTCTGTCTGACTGTCTCTCCCCATTTCCAGCTTCAGAAAAATACACACACAAAAAAAAAAAACATGTGAATTACACTGAGGACTTAAGAGGAGTCTGGATTTAGGAAATGGCCATTGGACCACCGCATGGAGATCTTGGTCTAAAATGTAAAACCTGTGTTCTCATTGCTGTGTGATTGCCTGTGCATTAAATTTTAATTCACGGTGCTAGTTATTGTATGGTAATTAAATGTCAGTGGGTTATTGAAACATATTTATTGAAGGTTAACAACCATGCATTAGGCACATACCTTGTTATGATTGTAAACCTCATTAAATGTCTATTTTATAAGCTATGAGTATCTGATTGTCATTCAGAAGAAAGAGAAGAAGCATTTAAGCTAAACACATTGGTTTAAAGTGATTCCATTTCTCCTTCCTTAGCATATGCACCGTGATGGTTATTACTCTGTCTTTTGCACATGAGATTTAAACATCTCAGAAATCCACCTGGGTAATGGCTGTTTCTATAGCACTTCATTGCTCTCTATTCGGAATTTAAAGCAAAGAAAATGTATAGAGATAATTCAGCATTAGAGATATTATCTACCCTCCAAGCATCACATTCCCTCTAGGATAAACTCTTGGGGATTCTGGTTTTTTTTTATGGGAAAAATTCAGTCAGATCTAATTTGGTTTCATTGTCATTCATAAACTTTTTTACATATAGGTTCTGAATATGGGTCATTTTTATTGTATGGCAAAAAAAAAATCAAGTTGCAAAAAGATACTCTAATAACCTCAAAGACTTAAGACTAAATAAAAACACTGGCAAGCTTTAAGATGCATAAGTAGTTGAATACATTATTATGTGTAGCTGAATAAGTTCCCAGAATTGAATCATGTTGGGCTATTCTAATGTCACTCACACTTCAGCGTCTTGACCCAGAATACTTCCTTACCTGCCTCCAGGTGTTCCCTGCATCTGAGGAGACAAACATGCTGATGTCGTTGTCTGACAATTCAGAGCCTATGTTCCCTAGAAAGAGCACATCGCCATTAGTGAAAGGAATCGCTGCACGAGCCAGCCGTGAGTTTTATTGGCAGTCTGCATTGCCTGAGACGGATTTAAATTGCAAACATATTGGAACAACGTTTTTCAGCATACTTGCTTCAGGGTCACTGGTTTCAGTGCCATTCAGAAAAATATTGTGAGCTTGTTTATTAAGTTCCGAACAGAGATATCTTGCCTCTTAAACACAACGGACAACAGCAGGCAAGCCAGGAGAGCTGCTTACCTGAAGCCACTATGATGCTGGGAGCTGTGTCTCGGCTGGCAATGATCCCTGACGTGTAGGGATTCTCAGAGACCTTAAGGTGAAGGTGCAGTGAGCAATAAGGCTAAGGAGAAGAGAAATGAGTGTCATGAAAGCATACAATCTAAGTCGTTATTTCCATTTCATGCTCAGAGCATCCTTCCAATCACCCAACTATCCCATCTCTCCAACCATTCAGGTACTCTTCCATTCGCCCATATTTCATTCCATAAATAGCTGGTGTCCACTAAGTATAAGACAGCTGCCAAGCTAGTGAAGGAGGACACCTTTATTTTAAGTCTAACTGACTGCCATTAAGGTCATTTGGCAAACATTTTAGCATTTTATCTACAAAAGACTAGATGTAGCTTATAAAAGAGTAACATTGATTCCGATTTGCTATTGACTCCCCTGGAGTGCATAATCTAATACCTTTTGATTAACATCCAGAGAAAATATTTTAACAGTCATAAGATCAGTATGGGCAACTAAGAGATTTTAGAGGGTGACAAGATGACGTCCAGCTTTTCTTTTCTTTTCTTTTCTTTTTTTTTTGTATTTTTCTGAAGCTGGAAATGGGGAGAGACAGTCAGACAGACTCCCGCATGCGCCTGACCCAGCATGCCCACCAGGGGCGACGCTCTGCCCACCAGGGGGCGATGCTCTGCCCCTCCGGGGCGTCGCTCTGCTGCGACCAGAGCCACTCTAGCTCCTGGGGCAGAGGCCAAGGAGCCATCCCCAGCACCTGGGCCATCTTTGCTCCAATGGAGCCTTGGCTGCGGGAGGGGAAGAGAGAGACAGAGAGGAAGGAGGGTGGGGGTGGAGAAGCAAATGGGCGGTTCTCCTATGTGCCCTGGCCGGGAACCGAACCTGGGTCCCCCGCACACCAGGCCAACACTCTACCGCTGAGCCAACCGGCCAGGGCCCGTCAAGCTTTTGATCAGAGAAGGCTTCAAGGAGAAAACAGTGCCTTAGGCAAAGATGAGTAGGTTATGAACTTCGGTGAGATGTTCCGGAGGATAAAGGGCATTTTAGGACTGAGGAATATCAACTCATAAAGAAAAAAGGCAGAATAGTTGAGTTATAATACGGTAGTAGTCAGTAAGGCTGAGGAGGAGAAATGGGATATGAAGTCAGGAAAGAAGGTTTGGTGAAGTTAGGAGAGCTTCGAAGAAGTCACCTGGCATCTCTTAGCCACTCTCCATTGGAGACCTTGGTCTCAGTTGCACAGAAGAAGCTGTATGATATGTGAAACTGTCCTAACATCCAACAGACAACTGATAGTGTCTGTGTCAAGGTATTATCTGAATCAACATTATCCAACAGAAAAGCCATACGTGTAGGCAAAATATACTAGTAGCAATTTCAAGGAAAATGTAAGGGACTTGTTTATTTGTGTGTGAAAATCTTGATCGAATTTTCTGATTAACACACATATCAATAGTTTTCCAAAACATGGTAATAAATCTTCTATGGGTTTCATTTAAAATAGTTCTTGTACTGAGTGTCTGAACCCACATTTCTTTTTATTGCTCAGAAAGATTACTTTCTAATCTTATTGACCTGAGTTTTTGGAATTACCAGTGTATCTCTGTTATTACGTTTACTCTTCTCTCTGAGTCTCAACCAGCAGACACTCAAGAGAACTAGAGAGGCAGTGATTACATTTATGTGAAAGAGAGTAAAATGACAAATGAAAAATGAAACTCAGGAATAAAAACAGCCATTCCCCCAAAAATACTGGGGAAACAAAACAGTAGGTCATAATAGAGTCTTTTGCTCACTTTCAAGGGAGGAAGGAAACACTCAAGAACTAACAATTGTAATATATTCCCAGTTTTACATAAGTAAAATTTCAATATAAAGCTTTCCCCCCAAAAAGGAGTTTTTCCTTTATAATGTTCCAAAAGAGTAAAGAAGACCACCCTGGATAAAGAGAAACAGTCAGACTCAAATACTTGGCTTCCTTTCATCCAAGAGGAAGACTAGAGTGGGTATCACTCTGGTGCAGAGGTCCCAGACAGCAGCGTACAGCTCTCAGATGCTGGGACAGCGTCATAGAGCAGAGGCGTCCAGCCCTCTTCCCATGGACATTTTCCTGACAGCTGCAGCCCAGCAAGATCTCCCTTTCCCTGATCTACAGCTGCTTGTTTTATCACACACAATCGTGTACTGTCTATGTGAGGTACGACTGGTTATATTCCCCCTAAGAGACACGCTGCTCTCCACATAAAGAGAAAACAACGACTACTTAGCATCTTCTGTGGAACCTAGCCTAGAATCACAAAAATATTGTCAACGAAAGTTTGAAATCAAAAGCAATGCTTTTATGTTAGGAAATGAAAGACATGACTACTTAGAACAATGCCAGACATACATGGGCTTACTTGTAAATCACATGATCAGAGTAATGTGAGCATCTCTATAGCAACTGAACTGCATTGCTCCTTAGGAATTATGTGTAGACCTATGGGTTGAATGGAGTACTTGTGTACTACCCAACAGAGCGGGTCATCCCTGGACAAGGGAACACCCGGTTTGCAATCTTGAGTGCCACTCGCCACAAACCTCATCACTCAACAGTCTGAAAGACTATGAAGCTCAGCCTGACCCAGGGGGTTATTTGAATGGGGACTTGCCATTTCAAAGGAAAGAGGACGTTTTCAATGGACCATCTCAGCACTGCTCAGTTGCTATGGCTTTCAGAGCTCAAGATAACTTAATTTGAGAAGAAAAGACACCGGTTCACGCAATAGCAGCAACATTAGAAACGATCTCTTTGGTGCGCTCTTTTCTGCACGCTCACATTTGTAGTACTGGATTGCCCCCAGCTGGTACAAGCAGAATATTCCAAGGCTTTATTTTTTTCTTTCTTCCTTATTTTTTTTAAGGAAGTTATATATTCTACATCCATGTTCGATTAAAAAAAAAGTTAAGTGATTCATCTTCACTTTTTAACTTAAACTTTCATGTCTGACCAATTTTAGACATTTGTCAAAGTTAAAGTCACCAAAACTTAATAGGGAGATTTATTATAATGGCTATCACGCCATTGCCAACTCCTGAAGGACAGAACATAAAGCTCCTTAATTCTTCCATACGCATGGCCCAGGCAGGGGGCACTCTCTTCACTTCGCTCCTTCCTTCCTTCCTTCCTTCCTTCCTTCCTTCCTTCCTTCCTTCCTTCCTTCCTTCCTTCCTTCCTCCCTCCCTCCCTCCCTCCCTCCCTCCCTCCCTCCCTCCCTCCCTCCCTCCCTTCACAAGCATGTACTGAGTACATGAGTATCTTTCCAGAGTTATCTCCAAATCAGTAGAGTCAAAACACAGCTTGTCCCAAAGGCACTTCCCTATTTTTCCACGTTAGGAAAATAGATAATTGTAAACCACCATGAACCAGCAACTGACTCACAAAGAACGGAGGGAGCAGCGTACACATTTGGAAGCTGCCTGTTGATATGTCCGTACCTAGTCACAGGGTATGGAATATCATCAATCAGTTCATTCTAGGAACAACTAGATCCTTGGTATTTAATCTTTTCATGGTCAGGTACAGAGTTGGAGAACTTGATGCAAATTAAGGACTTTTTTTCCCAAGAACAAGTGCACAAAGGCAGGCATGCTCAGCGTTTGGTGTTTAATTTCAGGAAGCACACAGATTCCTGATGTCCATGGTGGAATTCCAGGTCCCAGTTACCTGTCTTTTATCTTATTATTTTATTTCTTATTTAAGTAACAAAATCCTTTGGCCATTGCAAGCATCCAGTAAATATCTGTTTGATTTAATCTATTAAGCCACTATCTTCCCAGTACTGTGAAGGCCAATGGATAATTACTAAATAAGAGAAGATATTTCTCCACCATGTAATAAATCCACTCACAAAACTTTTAGAGTACTTGAGGGTCAACCAACCTCTCATTCCACTTCCTCTCCATCTCACCTCTGGATTAATAATAGCCTTTCTATCTCATCTTCAGAATACCATTAATCCTAGGGATCCTAATCTGAGTATTGTCTTGAAAAGCTAGATCAAAGGTTTCATAAATAAAAAAGCAGCAGGTAAATTCCCAAGTAATAGCCCCCAAATCCACCCCCATGCACACCTGTGCTTGCCCTTGCACTGGAGCTAGGAATCCATTAGATCTTCAGGAAAAGGTCAGTGGCAAAGAAGAGAGAGACCCCTGGACCAACTGGCTGGGTATGGGGCATCTAGCCTCACTCCAATCTGCACAACGTGCACTGTCAAGTGTGCAGAGGAATGGAAATCAGAGTCGAGAATGTCCTGGGGTTGCTGCCTGCTTGCTCCAGCAGAATCCACAGAGAAATCACAGCCTCTCTCCACGAAACACTATGCTTCCCCTAGGGGCCCAAGAATTTGTCACAGGCTCAGTTCACATCTTGCCTCTCGGGAGCCCAATCCTGAGGCTTTGGTGGCAGGTGGACCGTGACCTGTAATACCCCATCTAATTGTACAATGCCGTCTTCAGAGGAAAGAAATCCCAGCTGAACCCTCCTGGCAATCAGTCTAAAAGTCTTAAAAGTACAGCCCCAAATTACTCTGGATGTCTTATTTCTATAGAATACATTTTACCAGGAACATTCCTGTCGAGGCTATAATTCTGCACCTGTTCCAAATTTGTAACAGCCTTGCTGGAAAATCTTTTTTCTAATCACTAGGCTGTGCGTTTGGTGACACTGTCACTTTCCAAGTACTCACAATTTAAAATCACTTTTTATCTCCTCTCTGCCACCAGCTCCCAAGCTGAAAGAAGATTTTTAACAGTCTGGGTCTCCCATCGCTCAAAGATTTTCTTTGCTATTTTGTGCCTTTGGCAGATTTTCACAGAGT
The DNA here is from genome assembly GCF_036850995.1 of Saccopteryx leptura. Taxonomy (NCBI): domain Eukaryota; kingdom Metazoa; phylum Chordata; class Mammalia; order Chiroptera; family Emballonuridae; genus Saccopteryx; species Saccopteryx leptura. The sequence continues at coordinate 20,696,994 of NC_089515.1, read as the reverse complement.
GATTTTGGTCTCTTCTCCACACACTCCTTTGTCATTTCTCCCCCTCTCCCTGCTGCCTGTTTTCTAAAACTCCTATCGAAACTACATTAAACAATAGCATTAATGAGGGATGTGGGTTAAAAGACTCCTGGGAACTGTACATCCATATTCTATTAATTCCGCTTTGTCTTAGTAAACCTACTAATCCGGTCAACTTTGGGGTCAACGTGAGCCCCGAAGCCATTATGACTAATCCTTCAGAGCGACTGTCAGTGGCAAGGAAAGGCTTCCAGTAAAGTCTAGGTGGAAAACTCAAACCACACCCATCAGTGGAGTGTCTGCTTCCAAGAGACAAAACGCCCGCAACAACAACACCTGTGCCGAGCACCTTCATTGTGGCAGGTGCGATTCTTGAGCCAATTCTCCAGAGTGGCCAAAAAGACAGCCACCGTTCCCCTGCTCACAAAGTTCACGTTAGCAAGGGAACATGGAGAGATACGTGCATTGACTTCAAAGAGTGAGAAGGGTCATGGAGAAAAAGGGGCGGGGACGAGTACAACATTAGACAGAATTCAAGTGAGCTCTCTAAGTTGAGGTGATCAATCAAGGACCTGGATTTTAAGAAAAAGCCAGACTAGGAAAAGAATATTTTAAGAAAAATGTCAAATGGGAAGGGCCTGAGACATAAATGAGCACGATAAATTAATGGTATGGAAACAGGCAACTCCTCCTCTACCTCGGTTTATGCATAAGGATGGAAGGGGAGGGAGCCTGTCACTGTAGGGAAAGCAAAAATGAGGTGGCTTATATTAGGACAGTCCCAGCATTTCGATTTTGGAGAGACAGCGATAAGACTTCCTAACACTGAGCTGCTAGCAGGTCAGGGGACACCTCGCTGAGTGTTTTTTTGTGTGTCAGAGGCATTTCCAATGGTTGGATTTACAATGCAGGATGACCCAGGAAAGCCTCCTTATACGACCTGGATAATTCTATCATGAGCATTTAATCTCCAAACTGCACAAAGGGATGGAGGACCACATTAAGGCAATGATGCATAGTCATGCATCTTGGGCAAAATATCATGGTGTCCCAGTTTGAGAGAACTAGGAAGGTGGTCCTGCTTTTTGAAATGCTACTGAACTATGCCTTGCAGAGAGTAGGTATTAAATAATAACTGTACATTTCCTTTGTCACTGGCTTTGGGCACTCGCTATAACAACTGGCTCCCCCCCACCCCGTAAGCTGCCAGTAATAAGGATAGAAGTTGAGTGGGAGGCTGCATTACAGACGGCGTCCCTCGTGCACAGGGACAACTGTGAGATCCTCTACAACAGTGGTCCCCGACCATTTTTGGGCCACGGACCGGTTTAATGTCAGAAAATATTTTCACAGACCGGCCTTTAGGGTGGGACGGATAAATGTATCATGTGACCGAGATAAGCATCAAGAGTGAGTCTTAGACAGAGGTAACAGAGGGAATCTGGTCATTTTTTAAAAATAAAACATCGTTCAGACTTAAATATAAATAAAATGGAAATAATGTAAGTTATTTATTCTTTCTCTGCAGACCGGTACCAAATGTCCCATGGACCGGTTGGGGACCACTGCTCTACAACTAATAAGGTCAAGCTATGGCTGCCGGCATCTTCTGGAGTAGGACGGTGACCCGCCTACAGCCGTAAGATATGAACCCGCATAGCGACTGTCAGACTTCCTGGGACGGAAGAAAGCAGGCCGAGTGTGGATAACATCAAATTCAGCAACGGTAAGACAACTGTGCATACTGACACACACATTCCGAGCCCTTACTAAACTGAAGGCGCCTTTCCTCCAGCTTAACATACTGGTCTCTCCCTTTTTGTGAATATAGATACAACTTCTGAACTGTTTTAAAGATATTAGCATTTAATTATCTTTTGTTCTGCAATTAATCTCTTCCTCCCTGCCTTCTTCGTCCACTGAGTATCCATTCATGTCATTCCCTGAGCATCCATTCGCGTGTGAAGTCGAAGGCTGGCCCCGGAACCACTAAGAGGAGGGCATGTAAGTAACCCTATAATCTTTCACTTAGTAATCCAGTCCCTTTCAAGTAGACTGCAAAGTCCTTGAAGGCTAGACCCATTTCTGATCCCTCTCTCACACACCATATAATCAAATATAAAGATAAGTTCACATTGATCTACTTCTTCCCCAAACGTTAGCTAATTAAGAGCCGTACTTCAAAGCAGGGGTCAGCAACCACTTTTTTTTAAAGGATCGGATAATAAATTTTTTAGAATTGGTGAACAATACAGTCCCAGACATGACTACTCAATTCAGCCACTGTAGAGCAAAAGAAACCACAGGCAATACATAAATGAATAGGCATGACTGGTTTTGCAATAAAATTTTATTTAGAAAAGCAAGCGGTGGACCCTGTTTGTCCCACAGGCCATTGTTTGCCAACACCAGCTATATATAACGTGACGTAAATGAATGAAACATCATAAGGAATACCAGTCAAAGTTTAAACCAGTAGTTATGACCCTTGTTGGAGGCATAAACACCTCTAAGAATATAAATAAACATCTCTCGAAAATACGACCACACCCTTCTGCTCTCAATCAATTCTACGGTGGAATTTATGTGTTGTTGGCTCTGTCACAGGCTATTCACGGGACATTCAAGCTGCAAGGTCCTCATCAGAAGTTAGGCCACACCTGAGCATCCCTGGAAGGTGAGCAGCAAACCTTCCGCTTTTTTCTTCTCTCTTTGGTCTGTCGTGTAGTCCGCTCAGTGCCTCTCCCACATGCTACCTGTCTGTCCCTCCCTGTCCCCTTCTGTTCAGCAACTAAGCAAGGCACCCTAGAGCCATCTCCATCTGCCGGTGTAACACCCGTTCCCAGCCCTCTCTGTTTGCGGCATCCTGCCACAGGATGAAGACTCACCAGCAGGCAGTGCACGGGGTCGCCCCTTAAATCTGTGTCCGGTGCCTGTAGCAGACGCCAGTCTCTGCCTTTGTTATACGTGATGAATGTCTTCACTTGGCTGTCAATCTTCTTGTTTGCCAAGAACATTCCCTTTATCCCTGCTACCTGGGAAAAATGGACATGGCTGAAAAATACATCAATTTGAGCAGAAATATATTTGTTTACTTAAAAGAAAAGCAACAAGAGCAGGCTGTCCAATTCAGCCGTGAGCACTTGTCTTGGAGGAAAGAAAGGGTGAGAATGGCTGATGAGGAATGGGGGGGGGGTAGTGGTGATTAAGTATAACGGCCCCCTGGACAGTGGGACAGAAAGCAATAGATCTGTCTCCTATGGCATGGGGATCATAATGCAAGTTTGATAGAGAATTCCTGTTTCTCTTAAGGTCAGTTGGTAGTAGCTTGCCATTGCCTAGAGATAAACTCTGGTGCTTTCAGATTTGTTGCCTGGTACATGATAAATAAATAGAGGTTACTTTTATACTATGTTAGGCCTAGGATCCATAGTCTTAAATATTTTATTTCATTTAAACCTTGTAACAGTTCTCTTGGATAAGTATCACTTATTCTCCTCTATAGATAAGGACACCGAGGCTCATCCAGGTTAAGTGACTTACCCAAGGTCACACAGCAACAGGAAACCCTGGATACACAGGGGATTTTAACCCAGCACTCTATGTCTTCATAGCCCTTGCTCTTAAGAACTATCTAAATCACGTTGCTATCTAGAGTCCTGTGCAACTGCAAAAGGTTAGCAAAAGCTCATGATCCAATTTTCTTTGCTTTTTTTTTTTCCTGTGAAAGAATGCTCTATAAAACCACCAAGATACCTTGAACAAAAGAGAACTGCTTTTAAACTTAGAGAAGGAGAGATTTCCTTCAATCGTTGAATAATCTTTTCCTCCATTCCCATAACACTGTTCTTCCCACTAGGCACAGTTCTTATTAATTATTTGGCTCTAAAACAATAACTTCCTTCTTGCTTCTCTACATTATGAAAGAGGCGGCAATTGGTTAAGTTGCCCAAAATGTGCTATAACAAACCATTAATCATGCATTATATTCTTGGGTGTTTTCAAGTTTATTAATATATTCATACATATTTCACTCTTCTTGAAATTATGACAACCCAGGAAAACCGCAGGGCAGTGAGAACAGGATCTAAGATAAGTTGAATTATGCATTCCAACACTATGCATAGGTTATCTCATTTAATGCTCATAGTGCATATAAGATTCGGTTATCATTACCCACATTTTGAGGATGAGGAAACAGAAACTTAGATTGAGTGACTTCCTGGAGCACATATAGGGATGAAGTGAATAAGCTAGCAGGCATATGCAACCCCTTTAATTTAACTCAGGACCTCTATATTATCATATAAAACTTTTTAGGCTGAAGACTAAAACAACAGCATTGGACCTTGCCATGTACCAAGCTCTATGCCTAGTACTTTACATATAAAACCTTCAATATTCACTGCAACCCTGCACAACAGCTATGGTATCAATCCTATGGATGAGGAAACTGAGATGGAAACAAAACTTAGTTGCTTACAGTAACAGAGAGTTGGGGTTCACGCCCAAATTTTCTGACTTCCAGTGTTCTTTCAACAACTACAGTTCTGAATTTGCCTATTCAAAGGGGCTGGTTTCAATCAATAGAAGATGCAAGGTTTGCCTTTGCTTTTGACACATTTAAATCTCACTAGTTTGTACCTGCTGATTTGGCATCTGGGATAATTTAGAGTTGGGCCAACTTCATACACTTTTGGAAGACAAGTTTGTTAGGAAAATAAATGGCAAAAGTGAGTTGCTGGGAGGAATGCTTTTAACTACTTAGGAAAACAAGCCTCATTTGGGGCAATCCATGGCAGCCAGGAGTTTCTTATGCATTGTCGACAGAAGTTCCACACTTGACCTCCCAACAATGCTAAAGTTAATTACAAATAATATTTAGTTATTCACTCACTATACCAGCTCCAGAAGGGCTACTCACCAGGGATACCCATATTGATTCTGCATATGTTCAAGAGGCAATTGCATATTTAAATAGGACTAAACTGCCAGTTCTTGAAACATGAAGTTTCATAAATCAGAATGTTCACAAATCCGTACTTGCCTTCCCTCCACAGCGCCCTCATACACGAGAAACCATCTGACGCAGTAGCTAGGAGGTGACACCAGGTACAGAGGGAATGAAAGTGTCACCCAGGGGTCCCCAAACTACGGCAGTGGGCCGCATGCGGCCCCCTGAGGCCATTTATCCAGCCCCCGTCGCACTTCCAGAAGGAGCACCTCTTTCATTGGTGGTCAGTGAGAGCGGGGCATAGCTCACGTACAGTACTACTTCCTGTGACGCAGCACGTAGGCATCACGGCTCCGGAAGCGCACCATATCACTGCTTATGGCTAGCAGTGACAAATATGGAACTGGACATTGACCATCTCATTAGCCAAAAGCTGGCCCATAGTTCCCATTTGTTGATTTAAATTTACTTGTTCTTTATTTGAAATAATGTATTTGTTCCCGTTTTGTTTTTTTACTTTAACATAAGATATGTGCAGTGTTCATAGGTTTTTTATAGTCCGGCCCTCCAATGGTCTGAGGGACAGTGAACTGGCCCCCTGTGTAAAAAGTTTGGGGACCCCTGGTGTCACCTCTCCCAGCGGTTCCATTGTCCGGTTCCCTTCCTGCGCTCCCCGCTGCCGGCCCAGCCTGGCTGTCAGAGCGGGCTTCTGCGTGCTTAGGAACTGGTTCATTCAATTTGCAGAAGCGGTGACTTTATGGGTCCCTGGCTGCTTGGCATTATCAAATGCCACTTGAGCAGAGAGCTGCGCTTTGTAATTCATCTCTAGCAACTTGGCCTTCGGGTTTATCTTCAGGAATGAAAACTGGGCAAGGCAGAGGGCAAGCGTGACAAGAGGGGACGGAGCTGCGGAGGGCCTGCTCAGGGTCCTCCTGTGGCCGATGCACTGAATCCGGGAAAATCCCATTTGAGGTATCTTTTTATTGTTTGCTCCCTGGGATTTGTCTGCCAAGATGGTTACCCCTACTCTTAGGGTTTTGTGTATGTGTGCGCGCGCACGCGCATGCATGCACACGCAGCATTTCCTGTTCTTTTTGCTCTGAGTCTGAGAAGTCCATCTGTCCCTCTGCCAGTGCGTCTCGATGCATGCACACACGAGGAGCTTTCCTCTAAGGCTGTTTTGTAAGGTCTCATCAGATATTTCCTGGAATTTCTCCCTCTTGCTATAGAAATTTGGCTATTAGTATCAGTGCCCCAATAGTAGAATGTGTGCGTAACTGTGTGTACATGTGTGTGTGTGTACTTGCGTGTATACTTATGTGCATATGTGTTTCTGAGTGCATGCAAGGTCTGGGGTTGCACTGAGAATTAAAATATATATTTTTTGTCAGACAACCTCCCTCTGCAGCCACAGGATGTTCGTGTTTGTGGAACAGGGTGGGCTGAGGGATGGGATGGAGGAATGTGATATTCCCAATGGAAGACACACTTTCATGGAGACACAGAGTTTCCAAGGCAGGTATTCCTATGGGAATATCGTATCTCATTTCCAGGGGTATGTCTTCCTTTGGAGAAAGACCTGTTACCTTCCCTACATTTCAGAAGTCTGTGCAAAGATGCTGAATGTGCTGAGAGGTCATTTTTCTTCCTTTGCCTCTCATATGGGGAATTTGAAACCAGAAGTCTCAAAGGTAATTATTTATTTATTCTCTGATATCATATAAGCCAAAATAGCATTTGGATTAGACTTTAAATATGAAGTGTTGTAGCTCAAACCTCAAGCCAACACAAAGCCCAGCAGCATATATATTGTGCCTCAGGAAGATATCTGATTCTCTTTGATCATATGGGCTACTGCCCAGTAGCCTGGACCACACACTCTGACATGTATCTACCTCCCCACCCCTCAGGGCTCAGTTCAACAAACCTTTTCCCTGAAACCAGCATCGCTTTTTTTTTTATCCTGAACTCCTTTTCTCTGTCCTCCAATTTGTTGCTCACAGAGGTAGTACCTATGTCTCGGCTCTTAACAGTTCCATAAACTTCTTAATGGCATCAGTCCTCTCAAAAACTTCCCCAGGACTCCTCATACTCCTTACAAAAGTTAGTTCAATCTGACTTCCGTCATCTCCCACACCGTGGTCTCCGACCGCAGTATAACTTTTGGATTGTCATTCCACCCACCATATTCCTTCATTCAAATTCATAATAGAGAAGTCAGTTGGTACAAGAAGTCCTGGTTTTGTTTTTCATAAAATAGGTAGTTAAGAATTCCTCCTTAGAAGATATAACCACAATAACACTATCCACATTTACTGAGTACTGATGAAGTGTCAGGCATTACATGAAAGGCGTTGTGGGCTTAAGCACATCGATGTGTCCTCACACACTAAGTGGAAGAGTCAAATGTTACCAACAGTGCACAGATGAGAAAACCAAAGCTCAGATGTGGTCAATCACTTGCCTAAGGTCATTCCCTACAGAACCTTAGAACTGGACTCCAAGTCAGTCTAACTCTAGAACCCACTCACTTAACTGTACTAATTCTTCAAACTCCTCTCTCATCCTAAACCATTCAGAAAGAAATGACATATATGGATATCAAACTTACAAGCTGTCTTTTATTCACCAAGTGGTACATTTACTCTAGGGTTGTTCAATAAATATTTTTGAGCTTCTACTATTAATCATGTATTCTTACAAGTACCGGGGATATAGCACCTAGGATGTCTAAACAATTATACCTTCATTTAACACAGCGGTTCTCAACCTGTGGAAATACATATTTTATTTAAAAATGTATTGTATAATAAATATGTATTTCCGATGGCTTTAGGCGACTCCTGTGTTTTGGTAGTTCGACCCTCGCCGGGGTCGCGACCCACAGGTTGAGAACCGCTGATTTAACAGATCTTTTTTGAGGGTTAGACTATGGTAGGTGCTGAGACTTGGAATCTTTGTGACTTAAAGGAAGGACACAGTCATCTCCTTTGCCTTTTGATGTTTACCACTAGAGGGTCCTTTCCTGTCCCAATCTTCCATATGTTCCCCGTGGAGGCTAAGAAGGGAAGACTTGTGCACAAGAGTGTTTTCTCATTTCCATCTCTGATGCCGATTGGGAGATGATTCCTCCCACTCTCTGACTCAGATTGTTATTATGAATCCAAAGTGTCAAATTTTGAAGAAAATGAAAAAGATGAATCAAACACTGTGGCAAGAAAGAGAATATATCCATGACCATGATGTCTTTGGGTTTTGAGGATAGGATAATTTTCTGTTCTAAGGAGAGACTCCTTATTCAGCAGGAGCAGAAGTGTCTTTGCCCTCAGGGAACCCACTACCAAAAAAGGCTAAATGTCCCTTCCTCCCTTGGTGCCTTGATCAGGCAACACCCCCCGCCCACCCCCCACCCCCACACACCCCAGGGAGACGACAGCCTTACATAATTAGATGATACATTCTATGTCCTATAATAAATATGTCCTGGATTGGAGAGCTTTTTCCTTGCCCACCTCCTCTGCTGGATTGTAAAACAGTCTTTCCTAATAAATCAAGGTATTAGCTCCACTGTCATACCTGTTGAGCTTTCTCTTTTAAAGAGAGGACACTCACAACGTGGAGAAGACACTATGTGGGTAACGAAACATGCACAGTGCCTATGATGACACCCATGGTGATCACTCACTCATGCCTGCCCACATTCTGGGCATTCTGAATTTGCTGGCCAGGTGGCTTCACTCCCAACACAAACCTTTCCACTTGGTTGGGTGAACTGTCATCGCCCATTAAGCCAGAGTGCTCTTCATCATCATTAATATTCACTTCCCAGAAGAGGGAGGATATTGTCTAAAGCTGTCACACTTCCTCTCATCATCCACAGCAGATGAATATACCAGGAATGAATCACATGTCATAGACACACTTGTCAAATCTGTTTTGCTCTAGCCCTGGCCGGTTGGCTCAGCGGTAGAGCGTCGGCCTAGCGTGCGGAGGACCCGGGTTCGATTCCCGGCCAGGGCACACAGGAGAAGCGCCTATTTGCTTCTCCACCCCTCCGCCGCGCCTTCCTCTCTGTCTCTCTCTTCCCCTCCCGCAGCCAAGGCTCCATTGGAGCAAAGATGGCCCGGGCGCTGGGGATGGCTCTGTGGCCTCTGCCTCAGGTGCTAGAGTGGCTCTGGTCGCAACATGGTGACACCCAGGATGGGCAGAGCATCGCCCCCTGGTGGGCAGAGCGTCGCCCCATGGTGGGTGTGCTGGGTGGATCCCGGTCGGGTGCATGCGGGAATCTGTCTGACTGTCTCTCCCTGTTTCCAGCTTCAGAAAAAAAAAATCTGTTTTGCTCTGGTCACCATCACACACGCTGTCTTCTGTTCTCCATCCCACAGGGTACCTCTGGAACACTGTGCTTTTCAGGAATGACAGGGTTTTAAGACACTTGTTTCTAGGCTTCTTTTCACAAGCATCTCACCAGAGAAAATTGGGAGCCACATGACAACGCTGTCTGAATTTAGCTGTAATTGTAGGCTCACAACTTGGTTCAGAAGGTAGTGAACAGGTCCACAGAAATCATCTGCTCATTCTGTTTATGTTGACTTTTCCCCATTTTCTTTTTCCAACCTCATTTCTTCTACTGCTAAGTAAAGTCTCATATTAGTTATCCTGCCCTTCAGTATCCTATCTTACAGTTATTACTGGGCCCCAATCAAATACAATCCCAAATACTGATCTCTCCAGAGACACAAAATAGTTTGTTGTTAAGCATCTGCTCATTCTAGGCTTCAGAGCATAAATCTGCCCCTTAACTAGCTTTGTATTCTTGCAAAAATGATTGTACTCTCTCTGGTTCCATTTACTTATGTGTGAAATGGGAGTGATTACAGTCCTGATGTCAAAAAGTTAATACATGAATTAAATTAGATAATCCTTGATCGTTTTTTACACAGTGCTTGGCACATAATGGCACCCATTAAAATATTAGCTATTATTATTATGACCTTTCATTAACAAAAATCAGTTTCTAGCATTTTTTTCTCTTTAGCCAACATTTCCTGGCTCACGTTTCTCGATTTTCTTGAGTGGGGTCCCTGTTCAATGAACAACTCAAACCGAGAGAGATTTCTGGTGTTTCCATAAGTAAACCATATAATACAGCCACCCAGCCCTTTGTTCCTGACATTTCCCTATCTCTTCACATACACACTTGTTCTAGCGTACAGAGGACTGCATTGGTCACAAGAGCCCAATGTGAGTGCAAACAAAATGATTGATTGAAATGAGAACTGTGTTTCCCACAAAGACTCATCAGCAATGCATGTCCTTGATACACTGGCTCATTGGGCACTTACACGTTATACCCTTTCCTTCTGCTGTGCCAGCTAAAGAGCCCACAGACACAGGAGGAGCAGGGGGCTGAGAGTCAGAGGTATACAAAGAACACTGCAAAAGGTCCCCTCGGTCATCCTCAAAGGTGAGCAGGCATGTCCTTCTCTCTGTCACCCTCACCTCCTAGGCTGCTCATCTCTGCTTCTTATTAATTCATTTGTGGATTTTCTTACTTTTCATTTATCTCTAAGTGCGCGTCACGCATTACGATTCTACTGGGAAATTCATGCTAGATGACTCTCTGCTTCCTGCTAGCCAGAACAATCAGATTTCAGGAACGTTTGTGCCAGGCCCCATGTCTGCCAATATTCTCTCCACGTGGGTAATCAGCAGATACGGCACTGCCATTCTGATCACATCCATTTCAATGCAAGCTGCTGTGAACTGTCAGGCTAATGAAACAGAGGCTATTCTCTCCAGGCCCCGGGACGCAGAACACCTTTACATAACGCAGTCACACCGCTGCTCAACGTGATGGTAATCAGGGCCAGCAGTATTCCTACAGAGAGTTAACTGCAAGAGAGACGCCAGAGCAAACGCAAGAAATAACCGAAAAGTGGTTGTCGTGGCCGGAGGTCACCCGGTTTCCTCTTCCCATCCTTTACCTGTTAGCTGTGATTAAATTAAGAAAACCGCTTGAGAAAACAGTTGTAAATAACAGGACACTGCAAAGTCACTCCTGTCCAAATCTATCATCATTTCTATCATCAAGGGACCAATTAAAATGGTGTCTGTTTTTGTAGAAAACAAAATTTATCCAGAGAAATGATTCCACGTTGACTTGAGAAGGGGAGGGTGGATAATCTGAAAGGGGGAAAAAAATGCATCCTGAAGATCAGGACATGTTTTTTTTTGGGAGACCAAGGATGGAGCCAGGATCGGGGAAGTGAACTGGGTGATTAATCTGGACCAGCTGCTTTGGCCTCATACCAGCCAGACACTGGGAACAAGATACTTCCACAGTAAGCGTTGGATCAAGGCAAGATAACACATGGCATTTCAACCAAACATACTTACAGTTGAAATGTTTATAAGACATTTACAACCGAGGAAAGAAATGTAGCAATTTACACTTGTTTATAAGAAGACAACTAGTTGGTGTTCAAGAATGTCATATGGCCATGCTAATTGCAATATGGAAAAGAGGAGAGACCCGAAACAGTGGGGATGTGTTAGACATTTAAACAACGTGGGCAGATTTTAAGAACAGAACAACGTACTGAGAATTAAACTCATTGGAACATGATATTAATTATGCTATCTCTAAATATGTTGAGTATTTTGGGCACTGTTCACAGTACTTCAAGAAGATTAGTTTGTTTAATCCTCAGAGAAATCCTGTCAAGTAGGTAGGTACCTTCTTAATCTCCATATTTTCAGTGAAGTAATTAAGGTTCAGAAGTTACTGGATGTATCTTATGAATCCATGTACATGACATAGCTGGGATTTAAACCCAGGCAACCGGACTCCAAAATATATACTTTAAATCACAATTTTCTCCAACACGAACTTGAAACTAAGTAACCAGAATATATAAATGTTTACCAGAATACATGTTTAGTTTGAGGCTGAGATATATGATACTGTATTTATCTGGAATACAAACAGGAAAGGGGAAGAAACTTGTGAATATATAAAAAAGTTTGCAATGTGTTTTTCTAAATATAAACACACACAATACCCTGAACTAGTCTACCATAATTCTCATAAGTTCCTGGGCTCCAGATTGGGCATATAGTTTGTAAACGTGCCTTCATACGCACAGCAAAATTTAAATACTGGAAGAAAATTCCAAGAACCCCTAAAAGAGAAGGAGTAGAGATAGCATTAAAAGAAATTAAAATGATAAATTTCAATTTCTTCAGCGAAATTGGTTTCTTTCTTTGACTTACCGGCTACATGCTTCTCCTTATGCAAATAACCCTCTTGACTGCCTGAACTTATACCTAACCAAATGGTAGCATCATTATGACTGCACATATTTCAATCAGTTTTAGAATATTTTTAGAGAGAATATAGGTATATGATTACACATCCCACATTCTGAATGTGTTTTTTAAGGGGTCATTATGTCATTATAAATCCTTCACAGTGCAAGACGAGACTGACAAATGGCTAAAATCCATCCCAAAATAGCAGCCTGCCTCCTACCTAACTGTGCTTTAAATGGCAAGTAGAGCTTTGATGTTCCTCATGGAAGTTAGCTGATCCAAAATATGTGATTTTCTTTTTAATCATGGTCATTTGGAGAAACAGAGGGCCAAAGCTCCCTGAGGGAAGACTGGTACTCTGCTTTCTGTCTCTCCCACCCAAACCCTCCTTTCAGAAAGAAACATTATTAATCTCCTCTCACTCCATGTTCCTCTGAGACACTGGCAATTAGCCAGTGGATGTGATCTAGTTAGAAAGGTGTTCAAATCCAAGGGAGTGTCTTCTGATGTCACCTTCACTCTTTTCCTTCTTTCTTTCCCACTGTCCCCTTTGCTCTACAACCTGACAACCTGCTGGACCCTTGAGACTATTTCCAAACTGCACACTCTGTCCCTCTTGTTCAAACCCTTTAACGGCTTCGTGGCTTCCCCAGACCCTCTCCAAGTCCTCTGGGGCTTCCTGGTTGTGGACTGGGTGGAAGAAGGATCCCTCCCAGAGCATTTCTGTGGACTACAAATTAACCAAGACAAAGGTTCCGCAAGGCGCTCCCTCTCCCAAACGGGTGAGGCCATATGACTTCCTTCTAATTCTAATGACGGAGGAAACAGCCAGTGCGGGGCCTTGATCAGCCAGTCCATACACAGGAGTGGCTCGGAACCCAGTGCCTCGTGACATACCTCATAGAGGTCAATCATGACGTTGCCCTCGGGGCCTCGGCTGCTCTGGACATTCTCCAAGGCCAGGGTGAAGTAGACACCCCGCGTGTCTGAGATGTAGAGGTTGTAGGTGTCATTCTGGTTCCATTCTTGCACGGCTGCAAACACTTGGTTCTCATCTGTGCTGATGACGTGCATGTCCTACAAACAAGACACAGGAAAGGGAAGAAGGGTTTTATATCAGTAGCCTGAGATGTATCCAGAGAGTGTGGAATCCAAGGAGGAACACTGGAATAGGCACTTAGGCAATTGTGACCAAAAAAAAAAAAAAAAAAGAGAGATTTTCTTTTCTCGTATTGTGAAGTAATAATTAATTAGTTAAGTGTTATATTTCCTCTCCCACTTATGGGGTTAGGCAGCAGGGTCATGAGAAAATAGGGCAGAGAGATCCTTGGTAGCTCAGTTATAATTTAATTGTTTGATTAGATAAATTGAAGAATACTTTCTCAAATGTGTATGACTTTGGAGAATCAGTCATCCTGATATATTTGCCAAGTACACCACGGCATATGCTCAGAAGGATTATATGGGGCATATTCCTTCATAAAATCTGGAGGAAGAGAGAGAAAACTGACAAGCTCTGCGTCTCTCAGTGTGGTCCATGGACCAGTGTGGGCATCACCTGCAAGGGTGTGAGATACAGAGAACGTCGAGCCTCATCCAGTGAATCAAAACCTGCATTTTAATAAGATCCACGGGTGATTAATATGCACATTAAAGTTTGAGAAGCACTGCCCAAAGCCTCAGCAACCCCCAGAAGTCCTTGAGGAATTATGTTCAGATGAGAAACTAAACCACTAATCTTTATGTTAATGAGTGTTCAAGGACTTGGCTGCTTATCTAACTTTACTCGGAGAAGTTCAGTAGGAAACCTTAAGGAAAAGAGGGGGGGAAAAATAGTCTGTATAATTGATGATGTTTTCAGATCCTGGTAGTCCTGGCAGATAGAAACAAGGCAAAGGTACTGTGGGGGCAGTGAGCAGACGTCCCCAGGGTGGGAATTTTCCATTCCTCACCCCCCCATTCAGAACTCCAGAGAAGTAGATGTTCAAAAAAGAGCTGAACCAGACCAAGGCTTGGTATCTCCCTCGGGAGATGCCCGTTCACGTGCCCGTGGCAGGCTATGACCCTTTGCCCGGGCGGGAGACTTTCACCGGCATAACTTTCAAAGACTGCAAATCAAAATAGAACAGCAACAAGCACAGACAGAGGAACAACGTGGGAGACTCTCGGCCTTTGGGCACCGTAGTGCTCAGATTCTCCCGGGTGCAGCTTCAGGAGATCTGTCAATCTTCCTTGGCTCAAATTCCAGTACTGTAAAAGCTGACCTACCTTCTAACCTGATTTTCTCCTTGTGAGCATGTCCATGTTCTGTCAACCAATCATCAATAATAGATCAATCAGCAATTCAGCTCTCTGACTGTGCTTTCGACATAGAGGAACAAGTCTCTTTCTCTCTTCTCTGGTCTTGATCAAAGTGAACTACTTGAATGATTCCAGAAGAAAGAAGTCCTTATCTAAAGGCTTTTGTATTCTTCAACCCTACAGTTTAGTAACGCTTTTACAGAATAAAATCCATAGTGGAGAGAGGCCAAGTAGGAATCCTGCCCATTAAGTCAATGTGGTCAAATATGCAAACTAAGTTTTGGAATAAAAGTTAGCCATTGCTTGTATCAGCCCGATGTCTACTTACACTTCTTCTGATAATTATATCCTGACCTTTGAAACACCACCTCATCCCTCTCAGACAAAATTCCTCCTTACACCCAGTCTGTTACTTTCCTCCACCCTCAGCACCAGAAGTAGGCTTGCAGGCCTAGCATTCAGAATATCTCATTTCCCTGAGGACAGCAATTGGATCAGTGATGCACATATGACTCAAGGTAACATACAATTATAGTCATCACACACAATTCGAAAATGAAGCTGGAATTATTGATGGGAGCGAAAAGCATCTCTTACTATTGGTTTGAAAACAGTAAGCATTTTTTTTTTTTTTTTTGGTATTTTTCTGAAGCTGGAAACGGGGAGAGACAGTCAGACAGACTCCCACATGCGCCCGACCGGGATCCACCCGGCACGCCCACCAGGGAGCGATGCTCTGCCCCTCTGGGGCGTCGCTCTGCTGCGACCAGAGCCACTCTAGCGCCTGGGGCAGAGGCCAAGGAGCCATCCCCAGCTCCCAGGCCATCTTTGCTCCAATGGAGCCTTGGCTGCGGAAGGGGAAGAGAGAGACAGAGAGGAAGGAGGGGGGGGGGTGGAGAAGCAAATGGGTGCTTCTCCTATGTGCCCTGGCCGGGAATTGAACCTGGGTCCCCCGCACGCCAGGCCGACGCCCTACCACAGAGCCAACCAGCCAGGGCCAACAGTAAGCATTTTTAAAAGTCTCATGGAGACATATCTTTGAGGGAGAAGATAAAGCCAATCCTGAATAGAAAAGGCTCAAAAGGCAGAGAAGCTAGGCTAAATTCTGATCATCTTTGAGTTTTTTAATATGGACCATTTAAAAGCTTGCCCTACCTGTACACTTTCAGAGACAAGAGGATATTTGTAGAGCAAAATGGTTTTTAAAAAATGAACTCTGAAATTAAACTACTTGAGTCCAAATCCAGGCTCTGTAACTCAGCTGTGTGAACTGGACTCTGCCTCTGGATTTTACCTGCGAAATAGAAATCCTCGGGTGCCCTCCAGGGAACTGGAAGGAGGGGATCAGCGAGGGAGTGGTAAGCACTTAGGACAGGCCTGGCCCTGAGCATCTATCTGCTCCACTTGCTAGAGATTTTCAGTTAAGCAAGCCTTTAAATCCCCTTTGTTGATTAAGCAGGGTTGATGGGGCCTTTCTGTTCACTGCTAATGTTAGGGTGTGGCTCAGCAAAAATTGGCTCAACCAAGGGTTCTGTTTCTTTCTAATGCAGGGAATTAGCTCTGGAAATTATGCAAGGGCTACTCAACCATGGAGGACAAACCTTCCATGGCTCCCCATTTCCTATAAAGACCAAAGTCCTTACCCCGGCAATTAGAATCCTCAAACAATTACTTCCAATTCATGCTCCCTTCCTTGTCAGCAGGATACAGCGTCCTTGATTCAAGGTAACATAGTTCAGCAATAACTTGGCCTCTAGAGTACTGATTTCTGTGCCTCCGGAGTCAGCGTGTGCGCGGATGAACCTCTGAAAAGTCTGTGTCCCAGTAGACATCTCATTAGATAGTTCTAGGGACTAGAGCACATCATCCATACTGTGCTGCTCACTTAAACCATTAGTGTTTGAATGTGGAACTGAAAACCTAGACACCTCAAGTGTTTATGTGGCTTAGAGAACTAGTCATATCATAACAGATTAAAATGGCCTCTTCTAGATGAGGACCAAGAAGAGGTGTCTTTCTCTCCATATAATGTAATTACATACATCGAAATATTTAAAAATGATGCTGGTCTTAGATATTTCAATGGAAATGCTTGACATGTTTAAATGTCATCTTCCTTTTTTCTTCTTGCTACCTCCTCCTCCCTCTTCTCTGTCAGGAGAACTAGCTCTTTCTCCCAAGTAATACTTCTTGTTGAATGTTTTTCCCGAGCCACAGAATTTTAGACCAAAAAGTGATCTCTCAGATCCTCTATTACAGTCTTTCTCAAAGTCTGTTCCATAGGATACTTACATTGTTAGATTTTAATAGATTGGGGGGAAAAAAGGTCCTTTGATAAAATTGGTTGGTTGGTGCTGAATTAAATAGCTTTCTTTCTACATAGCAAGACATCGTAGAGCCTTCAACATACCAGCTAGCTACTGTTACTGTGTGGTCAAGGAACAAGGAGTAGATTTTATTTCTTTGTTAAAATTTATTTGATCACAGAACCAAAAAAACTTTTTTCTTTTATTTATTTAGAGAGAGAGAGAGACAGAAAGAGAGATGAGAAGCATCAACTCATAGTTGTGGCACCTTAGTTGTTCATTGATTGCTTTCTTATATGTGGCTTGACCGAGGGGCTACAGCTGAGCTAGTGACCTCTTGCTCAAGCCAGCGACCCTGGGCTCAAGCCAGAGATCATGGGGTCATGTGTCTGATCCCACGCTCAAGCCAGAGATCTCAGGGTTTCGAACTGGGTCCTCAACATTCCAGGTCTCTCTATCCACTGCGCCACCACCTGGTCAGACCATAGAACCAAATTCTCATGACGCATCTCTACGGACATTTTATTCTGAGTATCGCATATGAGAATATATGGTTGTGAGTCTAGGCTCCTTGTTTTAAACATATAAGAGAGAAAACCAAAAAAACCCAAAACAAAACAAAAACAAAACAGGGAAAGAGAAATGGATAAACCGGCCCAGGTTTCACAGGGTTAGGGGCAGATCCAGGGCTGGACTTCGGGCCTGCTGGCTGCGGATCCAACAGCCATTGCCCAACCCGCAGCCCAGGTCACATCCATCTTCTTCCACGCGGACAACTAGCTCCATACTAATAATAATATTACCTTGCTTTTATAGAGTATCTGTCCTCCGAAATGCTCAGAGCACTTTCATATGTATTGCTTCATTTATCTCACTTGAGTAGCTCTGAATGAGCTCCAAGTAAGTTAAGGGAAGGAAACTGTCACTATGTCTCCCTGTCTGGTGAGCCACATGCTTCTAATGGTGACAATGATATTAAACTCTCCGAACCCTCTCTCTGGTCATCTTTACCATTAATAGTAAATCTGTCTTTTTCTTTCTTTCTTTCTTTCTTTTTGACACAGTTAACTGCAACCATGGTCTTTTAAGAGCTGATCCAATGACAGTGGATGATTCAAGAAAACCGGTCTGGCCTGACCAGGCAGTGGCGCAGTGGATAGAGCATCAGACTGGGATGAGGAGGACCCAAGTTCGAGACCCCGAGGTCTCCAGCTTGAGCGCAAACTCATCTGGTTTGAGCAAAGCTCACCAGCTTGGACCCAAGGTCGCTGGCTTGAGCAAGGGGTTACTCAGTCTGCTGAAGGCCCGCGGTGAAGCACATATGAGAAAGCAATCAATGAACAACTAAGATTTCACAATGAAAAACTAATGATTGATGCTTCTCATCTCTCTCTGT
This sequence comes from Saccopteryx leptura, assembly GCF_036850995.1. Lineage (NCBI taxonomy): Eukaryota > Metazoa > Chordata > Mammalia > Chiroptera > Emballonuridae > Saccopteryx > Saccopteryx leptura. Next base: position 20,678,705 of record NC_089515.1, on the reverse strand, counting down.
TCCTGTCTGTCTGTCCCTGTCTATCCCTCTCTCTGACTCTCTGTCTCTGTAAAAAAAAAAAAAAAAAAAGAAAGAAAGAAAAAGAAAAGAAAATGGTCTGTCTTGATTCTTTAGGCGGATGCAAAGCTTTGTTCCAGTGCAGCCCCAGCAGCCCGGCTTCGACAGAGGCCGTGAAATACACACACACCCCTTCACTGTGGACCACTCCCTCAACGGGCGCTTCTCTTCGAAGGTGTGATGGGACTGCAGTGAGGCCCCTCATGGCCTTAAATAGTGTACACCCACTTGGGCCAAATAATACATTTGCTCGCTGTCCAGGCACCTGTTTTTCTAAGGACAAGTTAGATGAATCATTGCCTTCTACCCTCAGACCTCAGAGGAGGCTGAGCCATGGAACACTCTCCTCTGGTAGAGCCTGGGGAGGGGACACAGACAGTCAAGTTGAGTTTAAAGTCAAACTTGTCCCACTAGATTGGCCAGATGTAGTGCTGGGATTCAGCCAGTTCGCACTGGTTTGGCAGAGCCGATACCTAATGTTTTGGTGAGTTTGGCAAACTGGTTGTTAAAATGGCATCTGTAATCAGGGTTCTCTCTAAAGTGGGCACCTGGGCAGCCACCCAATATGGAAATCACAGCTTTACATTCCTTACTCTTTTTAACGTTCATCAGTGCAACAGTGTATTCTAAGCACCGTAGTAATGTTTATCATGTCCACGGGTGAAAAAAATGGCAAGTGATGACGCCAACCAAGAAGCAATATGGAAATACCTTAAATAACAGTTTTATTGTTTTATGTCAGGTATTAATATTTTTTCATTAATATTTTAAAAGTCTTATAACATAATTTAGTTTTGTGTACCTCTTTTGTTGTTCTTATTTTAAGTATTAAATGCATAAAATAATAAACTACCTTTCAGTATACCATTTTTTTATACTTAAAATGGTCATTAGGGCAGAGAACTGTTGTTAATTTGAATCCCACCACTGGCTAGATGCCACTGGGGGCAACTGTCAGTAGCAATCTTGTGACGGCTCTGAACAAGAAATATGAAATGTGTATTTCCTGTCACTCCCCAACAGGTCCAAAGATTCCTTTCATTTTAAACCACCATTTTTGGTGTTCCTTAGGTCAATGGGAATGTTTTCCTTGGTGCCCATCAGCTCCTCAAAATGTTGGGGGGATACTGCTCTCTTCTAATAAAAGGACTGCTTAATTTACCCCAAGAGAAGAAACGTATCAAAAAATGCTAGTTTGGGACCCTGGCCAGTTGGCTCAGGGATAGTGTTGGCCCGGCATGAGGATGTCCTGGGTTCGATTTCCAGTCAGGGCACACAGGAGAGGCAACCATCTGCTTCTCCACCCATCCCTGTTCTCTCTCTCATCCCCTCCTGCAGTCATGGCTCGACTGGAGTGAGTTGGCCCTGGGCACTGAGGATGGCTCCATGGCCTCTGCCTCAGGCACTAAGAAAAGCTTGGTTGGAGCAACAGAACAATGCCCCAAATGGGCAGAGCATCACCCCCTAATGGGCTTGCCAAGTGGATGCTGGTTGGGGCACATGCAGGAGTCTCTGTTTCTCTTCCTCTTACTAAATTAAAAAAAATTGCTAGTTTGGAAGTTAGGAAACTTAAGCTCTATCCTCAATGCTGCTGCAAATATCATTTGGTTTGGCCCAGACCTATTCCACTCAAAAGTATATTCCTAAGAGTGAGCATGAGATGAGTAACTTGAATCTGCTGTTTACTAATCTGGTCTCAATTCCTACATACTTCTTGAACAAGTATATTTCACTGCATTGAGCATTATTCTTGTCTTTAAAGGTGTTAAATCTTGCAAGCCAATTGCTTTATGTGTTGGTCAATCAAAGAAGCAGCAATTTATTTCAGTGTTATAGGGAAAGAAAACCTGGTCCCCTAGGCTTACTGCAGTAATGTGTTCATCTCCCTCATGGACCTCGCTAAGAGATTATCAAGGGTAATTTTAACAACTCCGTTTTCCTTTACAGACTGACTTGCCCAAACTTCTCTAAGGCACAACCGCAATGTTATAAGTTCTTGTCTTTTCAGTCCCCATTTTAGGCCAAATCAAGAGCACGGAGAATTTAATTTCTGCATTTAGTCGAGAAAAAGAGAGAGAGGCAGGGAGCTAAACTTACTGTTTCATTTACTTTTTCTATTTAGTTGTGCATTCATTGGTTGCTTCTTGTTTTTGCCCTCACTGGTGAGGCAAACCCATGATCTTGGTGCTCTGGGACAACATTCTATCTACTGAGCCACCCAGCCAGGGCCAAGAGCAAGGAGGACTTAAATGTATGTAGGTAGAGACAGATAGTTCTGGGCAATTACCACTGTCATGATTCTCTTAGCAGCTAAAAATAATAACTACTAATATGAATATAGTCCCTTGAAGTTAATAGCGCAGTTTAATGTGTGTTATTATCTCTAATGGGCTGAGGTTTACAGCTCACCTCTCACTATGCTAGGGTTAAGGACAGAGTGATGGCCGAAAAGGAGAATTCTGCCTGGAGAAGCCAGAGTAGCTAGCTACCTAGGCTCCCCGAGAAGAGGACACCTGCAATGCCCTTGTGTTATATCTATCACCTGATTTTCTGGGTACCTAGATGGTATTGGTTCCAGATAGTATACTACAGAGTCATGGATTAAAAATACAAGTCATGGCGCTGGCTGGGTGACTCAATGGACAGAACATAGTCATGGAGCGCCAAGGTTGCAGGTTTGATCCCCGCACAGGGCACATATAAGAAGCAGTCAATGACTGCACAACTAAATAGAACAATTAAACAGAACAACAAGTTAGTGATTCTTTCTCTCTCTCTCTCCCTTCCCTGCTATCTCACTCTATTTCCTCACTCTCTCTTAAAACAATGAAAAAAAAATTAAACAAATAAAAATATAATTGTCATTAAAACTTAGTTAAATAAAGGTTCTTTATGTATGTACTTTGTTCAACTCAAAGGTTTCAAAGTTAAGCTGTAACTATATTTAAACCTCCACCGGGTCTCCGTCTTACATCACATGCATCTCTGCTGCTCTAAGATCAAGATATTATACATTAAGAGTTTATGGCCACTTAAAATACACACAATGGCAGCAATACGGTGTATCCACAGTTTCGAGCTCCCAAATCAGTTTGACGTCCACTAGGTGGCGCTCCATATTAACGCAGTTCCTCAGTGTTTATGGAAAGAGCCAGGGACTTCTGCAGTTGAGGGTCTCTAACTTTTGTCTGCCATTATTTGGCAAGGGGTATTATGTCTTTGGGGCATTCTAAAAAATTAGCTGTGTCTCAGAACTCTAAAGACAATCTGTCTCATCAGTTCCACTGAAAGACAAAGCAAAGATCAGATATAATATAGCTGCATCACCTCTCAATAATTAATTTTTAAAAATTGGGATGAAAACACATCATACCCATTGCCTTGAGACACAGTCTAACCAAACTGTATTTTCTGTCCTTCTAGAAAACCAATACACACTGTGTGAACATTTTTAATATTGAAAAGCAAAAGCAAATCACTTATCAATGTAATCAGATGCCTCTATAGCAGGGGTCGGGAACCCTTTTGGCTGAGAGAGCCATGAACGCCACATATTTTAAAATGTAATTCCGTGAGAGCCATACAATGACCCGTGTACATTACACATTATCCAATAAAAATTTGGTGTTGTCCTGGAGGACAGCTGTGATTGGCTCTAGCCACTCGCTACCATGAACATGAGCGGTAGGAAATGAATGGATTATAATACATGGGAATGTTTTATATTTTTAACGTTATTATTTTTTTTATTAAAGATTTGTCTGCAAGCCAGATGTAGCCATCAAAAGAGCCACATCTGGCTCTCGAGCCATAGGTTGCCGACCCCTGCTCTATAGCAAGAATTCCAAAGAGAGAGGGAGAAACTGAGAGAGATAGAAAGCGAGAGAGAGACTGCTGAAAGGGTGATAATAAGGTTGATAAAAAAAATTTAGGCAAAGTGAACTTGAGAAACAGATGGTGGATGAAAATAAATACATGACAATGGGAGACTGCAAGGGTGCTCGGGAAAGAAGGTGGGGATGAGAAAATGTGAGTCAGTGGAAGCACTAAAACAAAGAAACCACTCAGGTCATACCTTGGGCAATGCATACTTGGGTAGCTTCATCTGCGCAAATGCGTTCCTTCGGTAGGACACGTAGTAATGTGGCCGTCCGCCTGTTGTCAGCTGGGTCAGAAACACACGGGTTGTAAGAGGAGCTGCTGTGAAAGTGACAGGTACTAGCAGAATGGCCACTGAATGAAAGGAGGTAGCTGCCAGCACATCGGTGTGAATGACTACTCTGGACAGGTGTAAGGAATCGGCGTTGAGTTTAAAAACAACTTCAACAGTATATGTGAGTTGGTCAGAGGCCCAGACTGAACCCACTGGACAAAAAAACAATTCTCCGATTTGCACTGTGTGGCTCGGAAGCCAGGAAACATTTTCAGTTATTACTAACTGTTAAAAATACAAACCTCTAGGTATATTGGATCGATGTTCATCAGCAGCCTGGCTATCCAGCCCCAGGCCATACAAACAGGTCCCCAGGCCATATCAGAAGGAAGTGGCCCAGGTCACACACTAGCAGAACTAGAGTCTCACATCTCCGGGCACTGAATTCCAGTTTGCCGCTGGGACACTGATGGCTGTGAGCAGGTCCAACACACACAGTGGTGCTGCTGACAGACTCAAGTCAAGTCAGGTCCAAAGTCATTCTGGATCTTTTTCTCCAGAGAAGATTTCTGAGCTTCCCCACCCCCCACCCCCCGCCCCGTTCCACACAGTCCAACGAACCCCGTGGGAGTGAGAAGGGTGTGTGTTAAGGGTACCACTACCAATCTCTCTCTCCTTTGTAGCCATTTCTCCCCTCAACTTTACTGAGATATGATTGACATATACCAACGATTTTCAACCAGTGTGCTGCAAGAATTCTAAAACATGCAATACCTGACTATTTAGTCAGAGGCACTGACCTCTTTTCCTTTAGATTGTCAAATAAAAAAATGACAACAGCCAACACAGCAAGAGCCATCCAGTGTGAATGAATCAAAATTCTACCTTTTTTTTTGTCAGATCAGTAAAAACAATGTTATTTTTTGGTGTGCTGCAGAATTTTAGTAATTAGTTTATGTGTGCCATGAGATGAAAAAGGTTGAAAATTGCTGACACCTGTAAGTTTGAGGTAAAATGTGATGATTTGATACATATTTATAGTACAAAATAATCACCACACATAAGTTTAGTTAATACCTCCATCCCTTCCCCTAATTAAGATTATTGTGTGTGTGTGGTGATATCATTGAAGATCTACTCTCTTTTTTTTTTTTTTTTTTTTTTTTTTTCATTTTTCTGAAGCTGGAAACAGGGAGAGACAGTCAGACAGACTCCTGCATGCGCCCGACCGGGATTCACCCGGCACGCCCACCAGGGGCCACGCTCTGCCCACCAGGGGGCGATGCTCTGCCCATCCTGGGCGTCGCCATGTTGCGACCAGAGCCACTCTAGCGCCTGAGGCAGAGGCCACAGAGCCATCCCCAGCGCCCGGGCCATCTTTGCTCCAATGGAGCCTTGGCTGCGGGAGGGGAAGAGAGAGACAGAGAGGAAAGTGCGGCGGAGGGGTGGAGAAGCAAATGGGTGCTTCTCCTGTGTGCCCTGGCCGGGAATCGAACCCGGGTCCTCCGCACGCTAGGCCGACGCTCTACCGCTGAGCCAACCGGCCAGGGTGAAGATCTACTCTCTTTACAACTTTCAAGTCTACAATACAGTCTTATGATGTATGTATTATGTAATACTGTGCTATGTATTACATCCCTTGAACTTACTCATTTTCTAGTGGGAAGTTTGTATCCTTCACCAACATCTCTCCATTTCCCTACCTCCTAGTCTTTGGAAACCACTACTGTACCCTCTATTTTTATGAGTTCCTGCAGCCACTCTTCACCCAAATTTCTGGAGTTTAAATGTCAGCTGGAGTTTGCATACTAAAATGTCAATGTATGCTTTGGGTGACTGTTCATCAGACACATAAATCCATGACTAGAAAATTATCCTAACAACAATATGTGGCCGGATCACCTCTTAGTCCTTGTGATGAGTTACAGAGTCATGTTCATAGTGGCATGGGTAGAAAATATCTGAAGCTCTACATGTAGAATTGATTGTCATATTTAAGTCATATACGTGGGTTATAAATGGTTATTAGAAAACAGAAAAGGTTCCCGGAAGGAACACTGACAGAGAAATGAATGAGAGAACCAATGTGTGTAACCAGTTCAATGTCACTTGATAATTGATGCTGAAGTTATCCTAGTGCTCATTACTCATTTCCCTGAACCAAAAGAAAATGTCTGTGTGTGGTGGGTAATTGTTTGTGATACGTTTTTAAAGCACATTGGCTGGTGTGGGCATTTTGAACATTTGCTTCCTCAAACCATGGGATTAAATATTCTAAATTGTGACTTCTTTCTAAATAAATATAACAGTGTGCCTCAGTCTTCATGAAATCACATGTATTTGTGTGTGCATGTGTACATTTACTAGTTATATACTAGTATAGCATCTACTAGTATAGTGTATATATATATACTGTATATAGTGTGCCTCTACCATTGTTAACAAGGAAAGAAATAACTGAATCTGCCCTGGCCGGTTGGCTCAGCGGTAGAGCGTCGGCCTAGCGTGCGGAGGCCCCGGGTTCGATTCCCGGCCAGGGCACACAGGAGAAGTGCCCATTTGCTTCTCCACCCCTCCGCCGCGCCTTCCTCTCTGTCTCTTTCTTCCCCTCCCGCAGCCGAGGCTCCATTGGAGCAAAGATGGCCCGGGCGCTAGGGATGGCTCTGTGGCCTCTGCCCCAGGCGCTAGAGTCGCTCTGGTCGCAACATGGCGACGCCCAGGATGGGCAGAGCATCGCCCCCTGGTGGGCAGAGCGTCGCCCCATGGTGGGCGTGCCGGGTGGATCCCGGTCGGGCGCATGCGGGAGTCTGTCTGACTGTCTCTCCCTGTTTCCAGCTTCAGAAAAATGCAAAAAAAAAAAAAAAAAGAAATAACTGAATCTGCAAAGGCCATGTCCAATAAACGAAGATGTTCCTGAAATGGTGAAAAGAAGTAAAGCATTCTTGCTTCCTCTCTCTTCTAAACACTCAGGCAACCTCCGCTTCTCAAGCTGTTCCCACTCTCTTAGGAGGTGAAAAAATGTGTCTGAATACATCTCATCTAAATTCTCTTCATCCTAATGACAGTCGGTGCATGACAATAATGGCTGATTACTCACCATGCTTTCTCTGCCTCCCACTACCTCTAGCCACCCCACAGCTTCCTGTTCCCACCAGCTTCTCTATTTTTAAGGTGGGTCTTGGGGAGGAGGCTGATTGGCCGGCCATTCCCCTGACAGGAAGAGACTGACATTTCTGCTCAGTCCCCACTGATGACTGATGGGAGCTTTGGAATTCAAACGAGGGGGAGGAACAGTCCTGGGACAGTGCCTCCCTGACCCCGTGTTGACAAAGTCTTCCAGACCCTGCCCAAAGGAGCTAATTAATATTCCCTTAGTACAGACGCTTTGATACTTGGCAATGCTTCTTTTGTAGAAAAGATAATGCTTTCTTCTTTTCTTTTTACTCTTAAGGTAGAGGAGGCAGGCAAACAGGGCTGCATTAGGGACAGACACAGGAAAATACCTTTGAGACAATCAGTAGAAGTGGATCTCTCATACCTGAACAAACACGTAGTCATCCTGCACAATCAAGGAGTCTGGGTCAATGTAGCCTGGGAAAGGTTTGTTTCTGTTGGCCTCGGTGCAGTTCTGCATTCGGCAAGTCAGGTATTGTGAATCTGAAAGGAAATGGGGGTGGGGCGAGATACACAGGTGGCATTAGGGTCAGAGTGGATGTTATTTCCCTTGCTACCTCCAAGTCTTTAAACAAACCCCCTCATTCTCTGCCAACCACACTACTGTTGTCATCACTGTCATTATGATTTTACTCACATGCTGTCAACACCGTTACCTCTGTCTCCCAGGGCCTCTACAACTTCTGCCACCCGAGAACACAAAATTCCCACTCATTCTTTCTTTCCCTTCTAGACCAAATGAACATATTTTCAACCACTGGCAATAATACTTGTGCTTCCATAGTGATTTTTCTCAATAGGCTTCACTTCCACACTTTGACCTTTGATTAACAGATAGGGGAGCATGCACAGGTATGTGATCATCAATCATCTCAGGTTAGAAGTGCTGCTGTTATAAATAATAAGGTTCTATGGCAAGATAAAGGCTTTTCTTCTACTAATTATAAGTGAAACAGACGGGATTCCCGAGTCAAAAATTTAGTTCTCTTTTTATAGAGGAGTAAATTAAGACCTAGATTCTCACCTGAGACTCTACAGCAGATAATAAGCGCATAATAACTCTTGAATAAATTTGATCTCTGGGGGATGTATATTGTGTCAGAGAGGTTGTCCCTGGTTTTCAACCACAACTATGCTGGTCTCTCTACTATTCAGATGTCACTTCCTTTCTCAAAACTCCTTTTGCCTCCTTGGATTTAGAATAAATTCCTTTGCACTGCCCACCAATCCTACCTCCTCTCTTGCTAATCTCTTCTTCTCTTCCTATGATTCTGTAATCTGTCCTACCTGTCGTTGAGAAAGTTGGCCAAACTCTCTACCACTATAGAACCTTTGCATGTCTACTCCTTCTACTTAAAATGCTTCTTCTCAGGTTATTTCCAAAGATGGCTCTAGATTTCAGCTCACTGTTACTTCTGAAGATCTTCCATGATCACTTTCTATCATATACCATTCTGTGAATTCCCTTCATGAAATTGATTATTTACCCTTCAAAGTGATTTATCTAAAACTGCCTTGTTTGTTATTTATTGCTCACCCCCCCATCATCCTTGTTTGTTATTTATTTCTCACCTCCCCATCATTAGAATATAATCTCCGTGAAGACAGAGACCTACCTCTTTTTTTGTTGTTATTCACTGCTGTACCCCAGGTTCTACTACTATTCCTGGCACATCATAGGCAATAAATTCATTGAAACATGCCTTTTTTTTTTAATTAATTTTTTTTGTTTATTTCTGAAGCTGGAAACGGGGAGAGACAGTCAGACAGACCCCCACATGCGCCCAACCGGGATCCACCTGGCACACCCACCAGGGGCAACGCTCTTCCCACCAGGGGGCAACGCTCTGCCCCTCCGGGGCGTCGCTCCGCCGTGACCAGAGCCACTCTAGCGCCTGGGGCAGAGGCCAAGGAGCCATCCCCAGTGCCCGGGCCATCTTTGCTCCAATGGAGCCTTGGCTGCGGGAGGGGAAGAGAGAGACAGAGAGGAAGGAGGGTGGGGGTGGAGAAGCAAATGGGCTCTTCTCCTACGTGCCCTGGCCGGGAATTGAACCCGGGTCCCCTGCACGCCAGGCCGACGCTCTACTGCTGAGCCAACCGGCCAGGGCCTGAAACATGCCTTTTTATTGGGATGTATCTTTTTGAAGGAAATAGGAAGCTATTTTACCTTATTTGTTTGATGCTTAATGAATGGTGAGCTTGATTTTAGGACATTAGAGATATATGCAGAAATCTTTTATTCCAAATAAAAAAGATTAATAGATAATTATTTATGAGACCAGGGTAGGATACAAGGATTCACTAGTTTCCCTTAAGGAAATTTCCACAACTATCCTTTCCTTAAGGTACCCCTGTACTCTACCAGGAGAGTCACTTGAGGTGACCAGCACATTTGCTCCATCTGAACAATGACTGATGTGTTTGTTGATAAGCTCTTAGGAGTCTGATGGAGGAAAGTTTCACCCACAACCTCCCTCCATCTGGCTGCCATATGTAGAAATGACAAATGGGGACAGCTCTCAACTCCTCTGACCCATCAAGTCCCACTGAAATCCCTGGTGATGAAAACTAAAGAGCCTTCTAGTTGCCTCTCCCTGTCTTCTTTTTCAGACACTCTAATACTTCCATTTTAGACCAGAACTCAAGATGTTTGTCCTTGAAGACAATTTCTGGGACTTAACCTCCCAGAATGGTCCTCCCTACAGTACAGAAAATCTCTACATCACAATTGCATACTCCACTGGACCCTTTTAAAACTTTCAGTTGACTTCTATTTTTCAAAAGGTAGACTAGAGGTCATAGAAACAATGGAAATTGGCAACTATGAGACCTGGGCTTGAGTTCTGGTGTGGCCACTTATTAGCCGCATCATTCAAAGGAAAGCACTGAGTCTTCCTGAGTCTTGCCATGTTCATTCATAATGGTGATGCCAATGTCAACTATCCCGTAGCCTGGCAGTAAGAGTGAACTGACGGAAGTAATATACATGCTAAATGTTCAACACTCACACTTTTTTTTTTTGTATTTTTCTGAAGCTGGAAATGGGGAGGCAGTCAGACAGACTCCCGCATGCGCCCGACCAGGATCCACCCGGCACGCCCACCAGGGGGCAATGCTCTGCCCCTCCGGGGCATCGCTCTGTCGTGACCAGAGCCACTCTAGCGCCTGGGGCAGAGGCCAAGGAGCCATCCCCAGCGCCCGAGCCATCTTTTGCTCCAATGGAGCCTCGGCTGCGAGAGGGGAAGAGAGAGAGAGAGAGAGAGGAAGGAGAAAGGGAGGGGTGGAGAAGCAAATGGGTGCTTCTCCTATGTGCCCTGGCCGGGAATCGAACCTGGGACTCCCACACGCCAGGCCAATGCTCCACCACTGAGCCAACCGGCCAGGTCCAACACTCACACTTTTAAAAGTGTCTGTCTTTGTCAATATGGATAAATTCTGTTTTCTCTTTTGCTATCTTTCACAATGATTAGATCAGCTTGGGGCACACAGTAGGTCCTTAAGAAGACTTCGCTGAACTGAATTGGAGTACTCTGGCTGTATACCTGCATCAGGTAATGGTGGTGACTTGCCCAACCTTCCCTGTCTCTTTGCCGGAAATGCCAAACTGGATCTGTGGGCTTCTCCTTTCTCCATGAGACTCAGAAGTTCCCATACGCAAGGACTAATCCTTTTGGGTCGATGCCCATTTGAGGTCTTCCTACTTCCATGCCCCCACTAGGTTTAGGAAAGGCCATTTAACCCCAGTTCTAGTAAACAGAAAGTGAGAGGGTTCTTCTAAGGAGCTGGTATTGAAATCTTGCTTTGAAAGAGTATATAAGTATTTGTAGAAATGCTTAATATATTTTACATGATAAAAAGATGTGACCAGTTAATAATGTTTTATCAACACTCATTTCTTAGTCTTGAAGATTAGATCATGGTTGTATATGATGTTATCATTAGGGGAAACTGGGTAAAACTGTACTGTCTTGGTAACTTTTCTGTTTATCGAAATTTATTCCAAAATAAAAGTTTCTTGAAAGTAGGTTACCAAAATATGTGCATATGGACCCAATTTTGTGCCAGCTATATATATATATATAGACATATGTATATGTATGTTTGTACAGGAAAAAATGAATAGAATATATATATATATATATATATGTATATATATATATATATATATATATATATATATATATATATATTGCCAGTAGCCATGGCCAGGGCCACCACTACAGCAGCCTCCTGGCCCATGCAGGTTCACATTGGATTTGGACAGTCGGTAAAGAAACAATGGAGCCAAAAACGGATGGGCTGTCACTTTTAATTCTAGCTTGCACCCGGCGGGCAAGTAAAATTACACACTGGGCTCCAAAACCCACTCATATTCAGTGCTCACAAAGCTACTGACTTATCCGAGTTTCCTAGAATCAAAGGTTTCTAGCTCACCAGCCTTATTCTCCTCAGTTCCCCATCTCCTTCCTTCTCCAGCGTTAAACTGCACAAACTGGCATCTCACTCAGCACTCCGCCATCTTGGCTGCTTCTCCTGGCCTACTCCACGTGGCTTTTTTCTGCTCTCCTCTCTGCTCTCTCCTCTAATGATAATCTCAGGAACCAAGAGCACAAGCTCTCGTTCTGCCCCCATTTTATAGTGTAGCTTCACAACCTCTAATCCAATATACAAAATAGGGAAGTCTCTAATACAAAGTCACTTCTCTGAGGCATGACTGGACTGTACCACCTCACATCAAAAAGGGTGGGAAAGGCTTAATCCCAAAACCAAGCCCCAGGCTACAAGGATTCTCAACACACATTAATATCACCTGGGCAACGGCCTCACGTGGGCAGCGCCATTTTTAACAAAGTGAGCATAATACATTTTATCTGCCCAACAATATATATATATATATATATATATATATATATGTCAACAACAGTATAGCAGCGATGAAGGGAGGCAGACAACGACGTGCAAATCTCTGGTCAGCACCCTCTGGGTCAGGCCAGGGGTCATCGTGGACTTGCGAGCTCCAGCTCACAAGAATTAGAGAACCATCTGGAATCCCTCCAGCTCCCTCCACTCCGGAGTCATCCTGAGGAGGAGCTGTGAAATGAACCTGTCCTCAGGTGGAGAATTACTAAAGGTACCACTGGGTGGCGCCAGAAAAGCCCCGGGAAGAAGACCAGAAGGCACTTCCTGCTCAGAGTGGCTCAAAGCAAAATTTCGAGTGGAAGGGAAAGGCTCAGTGTCACGCTGCCTGCCCTTGGTCAAGCACCCCTGGTTCGTCCCCCTTCTCCTCCTAACGGCAGCAGAACAAGACTGGCTGGACTTCATAACCAGGGACCAGTGGCTCCCACTCCCATTGGGGCTGGCTGTCAGAGCGTTAGTCCTTTGAGTAGTGAGTTCTTTCATGCTTGCTGAGCCCCCGGAGTGAGTTTTTTATTTTTATTTTCAAAAAGTAAAATTAGTTCCAGTTCTAGTTTTATTAACTTAAAATCATGTTTGTTTGATAACCAATTTATGAGAACAAGAAGAACATATATTTGCCTCTTTTTAATGTAGCCTTAATTATTTTTAAAATAAATCGATCGTACCCTGGATGGTCAGGAGGCACGAGGAGGTACATGAACATTCGTGCTGCTCAAAGGGTTAAGTATGATGAATTCTTTCTATGTTCAGTTCCAGGGAGTGTATGAGGTAATACCATTGGAAGTATCTTGTAATTTGGCATTAATTAACATCAATTAATGTATGCAACTGTTAGACTTTAGAACTGATTCCATTCCTTTCTTTCCCCACAAAGATGTTTGCCTCGCCGTAGGTAATGCGGCCACGGCGCTGCTCCGCATCCGCGCTCTGCAACAGCTGCTGTTTGGAATCATGGAGCCCCGGTCCACCCAACCCCAGGACAATCTACAGAAAGGAAGCCGCCTTTAAAAGGCCAGGCTTTGAGCAGAGCAACAGGGGTTTACAGCAAGCTCCAGGCCTGCTCCTGTGGTCTACCCAAGCAATCAGCAGCCCTCTTTAAACTCTGGCCTAGAAAGCGGGAATGAGGAACAGCCATCTTGCCAGTGGCTGTGACGACCAAAGACGTCAGTTATAAATGTGTTGGGTCCAGTGCCTGGCTGGACCGTGCTCAGCGAATGCTGCCTGTGCCGGTTATTGAAATCCTCCCTCTTTAATCACCAGGCCTGCTCACTGTGTTTCAAGGGAACCAACTATAAAGTATATTCCAGACACTGCTGCCTGAGACATTATCGTTCCTTATAGTCAATGTTTGGTTTGGGTTCAAGTCCCCCCCCCCTTTTTTTTCCAAGTGAATGTAGGGGAGATAGAGAAACAGAGCCCTGCATGTGCCCTAACTGGGATCCACACGACAACCTCTGTCTGGGGCTGATGCTCTGCCCATCTGGGGCCATGCTTGAAACTGAGCTATTTTTAGTGCCTGAGGTGGAGGCTCCACAGAGCCATCCTCAGTGCCCAGAGCTGATGTGCTCAAAATCAACTGAGCCATGGCTGCAGCAGTGAAAGAGGGGGAGGGGAGGAGAAGCAGATGATCGCACTGGGCCAACACTCTACCAGAGTCTACTGGGCAGAGCCTGGGTTAAAGTCTTTTAAAGTAATTTTTTTTTTAAACACCATGAAAAATATTCTTGTATTATCAATGGTGGCAGACATTGTGGGCATGTGTTCTGAGTTGCAATCAGGGCAGAACCGAAGAATCAGCACGGCCAGGAGGAGGGCACGGAGTCGCCCTGGTGCCCAGCACCCAGGGCCGGCCAGTCTATAGCCCGTTGTTCCACGAGCACTCCCTCCTGCTGGAGTGGCGTTCTAGACCAGTGGTCCTACCTTGTCTCCAACGTGCTGGGTGACTGTGAGAAGGTCACTCACCAAGCTAGGCTTCAGACTTCTTCTCCATATAAAGAAGGTTATTAGAATCTCAGAACCAAAACAGGATGTTAAAAATCAGACTATGACTTTATGGTGTGACAGGCCTTTATCCCACTTTAACCATTGAACCTGTCTCCCCCCCCCCCCGCCCCAGTCCCCGAACTCCCCCCATCCCCCAGTTTCTGACCACACAAACAAAGCTCTCTCATGTTGCTGGCTGCTCTGCCTTCAGGGTTCCTGCTTTCTCTAAACATCATGTTCGTTCCTGCCTGAGACCTTTTGGCCATTGAGGGCGCTCCCCTGGTTTGAACGGCCTTTTTCTGTCCAGTTACCCTATCCAAACACTGCCTGGGCCCCCTGCTGCCCGGTTTTCCCTGTGTCTCAGGCAGACCTCTCCCTTCCCGCCTGTCTCCATCGACAGCACCGCTGTCCTGTGGCATTAACCTCCAAAATAACCAGACACGTCTCCGCTGGGGCAGGAATGTGCTGAATGAATCACAGCCTTTTTCTTCTTTAACTCTGGAAAAAATTGAGGAAGAGCTCCTTCTTATAGGTGATGAACTCCAGGCATAGGGATGAAATTTGCAGAAGTCCAAATGCTAGTAAACAACAGAGCAAAACTACCCATCATGGATCTCCGGGTCTCTATCCCCTGATTCCATCACTCTCCAAAGACTTAGTGCCAATTCCTTTACTACACATAATATGGTATAAGGCTCATTTTAAACAAAAACATCAACCATGTAGGCAAGAATAAGTATTTTGAAGCTCTCCCCACACCCATTAATTTTTAACTTAAAGCAGAATATACCTCTGCAGCTAATTTCTTCCTTTTGTTCTTCCTATTGTTCTATTACTTGTTTTAGAACCTTCTTATTAAATATTCTCACCCAACAAACAAACGCACACACACATACACATGTGTGCACAGTGTGTCAACAAGCTTGTGCTCATATACACTCCGTTTCTGTCAAAGTTCTAGAGCCCTCTGTGGCATGTACCAGGTAGAAATTAAGGTCTTCCAAAGTGAGGGTGTAGCCTTGGGCCCTGAAAGAGTTCACAGTAGTGAAGAAGGCTCTGTGAAAATGATATACTTAAGTCCTGGCTGGTTTGCTTAGTGGTAGAGCATCAGTCCGGTGTGTGGCTGTCCCAGGTTTGATTCCTGGCCAGGGCACACAGGAGGAGTACCCATCTGCTTCTCCACCCCTCCCCCTGTCACTTCTCTCTCTCTCTCTCTCTCTCTCTCTCTCTCTCTCTCTCTCTCTGTCTCTCTCTCTCTCTCTCTCTTTCTCTTTCTCTCTCTCTCTCCTCTCTCTCTCTCTCTTAACCTCCCCTCCTGCAGCCATGGCTCGATTGGAGCAAGTTGGCCCCAGGCACTGAGGAGGGCTCCATGGTCTCTGTCTCAGGTGCTAAAAAATGGCCCCTACTGCAATGGAGCAAGGGCCCCAGGTGGACAGTACATCACCCTCTAGTGGGCTTGCTAGTGGGCGCCCTGGTTGGGGAGCATGCGGGAGTCTGTCTCTGCTTCTTCTCCTCTCACTAAAAGAAAAATAAAATAAAGAAAAATGACACACTTGGATCAGAAGTCCTTTGGCAGGAGAGCTTTCAGCAGTGCTTTCTTCTATGAGCTCTTCTGAGTTTGGTCTGGTGTAACTTCCTAAGTGCCGTCTTTTATTGTTAGTCGTTGGACATTTAGGAGGCCATGATTACTACACAGAAAGTTCTGGGATGATAATATATTATTATTATTATTATTATTATTATTATTATTATTTTGCCAAGCACAAGGTTAGGAATTAGAGACACGAGAGAGAACACAGAGCATAATAATTTGACAGCAAGAAAAGTCACTCGCCAATCCCCACACAGCGTGACCAGCGTGGCCCAGGAGAGGTGCCGGTGCAGCGCTGAGGACCCACATGTGAGGGACATCGACATCCAACCTTCACACCTCACCACGGATGGTCTCCTTTATGCGGGGACTCTGCCTGTGACTCTGCATTTATTCACTTGGCAGGACGCAGAACTGTCAGGCTGTTAAGGTCGAAGGTAGAAATAACTTCACTATTCATTCTACCTCGTACTGGAGACAATGAGCTGTGCTGGGGACAAGGGTGGGGATCCCACAGAAGGTTTCAGAGAGAAGCTGAGGAAAGCCGGGAAGGCTAGTGGGAGCAGTGACAAGGATGAGTCATTGTTACAGAAAGGGGCTCTGGGCATGTGTCAGGGCTGGGGGTCCTCACTGTGAGAAAGTCATACTAGAAATCCAGTTTAAATAAAAAAAAAATACAAAGTTATCTGTAAGGTCACACCTAGCCATGAAAAACTGAGAAGTGCATTTGTTCCAAACTGTCCAAGTTAAGTTTACAAGGAAAAGTGGCTGGGAGGAAAGAGACAGAGGGAGAGAGAGGAGGACGAGCAATATCAACAAAAGAGAAGAGAAGCACAAACACAAGTGGGAAGGAGGGAGGTGGGGGGAAGGGAGGAAGAAATGAAAGCAGTTTAGTGCACTTGGGAGAAAATACACAGAATCACAGAATCCCTTCTCCGGGGTATTTTTGGGGGTGGGGTGTACAATACTTACTTAGATATATTCACGTGGTATTATATGATTGATTACAGGCCAAAGAGTCAATTCAAGAGACTGCCTCTGAGACATGTGGGTAGGTTCATTTCACTATTTTTGTTTAAAGATTTTATTTATTAATTTTTAGAGAGGGGGGAGAGAGAGAGAAGGCAGGAAGGAGTAGGAAGCATCAACTCCTATATGTGCCTTGACCAGGCAAGTCCAGGGTTTCAAACCGGCAACCTCAGCGTTCCAGGTCAACACTTTATCTTTGCACCATCACAGGTCGGGCTCATTTCACTATTTATTCACTCTGTAACTTTCTCTTTTTATTGCCCCCAACATTGACTATCATACTTAGACTGTGATAGTAATCCCACAAAGATTAGTAAGGTACAACCCCTGCCTTCCATAGTGGAATAACAAGACAGGTGACAGATTTCCCTGGCTTCTCTATACTCTAGTCATGTAACTTGTCTGTTATACCTCAACCAGGCCACACGCGCTCATACTCCATATCCTTCGCATGTTCTGTTCCATCTGTCTGCAATGCTCTTCCACCAGGAAGATGCACAGCGCTTTCCGTTACTTCCATAAGGACTTGACTAAAATATCAAATGTCACCTTACCAGAGATTCCTTCTTGGACAGCCTTCTCTCCTTTAATTACCATCTAATCTCTCTACTGTGTTTTATTTTTCTCTCTACAACTTATCACCACCTGACATTATGTATTTGTTTATAACGCCCCCCCCAGTAAAAGGTAAACTATGATAATGGGGCTATTGCAGCGTCCCCGACTACCCATCACTCATGCATGCCTAGAAGAGCTCCAACCACTGCACATGTCTAACAATTTTTACTGGATGAATGAATAATGGGTCAGGAGTGAGACAGAGCTGGCTCCAAATTCTAGCCCTGAAGCAATGGCCAAAACATTTCATCCTTGCAAGCCATGTTTTCCTCATAGTTAAAAGGAGGAAAGTGACAAAAGGGTCTACTTCTAAGAGTCCTGCAGCTGAAATGTAACCCTTGCAGCATCACTAACAGGAACGTGATGCATGGTGTCAGCATCACCGTGGCCCGAGAGCGCACAGGGCAAAGAAAGGGGATGTCTGAGGAAGTGTTGCAATCTTTATGATACTGCTGTTTTATTTTTTAAAGCAGGAGTGAGAAGCATTAGGCACTTTCCAAACAGCTGGACATCGCCGCTTGTACGTGTTATGTGAACTGGCGCCGCTGTGTCCCGGGCATCCAAGGACCCACTAGAAACCCAGACCTCTGTTCTAGAGCCAATGTGGGGGGATGACAGGTTTCTCTTGTGCATCTCTGTTCTCTCATCCTCAGGATGGGACTTAAGGGCACAGATCTCCGCACAGAGGGGAGGACACACAGGTTGCAGGGGGAACTGCACAAACTGGGTACAAAGATGCGAGCCTGAAAGCTACTCAGCTGAGCCTGCGGCCATGCAGTCCCTCGGCTTGTCCATCACTGTGTGCAGAAGCCCATGCTACATGTTCACGCTTCTCCGGTTGGTTTTCAGCGTTGTCTCTAGGCTACTAAATCAGGAATAGTCAAAACCTCGAGACTTCTGCAGTATGGAAAACGAGGTCAAAATGACATTGCTGGAGAGAAAAGCAAAGCGCCCCTGTCCAAGCTAATCCCTGATGCCTGATCCAAGGACAGGCGGAGAGAGGCGAGAATGCATGTGCCCATGTGGTGGCACATGCCGGGCTGCACAGCCTGAAGCTGAGCGGAAACGCAAACACCTAACCTCTTCCCTAGAAACTCTGAATAAACTAACTGATTGAAAATGGAGGTAAACGGAGACTCTGAAATGTGGGGTCTAATAACGTCATTTTGCGTTCTAGCAATGGGACTCTGGCCGGAGTGGGGGAGACAACCTTGATATTTTTCAATTTTTATATAAACGCCAAAGTGTCCATCTTATCTAGAACATTAAAGAGAGTTGGTATCTTTTGCAGGTTCACTGGAGAGGAGATACAAATAGCAAAGGAAAAAAAAATTCTTAACTACATTCCTAACTCAATAAATGCATATTAAAACAATATGAATAATGCCCTCCGTTTTGCTCAGCAGAGGAATTATGTTTAAAGAAATCCTTCATGCCCTGGCCGGTTGGCTCAGCGGTAGATCGTCGGCCTAGCGTGCGGAGGACCCGGGTTCGATTCCCGGCCAGGGCACACAGGAGAAGCGCCCATTTGCTTCTCCACCCCTCCGCCGTGCTTTCCTCTCTGTCTCTCTCTTCCCCTCCCGCAGCCAAGGCTCCATTGGAGCAAAGATGGCCCGGGCGCTGGGGATGGCTCTGTGGCCTCTGCCTCAGGCGCTAGAGTGGCTCTGGTCGCAACATGGCGACGCCCAGGATGGGCAGAGCATCGCCCCTGGTGGGCGTGGCGGGTGGATCCCAGTCGGGCACATGAGGGAGTCTGTCTGACTGTCTCTCCCTGTTTCCAGCTTCAGAAAAATGAAAAAAAAAAAAAAAAGAAATCCTTCATAATGTCCTGGGTGAGAGAGAGCTTGCAGACACACATTCTCATCTTGAGAGAGCGTGCAATGATGCAAGTGTTTCAGAGGGCAATGTGCCGTCATCTAGGGAAACTTAAAATATATATACTCTCAAACCCAGGGTTTTGGTACCTTCTCGTTCAGCAGTGCTTGCTCCTGGTATAAGTGAGAATGCTCATTAACCACATAAGCAATATGTATGGATGTGTGCGTCTGTCAGCACTGTTCGAAACAGCCTAACAACTATATATCTATTCACAAGGTAAGTGACTAGGTCAGAGTTGACTGCATCGTGGGAATTGTGTAGCAATTCGCCATGAGGTGGCTAAATTTACATGTGCTGATACAAAACGATTTTTAACTTGTTGTTGTATTCACTCACACTGCATTTGCCGTAATGGCTTTACAACATGTGCATCTATGAGCGTGTGTCTACGTGCACAAACATACACATTTAGCTGTCTCAGCCCTGGCTGTACTTGAGTGCTACTTACCCTTTACACTGTCGGCACTCCTGTTGTTGGTATAAAAGTAACCCACGCTTATAGTAACAACTCTAATGAAACGCCCGCTGGCTGATTTCCGGAGGGCAAGGGAGAGCTGAGGGCTACGTCACCTCCCTCCAGCAGCTCAGTGACGCTCGCCCTATGCAGGTATTGATCCGGGTGCCACTTAGTATATAGACATTGGATTGGAGGGCTGGAAGATGGGAAGTAGAAATACTCTCACTCAAGACCAACATTAGTGGGATGATGGTTACATGGAGTTTTGAGTTTCCTTTTATTTTAGCTGGTGAAATTCTCCTTTGAGATTCATTTCAGGAAGAGTTTTGGTTTCACAATTGGGTAAAGGGCAGTGGTTGTTTTCCCTAGTAAAGAGATTAGTTTGGGAGCAAGCTGTTATAAGGTTACTTAGTCATGCCAATCGACCCTCAGGCCAGGAACTGACTCCTGTCCCCTGTCCTACCTGGTATGGATCATCACCAGTACAGAAACATACAAATCACCAGTTGGGCCTTTCATTTCGGGAAGTGAAAAAGGTCAAACTTGGGATGATGTTTACAGAGGAGCATAAATGTAGAATCATACATCCATGTGTAATTGTCATGTGGAGACTTCTGATAAAAATTAGGTTCTGGCCTGACCTGTGGTGGCGCAGTGGATAAAGCGTTGACCTGGAATGCTGAGGTTGCCGGTTCAAAACCCTGGGCTTGCCTGGTCAAGGCACATATGGGAGTTGATGCTTCCTGCTCCTCCCTCCTTCTCTCTCTCTCTCTCATTCTCTCTCCTCTCTAAAAATTAATAAAAGTAAAAAAAAAAATTTTTTTAATTAAAAAAAAAAAGTTAGGTTCTTTTTCTCTAAAATCACACACACACACGCGCGCACGCACACACACCACATGGCACAAAAGTTCAGGGAGTTAGTGTATTTTTTACACTCATCCATTAGCCCCATAGAATGCTACAGACTCTATGATTAAAACCCTAGGGTGAAAGGCCCTACTTTACAAAAAAACATGACTATACAGTGAGACACACATATATGTATTAAGTCAACACATTTTAATGTTAATGTTTGTTGACTTAATAAATATATGTGTGTCTCACTGTATAGTCTGAGCTGCGGTTTTGTACAAAGTATCAAAATTAAATAGGACACAATTTTTTACAAAGCTTCAAATCCAACAGTTTGATCACTACTTTCTCTGTAACTGTGTACATGATATACTCATACACAAACCTGCCTATATTAGGTAAATCAGTAAAATGCAGGATCCTTTTTTACTTCTTGGATGCTCTGGGCAGCAGTTTTACTGTCCTGGGGACATACAGTGTGTGGGTGTAGACATATTGACACACACACACACACACGTGATTTGTAAACATTAAAGCATCTGTTTCCTGGACAAGGACCTATCATTTTGTCCTCAGTTGAATGTGGGGGCCAATAACAAATGCCACATTCAATAAATATGTTTAAAATTTTCCCATAAGGACCCCTCTGTGATTGACTGTGATGGAGGTTGCTCTGTTCATCTTGCCTCCTGAGACAGAGGTAATCTGATAAAGAATCACACCCTTGCCATGACTGTCAACTACAGCACATCCAGGTTTCACAACACCACTGGCAAGAACCATCTCTGCCAGTCATAGACCCTCAGGGCAAAAGCTTCCCAGAGCTTACCTCCCCTCAAATATGAGACTTCAAATGAAACAGACAGTAACTATAAAATGTCATCGACAGAGGTTTTGAAATGAGACTAAAACTGAACTTTGAATAACAAACCCAGATAAGCATTTGCAACCTGTCCCATGGGGAGGAGCCAAGTAAGGTAGT
The DNA here is from genome assembly GCF_036850995.1 of Saccopteryx leptura. Lineage (NCBI taxonomy): Eukaryota > Metazoa > Chordata > Mammalia > Chiroptera > Emballonuridae > Saccopteryx > Saccopteryx leptura. Next base: position 20,657,014 of record NC_089515.1, on the reverse strand, counting down.
GAGGGACTGTTAGTGTGTCAGACATCTCAGAGCCTTGGCTACACAATTCCTAAACCCATTAAAATTAGACAAAAAAAATCCCTCTTCAAAGTAAAAATGTTTTATATAATTTTTGCATTATCCCCTACAAGATGTATGCCTTAGAATATAAACAATAGGTTCCACATACTTAAATGTTTTACTACCATATTTCCCCACGTATAAGATACTCCCATGTATAAGATGCACCATTATTTGGGGGCCCAAAATTTTTAAAAATGTTATTACACAAAGTTATTGAATCAAGTTTTATTCATCATAAAACTCACATAACTCCTCATGACGGTCAAAACTCCCAATGATTAGCTTGTCCTCACCTGTGTCTGATGATGAATCACTGTCTTCATATATTGCCTCATCCTCAGTTCCATCCACGGCATTTGAAATGCCACAGCCACTGTGTAAGACGCATCCGCTTTTTAGACCCCAAATTTTTCGAAAAAGGGTGCGTCTTATACATGGGGAAATAGGCAAATAATAATAAAGAGAGAAGAGGGATTTCAGTGAGGGAGGGAGGAAAGGGAAAATGTACAGATATTGGAATTCTAGGGGCAACTGATCAACCAGAAGCCTAAATTTGAAATATACTGCCAGCTTCATTGGCTGGCACCTTGCGACTTACCCTGAGCTCTCTCTGCTCTTTTTTTTTTTTTCATTTTTCTGAAGCTGGAAACAGGGAGAGACAGTCAGACAGACTCCCGCATGCGCCCGACCGGGATCCACTCGGCACGCCCACCATGGGGTGACGCTCTGCCCACCAGGGGGCGATGCTCTGCCCATCCTGGGCATCGCCATGTTGCGACCAGAGCCACTCTAGCGCCTGAGGCAGAGGCCACAGAGCCATCCCCAGCGCCCGGGCCATCTTTGCTCCAATGGAGCCTTGGCTGCGGGAGGGGAAGAGAGAGACAGAGAGGAAAGCGCGGCGGAGGGGTGGAGAAGCAAATGGGCGCTTCTCCTGTGTGCCCTGGCCGGGAATCGAACCCGTCTCTCTGCTCTTTCATTCTCTCCTCCTCCTCCTCCTCTCTGTTTCTTTTACTTGGAGCCACATTACTATGTTGGAGAGAGAAATAGAGAGAGAGAGAGAGAAGGAGGGAGGGAGGAGGACATGATACCGAGAAACATCTTTTTTTATATACCCAGATCAGGCATTATGCTAAGATCCTTTACTTCAATTGGTAGGTAATTTTTTTCTTCTGTTTTGTTTTGACAGGGATAACTTTTCAAATTAAATCCTTTTATTGAATTTTCACTCTTGGGTAGTTTCTGAAGATGCTGCCTTTGCAAAAAAAAGTAAAATATAAATAAAATTAGAACTGATATATTTCATGCCTTGTGTAAGCTGAGCCCGAGATGACAGTTTGGCATTATCAACCTCCATGCCTGCAGGGAACAGAGGAATAATGTTGGGTGAAAAAATAAAGTGCAGATCAGGAAAAGTGATGGCCTTGTTCTCAGGATATGGGGTGATGTGCATTACAACCCACAAGCCAGAGAGTAGCAGCGGTCCCCAAAGCTCAGAAACAGAAGTGATCTGGGGTGCTACCAATTCCAACCAATGCTTTCCAAATAAGGGGTGTGGCCATGGGAGACAGACCCTACAGCTCTTTCATTAGTATTCTTTCTTTCTTTTTTCTTTTCTTTTTTTTTTTTTTTTTTTTTTTGTATTTTTCTGAAGTTGGAAACGGGGAGGCAGTCAGACAGACTCCTGCATGCGCCTGACCAGGATCCACCCAGCATGCCCACCAGGGGGCGATGCTCTGCCCAGCTGGGGCGTTGCTCTGTTGCAACCAGAGCCATTCTAGTGCCTGAGGCAGAGGCCACAGAGCCATCCTCAGCGCCTGGGCCAACTTTTTGCTTCGATGGAGCTTTGGCTGTGGGAGGGAAAGAGAGAGACAGAGAGGAAGGAGAGGGGGAGGGGTGGAGAAGCAGATGGGCGCTTCTCCTGTGTGCCCTGGCTGGGAATCGAACCCGGGACTCCTGCATGTCAGGCTGACGCTCTACTACTGAGCCAACCGGCCAGGGCCTCTTTCATTAGTTTTTATTATGGGATGTTCTGCAGACCAGCATCGTCCACTTGACTTGGGAGCTTGTTAGGAATGCAGACCCAGGGGCTCCTCCTGAATCAGAATTTACATTTTAACCAGGTCCCTAGGTGGGTCATATGCATGTTTGAGATGGAATGCTGCAAAAATTTTAGACCACCTGGTAAGTGAGGTTAGGTTGCCAGCTGGTAACCCTGACGCTCGGTCAGCTATGCATGCGTTCATTTAATAAATATGTGTATGAAGCTCATATTTGGCATGTGCTGGAGGCAGACTATTGCACACAGGTACGCATGGCCCCAGTACCCACAGCACATACTGGGGGCGACAAAGCATTGTGATCAAATAATCGTGTCAAAGGAATGTGCAACTTCAAACCGAGATGAGCACAACAGAGAAAAACACAGAGTTGGATGAAAGCAAATGAATTCAGAAACTGGTTTAGATTGGGAGTCCAAGACAGATTTCACCTATGAAATGACACTTTCCTGGAGTTTGTTCTTCTAGTTCTGCGCTTTTATTGAATGCTCTCTTCGGGGAAAGCTGGATGAAAAGTAGAGGAGAACTCCACTATTTCTTGCAATGTTTACGTGAGTCTAAAATTATTTCAAAATTAAAAGTTAAAAAAAAAATAGAAATGAGATCTGAACCACTCACACTGATGAATGCGCACTGAACTCATCAGGGAAGAGAGATGCAGGAAGAGGAGAGCGCTCCAGGGAGAGGAAGCAGCAGTCATCTGAGCTTTCTGCCAAGACCTAGAACCCTGCATGTTCCAAGAACTGAAAGCAAAGTCAAAGGCCTGCAGGCAAGGAGTGAGGACCGGACAGAGTGCACGAGGCTGAGGAACCGCGCAGGCGCCAGCTTACGCTGCAGCCATTGGTCAAGGTGAGAACAAGGTCCTTTCTCGCCAGAGCCACGGGAAATAAATCAAAGCTCCCAACAGATGGCACGGTGGCTTCTACGCTAGGAAAGGACTGCTCTGGCTATCGTGAAGTGAGATGGGAACCGTGGGAGCCAAGATAACATAATGAGCTCCAGGTAAAGGGAGGCATTGCCACCACTGTGAGGAAGTAGCAAAGAAGCTTTGCTCTTGCTCTCATCCCGTGGCGGGTCCTGTGGGGGGGCACAGACGTGGCACGCCGCAGCCCTGCCTGAGTTTCTACAGGAGGAAGGTGATGGTCAGCTTGGACCCTGATCAGCTTCCACTGATTCTGCCAAAGATTACAGTCATTCTCCAAACAGGAAGCAAAACATATAGAGATGAAGACTTTCATGGTGTGTGCATAGTAGCGGAGTATGTGTGATTTCTGGAGTCTGGGCTGCAGGGGTGACTGGTGACCTTCTCTGAGCTGTCAGCTGGTAAAGTAAAGGTATTGCTGCCTTTGTGTTCAGAGGAGCTGGGGACAAACAGCTAGGCATAGGTGCCAGTGCTGAGGAAGCTTTTGAATTGTGAGAAATATCCTTGAAACAGAACGTCTGCATAATTGGATTATCTCTCTGGCTCAGTGCTGGACAAACTCTAACAGCCTCATTGCTCCAGTAACTGGATAGTTCATTCTCTTTCTCTCCTCTACGTTTGGGACCACTTTCTTGCCCCGTCTCTTCTGTCCTTGTCCCTTTTTCTTCTAAACACTTTCTCTTTTGCCTTCTTCCTTTTCATCTTTAGTGCCCAATCTCAGGTCTAGTGGTACCTTATTAACTCTAAGACCAGAAAGGAGATTGTCTAGACCAGGGGTCTCAAACTCGCGGCCCGCGGGCCGCATGCGGCCCGCCGAACAATTTTGTGCGGCCCGCAGACTAATCCACGAAGTTCAAAATATTTTGGATAAAATTAAGTAAGCCTAGGGGCCTACTTGTATTTTTCATTTCTCTAGCATCCTAGCTAGATATTAGCTTAGTTAACAGCAGTTGTGATGCGAACTACAGTTTCTGGTCATTTTGTGACACTGAGTAAACTGCATGTACGATTGTGCTTGTTGTACTGATTTTTTTTTGTTTTCAACTGCAGTGAGAAAAGTGTTGCGTAACAGTTGCCTTTTGTAGACCTAGTGCGGCCCGCCGAATGGCTGTGATCTTGCTCTGCGGCCCACATGCTGAGTTGAGTTTGAGACCCCCTGGTCTAGACCAAAGAAGGAGAAGGAAACTTATATTGTTGTTGTTTAAATATGCTACTTAAACTTTCATGACTTGGTTTCTTCATCTGTAAAATGGAAATATCAACCTACAAATTGTGAGGATTTTTTGCGATCAAGTATATAAAGTATTTAGCATAATTCTTGGTCCAGGATAAGTGTTCAGTAAATGTTATTCACTATATAGGACACATTGTTGCTACCTTATTTAATTTACAGTGAAGAAACCGAGGCATAAATAGTTTAAGTAGATTTTTCGAGGTCACACAGTGAGCATACTTCTGATTTTTTCAGACAGGAGTTTAAGTTCTGGCTTTGCACCTTGCTTTCCTCTATACCAGGGGTCCCCAAACTTTTTACACAAGGGGCCAGTTCACTGTCCCTCAGACCATTGGAGGGCCGCCACATACAGTGCTCCTCTCACTGACCACCAATGAAAGAGGTAGCCCTTCTGGAAGTGAGGCGGGGGGGGCCGGGTAAATGGCCTCAGGGGGCCACATGTGGCCCGCGGGCCCTAGTTCGGGGATGCCTGCTCTATACCATGTACCTAAAGCCACAGTCTCTATCTGAAGTGTAGTCCTTCACTGCAGACCGCCTACCTAGGGCTGTCTGAACACCAAAGGTGAACAACTGACCCAGCAGCAGACTTCCCCCTCCCCCACTGCTTATCCTGGGGACACAGGCTGATGCTCCTCTCGCGTGTGCTTTCTAGGTGCTACGTGTTATCTCCAAACAAGGCAGTGACAGAGAGGCACTGCCTGGGTGACATCTGATGAAACAAGGAAACTGGGAAACAGATCAAAAGAAACCAGCAGCAGCAACAACAACAAAACACAGTAGAAATAAGGAATTTTGAATTTCCTCATTGCCTGGAAAGAAAAACCCCTTGATTGAATGTGAAGTGTCAAATATTATTAGGACAATTCTGAATCACTAAGAACAGAAAAAGTCCTTGTGCCCAAATGACTTGCATTATTGCCAGTGGTTTTCCTGAACACAGATGTGGTTCACAAGATTGATAAAACTAATGTCACTGTCAACATCGTGGAAAACTCGATTTACTTACGACCATCCGCTGTTCTGGCCTCAAGATGCACAAGATCTGGCTCCTTGTTTGATCCCATCACAGACCTAAAAAAGGTGACAAAACATGAAAAGAACATCAAATTGAGTGACTTCACACGTGCCTTCAGGAAAGAGAGGGGAGCCCACAGACTATTAATGTCCCCAAGATTCTAAAACCATCATCATGGGAATACATCTACTGTATTTGTTTATAAAGCCTGATAGTACAATTTCCACTTCACGTAATATCAATAAGGAAAACTTTATTTGGTGGAGGCCAAACTCGACTCTGGCAAACATATGGTGTGTTATAACTCAGACTTTCAGATAAGTCCTACTCATGCACATGTTGTCCTACAACAATCTCACTGATGATACAGGTAGTAAACCTGCATGACTCAGCAAGTGGATGCCAGGCAAGTTGTTTTAGTTGGGTGACCCAAGCAGTGATTACATAGCCAACTGATCTAATTAATTCTTTCCTCTGAAACTTGAAGAGCTGACACTGCTGCCCTATGAACTATGAAAATAAACCATGTGACCCACGGTTTATTTGCATGCTGTGGTCAGGAGAGCAAAGAATGACCCTTCTCTGTATAGTTGAACCAATCTTAGCGAAAAACACAGATGTGCCTCTATGGTATGTGCTTAAAACTGTGTGTGTCAATAAAATAAAAGTCTATTTAAAATGTCTTGGAGGCACATATGATGATGTAGTATCATCTTACAGAGAGCCATATGAAATAGAAAATAATTATTCTGTTGCATAAATCACTGGGCGATCATACCACAGTGTGTCCGTAAAGTCATGGTGCACTTTTGACCAGTCACAGGAAAGCAACAAAAGACAATAGAAATGTGAAATCTGCACCAAATAAAAGGAAAACCCTCCCAGTTTCTGTAGGATGATGTGGCAGCATGTGCTTATGTGCAGATGATGACGTAACACCATGTATACAGCAGAACAGCCCACGGCCATGTCATTCGAGATGTGGACAGTACAGAGGAAAGTTCAGTGTGTTCTGTGGCTCGCTGAATTAGAATCCGTGACCAAAGTGCAACGTAAATATCGGCATGTTTATAACGAAGCACCACCACATAGGAATAACATTACTTGGTGGGATAAGCAGTTGAAGGAAATTGGCAGTTTGGTGGAGAAACCCCGTTCTGGTAGGCCATCAGTCAGTGATGAGTCTGTAGAGGCTATACGGGATAGCTACCTAAGGAGCCCTAAAAAGTCTGTGTGTGAGCCCACATCGAACAGCACTGAATAGGTATGAAACTGGGAGAGTTTTCCTTTTATTTGGTGCAGATTTCACATTTCTATCACTTTTGTTGCTTTTCTGTGACCAGTCAAAAGTGCACCATGACTTTATGGACACACTGTATATCTCTAAGACTTCTCTACGGACAGATTAATTAAACTTGGGACAGTCTATAATTTGTTTTCATCAGGATCTGCAGAAGTTTCATTTAATTTGTTTTATTTCTACATGGAAATAGTCACATGCCTCCAAATGGGTGCCTCTGCCTGCCCTGAGCCCAGACATCAAAACTGTGTGAGAAAATACAAATGTTAAAAAGACTTCTCACACTCAGTGTGTCGGGACTCTGGGTAGTGCCCAAAGCCCTACCTCACGGGTCACATCTGGCCTCTGCTGTCCCATCTCCTGGCACACTGCAGGGTTGGTGATTTCCCAAAAGTGCCCACTTGCTTCCCAGACCTCTCTAAGACTCAGGGAGTGTCTGTCTTCAGTGTGAGACGTTCTTCTCCAGTTTCCCCTAATTGTTTTTGACTCTTACTTTAAGATACATCTGAAAAGTCACTTCCTCCACTGAATATTTACCAGTTACACCAGGAAAATCATTCTCCTCCTACCAACAATATTTATTATTACATAAATCCTGTAACAGTTCATTATAATAATTTGTCTTTCCTAGATAAAAGTCAATTTATCCCCAACAGGCATGTGCGCGTGCACACACGTGCACACTCACACACACACCACAAATGAATGAAGGGATGAGGAAAGGAAGGGAAGAAGCAGAGAAAGAAGCAAGAGAGGGATATCACTATATTTATTAAACATAAACATATTTACTAATAAGATATTATACTTCTGTTTGTCAATTATATCACAATAATGCTCAGAAATGATAGTAAATCAAAGATAAACAGCTTAAACATAATGTTTAATCCAAAATATTATCTTGATTTTGGTTTCAGAGTGAGTTCTCAAGAATGACCAGGCGGTGGCACAGTGAATAGAGCATTGGACTGGGATGCAGAGGACCCAGGTTCAAAACCCTGAGGTTGCAGGCTTGAGCATGGGCTCACCAGCTTGAGTGCGGGGTTGCTGGCTTCAGCGTGGGATCATAGACAAGGCCCCATGGTTGCTGATTTGAAGCCCAAGGTTGCTGGCTCGAGCAAGGGGTCACTTGCTCTGCTGTAGCCCCCCGGTCAAGGCACATATGAGAAAGCAATCAATGAACAACTAAGGAGATGCAACGAAGAATTGATGCTTCTCATCTCCCTTCTTGCCTGTCTGTCCCTGTCTGTCCTTCTCTCTGTCACACACACACACACACACACACACACACACACACACGCGCGCGCGCGCACACACACAAACACACAAGAGAATGGCTTCCAGTATCTCTAGCCAGTACATTTGTCTTCTGCTAATAAGCATGAAGTCTTGGGCGCCTCTGCTTTGTGCTCCTAGGTGGCCCTGTACACACTACCTGTCACAGTACATAACGGTCTGCTGGATCTCTCTGCATAAATTCTTATTTCTCTGAACTCCAAAAAGGCAGGTGCTCCTTGTTATCAGCAAGTTGTCTGTGCTTACCAGAGCATGGAGAATAAGGTTTCCTTCATAAATACAGAGATAACATTTTTACACCAGTCAGTATTTACTATGCATCTGATATATTGGGTTCATCTTCTGGAACTCAGAAAGAATCTCTCCATAAAGAAGAGAGGAAAAATTCAATGATATAAAAAAACGATAGGGTGGCTGTATCTTTTTTTTTTCTTTCTTTTTTTTTCTTTTTGTATTTTTCTGAAGCTGGAAACGGGGAGAGACAGTCAGACAGACTCCCGCATGCGCCTGACCGGGATCCACCCGGCACGCCCACCAGGGGCGATGCTCTGCCCACCAGGGGGCGATGCTCTGCCCCTCCGGGGCGTCGCTCTGCCGCTACCAGAGCCACTCTAGCGCCTGGGGCAGAGGCCAAGGAGCCATCCCCAGCGCCCGGGCCATCTTTGCTCCAATGGAGCCTTGGCTGCGGGAGGGGAAGAGAGAGACAGAGAGGAAGGAGGGGAAGGGGTGGAGAAGCAAATGAGTGCTTCTCCTATGTGCCCTGGCCGGGAATTGAACCCGGGTCCCCCGCATGCCAGGCCGACACTCTACCGCTGAGCCAACCGGCCAGGGCCTAGGGTGGCTGTATCCTATGTATCTTTATATTGTCTTTAAGTCTAAGTGGGAGGATGAATTCCCTTCCTGAACTGAACTTCACAGAAGGGAAGAGAAGTCTTCAGGCCTTTGCACATACTTGTGTCTGTGTCTAGAAAGCCCTCTTACCCTCTTCTGCCTTGTTAACACAGTCTGCAGCAACTCAGCTGCAGCTGAGTGAAGTTGAAAATAGGCTTCCCAGTAGGGGTGCCACTTAAGCTAAGCTGGTTCACTTCTGACACTTTCAGAACCAAGAGCATATATTTGCATAGCATAAATGAGGCCAGGTTTCAACTTGTGACTCATTTGTCTGTCCCTCTTATTCAAGGACAAGCTCAAACCTTTCTGAACCTACATGCAGGCACCAAGCCCACCATGGGTAGATATTCAATGAATGTTTACTAAATTTTTTTTGGATAAAAGAGAGAGCACAACCAGTCATATCAGCATTAATCAACTTATCTGTATGTGTGACATTTGGCAAGTTATTTAACATTTCTGTACTTGGATATTTTTCTTATGTGTAAAAATAAAGCTAAATAAGTTTTCCTAGATTATATATCCTTAAAGCACTTAGCAGATTTCTGGCACATAGCAAGGGCTCAGAAATGCATCTCATTTCTTCCTTCTCTTCTTTCCTTTCTTATTTCCGGAGATAGATGGAGAATATTAATACTCATCTCAAAATTAAAATTAATGTTGGTAATAAAAGCTTCTTGGGATATCATGGGTACACCATTAGCAGAAATGATTTATCATCATAAATCAATAGACAAAAAAAGTCAACAGCCCCAAGACCAAGTACATGAATAAATAAAACAATTAGGCCCTGGCCGGTTGGCTCAGCGGTAGAGCATCGGCCTGGTGTGTGGGGGACCTGGGTTCGATTCCCGGCCAGGGCACATAGGAGAAGCGCCCATTTGCTTCTCCACCCCCACCCCCTCCTTCCTCTCTTTCTCTCTCTTGCCCTCCCACAGCCAAGGCTCCATTGGAGCAAAGATGGCCCGGGCGCTGGGGATGGCTCCTTGGCCTCTGCCCCAGGCTCTAGAGTGGCTCTGGTCGCGGCAGAGCGACGCCCTGGATGGGGCAGAGCATCGCCCCCTGGTGGGCGTGCCGGGTGGATCCCGGTCGGGCGCATGCGGGAGTCTGTCTGACTGTCTCTCCCCATTTCCAGCTTCAGAAAAATACAAAAAAAATAAAAAAATAAAACAATTTATTCAGTGAAACATCTCAATGCCCTATTATGTGATAGGAACATGGGCTACAGATTCCCTGCCCCTGGGAGCTTTAGAGCTAGGGAAGAGGCATCCAATGAGACTCTAATATTCAAGGTGCTCTCTGAAGACATAGGATTGCTGTCCTCCCACCTGCAGATAGAGAGCTGAGAGAGAAGGGAGGTATAGGAGGCCTGTAGAGTAAATGGACTGAACCTTCAAAAATATGCAATATTTACAAAGATCAAGAGATAGAGGGGGTTGGAGAGCATTTCATTTAGAGATAAATAGCAGGAAAAAAAGCCTAGGTCAGTCCCTGGCCGGTTGGCTCAGTGGTAGAGCATCAGCCAGTGTATGGAAGTCCTGGGTTCGATTCCTGGCCAGGGCACACAGGAGAAGCACCCATTTGTTTCTTCCTCCTTCCCCCTCTCCTTCCTCTCTATTTCTCTCTTGACCTTCTGTAGCCAAGGCTCCATTGGAGCAAAGGTGGCCCAGGCGCTGAATATGGCTCAGGTGCTAGAATGACTCTGGTTGCAACGAAGCAACGGCCCAGATGGGCGTAGCATCGCCCCCTGGTGGGCATGCTGGGTGAATCTTGGTCAGGCACATGCGGGAGTCTGTCTGTCTCCCTGCTTCTTACTTCAAGGGGAAAAAAATAAATGAATGAATGAATGAATGAATGAATGAATGAATGTCCTAGGTCAGAGAAAGAATGACCCATACAGGCATCGACCAGTAAGTCAGTAGGGTGGACCTAATGTTTTCAAAGTAGAGCAGTAGAAGATAAAAGAGTTAGGCAGAGGCACTGTGGGCATCACATTAAGGTTTTGTATTTGATGCTAAAAGCCATGGGATGCCACTGAGGAAAGGTAAGTGTGGAAGCTTATAAACAGCTGAAAAGAAGAAGTGGGCTCCCCCCATCAATGCGTAGACCTCCCTGTCCAGCCAAGGTGCAAGGCGAAGGCCCTCAGGTCACGCTAGATACAGCTCTACTGATGAAAACAAGGCCAAGCCAGCCTCTGGCTTCTACACTTCCAGGACCTTCAGGTGGAGTTCACCCACTTAGGAGCCATTTTTGAATAAGATTTTAAGATTACGAAGTCAAGAATGCAAATACACCCCCCCCCCCCATACAGTCCATGGTGATGTTAGCAACACACATCAGCCTTCTGAAATACGATCAACCAAATGCAGTCTTTGTAGATGCTTTCTGCAGAGAAATTCAGAAATGTCACTAGTTTATCATTCTCCTGACATTTTTCTCTGAGTCTATAGCAGTTTAATATAGTGCTCAATAACTTCTGGGGAGCCACAAAATGTCCTGATATAGGTAACTGCAGAGCGAGTATTAAAAATAAACATGGCGACGGGAGAGCACCTGCTACTCGGAGTTAGATCAGCAGGAAATGGCACAGGGAGGAATGAGGAGGCCTCTGCAAGGGAGTGAAGGCTGGGGCACTGCAGACCCCTGCCTTTCCCCCATTCTGTTTTATGGGGAGCATTTCTCTTCATAAACAAAGCCCACAGAAGCAAGTGGTCCTGTCTGCCACAGAAGGAAGAAACAAAGTGGCAACAGCTATTAGAGGCTGGGTACCCTGATCTCCTCTTCTACAGTCAAGGGTTTCCCCTTCTCCTGTCACCAGGTAGGCTCTCAAGACAGACGTCATCAGGGAAGCCCTGGCTAATGCTGCAACTTTTTTTTTCTTTTCTTTTCTTTCTTTTTTTTTCTTTTTATTTTTTTATAGGGACAGAGAGAGAGAGAAAGAGAGAGTCAGAGAGAGGGATAGATAGAAACAGACAGACAGGAACGGAGAGAGATGAGAAGCATCAATCATCAGTTTTTCGTTGCGACACCTTAGTTGTTCATTGATTGCTTTCTCATATGTGCCTTGACCACAGGCCTTCAGCAGACTGAGTAACCCCTTGCTCGAGCCAGCAACCTTGAGTCCAAGCTGGTGAGCTTTTGCTCAAACCAGATGAGCCCGTGCTCAAGCTGGCGACCTCGGGGTCTCAAACCTGGATCTTTCCGCATCCCAGTCCAACGCTCTATTCACTGCACCACTACCTGGTCAGGCACAACTTTTTTTGTTAAGCAAAGTAGCTTACTTAGCCTGAGGTCTCATCTGCTGCCCATCTCTGGGAAATGGGCTTGAAACCATAAAACCCAGCCAGAAGGTGTCATTTTAACCTCCACCTTTAGACTAAGAAGCTTTCTTTCTTTCTTCTCATCTGCATACTGTCCCATTGGTTTGCCAGAAATAAAGATAGCTATCACAAATGACAGACAAAGAAAAAGGATGCTTGGTTTCTTGACTGCGTACAGTGGCTACTGAGAATCAGCATAGCCAACAACTTTAAGCCCATCAAACTCTGCATTTTGTCACCATTCATTTCCCCAACCCAAAGCCTCACTGTTAATTATATGAAGTGTGCAAAAAAAAGTACAAGAGAAGAGAGAGCGCATGTACACAAAGCAAGGAATGGGTGTCTGGCCCAGAATGAAGGAATGCATAAAGCTAGAGAGGTAAGGACGCTGCTGCACAAAGTGCTTGATAAAAAGAAAGCTGGAAGTTCAAAGAGTGATGTTTTGAAACTAGCAACACGTGTCTCCAGATATCAAAGTGGCTAGGTCTAAATTGGTCAAGAAAAACCATTCAGTGGCCATGTTTCCCTCCCCTTCGCAACTTCCCCTCTTCTAAAGTTATGGTTTGGCTTCTTACACCACTGTCTGCATTTCCTGTTTCCTTCTTATTTCCCCACTTGGAGGGTTCCTGCCCTTGTTTGTCTTTGTTTTTGTCTAAATACAGATGAGGGATGAGATAGACACAGGGGCGCATGACCAGATCACCATCCTGATCCCCAAATGGAAATAACAGGGCCACCGATGAGATACAGAGAAATATGTTTAACATCTTCAAAGGGCTTGGGATCGGGGTGAATAGGAGCTCACAATATTCTTTGAATAAGGTTTCTTTTTATCTTTTTAAACTTTAGTTGATATCCTATCCTATGTATTTTTAACAACTTGTTAATTTTATTCAATAATTTATCTTGGAGACTGTGCCTTGACAGAACATAAAATTAATGAGCAAGATCTGTAACTACTCTATTGCAATCTATTAAATGAAAATACCCTATTTATCAAAATATTGTTTATTGATGAACCAAGAACAACAACAAAAAAGCACACATAGACAAACAAATCCTACTGGAGATACTCATTCAAAATTCATCATGGTAGACACCTCTGGGAGGCTTTGGAATTGGGCGTGATAGTCAAAGGAACCGTTATCCTCATTAGTAATCTTAAAACCTTTTACAAGGATGATATATGCATGCATTGCTCTTCCTATTAATAAAGCTGTATACTATTAATAAAAACCAGACTATTTCTTCAGTTTGGAAAACAAAGTGTAAGAGGAGATGTCGTGAATGTGTGCACATCACAAAGGGATAAAGAGATGTGTAAAACTTATTTGAGCAGAAGATCTGGAATCTTCTCAAATCTCAGAACACTTACACAACCTTGACACCATTTTCCTAAGAGTTCTAGGAAAGTTAGGCTGTTAGAGCTGTGGCAGTGAAAAATAGCCAACGACACCAGGTGGTATGTGTCCCTGTTGATCTTAAATTCAGACTGAGAAGAGACAGGTGTGGTGGTCTTGCTGGGGACGAGAGGGGTCACATTAACAGAGGACAAGGAGTGGAGAGAATCTTGCCACTTCCCCTTTCTTCGCTCTACTCGGGACCAAGAACTCCAGCGTAGAGGTAAGACAAACATGAGCGCCAAAAAAGTGGAACCTAATAAGCATTTTACTGTTGGAAACTATCTGACCCAGAGAAATTCTAGTGTAGGAAAGAATTTCAAGGATGTCAATCTCTAAATTTTTTGTTTGAACACATCAAGCGAGGGAAGAAAAATTAGCACATGCCCCACACATGATGTTAGTTGTAAGTTGTAGAAATGCACTAGAGTGCATATAGATTCACTTTAGAAGATATACACAGGCCCTGGCCGGTTGGCTCAGCGGTAGAGCGTCGGCCTAGCGTGCGGAGGACCCGGGTTCGATTCCCGGCCAGGGCACACAGGAGAAGCACCCATCTGCTTCTCCACCCCTCCGCCGCGCTTTCCTCTCTGTCTCTCTCTTCCCCTCCCGCAGCCAAGGCTCCATTGGAGCAAAGATGGCCCGGGCGCTGGGGATGGCTCTGTGGCCTCTGCCTCAGGTGCTAGAGTGGCTCTGGTCGCAACATGGCGACACCCAGGATGGGCAGAGCATCGCCCCCTGGTGGGCGTGCCCGGTGGATCCCGGTCGGGCGCATGCGGGAGTCTGTCTGACTCTCTCTCCCTGTTTCCAGCTTCAGAAAAATGAAAGAAAAAAAAAAAAAAAAAAAAAAAGAAGATATACACAAAATAGAAACTAAAATAGAACCCCCCCCCCAAAAGTCAGAAATTGTAAAATTTTTTCCCCACATTTCAATGAATCATCTTGTACAACCCTTGGGGTTCTAATGCAGGTAACTCACCATCGAGACTATTGTTCTAGATTTAAGATTCCTGGGGCATCCTTCACACTCAACATCAGCAGGGTAGATAATTAAACATCAATGACATTTTTTTTTTTTTTTGTATTTTTCTGAAGCTGGAAATGGGGAGAGACAGTCAGACAGACTCCCACATGCGCCCGACTGGGATCCACCTGGCACGCCCACCAGGGGCGATGCTCTGCCCACCAGGGGGCGATGCTCTGCCCCTCCGGGGCGTCGCTCTGCCACGACCAGAGCCACTCTAGCGCCTGGGGCAGAGGCCAAGGAGCCATCCCCAGCACCCGGGCCATCTTTGCTCCAATGGAGCCTTGGCTGCGGGAGGGGAAGAGAGAGACAGAGAGGAAGGAGGGGGGGGGATGGAGAAGCTAATGGGCGCTTCTCCTATGTGCCCTGGCCGGGAATCAAACCCGGGTCCCCCACACACCAGGCCGATGCTCTACCGCTGAGCCAACCGGCCAGGGCTCAATGACATTTTTTAATGAAGGAATTCAATGAATATTTACTAAACACTGACAATGTGCCAGTGATAGTTCTAGGTGCTGAGGGTTTAGCAGAGAATAAAACAACACAATCCCCCCCCACCCCGCTCATTTCAATAGAGAACATAGAGTGTTTATAAATATAAATATATACTATATCAGATGTTGACATTTCTTGAAAGTTGTGTACAAAAAAATATTTATATGTGTGAACTATAAGGGGCTTTAACTATATAAAAAAAATTGTCATTTTTATATGGTGATCTGTGGGCCTGGGGACATATTTTAAGTGTGGGATTGATGTCATATAGGCCAGGGGAGGCTGTGTCCTTATTGGTGACTTGTTCATCAACTGTCAAAAAGCTGAATTATGATACATACCATGTGCCTAGAAAATTCACACATGACACAAATTCAGGGAAAAATAATGGTGTGATAAGAGAAACTCAGTGTTAGCTCTGCAAACAATTTACCTACCCAAGGACATACAGTTAATAAATGATACAATCTGACAGGCACCTAGGCTTTGTCATTTCTCAACAGCTCCATGCACCATCTGTAAAAAGGACGATGACAATAATACTTAAAAGTAATATTGTTGTGAAGAGTAAAGATGAACAGTATGAGATAAGGCTTCCTTTGGAGATGATGTGTGCTAGAGATGAACCAGTCCTAACCCCCTCATGTCACAATGAAAGAAATCAAAACTTGAGGAAATCAAATGCCTTGCCCAAGGTCAAGCTTGCAATACTAATCCAGGTTCTGGACTCACTCCAGTGGTCCTTCTCAGGAAACAAACAAACAAACAAACAAAAACCCCAAATCTCTAATTCCTTTTCTTTTTACCTCCTTGTATCTCAGGGAAGACAGTGTTAACTCAGAAGTCAATGAGTGTGTCTTACACTAAAAAGATAGGATAAATAATGGGAAAAATTCAGACCTTTAGACTTTCTGCAAGGATATGTGTTGGCATGGTGTGAAGGTTTGTGTCTCCCCGAAGTTCAAATGTTCAAACCTAACCTCCGAGGCGATGGTTTTAGGAAGTGGGGGCCTTTGGAATGATTAGGTTATACAGATGGGACCCCGACTAATGGAATTAGTGCCTTTACAAGTGAGGCCAGAGAAATCCTTTATCCCTTCTACTATGTGAGGACAAAAGGAGAGGACAGCTGTCTGGAACTCCAAAAAGGGTCTTCATTAGAACCCTCTTGCACTGGTACCCTGATCTCAGACTCCCAGCCGCCAGAATGTGAGAGAGAAATTTCTGGCATTTATCTGCTACCTAGTCTGTAGTCCTTTGCTATAGTATCCTGAACAGATTTAGATGTGTATTGGTGATCAGGGCAGCCTATGCCTAGGAATGTCTGAGGAGAGTTCCATGTCCATCCTAGTGATTGGAAACAGACTGGATGTTAAGTTTAGTTGAGACCCTCACATATCAGGGCTTCTAAGATTGAAGGTGGATCCCTTTGTAACTACTTGTAAAACGACTAATAAATCCTGAGTCACCTCAGACACACAGTGTTAGTCTCTACAATGGACTGCCAGGTCCTCCAAGAAGGCTGGTTTAACCCTCTTCCATACTTTTCCAGCCTATGATAACACAGGACATGTTTACCTGTTGGGTTTTGGTACTTCTGAATAAATACCCCGACAGTCCATTGCCTACAAACTCTTCAACGGACAAGGGAAAGTGACTCAGCCAGTCAAGCCCGGAGGGCAGAAAGGACTGACCGGGTAGATACACAGGAAGTTAAAGCCATCTTCATAGCACGGACAACAGTTCCTGGGCTGTCCAAAGGCAGCTGGTCTCCTTCGTACTTTGCTTATTTTAAAAGCATTTGTGGAATTCTATTTATTTTTCTTTTTTACATTGATTCGGGAGGTGGGGTGGAGAGAAAGAGAGAAGCATCAACTCATTGTTCCTCTTAGTTGTTCACTCATTGGCTGTTCCCCGGCTGGGGATCAAACCCCGAGACCTTATTGTTCTGGGATGATGTTCCCCCCACTGAGGCCCCTAGCCAGGGCCCATTGGTGGAGTTCTGAGTACAGATTTGAAGGGGTCTGAAATGGGAAAACACAGAGATAATACTCTGTGAAAATACTCTGAAAACAATGCCAGTTTGCCTTTGAACTCTTCTTAACTGCTTGGTCAAGAAAACCAATATGATAATGAAAACAAAAAAATACCCCTTTTAATTTATCTTTTCTAAAGAAATTATACTCTACTACGGCCTTACCTGTGGTGGCGCAGTGGATAGAGTGCCAACCTGGAACGCTGAGATAGTCAGTTAGAAATGTCAGGCTTGCCCTATTAAGGCACAGATAAGAAGCAATGACAACAAGTTGCTGCTTCCTGATCCTCCTCCCTCCCTGTCTCTCCCTCTCTTTCTCTCAAATCAATAAATTAAAAAAAAAAGAAAGAAATTATACTCTACTATGGATATAAATTCCTAACATTGGAGTTGAAAACAGCTCAGAATGATAGAAAAGAGAGAGGAAAGGCAGGAGGAGAGGGGTGTGTTTAGAAAGGAGGGCCAACGGGGGAGGAGAAAGGTCAGGGCAGGTGGAAGAAGGAACGTAAGTGGTAAGTGACGATGGGGAAGAAAAGAGAGGGAGAAAAAGGTAGATGAGAGGGCTTGAGAAATGATGAGGATGACAAAGCAGAGAGGAGGAAGGGGAGGGAGGAGAGGGAGGGGAGGGGAAGGAAGGGAGGGAGAAAAAGGAGAGGAGGGAGGAGATGGAGGGGAGGGGCCGAGGAAGGGGAGGGGCCGGGGGAGGGGAGGGAGGGGAGGGAGGAGGAGGAGGGAGGAGCTCCGGTCTCTGGCTATTCTGCAGTTGTCACAGTGCCTTCCTGCAGGTTGTCTTCCAACAATCCCCACACTGGGAAATACGCTTGACTGCTTTATTATTATTATAATTGGTATAATTTATGTGTAGAACACTATTTTTTAAAAAATTGAATACTAAAAGCAATATATGTTCATTTAAAATATAATGGAAAGTGTATCAAAGTTTTTTTTAAAAAAACATCACCTTATCCTTCCATTTAGAAATAACCACCTTTCATGCTTTGTTGTTGATCCTTCAGTACTTTTTCTATATTTGTGTAGGCATTACTTTTTAAAAAAAAATAATTTTGGCCCTGGCCGGTTGGCTCAGTGGTAGAGCGTCCACCTGGCGTGTGGGGGACCCGAGTTCGATTCCCGGCCAGGGCACATAGGAGAAGCGCCCATTTGCTTCTCCACCTCCCCCTCCTTCCTCTCTGTCTCTCTCTTCCCCTCCCACAGCCAAGGCTCCATTGGAGCAAAGATGGCCCGGGCGCTGGGGATGGCTCCTTGGCCTCTGCCCCAGGCGCTAGAGTGGCTCTGGTCGCGGCAGAGCGACGCCCTGGAGGGGCAGTGCGTAGCCCCTGGTGGGCGTGCCGGGTGGATCCCGGTCAGGTGCATGCGGGAGTCTGTCTGACTGTCTCTCCCCGTTTCCAGCTTCAGAAAAATACAAAAAAATAAAAAATATATAAAAAAATAATTTTTCATCATAGCATTAACATAACATGGCATATTGCTCTTATCTAGACATGATACTGCAGTAATTATCTTTGCAGGTAAATATTTGCATGTCTTTCTGAACTCTCGGATTTTCAACAAGAAGAATTATCAAAAGAGGGATTTCACTGGTTCAAAGAGAATGAATATTTGTTTAGACTCCTGATATGTTGTCCAGCTGTCTTTCAGAAAGTTTATACAAATTATGCTCCTGGGAACAGCATAGAAAGGAGTCCATTTCCCAAGTTATCACCAAGGTTAAAAATTCTAGCCATTTGACAGATGAATAAAATCCATGCCATTTTTTGTTCTAGTTTTTATTTTTTACATATGAAATTAAATAGTTCTATTTAATTGCCATTTCATTCTTTTATGAACTGCCTATTCATGCCGTTGGTCCTTACAGCTATAGAGATGTTAGCACTCAGGTTTTTCAATTATAGGAGTGCTTTACCCATTTTCTACGCTATACTTTTCATATATTCCTCCTTTGGTCAATTTAAAACCCGCATTCTTTGTCCAGGGAATTCAAGTCCCTGTTAAACAACAGAAGCCAGTACCCCTCAGTAGATCTGTTTTGTTTTATGGGAGCAGCAAGCTGTGCATTTTTCTTTGGCTCGAACAGAGAGAGACAGGGAAAAAGAGATGTGTGTGTGTGTGTGTGTGTGTATGCGTGTGCGTGTGTGTGTGTGTGTGTGTGTGCACGCGCGCGTGCACATATGCGATGGTGAGCAGCAGCACATCACCCTCCTTATGGAGAAGATGTTGTGAATTACCCAGCTAAACAAAAAAAGGGGACTGTAAAACCATTGGGGGAAATCCTCACCTCTATGGCCACTGGAAAAATGCATTAATTTCTTAGATCTTCATCCCTGGTGAGACCCTAAAATATTCCTTTAAAAAGAACTTTATTAAGCAGCGAGGTCCTGCCCTTTTCTAGCAGGTGACATCGTCATAGCACATTAATGTTTATCAGGGATTATCTGGCCACCTGCTCCAAGCAAGGGCAGCGAGATACCTAAGACAAAGAAGAAATAACCAAACATAATCTAGTATTGGGCTTATTCACCACCTTTTCCAGTTACCTTGTTGGTCAAGCAACTAAACAATGATATTAATAAGCAGTCAAGAAGTGCAATTATTCCTTAAAGAAGAATTCCAATATATAAGAAATGTTCAAAAAGAAAATTTCCATCAGCACACCACAATAATAATTGCTACAAGCAAGATCAACAGATGAATCCCAAAATGAGTATGTGAAATTCATAGCCTCAACAAGCAAGACCAACAGATGAATAATAAAATTGATGGATGAGATTCATAGCCTCCAAGTATCTCTTCCAAAACAGTTATTAATTATTGTGGCACTCTTAACATATGTTCACACAATTTTTGATACTCCTTCTGCAGGAAGTTGGAGCTTAATTCTCCTTCCCTGGGTATGAACTTCTAAAAGAACAGAGTTTGGGACAAGGAAAACAGTAACTGCAATGGAGCAATCTGGCAAATGCCACTTAGTCAAGTGATCGAGGCGAACATCATCAGGAGTAAGACATAATGATACTCGTGTATCTTGATATACTGCCATAAGAAGGAAACATCAGTTCTGTGATATACTTCCTGACAATCTACAACCCTATAATTATCAACAATACTAGACTAACCCAATCTGAGGAGAAGTCTACAAAATAAGTAACTATTCTAGAATATTGTAGTAATTATCTATGGTGCCAGGTACGGGAAATATTGAGGGTACATTTTGTAAAGTATAAGTTTGTCTAACCACTAAGCTGTACACCTGAAACTAATACAAAATACTGTTAAATGTGAACTGTAATTTAAAATAAAAAGTGACTAGTAAGCTCTAAAATTGTTCAGGTCATCAAAGATAAGATAAGGCTGAACAACTTCCTCAGTCTTTCCTTCTCAGATTTGAGAAGACAGGAGACAGGAGATGTAGGAGATATAATACATAAATGCAATGTAGGTTTCTGGGTTGAATCTTGGATTGGAAATTAGGACATCAGTTAAAAACCTGGGGAAATCCAAATAAAATCGCCAGGTAAGGTGACAGAATTTACTAATGCTGTTTTCTCCATTGTAAATATCACACGATGATTACATAAGATGTTACATTAGGGGAAGTTGAACCGAAAATATATGGGAATTCTTGTCTTATCTTTGTAATTCTTCTGCAATTCTAAAATTATTTCAAAATAAAAAGTTAAGGGGGGGGGGGAACTAGACCAAATCTTTAAAAAATGTACTTGATTATAGTAAAGCTACCATAAATAGGTAAGTGATCTGTTTTTAGTCAATCATCATCACCTGGAATGGATTAATGATGTCATTTTGTCATGTAAGCAGGTAAACTACTATAGCATTTCAGACTCTGATAAGTTTAAGATTCACAAATTTCAGCAATCACAAAAATAAAGCTACATTATTTTTCAAAAGCAGTAAGATTGGGGAAATGGCTCTTATTACTAAAATGTTCTTCTGTTTGTTCAGAGTCAGAAAATGATACGGACAGCTTGAGTTTGTATTTATTTTAGGGCAGCCCTGGTTACTATGGGAAGGACCTGTTTTAACTGACAACATGAATACGCTGGGTGCAGGGGCTGTTGAAATGTGAGGTCAGATGTGAGGTTTGTGCCTAATGTGGTTATATGCCAGTGGTTCTCAAAGTGTGCGCCCTAGAAGATTTCCAGGTGTGCCTTATGGTATTCCAGAGTTTAGATTTTTGGGGGACAGAGGTGTGGAGAATTGACTGTAAGCTGACAGTCTGCCCAACCCCCCACCTCACTTGCCTGATTAGGTTGCAAAAGGCTGTTAAGCTGTGGTACTGGATTGTTTATACTACCTGCCATGTTCTCTGGAAATACTTGAGGCAAGTTTCTTCTATCCTTTGTTTGGTGTAAAGTTAAGATGATATGTATGGTGGAGGTTTTCAGTACTCAACACAAGAGTAAAAAGAGAGGAATTCTTCAATGTATTGACAAAAAAATGAGAGTTTGCCTTTCAAATATATGCCCAAACATTGAAGAAATAGCTAGGACATGTCAGGCTCATGTTTCTTATGAACACAAGAATGGAAAAACATAACATATTCATGCTGGGACCTGCCGAATTTACTAAATCTTACTAAGAATGTATCTATATATATATATCTAAAAAGATAACTTTTTGTCAGTTTTTTTATTTTTAACCCTTCTTTTTTATGAATTCTAAAAAGCATAACTCAAAAAATGTAACATAAAAATGTTTTTTAATGTCAGAATAAATTTAATTTTGTCGTATCTATTTTGTTTAATTACCATAAAAGCACGCTAGGACTTTATATTTTTTTCCTTTAATATTTTACTTAATTATCATAACATATTTCTCAGAAATTTGTATATGGTGCACCTACAATTATTTGTAGGATATTAAATGTGCCCCAACTTCAAAAAGTTTGAGAACCACTGCTATATGCTATGCTTGTATTGGGACCCTCCTCCTAGGCATCGTGTTTTTCTTGGCTACTGAATTACTCAGGAAGGTTGGCTCATGTGAGGCACGTGGAAGAGGTGGTGTGTTCTCTGGGTTGTCGATGCAGAAGGGATCCCAGGCACATAAACAGCCTAAGTTTCATCTTGTCACAGTAGAGTCATAAAGTTGCTCTGTTCAGCGCATGATAATGGCTTTATAATTCAATTATCAGTAGTATTTGTCTTTGGGGATTTATCCGCCTTAAACTTCAGCACTCATGCAAAATCCCTTTACCATAAATCTCATAAATGCTGTAGCAGGTTTTGTCCCCTACCCCCCACCCCAGGACAAGTCTGTGAAAACCTTGACAGCTTTCTCTAAATTACGGAATTGCTGTGCTTAGAGGTATTGATGTTTTAAGTGCCAGATCCAATGATAAAAACAGCAGGGCAGGTTCATTTCCTCTGGTTATTCTCTTTACAAAAAGATAGATCCTGATGGACAGATAGATAAAGGTCCAATTCAACCCAAAAGTCTATTTTCAGCCATTTACCTAGAATTTTGTAGGAGGGATTCCTGCAGGCAAGAGGAGGCTATATGCAATGGTGTCGAAGTTCTCTAAGAATCCCTAGATTCTAATGGACAAACACATCAGAGCCAGTCAGTCACCCACAAGGACTCACTCATTTGATGGTTGTTTTTAGGGTCTTTCTCAGCCTGCTCCGCCTTTCCTTCCTACCTAGCCAAATGAGTCAGTTCCTGGGCCTTGTCTAACCTCCAAAATAGAATGTACCATCCTACATCTGCTTAGTTATCTGCTAAGACAACCCTATCTAACCTTGGATTTGAAAATATAGATCTCTCCCGTTGCCTCACACCCAATATCCATTCCTCATTTTTCACTCATTCCGGAAACACGTATTGTGCACCCATTTCATCAGTTCCAAAATGCTCGCTTTTTTCTTCCATTTTAACATCTCTTAAATCAGTAGGTATCTTACAATCATTGAAATGATACAGTTTAGTTGTCAGAAGGTTTTTGACAGGTACATAATAAAAGGGTGCACCTCCATTCAGTGAAACTTCAGATCTGATGACAGACGGCAGGTGCCAGGCACTGTTCTTGCCACTTCCCTATCCCAGCTCTTTGGTCAACTTCTTCTCAATCTTTGGCTCATCAAAGACAAATCATTTTTCTTAGGAACCATTTCCTAGACTTCCCACCAAATCATAAATTAAAACGAATATACGTGTGTGTGTGTGTGTGTGTGTGTGTGTGTACATCATTTCCCATCTTTTTCCTTTCCCCTGTTCCTCAATGTTTTAACATAAAATATGCTACTAATAGTTTGGTTAGAGAATACAAGCATGGGAAAAAGTAGGTTTACTGTTTATGGTGTGTATAAAGACAAATAACAGTTAATAATTGACAATACAAGAATAAACTCTACGTTTTGCATACGTATATAGCATTTGCAATTTTCTTCTC
Organism: Saccopteryx leptura; assembly: GCF_036850995.1. NCBI lineage: Eukaryota > Metazoa > Chordata > Mammalia > Chiroptera > Emballonuridae > Saccopteryx > Saccopteryx leptura. The sequence goes on along the minus strand of NC_089515.1, from coordinate 20,633,532 downwards.
ATTTGGAAGACAGGTGTCATGTTTCAAGTCATGTGGAGAAAATCCAACCATGCTAAGTAGAAGTATAGTTTTCTTTTTGTTTTTATTTGAGAGTTATATAGGGTTTGAAAAGATGTGCACAGGTGCCCGGGTTTCAAAGGGTAGACTGATGTGTCTGTGCCAAATTAACTTGGCCAATTGACAACTCTATTTCCCAGAGTCTATGTATGGTTTCAAGGAAGAATGGACCAGAAGGAAGTGTGTGTGAGATCTGGAAGCCAGGGGAGATACAGTCATTGCACTGTGAAGGTCACTTCGGTTAGAGGTGGTAACATGCAGTGCAGAGGTACTGGTAGGTTTGAATCTGTCTTTGTTCTTCATTCCCAATTCCATGTCTAGCTTTGTGACCTCAGGCCCCAAGCCAGAAGCTTGGCTGACAACTCACAGAGGGGCATCTATGCAGGGGCAAGAGCCTTCCATATACTTCAGTAGGGCACCCCTGCAGCCCTGTATCAAACTGTAAGGCCCCCAAGGGCAAGTTTCCTTTACCTTTCCAGCCCAGACTTACCTCTGATAATTACTCAACTGATGCAAACTAAATGAACCAGGTAACAAGAGTTTTCTAATAATTGAGAAGCTACAAGATAGAAGAACAGTAAGCTGATTTTCTATCCACTATCCCTGGTTCTGGAACAACAAAGAATAATATATGTACAAAAAAGTTCCCACTGAAAACAAATTAAGTTAAATCTCAAAATATTGTCTCATATCAGAAACTCGTTCATACCCAGCTCTTCTCTATTTCTCTTTATAATAATAGTTAACATTTATACATCATGTATTATATATATTTAGAGTTTAATCTGAATTCTCATTTTAATCCTACCAAGTATGTGAGGAAGACATTACGATGATCACCATTTTATACAGATGAAAACTGTAGGGCTTAAAGAAGTTAATTAAATAAGCTCATCTGTCACACACCTTGAAAACAGGATTCTAACAAGGGCATCCTGCCTCCACAGCTCCCACTCTTAAACACTAAGTGACACCTTTTGTTGACTGGAGGTAGCACACAAAGGCGGCCAATGACTGGACAGGAAAGAGAAATCATATGCCCAGACACTGTACAGACCCAGTAGCTCTTGAACTTGAAGGCCACGTGAGGTCTGACTTCTGGGCATAAAACAATTTCTTTTAATATTATTCTAAATCAGTAAGCCATAATAGCCCCCTCCCTTCGCTCTCACGCACCGCCATCTTTGCGCTCTTAGTACTTAGTGAAAATCTAGAGAGGTGACTGAATTTCAGTGGCTGAGGCAGAGGGGCCACAGTCCAAGAAACAGGAAATCATTGAGATAAGGAGGAGTCAATGACAGCCATTACCGAATGAAGGTCATGAGAGAAGTGATGGATTCACCCAGTAGCAGGGGAAATATAATTTAATTTGGAAGGAAAACCTACTAATCATAGAAAGAGATTAAGAAATAGAAGAAGGCACAAGAGGGTTGGAAAATAGCACTCGTGTGGAGATCATTAACATAAAAAAAAAAGATAAAACACCAAGGTTCTCAAGGATAATGAAAATGCTCTTATCTAGCATGCCTAGTACAGGTACCAGAAATGTCTCCATGCAGCTCTTGGGAGGTCAAGATGTCAGGTTAGCTGCTATTCTCCCTGCCCTTATACAAGCCACTACATGGTTCAGCTCAGATGGTAGGGGACTCAGAACCAGAAGGAACTGTCTGGGAGGATGAGAGACAGTATAAGAAGAAAATAAAGTCCTTACTCCAGCGAAAGGGGGCCCTGAGTTCTGAACCCCCTATTCCGAAGTGTGTAAAAGATCTGTCTGACAGTATCAGCAGGCTAGGGCAGGGCTCCCTGGGAGCAGTCTAAGATGCCATCACTTCATCTTTGCTTAAATTTCTCTGTCGGCCCTGGCCGGTTGGCTCAGCGGTAGAGCATCGGCCTGGCGTGTGGGGGACCTGGGTTCGATTCCCGGCCAGGGCACATAGGAGAAGCGCCCATTTGCTTCTCCACCCCCACCCCCTCCTTCCTCTCTGTCTCTCTCTTCCCCTCCCACAGCCAAGGCTCCATTGGAGCAAAGATGGCCCGGGCGCTGGGAATGGCTCCTTGGCCTCTGCCTCAGGCACTAGAGTGGCTCTGGTCACGGCAGAGCGACGCCCCGGAGGGGCAGAGGGGCAGAGCATTGCCCCCTGGTGGGCAGAGCGTTGCCCCTGGTGGGCGTGCCGGGTGGATCCCAGTCGGGCGCATGCGGGAGTCTGTCTGACTGTCTCTCCCCGTTTCCAGCTTCAGAAAAATACAAAAAATACAAAAAAAAAAAATTCTCTGTCTACAAGGATCACATGATTCTTTAGGACAGCCTGATGAATCCTAAAGAAGGAGGTAGTTCCCTACCTCCCCTTCAATATATACTTCGATAGCTTAGATGTCTAACCTTTTGGTCTGATGCTGGAAGATTACCTATATGGCTGCCTGGTTTCACAAGTCCAGTGAAGTTGTGTTCCAATTTGTATGTGTTTGTGGGTTTATGTGTGTGTGTTTACATGCATGTGTTGTATTAAACAAATGTCAGTACCTTATGTGTGCACACACAGACACTCTTTTCTGCTGTTCCATTTACTGTTGTACACAAGATATTTAGAAACATGTTCAAGACAGTCTTAGTCCTTAAAAAACTTATCTTTTGGCAGGAGAGAGAAATGAGGAACTAAAAAGACAAATAGAAAGAACATACTATGTGCCAAATTACTTAATAATTATTATGATAACATACCGCTTTTAATTCTCAAAATAAACCATGAAAGAAAGAAATTGAAGCACAGGCAGAAGCAGTTTCTCAGGATCGCCCAGTGGGTCAATAGTGAAGCTGGGATTTGAACTTGGATATGCTGGCTCTAAGCTTGTACTCTTTCTGCCAATCACATATATAGGCCTGTCGTGCAATGCATGTTATGACATATTATGTTTTATTTATGACAGGACCATGTTCACTTCAAAGAGATTCTTCCTGCCTACGAAAACCAGAAGAAAGAGCCAAAGGAGACTCCATGGTAGAGATAGGCATAAGTAAAAGTCCATAAAGGTCCAATATTGTGATCCTAGCAACAAAGATATCTCTACATTCAAAGACCAAAACTATCCAGATGCAAAGTAGGTGCTAAAGCAAGGGAGGTGAGTTGGTTCCCTGAAAGGAACATGTATAAAACCATAGGGACTGGAAGTATAGACTAATTCAGAAACAAATAATTTCTTAGAGTTATTTACCCCGTCTTTTAAAATATAGCACACAGAATTGAGAATATGAGAGGTGGGTCAGAAAATACACGGTTGGCAAGAACCCAGTTACATTCTTAAATGAACTCTTTTCAATTTTACGCCACAAGCAATGAGGAGCCAGATAAACACTTGATCCAGGAAATGCTCACTAGATTCCTTAGGCTATATATCAGGGGTCCCCAAACTACGGCCCGCAGGCCGCATGCGGCCCCCTGAGGCCACTTATCCGGCCCCCTGCCACACTTCCGGAAGGGGCACCTCTTTCATTGGTGGTCAGCAAAGCGCAGCGTCACTCACGTACAGTACTACTTCCGGTGACACGGGACGCACACGTCACAGCTCCGGAAGCATGTCATATCACTGGTTACTGCTAGCAGTGACAAATATGAAACCGGACATTGACTATCTCATTAGCCAAAAGCAGGCCCATAGTTCCCATTGAAATACTGGTCAGTTTGTTGATTTAAATTTACTTGTTCTTTATTTTAAACATTGTGTCCCCCCCCCCTTTTTTTTTTACTTTAAAATAAAATATGTGCAGTGTGCATAGGGATTTGTTCATAGGTTTTTTTATAGTCCGGCCCTCCAATAGTCTGAGGGACAGTGAACTAGCCCCCTGTGTAAAAAGTTTGGGGACCCCTGCTATATATAATATAGGGAGATGAACAGAGGGGCTTTTTCACTATTTCAAGGAGGAAGAAAGGGGTGCTGAAGCAGCATAATGCTGGGGGGTGTGGTGGAAGAGAAAGTAGGCAGGTATAATGTTATGGAGAAGAAACTGATAGCATTTGGAAACCCAATGATGTAAGTGGATATGACTGTAAGAACAAAGCTGAATGAGACTCTAAATGCTAATGCGGGGATACGAGGAATATAGAAACACGGAAGCACAGAAGGAAAGCTGATTCTGCAGGGTGAGATGTTCCACCCCCAGTTAGACACAAAATTGAAGGGAGTGATGCTGTCCCTTTGTAAGTTTTCTGTAGACAATGACCTGCTTCACAGCTTTAAATTAAGGATGAGGCAGAATATCTTTAAAAAATAGCCGTGCTCCCTTCAGAATATAGTACCAAATTATCTAGTTATTCTGATAGAATAGAGTTTTACTATTTTTTAGTAACATCATTCGATTCTATTCCATTTTCAGTGTGCAGAATCTGGGAAAGAAAATGGGCAGTGGACTCTTCTGTTATTGAATGCATTAAACCCATCTGTGGAAAAAGGAAAGAATTATAATCCTCTCATGCCCAGCCCTCTAAGTCTCTTTGGCATCTTGAGGATGCCATGTTCAATGACTGCTGTATCTGCAGGAGGGAGAGGAAGGGACATGGTGACCTGGTGAGTCTAAAACAAGCTACCTATCAAATATCAAAAATCAAATAAAACCCTGAAATTGGCTCAGCAGCAATATTCAAGCAGCAGGTGAGTTGTAGGACATGTGTTGGAATCAGAAAGAGAAACTTATGTCCTGGAGTGTTTTCTGGCCGTGGTCAGATACGTTGGCAAAAGTTCATGACTCAGCCTCTTACTCTTGAGGTTAGATGAGAAGACCCTGGTAAGACCAATAGTTCAGGTATATAAACCCACGTGACTTTAATATCTATCTGGAGGTAGGGCCCAACAGACCTGAGGCCAACAGGAAGGACGCACCAGAGCAGTATGGAGAAACAAGAAGGCTCTGTGGAGTGGCGTCCTTACAGAAGCTTCAAGGAGAGCTGGGACTCAGGGGAGGTTACACTGGTCCCTAGAATAGTTGGGTCACTGGGGAGAGAACAGCATGGTGCTTAAAAAGCACAGGGTCTTCATCCAGACAACCCTAGGTTTAAATTCCATCACCATAACTTAATAACATGTAACTTTAGGAAAACTATTTAACCTCTCTGGGACTTTGTTCCTATATTTCCTACTTATTGCCCATCTTAAAAAGGAAAGCAAGGCATCCCCCACTAATGGACACTCTTGCTGACACTTTCCCATTAACGTTCTCCCTTGCTTTGGTAAACAGCTTCCCAGTCTTTCCCGGGGCATCACCATTCCTTACTTTGTGTCCATGTGGCTTACTGGAATTGATAGTATCCCCTGGTCTAAATGTGAGCACGTTACCTAATCAGGGCCCATAAGACTTATTCTCAGGAGTTTTCCTGGAGCAACAAGCAGAAAGGTTGCTGTGGAGTGAACCTGGAAAGATGTAAGGGGGAAGAGCCCACCAGGAAGAGAGAGTCTGGCTGAGAGTGAATCTAACACAGAGGAATTGGAGCTGAGTGATGGGGAGAGACCAAGGTGTGATGGCTTTAATGAGCCTCTGCACCCAGTGCAGCGCTGGTGAAGTTAGGCTTTCTGACTCTTCCAGACCCATGGGCCAATATCTCTCACTTTTTTTCCCCTAAAAACAGCCTGCATTTTTCTAACACATCTTGAAAATGAGTTCTGATCAATAAATTATTTCATATTATTGATTTAAGGCATGCTGGCACACAAGTGCTTAACAAATGTGACATGTCACAGATGTGAAATGGGAAGTCTTTCCCATTAATGGCATCGAACCAGGGGGAAGAGTGAGAATATGAATACATGTTCAAACATATTAAAGATGGAGTTTTCTCTCTGCTCTCTAATACTACTATCATATGTCCCCCCAGGGACATCACTGAAACCAGGCTGGTACCCTAGAATAACAGAGGTTCAGTGTTGAGCCAACTCTTTAATTTTCTATGCATGACTCAATCACAGGAAATATATAATCACCATTCATCTGTCTCTGTTTTCAACCAGTCCCCTATATGTCAGAAAAACATAATCAATAAGGTAAGTTTGAACCTATTTTTAATTAAGTGAAGCAGCCCTGAGATTGCCTTGTCTTTTGCATAGATAACTGATTGCTGAGAGGTTATAATTGAAACGGTCTTCCATTGCATTGACCTAAACTTGAATCAGATTCCAACAAGCTGTCATCAATCTCTAATAGCAAATTAGCTTTTGGAAGGAGCTTTACTTATGCAAGGCATTTGGGTGCACTAATCCTCTAGTACTGTGTTCCTCTACCATGTCAAACACTAATCCTCCAATACCATGTTCCTCTTTGATGTCAAATTCAGCACTTAGGCTCTTAACTACTAACCTGTTTAACAGTTATTACTACAGGATATGGGTGGGAAATAAGTCTTGAATGTGGGGCTGACCTTTACTACTGCAAACAAGAGTCACTGATCCGGACAGACCAAGTGTCAGAATGTGACTGTATTATATAGCATGTATTATGTTGGCTGAATTAAATAACTTTTCATTGGATCAAAATGAAGGTAAGAATCCCTAACTTGCAATCTTGTTATGAGAATCGAATGGTATGGTTTATCAAGAGCCTGAACCATTATAGTTATTTAACAGATCCGAATCCCTACTGTGAAACTTTACCTTGCTGACACTCAGTTCTCCCATCTGGGGTTTTTTTCCCCCCTTCATAAGAATCTATTCTATTTCATAACAGAATCCTTTTTTTTCCTTTTAGAAATCACCTCTTACCTCAAACCATGGAGTCTGACTGGGTCTCAACCCCATCCCCTAGTTTAGTTCCCAGAGTAAGATATGTGTCTGATCTACCTAATTAATGCATCACCATACAGAGCCCCGATTCAAGCAGGCCACTCAGATTCAATCCCTGGACACAGCGGGAAAGAGGCAGACTGGTTTGATGGGGAGTCAAAGCTGTTTGTATGTGCGACTTAGATGATGATGTCCCTCACTGTCACAAACTGGGGAAAACCAATCTGAGAATGAAGACAGGGGAAAACGAAACGAATAGAACTAGAAAGTCCAGGCCCTGGCCGGTTGGCTCAGTGGTAGAGTGTCGGCCTGGCGTGCGGGAGTCCCGGGTTCGATTCCCGGCCAGGGCACACAGGAGAAGCGCCCATCTGCTTCTCCACCCCTCCCCCTCTCCTTCCTCTCTGTCTCTCTCTTCCCCTCCTGTAGCGAGGCTCCATTGGAGCAAAGATGGCCAGGGCGCTGGGGATGGCTCCTTGGCCTCTGCCCCAGGCGCTAGAGTGGCTCTGGTCGCTGCAGAGCAACGCTCCGGAGGGGCAGAGCATCGCCTCTGGTGGGCAGAGCGTCGCCCCCTGGTGGATCCCGGTCGGGAGCATGCGGGAGTCTGTCTGACTGTCTCTCCACATTTCCAGCTTCAGAAAAATACAAAAAAAAAAAAAAAAAAAGGAGAAAGTCAACCACCATTAATGATATTGTTATTATTAGTCAGTAGGCACAAGACAATTCCTAGGGGCCAGGCATAAAACCAATCTGCAGGAAACATCTCATCCAATCAAGCAGGTATTATCCTCATTTTAAAGAGAACAAAACTAAGGACCTAGAAGTTAAGGAACTTCCACATGGTCCTTTACTTAGTAAATGGCAAAGCTAGAACTCACGAGTCAGCACCTCTGAACCCCTTAACCTCCAGTCTGTACTCGCTACCAATATAATTGATTTCTGAAGGGCGATATTATGGTAGGGTGTGTTTCATAATATGCCCTATAATGTAAATTGGTTTTGGAAGCAATTGGAACTCCTTGGAGCAATACTTATATTTATGTTAGTTCTGGTGGTACTAACAGAGACCACTGAGATAGTATGAGAATAAGATTTTATACCCCATAATTATACTACGATTGTCCATGACTACCTCCAGGAAAAAGTAATGCCACCCAAAATAAAGATATTCTCAAGTGTACAAGTTGATAAAGAAAAGATATAAATTCATCTTCATTTTTCTCTCTGGGAAATGCTATGTTACTCCTCAGAGTATCTTAACAATTCAATTTAGCACCAGAAACTGAGTCTCTTCCACACCCCCACAGCCAAGCTCCATGCAGAAATTATTAAAGGGGGCTTCTTTTAATTACTGATGAATAATCCTACACAGCCCCACAGTTCTTAAGTAATTTGAATTAACTGGTTTCCAGCTGTACGTCTAATATACATTGCTTTGCCCGACACTTTGTCTGCCAGCCTAAGGAAGTTGCACAGTCGGAAAATACAGACCTCTGGGTGGATAAAGACCAAGAGATTTTCAAGAACAGTCTTGTGCACTGTGCGATTTACAAGATCTCAGGCCCTCTCTGGAAAAACTAACTGAGCTAAGAGAACCCATGGGGCCTTTTCCACGCCCAGCTGGAGAGCTACACATGCAGGCATGGGAGCCAAAGAGCCTTGGGTTTTCTCTACTCATCTGCCTGAATGGGCTGGGTTTCCAGGGCTCTCTGCTCCAGGCCAGAAAGGAAAGCCAATGGGCAGAGGCAGCAGAGCCCTATGACTGAGTAAAAGCATACACGTCAGAGCCAGACAGCCTGCATTTGAATCCTGGCTCTCCACTTTCCATCTGTGTGACCTTGGCTAAGTGACTTAACCTCTCTGTGCCACAGATCCCCATCTGCTAATGACGATAATGCAAAGCTTACTTCATGAAATCGTTCTGAGGATAAAATAGCTTTGAAGAATGCTTATCAAACTGCTAGGGCTCGGATGCGAAGATGTGTCTCTCTGTTCCCAAAGGCAGAGGGTGGGAGTACTCTTTCTTTTTATTCAACAGGCAGATTGTTTAGAAATCGTACACAACCAAATGTAAAGTTTTTACAAAGATGGTCGTATTGTGATGTTTGGTTCCAGGGGCTTTGGTAGTCAGGCTTTCAGAGAGAAGACCCTCATTCGAAGAGTGGATATGACTCATTTGCAATCAGCACCCATCAAAGCAATGATGGGTCCATTCACCTCCTAATGCTGTATGAAAGGCCTGTGGCGAGCCGTATAAAACTGTGTACCACATGCCGCTTCCAGGGGAACATTCTCATCTTGGTTCCTTTTCCTCATCCAGCTTTTCAGTCAGAGTTTTTCCTTGTTCCTACGGGCATGGACTAAACTCTCATCCAGTCCTCTGTGAACTGTAACTTTCTCTATTCTAGTTCTGGGTTCATGGAGAGAGGTTTTCAGTACCTTGGAAGGACTAGAGGAAAGATCTGTCCCTCTCACCTCCTCACTGGTAAAGCATCAACGCCATTTGCAGGTTAAATTAGGAGGACCATGCGAATTCAGTCCTTCCTTTATTTATTTTCTGAAGCCATTCCATGCACACATAACACCAAGTGAAGCAGAAGATAAAAAACAAAAAGACATGAACCCTCTTTCCCAAAACAACTTCATCATTTCTGGGCAAAACAAATAGCGGTGCAGGGTGTCTGATGAGAGAAAAGAGGAGACATGTCAGTCAGAGAAGGGGGACTCGGTGCTAACTAGACCTGGATTCCTGGAGAAGGGAGGGTGGTGTCCGTGGGGAAACAGCCAGCAATCCTCTAGCCATTCCTGAGAGAGAGCAGTCATGGGAAAGAGGTCTCTTCTATGCACGAAAACCTCCCTGAGCTGCAAATGTCTCTTGAGGATGGGAGAGCAAAGATATTCCATATGGAAGTCTCTACGTGTTATCTTTGACCGGATTGTTTTTGCAAATGGCTTTGGCTTTCACTTTTTCAGGCAGCTTCCCTTGTATCTTAAGAGATTTTTCTAATGCGCGTCTTTGACTTTCAACTCCCACGGGGGCTTGAGGGCAGTGTTTGAATATGAAAAATATAAAAGTGCTTTCCTCTCAGAAGTACACATAAGTTCAAAGACTGATGAGAGGCAGTGTGACTTCAGGAGGAGGAAAGGGGTGACCCCTTTTACTGTAATATTTGCAGGAAGATCATTTGCTCTGAAAAGGTCATTGCCTCGATGATTATGAATGATGTGAACAAGGCAGAGTTAAACTCTTGTCCCAGCTAGTTCTTTATAGCACTGTTTATACTAGCAAAGTCTGAAAACAACCTCAATGGCTTTTCCATGGGCAGATTAGACACATTAGGGTAAGGAGTCACATCTTTTGTCAGGGGTTGGGTTGTAAATTCAAAAGGGAATGTGAAGGAATGTCAAAACTACATTAGAATGTTCCATACTTTGTTCTCACTCTGCCAGGATCTCGGCCTTAAGAAACACAGAAGCCAAAAGGAACTTGTGTTATTTCCCTTCTTGTCAATTTTCATCCCGCCACTGCTATGAGGGGAGGGCACCTCTGTTTAATAAGAAAGATGGGCTCAAGCAGTTAAAAAAAAAAAAAAAAAAAAAGGCCCAGGCCGGTTGGCTCAGCGGTAGAGCGTCAGCCTGGCGTGTGGGGGACCCGGGTTCGATTCCCGGCCAGGGCACATAGGAGAAGCGCCCATTTGCTTCTCCACCCCTCCGCCGCGCCTTCCTCTCTGTCTCTCTCTTCCCCTCCTGCAGCCAAGGCTCCATTGGAGCAAAGATGGCCCGGGCGCTGGGGATGGCTCCTTAGCCTCTGCCCCAGGCGCTAGAGTGGCTCTGGTCGTGGCAGAGCGACGCCCCGGAGGGGCAGAGCATCGCCCCCTGGTGGGCAGAGCGTCGCCCCCTGGTGGGCGTGCCGGGTGGATTCCAGTTGGGTGCATGCGGGAGTCTGTCTGACTGTCTTTCCCCGTTTCCAGCTTCAGAAAAATACAAAAAAAAAAAATTTTTCTCTGCCTCTTTTTCTTTTGCTGCCTGTCTCTGCCCTTCCCTCTTTCCCCCTTCCCCTTTCCTTTCTCCTCTTCTTTCTCTCCCCACTCATATCTCTCTTTCCCCTCACATCCCCCCACCAACACACACAGTATATTTTCGTACATTAAAGAAGCCTAGGATTCACCTCTATATCCCAATCTATTTCCTTAGAGTAAAATGATACTTAACCATTAAAAAAAAAAATGATGACATGCATCGTTAACTGCATCCCCTCAAACAAACAAAGAAGGCACGGAACAGCATACACAAGCTAACACGTATGTTAATGCAAATTTATGGGCTGAATGGTTTGCCCCTCTCAAATTCATATGGCGAAGCCTTACCCCCAAAGTGATAGCACCTGGAGATGAGGTCGTTGGGAGGTTATTAGGTTCAGATGAGGTCGTGAGAGTGGACCCCAGGATGGGATTAGTGCCTGTATAAGAAGAGAATGAGACTGAAGCTCGCTCACTCTCGCTCTCCCATGTGGCAGGTGCTCAGTGATTGGTTGGGGACTGCCACGCCTTTCTTCCTCCTCCCTTTTGTAATGGGAATGTCAACCTTATGTATATCCTACTATTGTATTTTAGATGCTCAAGATTCATCTCATTTCACAAGGTGACAGATCAGAGAAATTTTGTCTGATCAAGGAATCATACTTTGAGTAGCACCTGTATCTGATTTAAACTGCACATAGATGAGACATTGAATTTTAGCCTTTAGAGGTGATGTTGGAATACATAAAGACTTTTGAGGCTTGGATGGAATAATGTATTTTGCATGCGAGAAAGATATGAATTTTGGGGGTGCAGGGTTGGGAATGTTATGGACTGATTAATTGCCCCCAGCTCATATTTTGAAAACCAACTCCCTGGTGTGATGGGATTTAGAAGTGGAGCCTTTGGAGGTAATTAGATTGAGATGAGGTCATGAGGGTAGAGCCCCAATTATGGGATTAGTGCCCTTATAAAATGAGAAAGAGAGAGACCAGAGTTCTTTCTTTCTTTCCATCATGTGAGAACACAGAAACAAGACAGCCCTCTGCAATATCCTGCAATATTCTCTGAAATACTCTGGCCTTCTCCAGGAAGTAAGTATGTCAACACTTTGATCTTGAACTTCCCCGAATTCAGAACTGTGAGAAATAAATGTGTTGTTTAAGCTATTCCATCTATGTCTTTTTGTTAAAGCAACTAAGAATATATTTGGTAATTCCTAGAACATTTCTGGAAGGATATGTAAGAAATTAAAAATATTGGTTGCATCCCATATGGTAAGGAGAAGGTTTAGGAAACTTGAAATCAGGAGTGGGAGGGAAGATCTACTTTTAGGTTAAATAAGATCTACTTATTTACAATGAAAACCTCTATTTGAATATGTAACAAATGTGTGCATAATACTTTTTAGTAATAAATATCACTATTAAAATTTTGAGAGTCTCTCTCACAAGTCTCATCAAAATATAACAAAGCAACAGTTACAAAGCATCTGCTGATCACTAACCTCAGTGATCTCTTTTGGGTTTATTAACACTTTGAGTAGTATGAACATTCATGTACGTCCTCTCTCAAAGGGTTAACAAAAAACTCACTACTCAAAGGGTTAAGTAATTTGGGACACAGCTTTAATATTCCCTTAAAATGTTTACCACGCCATTGTCACATTGTGCCCTAGGGGGACGTGGGTATGTCCCAACAGAAACAGACCTCAAGTGAGAGCTCTGGTGAGAAAAAGGATCCAATGCTTATTTATGAGGTGATATCTTAATATCCTACAAAATAAAGTGAGACTTACCAGTAGAACCTGTTTGGTACAACCCCTTCCTGGATAAGCTGCCACCTTCTCCCAAATTCAGCAGAGCTGTACAACTGTAGAAAAAGAAATTATTTAGCACCGTGACCCTATGGTACATCACACACACAGACATCAGTTCATCAGTTATAACAATAATAATAGTACCTACCACTTATTGCGCATCCACCGCAAGCCAGGTGCACCCTCATCAGCTCTACTCCTCACATTCGTTCTGTAAGGCAGATGTTAATGTGTCCATTCTACAGATGAGGAAACTGAGGCTCTGGAATATTAAGTGATTTGCTGGAAATCACATGCCCTCTTCATATTAGAATGCCTGGGGTTCACAGCCCTTCCTGCCTGGTGACAAAGTTGGCTGAACACTTGAGCTAGAATAGGCAGATTATTGTGTGGGATACACAGAGTGCAAAGTTTAGACCTGGCTCTGAAAGAGCAGGTAACAGAGCCTGACTCTGAACAAGGTAATGAGAAACACACGAGGCAGCCAGTGATAAAGGAATGCAGAGGAGGAGACTTGGCTGCCAATCATGGATGCTGCACAGTCGTTGAAGAGACTCAGTGGGGATCTGAAGAAATGACAGCATCCAAACTGACACAAACAGGACAAGCACTACTCACAAAGGGAACAGCATAGGTCAAAGTGGGGAGATGTCCAGGGACAAGATATGAATAAGCCTGGTTGATCTAAGTCAAGTTTCGGTGAAAATGTTGAGGGCAACTTGGAAAAGGCTTTGAATGGAAGGGTAGGGAGACTGGAATATATCCTGTGGGCAGGAGGAGCCAATGTAAGCAGTAAGTAGGAGAACGTCAGGCTGTAACTATAGCCCACATTGACTAAGTTCTTACTTAGTTATCCAAGTGCTTCTCGTGTACTATTTCATTTAAACCACACACCATCTCTGTGATATATGAATTTATTACGAACAGTTTACAGATGGTTGTATAGCTGGTAAGAGTTCAAGTCTAGAGAAACACTGCTCATGAGACAAGGTCTAAGACCTCCACTCTCCCATCCCCGCCTAATGCCTCTTTTCTCCTACATCTTGCTCTTCCTTGCTCACACGACACCCCATCCCCTCTCCAATAATCTCCACAGCACCATGGAACCCTCTGTGCCTCCCGAAGTGTCCTCTGATGGCAGCCCAGAGATCCCTGCTGCTGTAGGCATTCTGGTTCCCATTGGTCACTTGGCTATTGTTTTGGAAAATAGCATTTGGAACATCTTTTTTCTGCTGTGTGCCTGGTCTGTAACCACTCACAAACCCCAAACTTCCACCATTGCAGTTGCCACATCCCAGGGTGAATGAATGCTGAGTCCCTGTGTGCTGAGTACCTCGATTATCAGCTTTGTCCTCTCTCCCCTGCCCCAGCTCTCAACAGAGAGTCAAGCATCTCACCAAGTGACTCACCAAGGCTGCAGGTGCACCAGCCATGTCCAAGGAACCAGGAAGTGTAAGTGAGTAAGTACTGACCCTAGAAAAATCTTCCTACACCATGTGTCCATTGGATCAAAACATATCCGAAAGCCAAGAGAAGCTAAAATATCTGGCTGCTACAGCGAGCAGCTCGAATGGCTCTAACCATACAGTATTTGGGTATCCAGTCAAAGAGACTCTGGCTTTCTTCTTTCAAGTCTTATTATTCTTTATGCCCCATCATGTCTGGGGAAGAATATCTTCCTGGGCACATCTCATGCTTGATTCATTTTAAGAGTGCTAAGGAGAGAAGACGTAGTTCTGTTTATAAAGATAACAGAGGATGGGCGGCTCACTCTTAATTCAAACCCAAGCAGTCAGAGTATGCATGGCAGACTTCCGAATCCCTAACCTGTCCCGAACACCTTGCATTGCAGCATGAAGGTGGGTACATCAACAGCAAGCACCTGATTTGGAACTGTCTGCTCCTCTCTGTCCTCTTACTCTTTTTTAAAGCCAGAGCCACATTGTTTTGCATGAGTTTAAAGCAGGGGTCTCAAACTCAACTCAGCATGTGGGCCGCAGAGCAAGATCACAGCCATTCGGCGGGCTGCACTAGGTCACAAAACGACCAGAAACTGTAGTTCGTGGATTAGTCTGCGGGCCGCAAAAAATTGTTCAGCGGGCCGCGAGTTTGAGACCTCTGGTTTAAAGGGAACAGAGTTCACACCATTGTGTGTGCCTCTGTCTATACACACACACACACACACACACACACACACACACACACACACATATGCATATTGATATATACTCACATACAGCAGAAGGGCAGTTTAAAATAATAATTCTGTGCGAAGGCTAAATCACATCTATGCTGAAACTCACAGAGAAACTCTGAGCTCCTATGGCTACACCAAGTGATGGCTCCCCTGCACCCGCGCGGAATTCCTCTCCACGAGGAGTTGTTGGGTGCCAGCAGCTGCGTGTGTGTTTCTTTTTTCCCTCCATGCCTTTTTAGATTGATCCCTCTAGGCTTGGCTTCCCACCTGTGGACCAGACAGGTATGTCCCATAATATTTGTTTTTATCTTCTTCGAGGGGCTGCTTTGTTATTTGTGAGCACCCAGAGGCCCTGTGAGCAGCAGGTGTACCAAATTACCCCATAACCCGAGCCTCTTCTAGGCAGCTCAGTGACGCCCTTCTCAGCTTCCTCTCTCGAAAGGTCCCCTTCGCCTTCCTATTCCCACCCAGGCATCTTCACCCTGCCGTGACTCCATTTCTGCTAGCCGTCCCAGCAGAGGTGGCCTCAGAATGTGCCTGCCTCCACGACAACCAGTCACCTGTGTAGGCCCAGATCAAGGCCACCTGCTCTGTGAACCCTCTGCCCCCGAGATTCGCAGTGGCCTCTTTTCCAAAGAGGGCTGGTGCAGTCCCCGTTGCTCTCCACGACAGGACACGTGTTTCTGTTGAACTTTCCTCGTAGCCTTTCTAGAGAGCCTTCTATGAATGCAAGGCAGAAATTCCTTCCTCTCCAAAAATCATCTTAAAATAGCTGAGACCACACCCTGCATCTTCGGTGGGAGATCACAGAGCTTTTATATGTCAGGAACCTCCCCCCCTCTATTTACCAGGACCTAGTACATCAATCATCAAGGGGGGAAAGGACTGATTTTGCACCATGCAATTCCCTTAGTGATGAATCTACCTAATAAAATACCCAGATTTCTCGATAGATGGACAAAGGAAATTTATCAGAGTAACATGTTTTGCTTCCATAAGTCCATAGCTAGAGGACGATACATTAAAAAAGAAAAAAATGAATAGAAACTATAAATATTAGCACCTTTGAAACTGCCTAGGATTTGCAGCCAGCAGTTCCTGCATATTCATTCGCCCCTAGACAAAGTCGCACTGTGTCCTCCACTAACCACTCCAGAGATTTACCCCCTAAGAAGTTAATCGTCCAGCCCGGTGTTCTACCAAGAACAGGAAAATGACTCATAGCCATTCAAGTTAATGTGTTAATTAAACCCGCAGAGTCTGACAGCCAAGTTCTCCGCAGAGAAGGGAATGGTGTCAAAGCCTTTTCCCCAACAACTCCGTCTCAGCAGCAGTAGAAGGCTTTGCATTAGAGTAAGTCGATGTTCTTTAATAACAGTCATGGAGTCGGCAGCACCTAAGTAAGATTTCTGTCCCTCCCTGTGTGGCCCCACAGTGTCTGTGGCTGTCAGGGCACAGAACGGAGCTCCAGCATCACTGGCTGTTGCGTCAGAGACAACGGCAGCAGCGTTCCCTGACAACGCTGAGCCTACGACCAGAGGACACTTGAACCAGGTTTAACAGAATGATGTTCACCCGTGAACCTTATGTTGTGAACCGCACAGGGTGATTCATGGAGGCACTGGCGTTTTGTTTTCGTTTGGCTAACGCTGGTGCAAAATATTGACAGAAAGATTGAAGGCGCGGACATCTTATAAAGGGAGTGGGAAAGGCTTCAAGGTGGAAACTCCTTCCTCCCTCAAAGCATTCTGAACTAGCTGAGGTCACCTCCCTGCCTTAGGAAATGTACCGCAATGAATTCAAGCCTGATGCTCAGTGAGGCTTGTGATCTATCAGCAGCCCCGGGACCTCACCCTCCACTCTGTCCCTGTGCTGGTCCCGGGCTGTCAACCATTCTCCTCCCTGCCTGCCACAACCCTCTCCTGAATAGTTTTTCTTTTTTCTTTTCTTAGACAGCTCTCACATTGGATTGTTTCCTTGCCATCTGCCTTTGTTGTAAGGAGAGTGTAGGTCAAAAACACAGTTCATTGCAAAGGATGTGACTGCAAAGGTTAGTTTGGGTATGAGCTCTTGACCAATTGTTCAATCATCTCTGGGGCCACCCTCAGGAGGGTGAGGGGTACAGGTTCCAGGGGAAATACATAGAGGGGCGCCACAGGAGACAAACAGCTTGAGATTCACGGCTTTGCTCTGGATATCTAACCTACAGCAGATGAACATGGACAAGGTGAGAGAAGGGGGCATGAAAGCGCCTGTGCCCAGCTTGCATTAGCCATCTCCTCGCCATTCCCATTTGGGTGACATCCCCTAGAAGAGTACTGTGTTTCTTTGAAGAGAAATTCAACTTCCTTTTTTTTTTTTTTGTATTTTTCTGAAGCTGGAAATGGGGAGAGACAGACAGACTCCCGCATGCGCCCGACCCAGATCCACCCGGCAAGCCCACCAGGGGCGACGCTCTGCCCACCAGGGGGCGATGCTCTGCCCCTCTGGGGCGTCGCTCTGCCGCGACCAGAGCCACTCTAGTGCCTGGGGCAGAGGCCAAGGAGCCATCCCCAGCGCCCGGGCCCTCTTTGCTCCAATGGAGCCTTGGCTGCGGGAGGGGAAGAGAGAGACAGAGAGAAAGGGGGGGGGTGGAGAAGCAAATGGGCACTTCTCCTATGTGCCCTGGCCAGGAATTGAACCTGGGTCCCCCGCATATCAGGCCGAAGCTCTACCGCTGAGCCAACTGGCCAGGGCCTCAACTTCCTTATGTTGATGCGAAAGCCTGCAATTGTCCCCCGTCCCTGGGAAGTCTTCTCAATGTCCCTAAGTTAGATCAATGCAGCCCCTCTTTTCAGATGGTTAAACAGGTACCCATTAGGTATTTTCTTCTGCAGCTTAGAAATCGGTCCAAAGACACAATTCAATAGAAGGTAGGACTGGCAAATGCTTTAAGTCTTTGGTTGATAGGATTGGAAGCAGTTCGCCACAGAGTTCCTCGTGGCGACTTCCCCAGTGGGGAGGCAGGTCCCCGGGTCTCCTCCACACAGGCTCTACGAGTGGCTTCCATGCTGGTGGAATGCTTCCCGCTGTCTGCTCTTTTTAAGGCTGCCTGCTCCTTCCTCTCTGCTTCTCTGCCCTGAACATTTCAGAGGCAGGAGGCCTGCAAATTGCACTTCTTGAAAAGGCTGATGGAAAAGCCCGCCAGCTCGGTTTTTTGCCACATCCTAACGCTGCCCTGGGTGGGTCAGGGTACGAACCCTCCTAGCCTCGTGCTTCTCCACTTCTCCCTGGAAGTCACTGTAAGTGAGAAAGAGTTGGGGCCTGCAGGACTTCAAGTGAATTCCTAATGCCAGGCCTGAGACATGGCGAATATCAAGCTCTCTCTCTTCCGCCAGCCTCCGCGGGAAGAGGCTCCGCCCAGAGAAAGGCATGTCCACATTTGGTCCTCTGAGCTGGAGAAGCCAGCGCTCACTGCAAAGGGAAGCCGTATTCTGTGGGACCTCAACGAATTCCATGAAACTTCACTAAATGCTGATGCGAGCCTCTTCCTTGGCTGGGTGGGTCCAGGGACATGCAGTGAGAAAGTTGTGGTGACCATTCCTGACCTGCGCCCTCCCCCCACCCCCCACCCCACACCAGATGTAAGCTCCTTAAAGAAAAAGCCAGCTTAGCCTGGACTGTGGTGGCACAATGGATAGAGCGACAACCAGGAATGCCAGGAATGCTGAGGTCGCCAGTTCGAAACCCTGAGCTTGCCCGGTCAAGGCACAAAAGACAAGCAACAAGCAAGCAATGGACAACTAAAGTGAAGCCACTATGAGTCAATACTTCTTATTCCCCCACCCCTCTGTGAAGTCAATAAAAGAAAACCTTTAAAAAAACAAACAAACAAACAGCTTATCTGGGTGATGCACAGTAACATGAACTATGGTCAGACTGCTCTGGTGGCTGATGTTGAACAGGAAAAGCTGGGAGTCTGCCAAAGCCTCCCAGGTGGGCCAGGAGGACAGTTACAATTTCCCAGCACAACCGTGTGGAAGAAGAACGCTTCAGGGACAGCGGGTCAGTCTGAGCACAGGAACAGAGCAGCCATGCGCAGGGCGGGCTTTCTGCCGGCCGGGACACCTACGGAGAAGTGACGTGGGAACACAGGCTGCAGAGAGAGCCTGGAGACAGGTCGGAGAGATGTCATCCTTCCCGAACTCTGGGAGCGAAGGTAGACGGATCCAAATGTCAACAAGGTCAGAAGACAGGCGCAAGCAGGAATGATAACACGTCACGGATTAAATCAAACTGTGCCCAGCCTGGATCTATCAAATCTGTCCCTGGCCATTTCCCAGCTGTTACCGAAGTCTGTCACACGCCCCCCCCCCTCCCAGTTGGGTTTGGCACTTTAAGGCAGGCTTGGGGCACTGGAAATATGGAACCTGGGTTAAGTGGGAAGGAAGGGTCATATGTGAGCATGGGCCAGCTCCATTTACGGATACTTCCTGTGCACCCCGGTCTGGAAGTATAGAGGACAATTATGAGATGGAGCGTTGGCCTTACAAGTTCTCTGACACGGATGGAGAAATAAATACAAGATCAATAAAATAATTAGAAGCTAAGATAAGGATCTATATCATCGTCCTGTATGATCATACCATTATTTAAAGGCATAGGTGAAGCAGCTTAGCAGTTTTGAGAGACAAGAATAGGCAGAAGGAGAAAACTGTGAGCTAGAGCATCGCTAGATCTGTGTCTTGGTAAGATGTTCCATCAGCTCTGAGAACGTGGAACGGAGGAGAGATTAATTAGCAACATGACTGCAGCAGGACAGGGAAGAGAGGAATGTCTGGATTAATCAGGGTCCCTGGTGTTGGAAGAATAATAGGATACAATATTTTTTAAAAAAACAAGAAAACTTAAAAAAAAATAAATGACAGGCTGGCAGGCATCCCCAAACTATGGCCCGTGGGCTGCATGTGGCCACCTGAAACCATTTATACAGCTCTTTCCGTACTTCCGGAAAGGGGCACCTCTTTCACTGGTGGTCAGTGAGAGGAGCACTGTATGTGGCGGCCCCCCAACGGTCTGAGGGACAGTGAACTGGCTCCCTGTGTAAAAAGTTTGGGGACCCCTGCTGTAGAGCATAAGAGAGGGAGGGTCATTTTGAAAGCCCCTGTCATTATCTCGGGGCGGGGGGAGACTGACAGTGCAGACGCCTGGCACTAGAGCTGGGACCGGGTTGGGGAAGCAGATACCCAGGGATCACAGTGCTTATGTCACTCAAGGTGTCTGTCACAAGCTGGTCTGACGGATCACAAGGGACCGCTGGCTGCCTGGCAGCCAGGCAGGGGCCATTCCCCTATTACTCACAAGCCCCTCCCTCTCCCTCGCTCTCCCGCCCTGACGGCGATCATCAAACACCAGTTCTCCCTCCGCTGTGAAAATGGGCACTGTGGCATCTATCTGTCACAGGGGACAGGTCTCGGGGTAGCTTGGCCAGGAAGGAGATGATTAAATAAGAATAGAAAAGAAAAAGGCAATTGAAGAAAAGAAAGACAATATCTTCTCTTCTAGGGAGGCCAGGGTGCTGGTGCAGGTGAGACTGGGTGTGAAGACAGTCAGACTTGGGTTAAGATAACCTCTGCCGTCACTGGATATGCTACCTGGAGAAATGTCTTTAACCCACTGTAGCCTTGGGCTCGCCAAAAGCCCAACCAGCATAATGATATGCCTTGTGTTCGGTGTAAGAACAACGTTGAATGATCCATGTGAGAAACCGAAGCTCAACGCTTGCTCGCTCCAGAGGAGACTGTCACTGCGTCACTGCTGGCTCTCTCTTATCCCTGTGCACTACCAAGTGTAGCCTTCAGACACCGAGGGAGGGGGAACAGGACAGCAGAGAAAAGCAGCTGTGACTGCCTTTTCCCTCCAGGCATTCAGGAAGCCAGGGAGGATCTGAGACCATGCTTCCACGCCTCAGCGCCCTGGATGACGACTGTCTAGCCTTGATTTTCTTTTTTTTTTCTTTTGTATTTCTCTGAAGCTGGAAACGGGGAGAGACAGTCAGACAGACTCCCGCATGAGCCTGACCGGGATCCACCCGGCACGCCCACCAGGGGCGAAGCTCTGCCCACCAGGGGGCGATGCTCTGCCCCTCCGGGGCATCGCCCTGCCACGACCAGAGCCACTCCAGCGCCTGGGGCAGAGGCCAAGGAGCCATCCCCAGCGCCCGGGCCATCTCCGCTCCAATGGAGCCCTGGCTGCGGGAGGGGAAGAGAGAGACAGAGAGGAAGGAGGGGGGGTGGAGAAGCAAATGGGCGCCCCTCCTATGTGCCCTGGCCGGGAATTGAACCCAGGTCCCCCGCACGCCAGGCCGACGCTCCACCGCTGAGCCAACAGGCCAGGGCCAAGCCTTGATTTTCTTTGAGGCTCTTTGGCTCTAGGTCACAAATCCTGTTCTGAGATATCTTCTCATCATACCTGCAGTCAGATCAGCCAGGGAGGCAACAGGGGGTGATTGAAGCAAGTCAGGGGGGTGAGAGCCTTGGAGATCCGTATTTGTGCCCTTTCAACTGATAATGTTTTATACGAATGGTGTAATTCCGTTAAGGGATCTGGCGATTTTAGGAGGGTACCTGACTTCAGGTTTCTCTTCCTCCTGCCAGCTACGAGATCCCGGCTGAGGCTCTGAATCTCTTAGAACACTGAATGCACCATATGTAATCTATACTTACACTATCCTATTATAATAATGCTAGGAGGTTGGCACG
This sequence comes from Saccopteryx leptura, assembly GCF_036850995.1. Classification (NCBI taxonomy): domain Eukaryota; kingdom Metazoa; phylum Chordata; class Mammalia; order Chiroptera; family Emballonuridae; genus Saccopteryx; species Saccopteryx leptura. Next base: position 20,611,941 of record NC_089515.1, on the reverse strand, counting down.
ATAGTATTTTAAATTTTTAAAGAAGTTGAAAACATGGAGTCATAATTTCACAAAATGTGTCTATTCTTCCCTCCCCCAAAACCACTTCCCTCCTTGGCAACATATTTGGTTGAAACCACTCTTGGCAAGACAACCTGAGCATGACTAGATTTCTCAAGGGCCACGTAGAGAAAGGCCTTTTCTGGGCATTCCTTGAACTCATTTCAGGAAGAGACCATAGTCTTTTGACATGAAACGTCCTTCAGACTTTCCCACAAGTACCAGGGTGAAGGAGGCATCTTAATCCATTCAGACAAATGTCGGCGGACAGACCAGATCAACACTGCTGGTGACACAGTTACCCAGGCCAAAATGTCACTCCATTGCAGAGCTTCAATATATTATTATATATATTTTAAATTTTTTTATTTTTTACAGAGACAGAGAGAGAGTCAGAGAGAGGAATAGATAGGGACAGACAGACAGGAACGGAAAGACATGAGAAGCATCAATCATTAGTTTTTCATTGCGACACCTTAGTTGTTCATTGATTGCTTTTTCCTATGTGTCTTGACCGTGGGGCTACAGAAGACCGAAAATCCCTTGCTCGAGCCAGCAACCTTGGGTCCAAGCTGGTGAGCTTTGCTCAAACCAGATGAGCCCACGCTCAAGCTGGTGACCTCGGGGTCTCGAACCTGGGTCCTCCACATCCCAGTCCGACGCTCTATCCACTGAGCCACCGCCTGGTCAGGCGTCCATTGCAGAGCTTCAATAGCTACCAAAGCACAGAGCTGTGCCTGTCCCAACCTGAACCCCAATCACTCCTTCTCAAAGGTCCATTTCCCCTTGTTTTTGCAGCCCATGTCACTCAGTTCATTAGGAACAGGTAGATCAAATTGTCCAAGGGAGCCGTTGAAAAATAATGATACAAACTGGTTAAACAAGGTGTATCTCAGGTGAACACAGGCTTTCCTTGTTTGCATATGATGGCATTTCAGCTTGAAAATTTGTTTTATAAACAAGCATTGGGGTTGACATTTAGCAAGCTCCCTGATTTCCACTCTAATTGCCAGTTTTGTACTTGGATACTTAAATTATGTATATATTCATGCGATTAGAAATCAGCTCTGACATTGGGAAGTTTCAAGCACATGGAAATCCTGCCAAACCAGCATGGTATATAATGCTGAACACATTCCTTATAAATAACTGAGTGCCTTTTTACTTAATGCATTGCCTTGGGGAGACATCTCGGCATTAGGTAGGTATCAGTTTCCTAAGTGTTTGTGCTTATGCAAAAATCATTTGAATATCCCCAGGGGGTTTGAATTTCAAGGATCCATTTATCTTTTATTTCAATTTGCCCTTTGACATTAAAGGGGTGCTAGGCCTATTAAAAGACACAAACAGGAGTTACTGTGAAGACAAATACTTTAATATTTAATGGTTTGCTGTTATTATAATCGATAATACTTTCTGAGCATGGCATAGCTCCCTCGCTCCATTCATTCTGGTTCCATGGTACCTTTTAGCGATAGGCTAAGAAGGCACTCAATGCTGATGAATGTGCCCAGGGCTTCAGGCGCTGCAGAGACACTGCAGTGCTGCTAAGGCAGCCCTGTGACCACCAGAGGTGCCACACCCCAGGTCCCTGAATAATACATGGGGTCGCACCTATGCCTGCTACACACCAGGCTCAGTGTTAAGTGTTTTACGTCTGTTCCCTCAGCATCCTCAAACAGTCCCGTGTGGCAGGTACTGTTTATTACTGCATCCACTTTACTGTTGGAAAAACTGGGAAGTTAGGTGGCCCGCTGAGGGTCACCCAGCCATGAGCAGGGTCTGAGAGAGTCCAGAGCCGATGCTCTTCCCTAGCGTGTTGTATTGACTATCAGTGCTGAGAGGCCAACACGACTGAATTTTGGAAAATGCCGACATCTACGCCCTTAGTAAGTAGTCAATAGCTCCCAGAAAATGCTCAGCATTCCATCAGCAGCCATGATAAGCAATCTTCCGCTGCTAGGGTTCAGGCAGGAAAAGAAAGATTAAAGAGGAAAGAAAGAGAAGATATATAGATATATTTTTTTAAAGAGTGGCTATAAAACATTTTAAATAAAATTTAGCACTGGTAGAGAGCAGGGGAACACTAAGTATTTCTTTAGTTTACTTTTATGCAAGTTACTAAAATTCTATTGCACGTGCTATCAAAACATTGGCAGTATAACTTTCCTTTGCTATCAATTTATCATTTAAATTCAGAGTCAGCCTTCATTTATATAGAGAATGCCTACTGTTCATATGTAGGTTTTCAATTATTTGTGAGGAGAGCCTCCTTATCAATGCATGTTGCCCCCTTTAAAACCTCACTTTAGTTTTACGTCTATCTTACCCACATGCACCAAAATATTGAAGGTGAGGCTGACAAGTGAGTTTTAAGATTTATTTTTTTCATAAACTGTGTTTCTTGGGAATATGGAGATCAGGAATCATGCAGTTCCCTGTATAGTATTACTGCTGACTCACAGAGCTCCAAAATAAGCGAGAATATTCAAGAACTGGCGCAAAGTGAAGGGTGGCCCGTGAAACTGTCTTAAAAGTTTTTTCTTCCCTCCACAGAACTGAACACTCATTAGGTTGAAAATTTTTTTTTTTTGAATCACAAAACAATTTAACATCTTCTGAAATAAAGGATCCAGAGAGACCCATGAACAGGAGAAAAATCAAGATGAGGCGAAAAGACAGAAGGCAAAGAAAAAAAAGTGATTTAGGGTCTAATCCAAGGCAGCAAGTAGGTGAACTTTATTTGTACCGTGCTACTTCCGTGTTAAAATCTGTAAACACGCAATAATAGGAAGATGTCGCGTTTCACACAAAGCAGGATTGCTTTTCTCAAAGAACCTGCAGGACTGATGTCCCTGTGGGAGCCGTCCTTGGCAGGAAGAACAGCAGCCTGGAGTTCACCAACATCCCTCCCTTCTAAATGCACAGCGGCCCTCCGGTTCCCCACAGCTCAGGTCCAGCCACTCTGTTCGGATTGCTAGCTTGTCTGCTGGGATTTAAGGTCATGGTCTAGGTCAGGGGTCCCCAAACTACGGCCCGCAGGCCGCATGCGGCCCCCTGAGGCTACTTATCCCCCCCCCCCCCCCGCCACACTTCCAGAAGGGGCACCTCTTTCATTGGTGGTCAGCAAAGCAAGGCGTCACTCACGTACAGTACTACTTCCGGTGACACGGGACGCACACGTCACAGCTCCGGAAGCGTGTCATATCACTGGTTACTGCTAGCAGTGACAAATATGGAACCGGACATTGACCATCTCATTAGCCAAAAGCAGGCCCATAGTTCCCATTGAAATACTGGTCAGTTTGTTGATTTAAATTTACTTGTTCTTTATTTTAAATATTGTATTTGTTCCCTTTTTTTTTCTTTTTTTTTTTACTTTAAAATAAAATATGTGCAGTGTGCATAGGGATTTGTTCATAGTTTTTTTTTTTTATAGTCCGGCCCTCCAATGGTCTGAGGGACAGTGAACTAGCCCCCTGTGTAAAAAGTTTGGGGACCCCTGGTCTAGGTGGACTTCCCTAGGGGAGAAGCAGCACACTGCATAGGACCAGAGAAAAGTGGTCTTTCCTGCTTACGCTCAGGGTCACAGGCCCTTCGGCAGCGCCACCCAAGCGGACATGTCAGCCTGGAGGGGGCCTCCCCTCCCAGCTACTCACCAGCCAGAGTCACCGCAGGGTCCCTGTAAAGTTCACAACACTGCAGACCCCGCCCCTTCCTTTACAAACCACTCCTCCAAAACAACAGCCCCTAATAGAGCAGCAAGGCGGAAGTATCTTTATCTGCTTGTACGTTTCTGCTATTTTTTTTTTCTTTCAGTCACATCTGCGTTTTGTTTCCTCTCATTTCAAATGTTCCCCAACACATCATGTTGAGTGAGGTGTTGAAGACAGACGGAGAGATGCCGTTGGAAGCACTGTTTTTATAGCACAGTTTGTATACTACTTTATTGCCAAATTAAAATAAAGATGTCATCTGGCAGACTCAGCCTGCTGCAAAGCCAGCCCTGGGTGATTTTCTGTGCTGAGGCCACAAAGTGGGGGAACGCCCGCAATGAGCCGAAGAACCGTACCTCCTTTTTCCCACCTGCTTGGTTTCCTGATGCAAAGAAACCAAAAGAATGAGCAGAATGTTTGGTTTGTCTACTGCTTAAGTGCAGAAACAACAAAGTTCAGAAATAAATACAGGAAAGCAAGAGTCTCGTGCTCCTCTAATAAATATGGTGGAATTCTCCATAGTGTCCAAGTGATTTGCTGGGTTTGTTGGTAAGAAGTATAAGGGACGTGGCTTTGTGTGACCATTATACCTCTTCTTCTTTGACATAAACTTTCCATGTCTGTCATGTATATTTTTCTAGAGAGTCCAGGGCTTTCCAAAGGCACATCCTCATTTAGCTGCTTCAGAAGCCAAGCAATCCAGCCCCTACTTCTCTGCCAAGTCCTCAGCAGGGCTTCCTAAGTCAGGATACTTCCTTTAGGACTTCAAAGGGAGAAAGGCTCCGAACCGTCTCTCTCCAGTCATCCTAATGGGGCCTGGAGAGCCACATGCCGACCCAAGAAAATGTCTGCCCCTTGGCAACCTCCAGACAATGAATCCCACAGAGAGATGTCTCTCTCTAGAAAAGACAAAACAGGATTCCAACATCAAAATATCCTGATCTCATATATACTATGGAATACTACTCAGCCATAAGAAATGATGTCTTCGGATCATTTACAATAACATGGATGGACCTTGATAACATTATACTGAGTGAAATAAGTAAATCAGAAAAAAACTAATGAACCCATACATAGATGGGCATAAAAATGAGATTCAGAGACATGAACAAGAATGTGATGGTAATAGGGGGTGGGGGGGCGGGGGGAGGAAGGGGGGCACAGATAGAAGGTGACAGAAGACAATTTGACTTTGGGTGAGGGATATGCTACATAATCAAATGTCAAAATAATCTGAAGATGTTTTCTCTGAACATATATACCCTGATTTATCAATGTCACCACATTAAAATTAATAAATTAAAATTTTTAAAAAAGAAAATAAGGCCCTGGCCGGTTGGCTCAGCAGTAGAGCATCGGCCTGGCGTGCGGGGGACCCGGGTTCGATTCCCGGCCAGGGCACATAGGAGAAGCGCCCATTTGCTTCTCCACCCCCACCCCCTCCTTCCTCTCTGTCTCTCTCTTCCCCTCCCGCAGCCAAGGCTCCATTGGAGCAAAGAGGGCCCGGGCGCTGGGGATGGCTCCTTGGCCTCTGCCCCAGGCGCTAGAGTGGCTCTGGTCGCGGCAGAGCGATGCCCTGGAGGGGCAGAGCATCGCCCCCTGGTGGGCAGAGCGTAACCCCTGGTGGGCGTGCCGGGTGGATCCCGGTCGGGCGCATGCGGGAGTCTGTCTGACTGTCTCTCCCCGTTTCCAGCTTCAGAAAAATACAAAAAAGAAAGAAAGAAAGAAAGAAAGAAAGAAAGAAAGAAAGAAAGAAAGAAAGAAAGAAAGAAAGAAAGAAAGAAAAAGAAAGAAAGAAAGAAAAAAATATCCTGATTTCATGGAGTCTCAGGGCATCTGGCCATATACTTCACACACACACACACACAAAACCTGGCTTTCTATGAAAGTGATGGCCAATAAAACTGTCTTGGGCCAGAAAGGACAATCTACTCAACCAGACTGTTTGAGTGTCTTAAAATGATCACATCAGAAAGCCTCCACTTGCTGTTCGGGCATTGGAGATGAAACACAGTCAAGGCAGAACACCATAGCCCATACGGGCTCCATCCAGGAAGCTGGAGATCCAGGCTCTGTCCTCAGGGCCTTAGGGCTCTTATGTATCTCAGTAGGAAAAAAAACAATGGCAGGGAAATAAGAAGAATAGGTGGTTATGTATTCAAAAGAGGGAGAGTGTGCCTGAAAAGACCAAGGACCATACACAAGGAAAGCGAGGCGAGAGGAGGATTCTGTTCATGGTGAGTTCTGAAGAAGCGGCCACCTAAACAGGACACTTTCTAAGAGACAGTACACCTTCTGCCTGAGAATTCTGTTCACCATAGGGTGGTGTGAGACGGCTTCCACAGGGCCAACCAGCACTGAGGCTGAGCTCACAGACGAAGTTTTGCAGCAGGAGCAAAAGCAGCTGCCACAGAGAAACTGATGAGCAATACATACATGAAAGAAGAAGTGTTCCCTTTGCTGGGCAAATATAGTCATTGCTCTGCCAACACCAGCACGGGCTCCTCAGTGCTCATAGCTGCATGTCATTAGTGCTAAAAGCTCCATGATTCATGGGCAATTGCCAGCTATTATTTCCATATCACTGACCTACCCGAGTGGCCACACACCCTCTCGACTTGACTTCCAGCCAACCCCATTAGCTAATGGCCCATCTGATGGCTGTGGCCCCACTCCTCATCCTGGGATTCAAGCCTTGCGCTGCCGAGTTCCTCTCCAGCAGGTTACCCACACTTTTCCTCCCAGCCTGATTTCTCCTCGCTAATCGCAAGATAGATAGCACCCTCAACAATGAGAACCCTACCAAAGTCCATGTGAGACTTCACTCCACTCACTGAACTTTGACATATGGTACCAAGGCATGGGTGTTCTCTTTGGAAAGATTCATTAACTTCTACAGAGTAAAGACCGTGAAGGCTGCTTCTAGCTCCTAAATGAGAGAACGCATTGGGTCTGTGGTCACAAAAGATACTTTTTGGTCCAGACCAGGATGACTGTGATATCATTCCAACTGCTCTTCTTGCTTTTGACTTTATATTATTACATTTCAGTATTATATTTCTACCAGCTATAGGTTTTATAACCTATAGCTCTGAGCACATCATTCCACTGACTAAAATTTTCAAAAGGTACCTAAATTAGAAAAACAAATACAAATTTGCGGCCATGGCCGGTTGGCTCAGTGGTAGAGCATTGGCCCAGCATGTGCAGGTCCTGGGTTTGATTCCCGGCCAGGGCACACAGGAGAATCGCCCATCTGCTTCTCCACCCTTCCCTCTCTCCTTCCTCTCTTTCTCTCTCTTCCCCTCCCACAGCCAAGGCTCCACTGGAGCAAAGTTGGCCCGGCACTGAGGACGGACGGCTCCATGGCTTTCACTTCAGGTGCTAGAATGGCTCTGGTTGCAACAGGGCAACTCTCCAGAGGGGCCAAGCTTCGCCCCCTAGTGGGCATGACAGGTGGATCCCCGTCGGGCCCATGTGGGAGTCTGTCTCTCTGCCTCCACACTTCTCACTTTAAAAAAATACAAAAAATAAAATAAAATTGCATAATAACTAAATAGTTACACCAATCAAAAATAGTCAAAAGATTCTGTTCCAGAAGTATATAATGAGCTTCACCAAATTTCAGTTTCAGCCATAGACAAGTTCACAATCCTGTAAACATGCTTTTTCCTAACTTTGTACTTTTGTGACCTTCCTCTTAAGTAAATGTGTCCCTCTTCCCCTGGAAAGAAGACATTTTCATTAAGGTCCAGGTGAAATCATTTCATAAATTCACCTCCTGAAGTTGGGCTGCCAATTTCATATAATTGATCCAGCTATATTGATTGGCCATCTGTTCTGTGTGAGTGAGGGCACTGCTTTTTTGGCCTCTCAGAAGACTGGTGCACTGATGTGCATTGAATCTTCTCTCCTCAGCAGGACGAAATGCTCCTTGCTATACTAACATTACACCAACACTACACCAGACAGAACACCTCAAATGGACGTGAAGTCTTATATTTGTTTGTTTCTTTCTTTCCATCTTTTTGCAAATGGACCTGCAATGATAATTATCCGTATGAACACATTCTACAGCAAAGGAAGCCAACACTAAATACTGCTCATTGTAAGCAGCTGAGCTGGGGCCACAGCCCAGAGTGGGCCCCACAGTCCATCACAGCAGTCACAGCAGTTACCATTTAAAGTGGTGGGACGTGAAGGGTTACATGTTGGGGCTTCTCCACCAGCACAATTATAAAGCTGTTTAGTGTTAACTTAGCAAGGTATATCTGGACTTCACCGTGCCTCTAGTATCATGCAGAAAATTAACCAACTGTCAAATAAAATCCAATAATAACCCAGCAGATTAAATGACTCATATTCTGTTACTTGGGCTTCTCAGTCTCGCCTATAGCGATAGCACCATCCTGGACCAGAAGCACTATGGCCTGGCTCCAGGAACGAAATTGTACATTCTGCTGAAAGGGTAGCCAGGCTGTTCAAGAGAAAAAAAATACTCATTTTAAATCTTTTCTATTTTTAGACTTAATATGCATGTTTTTTTGGCAGTAAGGTCAACATGAACAAAACTCCAAACTTAAGAATTTTTAAATTTGTTTCCTACAAAATGCTCGGGTCAGTCAAGACCTTGGGGAGTTGCTTCTGCCTTTTTATTCCCTTCAGCAAGAACTCCGCACATTTCTACCATCTCTACATAAAACCCTGGAATATCCTCCTCATTCATGTAAATCTGGTATAACTTTAAATATGCATAATTCTAACGCATGAGTCCTCTAAGGAGAATTCTAAGAATGACTTCATTGAATCATGCATTTCACAAACAGTATCCCAACATCTCACTATGTCCCTCTTGGTTTCTATGGCAAGAGTCTCTCTCACATTTGCCTACATATTATGTTATTTCTTTTCATTTTAATTTAATTGTATTTTCTCTTGGTAGCCTTATATTCTCCCTGGGATTGTAAATTCCTTAAAAGCATGGGGCTATATGTATTTTACAGTGTTTCTGTATAGGGTACATGACGTAGTGTATCATATGTATCCCATCATACATACACACATACACATACACATGCAGAGATACTGAATAGCAAAACCTCATTCAATGCGTTCCATAAAAAGTGGAACTCTCCTTCAATCCAACCAGCAAGAGAAGTCCTGAGATAAACTGATTCTGAAGAATGTTATCTATATATTGATACATTATTACTGTTCCTCTGACCATTTCTCTCACTGTTTTAGAAAGTTCCTAGTTAGTGTTCTTAACCTCTTGGCAGGATGTGGAGGGTCATCCTTCCTTTTATGGGTCTTAGAAAAGCTATCCTGGTTCTTTACTTCAAAAAGAAATGATCAAGGCCCTGGCCGGTTGGCTCAGTGGTAGAGCATCAGCCTGGCGTGCAGGAGTCCCGGGTTCGATTCCCAGCCAGGGCACACAGGAGAAGCGCCTATCTGCTTCTCCACCCCTCCCCCTCTCCTTCCTCTCTGTCGCTCTCTTCCCCTCCCACAGCCAAGGCTCCACTGGAGCAAAGTTGGCCCGGGCGCTGAGGATGGCTCTATGGCCTCTGCCTCAGGTGCTAGAATGGCTCTGGTTGCAACAGAGCAACGCCCCAGATGGGCAGAGCATCACCCCCTCATGGGCATGCCGGGTGGATCCCGGTTGGGCACATGTGGGAGTCTGTCTGACTGCCTCCCCGTTTCCAACTTCAGAAAAATACAAAAAAAAAAAAAAAAAAAAAAGAAATGATCAATTCTCCATGTGCACACATTGCTGTCTCAAATTTCATGGGGTCGGGGCTTCTAATAGCCTGAAACATCAATGTTACCAATCGTTCCTCCACAGTGGACTCCTTAGAGTCTAGCTTTCCCTTTGTTTGTGTGTCAGAGGGTTACACAGCTGAAGCCAGCGACCTGAGGGCCTTTTTGTCACCTCTGGCCCACCGGCACCCTGCACAGGTGCCTGCACAGAACAAAGCTGAGCACGGAGAAGAAACATAGACACACGATTAACTAGCAGACTTCTCCCTGGACAGCCGCACACCGCTGTCTCCAGACATCCTTGTGCTCACCTTTTGGTCCAGGCTGTATGCCAGAATCCAGTCCTCCTGCTTGGGGTGGAAAAGCAAGCTCTGGATGTAGAAGTTCAGCCGGTACTTCTGATAGGTTGCTCCTTCATCCGAGCTGATCAATAAACTGCTCTCAATCTCCGGGTCTGTGAGCAACATAATCTGCAGCAAAGAATTGTCGGGGAAAGAGAACAACAGGAAGTTCAATCTGCAAGTTTCCAAAACTAACAAATGAGCTACACTTTGGATGCGAGGGAAAAGGGGCTGGCAAGGAACACCTGGCCACGTAGGGCACTTGGGCTCTATCAGGGTTGTTCCACCCTGACCCAATGCCATCAAATGATTGTCACCAAGGAATGAAGGAGGCAGGACAATTGGAAGGAAGGGGGAAGAAACAGAGACTGCATTTTCTTTCTCTTCTATGGGCTACTGCTGCCCTTTCTTCTTCAAGATTATTTCCTAGGCCCTGGCGGTTGGCTCAGTGGTAGAGCGTCGGCCTGGCGTGCGGGGGACCCGGGTTCAATTCCCGGCCAGGGCACACAGGAGAAGCGCCCATTTGCTTCTCCACCCCGCCCCCCTCCTTCCTCTCTGTCTCTCTCTTCCCCTCCCGCAGCCAAGGCTCCATTGGAGCAAAGATGGCCCCGGGTGCTGGGGATGGCTCCTTGGCCTCTGCCCCAGGTGCTAGAGTAGCTCTGGTCGCGGCAGAGCATCGCCCCCTGGTGGGCAGAGCGTCACCCCTGGTGGGCGTGCCGGGTGGATCCGGGTCGGGCGCATGCGGGAGTCTGTCTGACTGTCTCTCCCTATTTCCAGCTTCAGAAAAATACAAAAAAAAAAAAAAAAGATTATTTCCTTAATCTGAAATATTTCCCACTGTTGCCCTATCTTCCAGCCTCATTCCTACTGCGCCTGTTTACTTAACATTGGGGGCGGATTCAAGAGCAAGACTCAGTCACAGCCTGCCTGGGCAAGGTGGAAAGGAAGGGAAAGACAATGGAGCTCACTGGGTGGTCTCGCTTAAGTGGCAGCCCTCTTGTTCATGTCAACAATATCCCCTGTCACCCTACCTTTAGCCTCCTTTTCTGAGTCTTGTGTCAAAGGCTGGTCTTTCTAATGCCTTCTCTGCTAATTGTACAAAGGCCACTTTATTCCCTCTTATTATATAAACTCTTTTTAAAGGATTGATTTGAGAGAGAGGGGGAGAAGGAGAGAGAAGGAAAAAGAGAAAGTGAGGGAGGGAGAGAGAGAGAGAGAGAGAAAGAAAGAGAGAGACAAATGTTGATTTGTTGTTCCCCTTTTTTATACATTCACTGGTTGATTCTTATATGTGCCCTGACTGGGGATTGAACCTGCGACCTTGATGTATAAGAATGATGCCCTAAGCAACTGAGCTACCTAGCCAGGGCATAACCTATTACACATAGAATTTACTGATTTTTACTCTGTTTATTGTCTATATACCCTCTACTAGAACATAAACTCCATGAGAATAGAAATAGTTGATATTTCTCTATTATTCTCCCTCAGGGGTGTATTCTCAGCAGCTAGAGTAAGACCCAACATATATTGCATGCTGAAGAAATGCTTGCCGAATGAATGAATAAAGGGAGTTTTCATAGTCCCATGGAGCTAGAAAGACGCCCAGGACAGCGTGAGCTCATGTGAACGGAAGGTCCAATGAGGGAGTCGTTGGGTCTCCCACCCCACCTTTTGCCTGTCCACAAGAGAACACGCACTCCACGTGTAAAACCTCACGGCTTCAGATGCTCCGCACGCGCTTGCTGGTTCATCTCGGTCGGAGCACTAAGGAACAGTCCACCACAGGGACACGGTGGAGAAGCTGCGCTGAACACTGATTTTTATTCTCTCGCTTTGATGCCTCTAGGGCTGTGTGACAAAGCACTTCATTCCCCGCTCTCTGCAGGTTGCCTTTCGCGCAGTCAGTGTGCACCGCCTGCCTCCAGACAGGCGGCCTTCACGCTACCCACTGTCTTCCCCGTCACCTCATTAATTGACACTTTCTGAATTTGGTTCGGAGAAGCATGAAAGATGTGCTTAATGTGTGGCTGTATGGGGAGAGATCACGCAGCCCGGGGTTTTTAAAAGATTACCAGCCAAGGACATGCTGTTCTAGGAAAAGGAGGGAGAGAGAGGGAGAGAGAGAGAATGAGAATGAATAAAACTGAGCCATGGAGCAGAAGAGCAGAGTGTCCAGGCAAACACACAGTGATTTTTCAAGCATTTGAAGGCCATCGTATTAACACCTGGAGAAAGGCAGTGTCATCTTTAAAAGTGGTGTCCTGTCACTCCAAACAGGACACGGGATTGCACGACAGACACACTGAGCCTGAGCAGTGTTTAGTTTCCCAGGGGGAACCTGAGGTTCCCTGTTCTTTCCACCTCCCTTCTTAGAGAGGAGAAAAGGGATGGATGTGGTTCTGGGAGCGGACTGCTTGGCTGTCGGCTGCGCTCTGGACATGATGGAAAGTACACACAAAATTGGACATTGATTGCCTTTCAATCCACGTTGCAGGGAAGCCACTGTCCCCAACCATAAAGTCTGATGAAGTTCTAGTTTTGTTGTCTCGCATTCACCCAGCAGGGAGGGTCTGCTCTTTGTCCGGCTGACACGGAGCCGTCAGGTAATCGGCTAAGTCCAACCTGCCTGGCTTCATGAAAATTGCTTGTACACAGTCAACAAGGATGTTCAGATAGCTCCTAAATGCACACGACCATTTCCAGGTGATTTCATATTTACTAGTGCATAAAAGCTGTTGTTTTCCAAAGAACAAATAAGTCATCAAATGGTTATATTGCTTTGGGTCTGCAACCACAATTAACAATATATAACAATTACCTTTTTGCACTACTGCCAAAAGTAATTTTCATAATATTATGAAGAGGCTCGATTTTTATAGAGCATCTATTGTCTCGGGCAAGGTGATTTTCTCCCCCTGAGGGTCTATTTCCCTGTTAACTGGGATACGTCCTCCTCTCTTCCCATGAGTGCAGACCTCACCACCTGCCTCTCCTGGCAGACTACTTCAGCAGAATAGAATCAGTGGGCCTACAGAATATCCTCTGCTTTTTATTTATCATTCATTTAAAATATTTTTGATAGTGCCCTGGCTAGATAGCGCTGTCAGAGCAGTGGTCCCCAACCTTTTTTGGGCCACGGACTGGTTTAATGTCAGAAAATATTTTCACGGACTGGCCTTTAGGGTGGGACGGATAAATGTATCACGTGACCGAGACAAGCGTCAAGAGTGAGTCTTAGACGGATGTAACAGAGGGAATATGGTCATTTTTAAAAAATAAAACACGGCCTAGCGTGCAGAGGACCCGGGTTCGATTCCCGGCCAGGGCACACAGGAGAAGCGCCCATTTGCTTCTCCACCCCTCCGCCGCGCTTTCCTCTCTGTCTCTCTCTTCCCCTCCCGCAGCCAAGGCTCCATTGGAGCAAAGATGGCCCGGGCGGTGGGGATGGCTCTGTGGCCTCTGCCCCAGGCGCTAGAGTCGCTCTGGTCGCAACATGGCGACGCCCAGGATGGGCAGAGCATCGCCCCCTGGTGGGCAGAGCGTCGCCCCTGGTGGGCATGCCGGGTGGATCCCGGTCGGGCGCATGCGGGAGTCTGTCTGACTGTCTCTCCCTGTTTCCAGCTTCAGAAAAATGAAAAAAAGAAAAAAAAACACAAAACATCATTCAGACTTAAATATAAATAAAACGGAAATAATGTAAGTTATTTATTCTTTCTCTGTGGACCGGTACCAAATGGCCCATGGACCGGTACCGGTCCACGGCCCGGGGGTTGGGACCACTGAGTTAGAGTATTGTCCCGAACTGCAGAGGTTGCCAGTTCAGTCCCCAGTCAGGGACATACAGGAACAGACTGATGTTCCTGTCTGTCTTTATCTCTCTCGCTCTCTTGCTAAAATCAATAATAAATATATATTTTTTAAAGTTAAAAAAATATTTTTTATAGTCATTTATGCTTTATATCACATGACTATGTAAAGTAATTCTGCATCCAGGTAATAGAGAATAAGGGAAAGGGAGAGAGAGAATAACGCAAATATTTTTCAGACAGATGGCTACTTAAGAGTGAATAAATGGAACTCCTCGCTTCCATGGCTGGTTTTTTTTCTGGGTACTAAAAATATGTAAACTAAAATCTCACCTTCTCTATACAGTCCTCACCTGAAAGCCTCTACGAGGGAATGTGACATTTTAGAAATGGTGGAGGATGCTGAGAAATTCTCCTGTTAGATTTCGAAGTATATCTGTATTACACAAACCTTCCAGTGGCTCTTCTTTCAAACCTCCGCTCAAATCCACTCAAAACAAACAGGTCAATCCGGACTCATTTTGGTTTAGACATTTTTTATTGCACAAACAACTTTGTAAGACAATCAGTGGAATTGAAAATAAAAGAAAAATAAAGTGCTCGTGACCCTATCCCTTCAACAGATTCAACAATGTTTTTTTTATCCTCATTTTTAAAATTTAATATTATTGCCTATACTCCATTCCAGCTGAACAATAAACACACAAATGAATGCACACACATCAACACACACCACTGCATACAATGTGTTACTTAATCACAACCTTCAACACAATTATTTTACAACTGGTACAGTAGTTGAGCCACAGAAATTATTTAATAAATTGTTAACTGAATAAGTGACATCATTATTTCAGTCTTCAAACTAACATTTGTTAGGAATTTTATCTCAAGTGGGTTGAGGTTTGTCCTATTATTTTGTAGGCTATTAAATATAAATAAGTTAATAAGTAAATAAAGTATTTAGGCAAGATATAAATAGAAAATGTTTTAATCTATTTGAAAAAAATGTAAATAATTTATGTGATCCAATCTTTAGACATAAATGATGTCATTTATAAGTAAATATGTTCTATCTTCTCAAGAAGGTATTTTACTGGGAAATATCAGAATGGCAGCTCCAAGTTCATGAACACTCTTCAAAAATTAATAGATTGCGCCTGACCTGTGGTGGCGCAGTGGATAAAGCATCAACCTGGAAATGCTGAGGTTGCCGGTTCAAAACCCTGAGCTTGCCTGGTCAAGGCACATATGGGAGTTGATGCTTCCTGCTCCTCCCCCCTTCTCTCTCTCTCTCCCCTCTCTATAATGAATAAATAAAATCTAAAAAAAAAAATTAATAGATTGCACTCCTTGAACATGTCCAATGAGCACTGTCTTTGCTGGTTTACACTGGCTCTCTATCCCCTTCTGGATTTCTATGTGACCTGGATGAAATGGTGTTTAATTCTCTGTATTTGGGAATCAGATCTGAATAATAGAATTTTAGGAGGATTTGGTAAAAGGCATGAATCCAAGCTTTGCATGATTTTGGAAGTGAGGTCTCTTAAAAGAGAGGCCATTGTTAGCCTAACATAGAGCTTGGTCTATAGAAGAAGTTCATACGTCTTCATAAATGAACGAACAAACGAATGAATGAACAGGTGAGTCTTCTTTATCCCTGTGACACTGGGAGCCTGAGTCTTCTGAAATAAATCCCTCTTGTTCCACTCGGAGGCAAAGAGGGCAGAAACAAGGGGAAGAGTCTGTCTTTAACAGGAAAGGAATTATTCTCTGTTCAGATCAGCCCACAGGTGATTAGAATCAGTTCACTTATGCCCTGCAGGGTGTGCAGATGCTACACTGACTGCATCTGCAAATGAACTGTTCTCTATAGAAAGTCAATAATGGCCACAAAGGCTTCGCCACCCAACACGAAGCAATCATTCATCATCCACTTCAGGAGAAGAACGCAACTTTATTTGTTTTGCCTAGAGGTGACGAATGAACATGAAACGTAACTTATAGATTTCAAATATGTCACTTTTCACTTTTTTTGGTATTAGTCCTTCTGACAGCTTAGTGTTATCCAAAACCAAATGCATCCTCAGTCTCTTTGACTTGTTCCAGATCCAACGTATGGCTACGGGATGTAATTCTACAAAAGGTTGGCTGAGAGCTTTCCTATCCTTCTAGGTTGTCTCCTAAGAACATTCGTCCTGGGGAAATGTCACTGTCATTTAGTTTTCAAGATTCTGTTCCTAGGTGGTTTGTTCTTGGAATTCCATCATTTACCTGTTTAGATGGGGTAGAATTAATATAGAGTGGCTTCACTACCTATAGGCTTATACATTTATCTCACCATATCATTGGTCCTAAAGCAAAGAATATTCATTTTATATTCTATTTATTGATTTATTTTGCTCATTTGTCTACTCCTTGTCATCTGTAGACTGGAATCAAGAGGAGAGGGACTGGGTATATCTCTCTCAATTTTCTGAAGGCTTAAAGCAAATTCAAATGACCATATCCCAGGTGCATAATGAATATTTTTCATAATGATAATGACAATGACCAAGAAAAATTGCAATAGCAGTAATTGGGCACTCCAGTTATCTACTCACCCAAACAAAAATCTATCTAGAAACAGCGTAAGAAGCTGTCTGTAGTCCTCTGGCTTCAATATTGAAAACAAATTAAGCAAAGTGTAATCAGAGCCATTGAGTAATTTGCTGAGCACTGTGAATGAAAGGCTGCCTCGTCCCAATGTGAGCTGAACATTTATCCTTCCCAGATGTGTTAAGGGTCTGGGAAGAGATCACTACATGCTTCTCTGTTGGCTAGTGTTGAGAGGACAGTATTAGGGGAAGTAACAAAGGATCCCAGAGTGACCTATGCAAAGGAAATCACTGAAGTTCAGAAAAGGAGAGAAAAGTTAGTAAATAGAAAAAAGTTTAGATAAATATACACTTATAGACAACATCTGTAGAGAGATGGACCCAGTGTGCAATCACGTGTCCAAAATGCTACTGCCAACCCCCCAGATTCAGTGAAGTACACTTAATGCACCATCCACGGTCTCAACAAAAAGTCAAATCATGCGACACTAAGAGACCAAGAAAATGTTTGGGCGACGTTCCATCTATTTGTGACCTAAACGTTGATTCAATAAAACTGCTGGGAAACCTTGACAAGATATTTTAGAGTTTATTCTGTGAGTTTACTTTTAACCCCCCTACCCCCATTTTTTAATGAGGGCCCAAAGACTTGACATTTTAGGGGAAAAACAAATTTTCAAGAAGTATATAATACTATTTCTGTTCACATGTCACTAGCCTTGTCAGAAGACCCTACTTATTATTATGTAACACTTATAATAATCTGTTCAATACTGCTTTTACCCAACCCTATTGAGGACACAGGAAAAGAGTAACATTCACCAGGAATGACGACTCTTGGGTTACACTCTTTGGAAGACAAGTCAAGAAAGAAAGTTCACAGAAGAGTTCTTATTCCTCTTGGGGTTACTGAAGACAACCCTTTCCTGATTCAACTTCAAGAACCTTAACCTAAGAAAAGACCACTTCACCGTGAGTGAGACTACTCCCATTAGTGTAAATGGCATTACTCTCTCAAAAGGAAACAGACTCCCATTTGTGTAGGTGGGTAGATCTACCCATGGAGCTTGTGAACCACAGACTTGTTTTCCATAAGAAGAGCTATGAGCACATTGACCCTTGTCAGTGTTGCTGTGGATGATGGTTAGTGAAGGCCATTCATACTAGCAGAAGAAGGAGGATAAACAAACCATAAATATATACTATAATCACAAGAAATATCATGGGGCTTGACTTCAAAGATGGATTTGAGCGTCATCTCTGCAATATGCCAGTTAGGACACTTTGAAGAGTACAGAGCTCACTTAAACTTTTCACGAGACTCGGTTTTCTCACTGAGGGTAGTGATATGATAAAGTTTCATTTATTCAACAAGCACTCCACTAAACCTTTCAAATATCTCTTCATTAAACTGTGAAATTCTGCAGGTAGATGATATGTCTATTTAACAGGTGAAGACATGAGGCCTAGAGAAATGTGGTGGTTTTCTCCATGCTGGGCAGTGGTCAAGCTATCTATGGTACATGCTGCATAAGTCTGTGTGAAGATCAGATCATCTGTGTGAAAGCAATGCTGAATTTTGTGCAGATGTTACTATCACAAGTTTGCAAAGCGTCGCACATGTAGCACTATATGTTCTGCCAAAAATGTGACAGTTGATTTCTGAGAGAGAGTGAGAGAGAGAGAGAGAGAGGAGAGAAACCTTGTATCAAAAATATCTCACAAAAATATTGCCTACATGGTAAGGAGAGAGGCAGTAAGAAGCCAGGAGCGAGACAATGGAGATACAATAACAAGATAATTGATAAGATATTACTGAAGAAATAAATATTTCTGGCTTTAAATATAAATCTATGGAATCAAAATATTCATTCCTGTTTCCCATGCAGATTATTCACAATGACCCTGGGCTCCTTTTCCTAGCATTCTAGCATCATTCCATGGGCAGACTGGTTTCTGTGTTTTATCATAAGTATGGGGTGGACAGGACTAAAAGCTCTGACCTAATGATCGTACAGGGATAGAAACAAACATTTCCCCATCATCTAGTTCTCAAGGAAGTTTATGCAAAACCAATCGGAATCAATGCCATGTAACCGTTCTCCTAATAAACCAATCCTATGTCTGACTGGCTTCTAAAATATGAATTCATTTTGCCAGAGAAATAGTTATTATCATATTAAGGAGATAGTAGAAAATATAGAATATTCATTAATGCTTAGCATTGTGTTATCTGGATTTTAAAAATGGTATTTTAGAGGAAAAGAATGATGTACAAATTTGAGAGACATTTTTATTATTGCAGTTACTATGGAGACTGAAGAAATACCTTGAGAATATCTTAAAAATCCCAACATTATTCCTTAGCCTCTGCTCAAACTCAATCAGAACACACTTTCATGGTCATTACAAATCCCAAAGTAACTTTTCTCTTAAATCCCCAAAGGTTTATAAATGCCAAAAGGTTACATCATTTTAAAATGTTAGATGCTATCGGGAGGAGCCGACATACTGCGAGAAATGGACATTCATCTTCTTTGCTCATGGGAAACTTTACAAGAAGTGATGTTCATTTAATGATAAGAAATCTCTTTATCCCACTAGAAATGATAAAGGAGAGGAGGTAGGGAGAAAGAGAGAGCAAGAAAGAAAAGCTATCAGTATATTTTAATATCGATTCAAGTGAGGGACACAGCATGTTTGGTAAAATCTCTAAGCTGTGCACTCTATTGGAGCATTCAAATAAATGTCAAGTTGAAAGTCAGGAAAATAAAAAGAGAGGCCCAGAGGAATGAATTCATTCTAAAAGTTAGGGGACAGAATGCACCGCATTCTCCATTCCTTGCTGCACTTGTATTATCATCCCGACAAGTACGTTTTAGTTTTACGTCTATTCACGCATCATGGAGAACAGGCAGACACAGCAGATTAATGAAGTCTCAGCCGCAGGAGACTTTGCTGATGTGTTAAAGCTTTCCTGAGAAGACTGCAGAGACCATGCGGGGTTTCTCTCAAATAGGATCTGCACGTTGGTGAAATGAGAATGGCCTCTGTCCCTCCACCACTCGGCTCTCAGGAAGATGGGGCTGGAGTGGATCATTCTAGGAAGAAGGGCCTCCACTTAGCAAGGAGATCTACTTCATGCAAAACTTTTCCTTCACTTCTCAAGTATGTAATGACAGATATTGATCATCTCAAGTTGTGTTTGAGAGGCACAAAGAGGTGAATGTGCTTAATAGACATGCCCCTGAATATAATTCCATTAGCTGCTGCCTCTCCTCTCTTCTCCTTTTCCCTTCATTAGAGCAGGCGATATCATACTGCTGTGTTGTAAGAAGATGATTTTGTTTTCATTACTGTATTTCCTAGGCCTGTGATAGCGAACCTTTTTATAAAAACTGCCCATGTTTGCAGTGCTGGTCAACGTGGTCCCTCCTGCCCACTAGTAGGCGTGCCAGCTTTCATGATGGGCGGTAGCAGAGCAAACAAAGGGCACTGCGATTGACCCACCATGAAAGCTGGAACACCCACTAGTGGGCGGGAGGGACCAGATTGACCAGCATTGCAAAAATGAGCGGTTTTTATAAAAAGGTTCGCCATTGTGGTCCTAAGGCAGTTCCATCTCTTGGCTAATTCCATCTCAAAATGCATATCTCAGAAGAAGTAGCTGGATTGGTGCACTATATGAAAGAGAAAAGGACCACTGGACAATTAGTTATTGCTATGTAACAAATACCTCAGAACAATGATTTAAGGCAACCATTTATCTTGCTTGAGGTTTTGCGGGTCAGGAATTTGGGAAGAGCTCAGATGGAGAGGTAGTTTCCAATCCACATGACATCACTGTGGGGGCTGGGGCTGGAGGTTCCACCTCGAAGGCCGTTCCTTCACTCACTGGCCTGAGCTTCTCCCTTTCTCCCTCTCTCTTTTGGATCGCACCCTCCATGTGGCTTGAAGGTCATATGGTATGGTAGTTTCATGGTGTAATTGGATTTTATCATTGGTGGCTGGCTTGCTCTAGGGCAGGGGTCTCAAACTCGCGGCCCGCCAAACAATTTTGTGCGGCCCGCAGACTAATCCACAAAGTTCAAAATATTTTGGATAAAATTAAGTAAGCCTAGGGGCCTACTTGTATTTTTCATTTCTCTAGCATCCTAGCTAGATATTAGCTTAGTTAACAGCAGTTGTGATGCGAACTACAGTTTCTGGTCGTTTTGTGACACAGTAAACTGCATGTACGATTGTGCTTGTTGTACTGATTTTTTTTTTGTTTTCAACTGCAGTGAGAAAAGTGTTGCATAACAGTTGCCTTTTGTAGACCTAGTGCGGCCCGCCAAACGGCTGTGATCTTGCTCTGCGGCCCACATGCTGAGTTGAGTTTGAGACCCCTGCTCTAGGGTGAGTGTCCCAAGAGAAGTGGTTCAAGGAACTTCAGCGGAAGCTGCCAGGCTTCTTATGACCTGTCTCCAAAAGTCCTAGACTTCCATTTTGCAGCATTCTATTGGTAAAATCAGTCACTGATTTTGGATAGATTGAAAGGGTGGAGGAAAACAGACTCTGCCTCTAAAGGGGACACACAGATGCATGCGAACACACACACACACACACACACAAACATACGGATGACAAGGATGATGGCAGTCATGTTGGAGTTATATGACCATAATGATTTTCTGTACAATTGGCCACTTACAATTAAAAGAAGGAGGATATTTTTTAAATGTCATTATTTTACATTCACTATGAATAATAAAAAGTCTTCTCATAATCATATTTGAGATACAGATAACTTGAGGTTATCAGATTTTTCTTTGGGTTTGGCTGTGAAATAGCTCTGTTGCCTTAAATTTTTCAAAGCTGCAAATTCCTAATCTGGTATCAATTCAAGATGAATATTTAATGAAGGCCAAGTGGAGTTGATTGTTAGTCAGTCTCAGAGACATCAAGAGACCTAAGGTTAAGAAAGTCCAGTCCGTGGATTTTCAGGATGCATAAATTACCCAGGTTAAATGATAGAAGGGCAGATCTGTTACAGGTCCATAAAAGTGTATATAACTCTTTAATAGGAGAGAACAAATCTAGGCTTTATAATCCTATCATTTAGGATGTAACGCCATAAAAAATGGGTTTCTTTTTTTTTTTTTTTTTTTTTTGTATTTTTTCTGAAGCTGGAAACGGGGAGAGACAGTCAGACAGACTCCCGCATGAGCCTGACCGGGATCCACCCGGCACGCCTACCAGGGGCGACGCTCTTCCCACCAGGGGTCGATGATGCTCTGCCCCTCCGGGGCGTCGCTCTGCCGCGACCAGAGCCACTCTAGCGCCTGGGGCAGAGGCCAAGGAGTCATCTCCAGCGCCCGGGCCATCTTTGCTCCAATGGAGCCTTGGCTGCGAGAGGGGAAGAGAGAGACAGAGAGGAGGGGGGGGCATGTGGAGAAGCAAATGGGCGCTTCTCCTATGTGCCCTGGCCGGGAATCGAACCTGGGTCCCCCGCATGCCAGGCCGACGCTCTACCGCTGAGCCAACCGGCCAGGGCCAAAAATGGGTTTCTTAAGAGCAAAACAATCCTTGCCCCTTTCTGTTTACAAGAAAAGCAACAGTATCAATTACAACAGTGGTCCCCAAACCCCTGGCCACAGACCGGTACCAGTCCATGGGCCATTTGGTACTAGTCTGCAGAGAAAGAATAAATAATTTACATTATTTCCGTTTTATTTATATTTAAGTCTGAACAATGTTTTATTTTTAAAAATGACCAGATTCCTTCTGTTACATCCGTCTAAGACTCACTCTTGACGCTTGTCTCGGTCACGTGATACATTTATCCGTCCCACCCTAAAGGCCGGTCCGTGAAAATATTTTCTGACATTAAACTGGTCCATGGCCCAAAAAAGGTTGGGATCACTGAATTACAACATAACCTAGCAATTCAAAATAGAATGCTTTTTGTTCTTGTGGATCTTAAAATAAACTGATTGATTGATTTTTAGGTAGCCTTGGACTAACAAAAACAACAAAAGGTCATTTGGGTCTGAGAGTGAATAGATGAATGCTAAATGTGTCCCAGAAACATTCAGCAAGCTTGATTTTTATCAGGCCTGTATAAAACAATCCAAAAATTTTTTTTTGTTTTATATGCATCCTGTTACCATGCCAACGCTATAAAATACTCATCTGTTTCCAGTTAGTACCAACAGGGAATCGACACTTTAAGAAAATAAACACATCTTCTGATCTCTTGACCAGTGGTATTTCTCAGCATCTTATTCAAAAGGAACAGAAAGTTCAAAAAAAGGAGGGGGGGGGGGGCTTCAAAAAAGAAGAATAAAAATTTTGCCTTCATAGAACATTTGCAAACAACACAATCAATTATGCATTCATGTTAATATCTTTTATGTATCTAGTCACGATTGCTCAGAAGTTAGTACCTTTAACAATCAGAATGATTCCTAAACAAGGTGCTATCATGCAATCCAGTTATAAAAATGTCATTCTATTTTGTGACTGCACAAAAGCATTTGACACCTAGATTTGTATTCATGCTGGGTTAAATGTGTTCTAAAAGATAGGATCACTTACAAAGACAAAGTTGGCTAATCTTGATTTGGAAACTGCTTTGACCATAGGAGAGACAGTTCACAGACAATTTGGTTTCCTTTGACTGGATCACAGGCAGGGTGAATATATATGTCCTATTTTGTCCTGGTTAACTCCTACTGCACCATCATAAATATTATTACTGACACACAGATGTATGGCCTGGCTGATAAATTGCAAGGCCACCCTAGTGAGAGGAAAATTTCTGAACCTTGTATCCTCAGGGAATATCTCTCAAAAGTGAACCTTCCTGGTAACAGAACCATTTTTTAAAAAAACTGATGATATTTAATGACAGAAGAAAATCCTCAAACTGGTAGATAGGCTGACACATTCCTTAACAGAATATATCAGATAATCCATCATTTACTTTTCCCTGCAACTAAAGGTTGTAAAAATATATCTCAATGCATTCATTTTACTACAGTATAGCAATGCTTTCTGGAGTTACTTATGTGTGTTGAGCTCTTCCCTGAAAATTACGTAGTTTTCAGAGCTCATACCATTCCTATTATCCCATTCTCCACCCCTACCTTCTATTGTCAGGGAGGCTCCTATTAATTAATATAATAGAAACCTTTCTCCAAAATTCAATCTAACTGATTCCTTCTGACACAGTTTATTAAATTAAGAAAATATTTCCAAAATAAACCCTATCCTATAACAAACATATGCTTTTATAGGTACCCATGTATATACGTAACTCTGTGTGTGCGCGCGCAAAGCAAGAGAGGGACAGGAAGAGAGATTTATATAGCTAGAGATTACCACATGATACTTTCTGCTTTTTAACTTGCTTTGCCCACTTTAAAACTATACTGCAGATATTTTTCAGGCTATTAAATATTCTGTGCTATCATTTTTTTTTTTTTGGCTACATTGGATTTGACTGTATGGATAAGCCACTGTGTAATTAATCCTTTATCCGAAGTTTTCCAAATTTCGCTAATACAATCTTATGACCTAAAGTAGATTAATATTTCTGTACATCAATTATTATTTCTTCAAGTTATCTCCTCAAAGTAGGATTTATGGATCAGAGCATATACATTTTTTTTTGTATTTTTCTGAAGCTGGAAACGGGGAGAGACAGTCAGACAGACTCCCGCATGCGCCCGACCCGGATCCACCCGGCATGCCCACCAGGGGGCGATGCTCTGCCCACCAGAGGGCGATGCTCTGCCCCTCCGGGGCGTCGCTCTGTCGCGACCAGAGCCACTCTAGCGCCTGGGGCAGAGGCCAAGGAGCCATCCCCAGCGCCCGGGCCATCTTTGCTCCAATGGAGCCTCAGCTGCGGGAGGGGAAGAGAGAGACAGAGAGGAAGGAGAGGGAGAGGGGTGGAGAAGCAGATGTGCCCTGGCCGGGAATCGAACCCGAGACCTCTGCATGCCAGGCCGACGCTCTACCACTGAGCCAACCGGCCAAGGCCTGGAGCATATACATTTTGCAATCCCTTTTAATACATATTACCAAATGTCTGTCAGAAAAAGAATAGTAGTTACCAGTTCCTTGACAGAAACTTGGGAAGTATCTATCACCAACACTAGGTTTTTCTTTTCCTCTCTTAACTTTTATAACATTTTTCTAAGCTGACTGGGGGAAAAGGTGTATTTTGTGTCAATAGACATTACAAGTAATAGTGAATTTTGCTCTCCTCCTTCCCTTTCTTCCTTTTTGTCATTTGTGTTTAGTCATTTAAATGTCCTTGTTTGATAGATTGCCAATTCATACTTCTTCATTTTAAATTATAATTGTTTCTCTTTTTCTTACTGCTTTTATAAATCACCACTCCTATGTCATAGTCTATTTATAACAGTCTGTTTAAGTATATCTTTCATTTTTATCGAAAAAGCAATAAAGTCTTATTCTTCACATATTATATACACATACACATGGGGGGACACCATGTGTCTTTTATGTCAAGCTAAAAGACAGTAAATAAATCAGAAAATCCAAACTGTATAAAATTCAATAATTGCGTTCTCTGAAAAACAAAGCTGAAGTAAAAAACAAAACAAAACATTAGTTCTTTTTTTTTGACAGAGACAGAGAGAGAGTCAGAGAGAAGGACAGATAGGGACAGACAGACAGGAAGGGAGAGAGATGAAAAGCATCAATTCTTCTTTGCAGCTTTTTAGTCTCTTTAGTTGTTCATTAATTGCTTTCTCATATGTGCCTTGACTGGGGGGCTACAGCGGAGTGAGTGACCCCTTTGTCAAGCCAGCAACCTTGGACTCAAGCTAATAACCTTGGGCTTCAAGCCAGCGACCTTTGGGCTCAAGCCAGCAACCATGTGGGGTCATGTCTATGATCCCACACTCAAACCAGCAACCCCATGCTCAAGTTAGTGAGGCCATGCTCAAGCCAGATGAACCCGCACTCAAGCTGGTGACCTCAGGATTTTGAACTTGGGTCCTCCACATCCTAGTCTGACACTCTATCCACTGCACCACTGCCTGATCTGGTTCTCCATTTTTTGATTGTCACCAATTTGTAGGCTGATCTTTTATATCACCCATTTATCATAAAGTATAACCTGATAAAAAATAGTCCACAGCACAAACTCAAATTTGTTAAACTACTAGTTAAGGAGATTTTATATGTACATGATGTTTTCATTTAAGAAGAACACAGCACTTTACAAATGTTAATTATAATATTGCAGGCCCTGGTCAGTTGGCTCAGGGGTAGAGTGTCAGCTCAGTGTGTAGATGTCCTGGGTTTGATTCTTGGTCAGGGCAAACAGGAAAAGCAACCATCTGCTTTTCCACCCCCCCTTCTCTCTCTCTCTTTCTCTCTTTTTCTCCTTTTTCCCTTCCCACAGCTATGGCTTGACTCATTCAAGCACATTGGCCCCAGGTGCTGAGGATAGCTCCATGGAGCCTCCACCTCAGGTGCTAAAAATAGCTCGGTTGCGAGCATGACTCCAGATGGCAGAGCATCAGCCCCAGGTGGGGGTTGCCCGGTGGATCCTGGTTGAAGCACATGCAGAAGTTTGTCTCTCTATTTCCTCTCCTCTCAATTGGAAAAGAAGAAGAAGAAAGAAAAAGATATTCCAACTGGGAAATGAAGCAAACCTCAAGGGAGTAAAATTGAACAGGGAGGGGCATGATGATGTCTCCAAGATAATTAAAGAATATTTTTGGCATTTGTAGGTCTCCCACCCAAGAACCTGGTTCCCAGGTCTGCAAGGTGATGGAAGGAGACATGACTGGGGTGGTGAACACACAATACAATGTACAGATGATGTATTATAGAATTGTACACCTGAAACCTATATCATTTTATTAACCAATGTCACCCCAATAATTAAAAAAATTTTAAGTAAATAGACAATATAATAAACAGGTCTTCTACCAGTAAACACGGGCTTGACATGATTATTAACCAACACATTAGAGAAAATGTAAACTAAATAGAATCTTCCCTCTTTGATATGATTGCACTAAATGCAATCTTACAATCTGCTTTAGCTACAGGATATTTCAATTAAATTACAGAAATACCCTAAAAATTAATATGTTTAGAATTCTTTTTTGTTTTTTTAATCATTCTGAGAACAAATAGAAAAGCAAAGTTTGGGAATAAAATGGGGTTTTTAGAGCAAATTTTCACCCTTTTTCGGTTGGCCATGTAGTCACCATTCAATCATTCATTTTATCTTTTATTTTCTCTCTAATTTATTTAACTAGTTTTACACATCCCAAGTGATAGCTACTGTGCTTAATTTGAGGCTGAAGATTAAATGGTGAATGAGACTGAATACCTTACTAGCCTGTGAATTCTTCTACAAGTGCTTTGACGTAGAAAGGAGCTTAAAGTCAACGGGAAAAGTACAGTTGTATAGCTATGGACACATACAAAGCATTGTGAGAAAGATACTCTGGCTGTTGGAATAAGATAAAATAGCCCTAGAACACTGGACACTAGCCTGGGTTCTGAAGACTGTGGAGGTGTTTGACAGAGGGAGGACTTCATAATGGTGGAGTTAGCATATGCAAGGACAGAGAAGTGTGAATATGCATGAGATATTCAAGGACCAACAAGTTCCTCAGGATGGCAGAAATTAGGTAAGGCAGACCATAGCCAAGTTGAAAGAGCTTCATTCGTCATGCAAAGGAGTTTTGACTTAAATAGCAAGAGGACCTATTTATTCTGACCCATACAGATTCAGGACTTTAGAACAGGATATAGACAGACTGAAGCTCATTTACAATGATCACTTTGGGAATGATACAGAATATGGATTAAGGAGAATGGAATATGGAGGTGGGGAAATTCTTCAAACCTTATTACCATAGTTCAAGTGTATCGAGAACACAATTTTAGACCTAAGGAACTACCCCTAAGCTGGGCAGTTAAGTATTACCGGAAGAATTCCAATCCACTGGGATTCCAATCATACTTTATAGTTATTTCCAGGCAAATTTATAAGTACTGGAGATTCTGAAAAACACTGTTCAGAAGCACCCCACTTGGGAAATTATAGCAGAATCTGACAATCAACACTCTTCAAGGACCTAACAGGAGGGGAAGATAAAGAAAACATATGCCTCCCCAATTTAACACTTGCCAATGTAAATGAGCATATGTGCCTTTTCAATGTTCCACAAATTCCTCAAGCCACAGAATGTGGAACTGCCACAAAGGAAACCATCAGGCTAAAAAAAAGAATCCTTTCAGTGAGAGACTTTGTTCCCTAGTCAATAGCACAGTGGAGTACAGTGGTTAAATCTTCACGGTCCATAGGCTGACATTGACCAGCACCCAAATTCTGTTTGAGATAGATAATATTGGCTCAATGAGCACTGCTTATCATCTGATTTTCCAGTAATGTCCAGGTTTACTGGGACTCTATATTCCCATAGAGTCATTACCAACAAGAACTTCAGAGCTGCTATTCCCTCTAGAGAAGTTTTATGTTTTTTAGTTTACCACAATCCACACATCCTCCGTTGTCTTGTCACCATGGAAAGCTGGCTTCCCTTGGCATTTGTCATTAAAGAAAAAATAACAGCATATATTCAGAGCTAAAATAACAGATAAGTCAGGACTGCATCTTTAACGCTGTTCAAAATGGGACAAGAAAGAACAGACTGAGGATGGCAGAGAGCAAGGTAGACATAGGAATTATTCCCCATTTCCCCCCATTCAAATGTTCTCTCTCATTTTCGTTTTCTTGAAATAAGGTGCCTGTGCACAAAGAATCCCTAGTTACAGCTATAACCACCTGTGCAAGCCAACAGGTATTTGAGTTGAGACTCATATAGGAGCTGAGAACACAAGACTTAATTTTGAGTCAGCTTATTACTACTCATGGGGCTTTGGGAAATTACTGTTATACCTGGTCCTTTATTTCCATGGTTATGAAATGGGACTTAGGATACACACTTCCCATAGTATTTATTTGTGATAATAAAATTGAGCCAAAGCTCTGAACACAGAATTTTCTAAGTGAAATTAATAGTTATAACATGATATTCAATAGTCAAGAAAATTTCAAGAATACTAGAATAAAAAATACATATTTTTTAAAGTTTCCTTTGGTTTGTTAAAGTCTCTGAACAGCACATTCTGAAGGAAACATTTGCTGCATGAATTTGAAGACAAAATCTGTTTTTGTTCTTGGAACTTCTAAAGAACTAGGGCTCTGAGGAACATACTTTGGAGATGACCGGGATGACCCACTGACTATCTCCATGGCTGGCTCACAGGAGACATGTAACATTTCTTAGTCACTCTTATAAGTGGCTCTAGACTACTTGTGACTTTAGATCAGGCGTCCCCAAACTATAGCCTGCGGGCCACATGCAGCTCCCTGAGGCCATTTATCCGGCCCCCTGCCATACTTCTGGAAGGGGCACCTCTTTCATTGGTGGTCAGTGAGAGGAGCACTGTATGTGGCAGCCCTCCAACAGTCTGAGGGACAGTGAACTGGCCCCCTGTGTAAAAAGTTTGGGGACCCCTGTTTTAGATCAATCTCAATTCTTTCAAATATATATATATATATCTGGGAACAATGTACAAAATAATAAGGATAGAAACAGGAGGGGCAGATCAGGTGATGCTGTGGCTGGCTTACATGTGTGGGAAGAAATGTCTGGCCCTGATCATCCTTGATGTGTGGGGAGATAACCAAATCTGCATCCATTCCCATCCTTCTTTCATCTTTGGAGTTTATGGGAAACGATGTTTGCTACATGTACTCAAGTTATCCAATGTGAGTAAGCTAAGAAAATTGCTACAACTATAGACGAGGGAAGAGGTCCAATGTTCTAAATGTGAATGTTCCGTGGATGTGGATGGAGGAAGGCAGAGTGCTGTGGGGTGGGAAAGGGGGTCCATTTCTGCCACTGTTTAATTTGGGGACATTGAGAAAGCCATTTAACCTCTCTGAGCCTGACTTTCAACATCTTAAAATGCTGAGTTGGAACAAAAAGGGTAGGTTCTAGCAACGCTTTGAGTTCAAATGCTATATATTTATATAATTATTCTGGGTTAAGAGATGTGTTCCAGTGAGGTTACAGGCAGATCAAATGTTGGTAAGTCAAATCCTTTATCTCTATAAATGGTATTACCTTTCCAAAAACACACCTTCTTCATCTTTAATTGATCTTGGCACTCGATTTTGGTACTTGAGTTTTGGTACTTAAGTCCTGCCCTAGTTTAGCAGAATGTGCAAGGAACACCAGTTATGTAAAAGAAATTGGTACTGGCCCTGGCCGGTTGGCTCAGCGGTAGAGCGTCGGCCTGGTGTGCGGGGGACCCGGGTTCGATTCCCAGGCCAGGGCACATAAGAGAAGCGCCCATTTGCTTCTCCACCCCCACCTTTACTCTCTGTCTCTCTCTTCCCCTCCCGCAGCCAAGGCTCCATTGGAGCAAAGATGGCCCGGGCGCTGGGGATGGCTCCTTGGCCTCTGCCCCAGGTGCTAGAGTGGCTCTGGTCGCGGCAGAGCGACGCTCCGGAGGGGCAGAGCATTGCCCCCTGGTGGGCAGAGCGTAGCCCCTGGTGGGCGTGCCAGGTGGATCCCGGTCAGGCGCATGCGGGAGTCTGTCTGACTGTCTCTCCCCGTTTCCAGCTTCAGAAAAATACAAAAAAAAAAAAAAGAAAAAAAAAAGAAAAAAAAATAAATAAAATAATCCTAGATAAATCAAATAATTAAAAAAAAAAGAAATTGGTACTGTTTCTTTGTGTCAGGTGAAGAATCTTTTCATTTACCCATTGACAAGTTCAGATTTTCTGAAATCAGGGTAACCCTATGATAAGAAGGACAGCAAAGACTGTGTGATAAATGGGAGCATTCAATTGTAGAAATGTCAACGTGCTTCAAAATCTAAGATCTCAAATTTTTCGGTAAGATATAGATCTTCTCGGCATACCACATTCCTCAGTAGTCCCTTTATCACACCTGTTTTTCCCCCAAAGGTAAATGTTTCCTGTGTTGCATTACACCCGTATACCCCGTCCCACCAATGCTCAGATCCCAACGATACCTCTCTGGTTCTCTTTACTTCAATGAGCTAAAATGTAATGGTCACTTTGTTTATTAAAGCTTAGCCTTGAGGCTAAATATCTTTCTTCACATTTCCTGGAGAAAGGGAGGGAGAAGGAGAGAGAAAAGTGGATGGTGGGGAGAGAGAAAAAAAGGAGAGTAAGAGAAAGAAAGAGATAGAGAGAGAAAAAAAAGCTTGGGAAATGGCCACTTTTACTGATTAATTCATCTAACACTGAGATCTCTGGATCCCAAAAAAACTTAAATTGATTCATCTAGAGCTGAACCAGAGCTTTCAGTTTGAACCAGGAATAAATCTTTCATCGAAAAACTAGCACCTTTCTCTGATCAGGTAACAACCGTTTTTCTCACTGATCTATCATCTTTAAGAGGTTCAGTAAGCTTACCCACTGGGAAAAACAGTGCTGTTTCATACCAGCTCTTTTTGTCTGCGTCTAGTTCCCCAAGCACCTCTGAGCATTTTAGAATGCATGGGCAATAGGCTCCCACCCACGTTTCCATTTTTCAAATATATCTCTTGGCTAAAGGACGTTTTGCTTCTAAGATTGATTGAAAAGAAAACCGCAGGATGCTGCCTACCCTTGAGAATCTTGACCTGAGAAACGCCCACCTTTTCAGTTCCTGGCACCTATACTTAGACGATTTTCATGACAACTGCATATATTTAATTCTAGGTTCTGAATACAACCTCTTTCCAATTCAGCCTCTTGTTAAGGAGGTTCCAGGCTGGGTCAGAATATGGGAAAAATAAAAGCTGGAAATAAACAGCCAGGTGCATCCATGAATTTTTTAAAGCAGGTCTGCTGAAAACCATGCAAAACAGAACCCCTCCAACTACCCTTCGGGTAAAAACATCAATCTGAATGTTATCCAGGATCGCCGCTATGATGTGTCTGCACCAGCCCCAGACAGATGGCCAATTTGCTTTTACCACATTCGAGTCGGTGCAGCCAGGCACTCCCGGCTGACGGCGCCTGCAGGCTGGGGCTCCGACTGTCGGGGCTCGCAGGGAACGGCGTGTCACTAGCGGTGCATGGATGGAGAAAATAAAGCTAAGCATGCAATCCTCCCAAATGTATACTATTTTCAAACAAGGAACAGTAGGCAGAGATTGGCCAAAAAACAAAAAGTTCAACAGGAAACAAAATCCACTAGGCTTTCCTTTGAAATACAGGAGGTGTCATTTCTTACGGGTCCTATGAGGGGAATTGGCTCCTGTCACTTTATTCTTCCATTTTTCTGCAAGGAAGTCTTGTGTTCTTAGATTCAGGCAAAGACCTGTGTGATGGAAGGCACAGCCACTGCACGCGTTTCCAGAAACGTAGAAGGGCCCATTGCAGAGAATCAGACTCATCTCTGTCCTATTTGTTGCCATTTAGACAAAGCTTCTAGCTTGATGCAGCATCGGAAATGTCTCATTTGCCATTGACCTACAGTAAGTGGTGCCTTCTAACACTTTAGCCCTAAGCTATGGCTCCAACCTCTCAAGCAAGAAATGTGGTAATTAAATGCATCCGAAAGTCTCACCCACTATATTAAATCCATGCTCACTTTCATGAATCATTTCTTTTTTTTTTTTTTTTTACAGAGACAGAGAGAGAGAGAGTCAGAGAGAGGGATAGACAGGGACAGACAGACAGGAACGGAGAGATGAGAAGCATCAATCATTAGTTTTTCATTGCGCATTGTGACACCTTAGTTGTTCATTGATTGCTTTCTCATATATGCCTTGACCGCGGGCCTTCAGCAGACCGAGTAACCCCTTGCTTGAGCCAGCAACCTTGGGTCCAAGCTGGTGAGCTTTGCTCAAACCAGATGAGCCCGCACTCAAGGTGGCAACCTCGGGGTCTCGAACCTGGGTCCTCGGCATCCCAGTTCAACTCTCTATCCACTGCGCCACCACCTGATCAGGCATGAATCATTTTGAAAAATAAAGTATTCCCTAAACAATACTTACAGAAAGCCAACATATACAAGACTTCCTAAAGGTCAGTATCTCTGTCTTCCAGAATATCTCCAGGAGTGTAAAAAAAAAAAAACATGTACAAGGGGTTACTGCGTCTACATGCTGCAGGTCACCAGTGAACCACCAATACCACAGACTGAGGAACCCAAAATAACTAGGTCATAGATAAATCTTGAAAAGAAACAGAAGGTCTCCGATCCCCTCAGCAGGCTGGTTGAGACTTCCCTCTGTCCTTTGGAAGCACACTGGGTGTAATGCTACCCCCAAACCAATGACTCAATGTTGCTGTGGCTTGTATGTCTCCTCTATCCGATTATAGTGCCAATACCAGACATTGAATCTTTCATCTTCTTTTAGTGCCTTCTACCTAGTAAGTTGTTAATCAATGTTTGGTGATAGAATGGATAAAGACAGGGATAGACAGATAAAGAGATAGGAATTATTTATTAAGAAATTAATTCATTAAGTGCTTAGATGAGCACTTAATATTTACATATTATTACCTAATAAATGTGCCATTGTTCATCATTTTAAGGACAGCAGTTGGAACAAAGAAAGAAAGGGAAAGAGGAAAATAAGGATGTAGAAGAGAGAAGAAACGAAAGAAAAGAAAGGAAGGAGGGATGGGAGGAAGGGAGGGAGGGAGGGAGGGAGGGAGGGAGGAGAGAGTAAGTCTCCAAGTAACATTGTTAGGGGCATTCAACTAAACCCCTGTATGCACTTTATATATTAACCAGAGTCTATAATTTTGATTTTTTTCTAACTCATAAAACATCATTATTAATAACAAACTTGTGTGTGTGTGTGCATGTGTGTGCATTTTTTCAAAGTTAGAAACAGGGAGGGAGTCAGAAAGACTGCGCATATGCCCGACCAGGATCCACCCGGCATGCCCATCAAGGGGTGATGCTCGGCCACTCTGGGGTGTTGCTCTGTTGCCACTGGAGCCATTCTAGGTCATGGTGCCATCCTCAGTGCCCAGGCCAACTTTGCTCCAATGGAGCCTTGGCTGCGGAGGGGAAGAGAGAGACAGAGAGGAAGGAGAGGGGGAGGGGTGGAGAAGCAGATGGGCGCTTCTCCTGTGTGCTCTGGCCGGGAATCGAATTCAGGACTTCCACATGCCTGGCCGACACTCTACTGCTGAGCCAACCAGCCAGGGCCCAATAACAAACATTTACTAACTCTTACTACATGCCAGGACCTGTTCTATGGGCTTTATATATATGATATTAAGTCATGCATTCCCATGATTCTATCAGTCAGCTACTGTTAGTATTATCATTTTATAAATTAATACATAGTGTAAAGAGTTTAGCTGCAAAGTCAATGTGCTGTCCACTATGCTATACAGCCTCGTTTTGAATTTGTAAGCATGACCTGAGCCCAGTCACGGTCCAGGTCATTTGACCAGGCATATGAGAGGTATAGATGTTTCAGCCAATGACAAATAATGTCAGCTCCTTTACTAAGTACATGGCATACCTTCTAAAATAGAAGGTATGTGTCCTGGGAGTAAAGACAAAGCTCTCAGCTAGCTGTGGACATTATAGAAGTACAGAGTTGGAAGGAATGCTCGAAGATCGGGCTGTTATAGAAAATATTGTGATGGAGATAAGGCGAGCTTGGCTTCAGGGATGATTTCCTTGTAGGGAAAAACATGTACAAATAGAATAGATGCTTTAGTACAATTAAAACAAACTGCAGGAAAATTCTGGTTGTTTGTTTGCAGATAGGAACCATCTTATTTTATTATATTACATTTTTGGTCGAGAAATAGGATTTTTTTCTCCAGTTTTGTTGAGAAAAGATTGACAAGCATCATGGTATACGTTTAAGGCATGCAGCATGATGGTTTAATTTACATATATTGTAAAATGATTACCACAATGGGCTCAGCTAACACCCATTGATTTGTATAGATACAATAAAAAGGAAAGAAAAACAATTTCCATGTGATGGGAACTCTTGGGATTTACTCTCTTAACAATTTTCCTATATATAATAGAACAGTGTGAGCTACAGTCATCATGCTGTATACATTACATCCCTTGCACTTATTAATAACTGGATTTTGTTCCTTTTGACCACCTTCCTCCAATTTCCCTTCCCTCTGCCACTGGTAACCACAATTCTGATCTTTTATTGTGAAGTCCGTTTCTTTTTTTCTTTTTTAAGATTCTACCTATCACTGAGATCAGACAATATTTGTTGTTCTCTGTCTGACTTATTTCACTTAGTAGAATGCCTGCAAAGTAATCCACGTTGTCACAAATGATAGGATTTCCTCAATTTCTATGTACAATGAATAATATTCCATGGTACGTATACACTACAACTTCTTTGTGCTTTCATCCATCAATAGGCATTTGCTTGTTTCCATGTCTTGGCTATTATAAATAATGGCAGCAATGAACATGGGGGAGCTGGTATCTTTTTGATTTTGTCTCTTTATTTTCATTTGGATACATTCCCAGAAGTGTAATTGCCTGATTATATGGTGATTCTATTTTTAATTTTTGAGGATCCTCCATACTATTTTCCATAGCGGCTGTACCAGTTTACAATCCCACCAACACTGCAAAGGATTCCTTTTATCTACATCCATGCCATCATTTGCTGTTATCGCTTGTCTTTTTAATGATGGCCATTCTAACAGGTGTAAAGTGGTATCTCACTGTAGCTGAAATTTTCATTTACCTGAAGATGAGTGATGTTGATCATTTTTTCATGTACTTGTTAGCCTTTCATATAGTATCTTCTCTGGAGAAGTGTCTATTCAGGTCTTTTACACATTTTTAAATTGAGTAATTTGGTTTTTTGTTACTGAGCTGTACATGTTCTTTATATTTTGGATACACACCCCTTATCAGCTATATTATTTTCCCCAATCTGTAGGTTGTCTTCTCACTTGGTTGATGGTTTCTTTTGCCATGCAGAAGCTTTTTTTGTTTGATGTAGTAGCGTTTATTTTCAATTTCGTTGCCTGTGCTTTAGGTGTGAAATCGAACACATCATTACAAAGACGCATGCCAAGGCACTTTATTACTACGCTTTCTACTAGGAGTATCATGTTTTCAGGTGGAAAATGTTGGTTTAAATGCAGACGACACAGAGAGTAACCTGGGATGACCTTGTCCCTTCTGATTAGGAAGACTATGACATTTCTATTTTCACCGGATCCCATGTGAAGGCCTCACTGTCTGAAACGTAAGTCAAAACAAACATAGAGCGCAGACCACGGGCCAAGACCTGTTCACCAAAGCAAAACAACTCAACTTGCAAGGTTTAAAAGGAGACATTTCCCCAATGTGCCAAAGGAGGAAAATCATGGTTTGAGAATGAGGGTAGGATTTTAGATAAAACAGATTTATGGCAACATAATCATTCCTCTAATTACCTATGCCTTTACAAAGATGTATATTTTAAGTTATAAAAGGAGCATATAATTATTTGGAAAATATTAAATAGTAGGGAAGTATGAAGAATTGGGCACCTAACTACACTTATATGTATTATAAGAAAC
Organism: Saccopteryx leptura; assembly: GCF_036850995.1. Lineage (NCBI taxonomy): Eukaryota > Metazoa > Chordata > Mammalia > Chiroptera > Emballonuridae > Saccopteryx > Saccopteryx leptura. The sequence goes on along the minus strand of NC_089515.1, from coordinate 20,576,079 downwards.
TCTATCATTCACCTACGCATGCACACAAAGAAACACACACAATCTTGATGCCTCGCGGGGGTTTTGCCTCTCAAAATACTTGGCACTTTTCTGCAATTCGATTCTGTCCTCTTGATAGCGTGGTTAAAGGTTGTTAGAATCCGGGCTTTCTGGGTACTGGAAATGCTTAGCATCTTCTCTCCAACATCGATCAGCTCTTTAGGCCTCGCTATCTCAATGACACATCTTGGTCTCTCTCCAGCTAGTATATTGTTTATTGAATGATGTGAATTAGGTAGAGAGAGGAGAACACTCTCGGAAAGTTATAAACAACTGATAAAAGAGGTTCTGGATGTAGTGCCTGTCGGAATCGTAACAGCCAAGGGATTCAATGAGATAGATGGTTGCACATCTTCTCCTCGGCTCCCAATCTAGGCTTCCGGCAAAGAATTGCTGGAGAAAGTTTCCTATTAGCAGTTGATTTCTACAAGGACATTTTTTATATCAAATTCTCTGAACATCTACTGTACAGATGATTTCTGCGAGTGAAACTGACATGCAACCATTTAACAATCAGCCTCCCTTACAGGTTAAACTGAGGAGCATACGGGGCCGATCTGTGGGGACAGCATCAAAGAAGGGGGGGCGTTTAGAAACCTGGCGTTTCGTTAGACAGACGGGACCAGCTGGGCAAGGCATAGGTAATCCAAATGAATCGACGAAAGAGAAAGTGAAACAGTGCTTGTCATAACTGTTCCATCCAAGACAATCTCTTCTTGTTCAGAAAAGAGGACAGGGGTGCCCAGGAAGTGAGCTGGCAAGTTTCCATGTAGGCGGCACTTTGGAAACATAATTAAAAACTGTGTGCGTGGAAGTAATTAATCTCATGCTCGGGGGGAGGGGGCGGCGAGGGGAAGGTATAGTGAACTGTTTCATGGAGGTAATGGAGAATTACACTTTGGGATGTGAACATCTGGAAACAATACTTGAGAAAGACAGTGATGTCTTGCGTCCAGCTTGTGTGATTTTGTCAGTTGTATAGGAAAAGGGATGAAGAAAGATATACACTAGCTATACCCTCCCCCCAAAACCCTAACATAACGCTGTCCTAGGAAAGCAGACATCTACAGATGCCCCCAAGATCCTTCTGAAATCGCAAGCCAGGTGATACATTCTCACACGCAGAGGACTCTGTGTTTACATCGCTAAAGCAAAATCCGTCCTCAGAAGGCTCTGAGTCAATGTTAGACATTTACAGAGAATACTTGAAATTCTTCAGGGGGCAGGTTCTACAAGCCCTTCGGCCTTTTATACCAGGGTTTTACTGGAAAGATAAAGGGTCATTTTATTTCTGGTTTTCCCATCTTAACAAGTTTTCAGATCTTAACACGCTTGGACTTAAAACTCTTTGATCAGCTCCCTGCTTGTAGTCCATTACAGGCACTGGCTCCTAGGTCACCCATGTGGATAATACAGACCTGATGGTACCTACCAGGCAGTAGGTTACGTTTGCTCATTGATTTCTCTCCAAGTTAGTCAGTTCCTAGGGGATAGATGAACATCCTCTCTTTCGGAGTTCCCGCCCAAGGCTCCGGAATCCTCACACTGCCGCCTCCCCTCCCAGCCTTCTCTGAGTCGCCAAAAGAGATGTCTACTCATGCCCACGTTCTAATTAAATCTCCAAAGCGCGTGTCTCCCTTTCAGCACAACGTGGAAATGCCTCATTATGGTATACAAAACCTCTTCTGGTCTGCCTCCTGCCTCCTCCCTCAGTCTCCTCTAACTCAACTGCCCCGTCTACGAACCATGTGAAGCCTGCAAATGCTTTCTCACTGCTGTTTGCTCAGCAGACATACTTTCTTAACCTCCACACAAACAGGAAGCTGATTCTTATTTATTTTCATAATTCCATTCAGACATCATGTCCCTTTAGAATGCCTTTCGTAACACTCTGCCTACCTTAAATGTGGGTCAAGTGCTCCCTCCTGGGCTTTTATCTAAAGAAGCCTTGTATGTAGCGTAGCAATGAGAAATTATGTATTCACTACATAAGATACATTTTTCACTAGATTGCAAACTATGAAGGTGCATCCTGTGCCTCTTGTCCCATACCTAGGCTAGCGCCTCACATGTTGTAGACGTTCAGTAAGTGTCAAGTATGGCCTTGTGCATGACAGGGCTGGGAGCTTGGCTTAGGACCACGAACCTTGACACATACAGTTGAGAGCCCTGAAGGCCATTTATAAACCTGTGGTAGAATCTGTCTCGGCCTCCCTTCTGCAGATATACCCTGCTCACAAAAGTAGGGGATATTTCAAAATGAATATGAAGCGATAAAAAGAGAGAAGCATTTGACTTTTATTTTTATTAAACAAGAACATCAGAAAAGCAAATGACAAGTCATAGAAAGTGGTTCAATTATGCAAATGAGATGCAAAACCAACTTTTATTTCATTGGTGAAATGCACTGTACAGAAGGCTGAAAGTACTGGAGTAGCTGCATGTTCCCTGATCCCTTAATTGTTGTGAGCGGTGCATTTTATGTTGCTCTTCCGAGACCATCATTAACATCCCCACATGAAGTCATCTAGGCCATTGTCAGCAGTGCAGGGAGATAGTGTGACTCTGGGCCACGTTCTGTCGTCAGGAGAAGGCTGTCACCCAACCTAGGAATGCCACACTGATAGGAGGCCCTGCTCTGGGGGACTCTGTCATCCATTTTGGAGGTGAAAGGAAGGTTAAAAATAGGTGTAGAGAGAGGGTTCCTTGATTTTGTTTTTTCTTTGTTATTCTTCACTCAGAAGGTCACATTTCTTCTCTGCTTCAGTTGTGCTTGGTGGCTCCATCCTGAAGATCATATATGGCAGTGGTCCCCAACCCAGGGGCCGCGGACCAGTTCCGGTCCGTGGGCCATTCGGTACCAGTCCGCAGAGAAAGAATAAGTAACTTACATTATTTCCGTTTTATTTATATTTAAGTCTGAATGATATTTTATTTTTAAAAAATGACCAGATTCCCTCTGTTACATCCCTCTAAGACTCACTCTTGATGCTTGTCTCGGTCATGTGATACATTTATCCGTTCCACCCTAAAGGCCGGTCTGTGAAAATATTTTCTGACATTAAACCGGTCTGTGGCCCAAAAATGGTTGGGGACCACTGGCATATGGAACTTCAGGGTAAATACCGCTCAAGCAGACCTGCATCCTTGATGTGGGGGGTGAGTCACTGATGACGCGCGAGTCACCGATCACCAGCGACGCATCAGTGATGAGCAAATACCACCATCAGAAAGTGTTTTGACGTCGGCCTAGCGTGCGGAGGACCCGGGTTCGATTCCCGGCCAGGGCACACAGGAGAAGCGCCCATTTGCTTCTCCACCCCTCCGCCGAGCTTTCCTCTCTGTCTCTCTCTTCCCCTCTTGCAGCCAAGGCTCCATTGGAGCAAAGATGGCCCGGGCGCTGGGGATGGCTCTGTGGCCTCTGCCTCAGGCGCTAGAGTGGCTCTGGTTGCAACATGGCGACGCCCAGGATGGGCAGAGCATCACCCCCTGGTGGGCAGAGCGTCACCCCTGGTGGGCGTGCCGGGTGGATCCCAGTCGGGCGCATGTGGGAGTCTGTCAGACTGTCTCTCCCTGTTTCCAGCTTCAGAAAAATGAAAAAAAAAAAAAAAAAAGAAAGAAAGTGTTTTGAGATGGGAATCGAAGGCCAGGCAGGGAAAACTTGAGGCATTTAGAAAGAATAAATTCGTGGTTGATGCACAGGTCAGCAAGGGGGCTCCTCGTCAACGTTCACAGAGGCCCTTCACTTTCATCAGACGCTAATCAAAATAGAATGGCTTCAGAATTAAGTCTTTATAAATCTTTCATTTCTTTCTCATCTCAGATTTGAAAAATCCTTTTTTTTTAAGAGCAGCAAAATAAAAACTTTAACAATGTAGTTGTAAAAACGTATTTATCCGAGGATAAATTGTTCCATGTGGGACACAGAGGCCAGAAGAGCAGCATAGCCACGCCAACAGTTTCTTTTTAACAAAACTTTAATTCGATCAATAAAAAGAAATGTATCACTTATATATTACAATCATTACAAAGAATACACATTTAAAAAAATCATTATAATGAATGAAATAACAAATGCAGGATACTTTGTTTAATAAAGAAGTTGAAAATTTAATTTCAAAATATTTTCAAGTGAAAGAAAAGGAAGAAAATCCACTTAAGCAAAACATTGAAATCCCCTAGTATGGCGGGTCCACAAGCCATGTGGACGTATGTGGTTCTCTTAAGAAACATATCACATTACAGCAACCCTCACCCAACACACAGAGCTGTGCTCAGAATTAAATCAGGCTTTCTGCAACAAATTAATGTTTCTCTCTCTAAGATCCATAAATTAAAAAAATAAAAATGTTTTTAAATTAAGATATCAGGGATTCTGAGAAATAATCTCATTGTTTCTAAATGACCTCTTATTGATGCCGTAAGATTACAGGCAAAGTATAAATATGAAAAATTAACATTTAAAACCATTGTATCAACCTCAGGATCCAATTGTCATAACCTTTCAAGCCTTCCTGAGCACTACAGATATATGGCTCCACAGGCTTACCAAAGGACTTGAAAAGGTAGGTATTTTATTTCAATATAAAGCATTTACGTTTATTCACTGTAATCACCTGCTAATGGACATCATAGCTGCGAATTAGACTCAAATGGTGTTTAGAGATAACAAATCAATTGATCAGATTAAAGGATATTATCAAAGACATATCCCAAAGCCTGATAAAGATGATCTAGAACTGTGGAGATTTGAAAGGATTAACTTATTCCTTAATGAAGTATGTGCTTCAATCTTGTAAGGATTGAAATCTATTACCTTCAGGGCCCCCATTCAGAAAGCCAGCAGCTGCAAATTACGACTTAGTTTTACAAAGTAAAGGTCAAGTAAAGAGGGCAGATTGTAGTCGATATCAAAGAACTAGAATGTAATCAGTAGAAAGGACCCCCATAGCAGTTACATGAGATCTTACGGTTAGCATTCATTTAAAAAAAAAATTATAATCCTATGACACTAAGTATTTTATCCCTACATGATAGAAAGATTAGAGAAGTGGCCCAAGGCCACTCAGCCTGTTGACTGCCTTGTCATTCAGAGTCCCCAGTAGTGAACTAATTTATACGCTCATGCGGCATATGGGTATGGCATTTATTAGGGGTTTTTCTTTTCTTTTCTTTTCTGGATACACATGAACAAATTCTCAGAAAACAGTGCTTCACGGAGCAACCTCTACACTTGGGTATTCAGAGCAACACTGAAGCAAAAAATTATACAGCAAGCAAAGTCCTGTGGGACTAGAACCCATTTGGTGGGAGAGGAAGCCCTGTAAATAAAGAAGAAAACTCCACCTTCCCTATTACCCATGACAAATGCATGATTGGTGCTTTTCAACATCCTGTCCCCTCATCATCATGCTATGAGTGGGGCTGAGCCACTGTGTGTTAATTTTTATTGTCCTGAACAGAATATCAATAAAGGCACGGCAGAAAAGCACGTATATTTACCATCCTACCTCTCTTGGAAATTCACCACACTGTGATGAACTTAGGGAAGCCCAACTCGTTTCCCTTTGTATCTCGTCTTTCTTTCTTTCTTTCTCTCTCTCTCTTTTTTTTTTTTTTTTTGTATTTTTATATTTTTCCAAAGTGAGAATTGGGGGGGAAGGGGCAGACAGACAGACTCCCGCATGTGCCCAACCAGTATCCAACAGGCATGACCACCAGGGGGCGATGATGCTTGGCCCATCTGGGGTGTTGCTCCACTGCAACTGGAGCCATTCTAGTGCCTGAGGCAGAGGCCATGGGGCCATCCTCAGTGCTTGAGACTTTACTCCAATGGAGCCTTGGCTGCAGGAGGGGAAGAGAGAGAGAGAGAGGAAGGAGAGGGAAGGTTGGAGAAGCAAATGGACACTTCTCCTGTGTGCCCTGGCTGGGAATCGAACCTGGGACTTCCACACGCCTGGCTGATGCTCTACCCCTGAGCCAAATGGCCAGGGCCTCTCTCATCTTTCTTTAGATTACTTCTGTAGCTGCTTGGCTTGCTCTGTAATGGAGGTCAACGACACTATCAAAAGATTTTCTGCTAACATGAGAATCTGCTTCGGAGAAAGAAGGAAGGAAGGAAAGAAACGAGGGAGTGAGGGATTCTATCAGTTACAGAGCACTCGGGGCTCGATATAAAACAATTTTTCTTCTAACGTTTGTGTCTGGATCGAGAACAAAGAGCAACAGCAACTGCACAGCAGCCCCTTGTGAAAATGTAAACCTCTGTTTAAATGGCACTTAAGATATGACATAACAAACTGTTTCACTGACTAAGCATCGGGACACTGGTTTACTTCTCTCCTCCAAGCCTGAAGGCCCTATCCCCCTCCCCCCCCTTTGGGCTCAGATGTTGAGTTTGCAGATCTATGCAAGAAGAGAGATTCTTCTTGCCCGATGATTTCTGGCTGTGGTTTTGCAGGCTTTTTACTGAGATGTAAAACAGAGGTCCTGACCACTCAGAGTCATTAAGGCTCCCTGGAAACTTTCTGCAAGGGTAGTGATATTAACAGCAATCGCCCTGGCCAGATTCCATTCCAAGTAATTGCATCTCACCCAACAGTTTGAAACAAAAGCCTCTTCGCGTGCTGTCTTCTTGGGCTCCTCTGCCAATAATAGACCAGCAGTTGAGCTTCAACTACTTTTGGATAAAAACAGTTTCTGGAACTCAGTCATTTGGAGGATATGGACGGTGAGCTGCTTTCTTCATCTGCAACAATTCTCCCATTAGCTTGCAATGTCAAAGCATCCTGAACGTCCTCCCCTTTTCCAAGGTCAGGCTGAAAACTGTCTTCCACAGGGTCCTTTGAAGGCCCATCCTCTGCCAAGCTTCCTGCTCAGGAAGACTGTGAAAATACTGAGTTTGGCTCAATAAATGTGCATCCCTTTGTGCTGTGATTTCCTGGTCTTCACTCCTATGCAATGAGCTAACAAAGTGCGCGTTTTTATCCGTTTTCAGAGAAGAAACAGTGGCACCCAAAACCGTGTGGCTTTGCATGTACCTCAGAGAAGAGTATATTTAAAGGCAAAGTGACGTCTTTTGTTAACTGGGGTGGTAGTTTACATCAGAAAACTCTGTTCCCTTTGTCACAGTTAGGAATCTTTCCTCTCTTTCTGAAATTCCTTTTGTTCTATAGATGGCCCTTTGCATATTTTGTAAGAAATAAGCATGCACACATATACCGTATTTTTTGCTCCATAAGACACACCTGACCATAAGACACACCTAGGGTTTTAAGGAGGAAACTAAGAAAAAAAAATATTCTGAACCAAATAGTGTGTTAAAATATTTAATAAAATACCGTATTTTTTGCTCCATAGGATGCACGGGCATTTTCCCCTCCACTTTTAGGGGGGAAAGTGTGTCTTATGAAGCAAAAAAATACAGTATATGACTGCAAGGTATGATCATACATGTTTCTCCATATCTCAACAAATAGTCTCTATAAAACATACCCTCTTTCCCCATGGTGACGTTTTTCAAAAAGTTGTCTTGGAAATAACTATTAAAAGGCATCAATCTTGGCCTGACCTGTGGTGGCACAGTGGATAAAGTGTCAACCTGGAAATGCTGAGGTCGCCAGTTCAAAACCCTGGGCTTGCCTGGTCAAGGCACATATGGGAGTTGATGCTTCCTGCTCCTCCCCCCCTTCTCTCTCTCTCTCTCTCCTCTATAATGAATAAATAAAAATCTTAAAAAAATTTAAAAAGGTATCGATCTTGTACATCTGAAACTCATTTTTCATATACTGACATATCTGTTCATATATGATTACATTTGACTCCTCGAGGAGTCCTGAGAGGTGGGGGAGTGAGCCTTGTCCCCACTTTCCAGATAGAATAGGATGTTCAAGAGTCCAACTGGTTTTCCTATGTCTCAAAACAAATAGTTCAAATCCCTCTGGTGTTCAGTTTCTGGAATACCACGTGCCCCTTGCTCTGAAACAGCAGGTATAGACTATCATCATGGGGAGAATAGTGGAAAAAGTTCCTTCTTTGCAATTGGACTTTGAGGCTTTTTTCCTACAAAAGGCATTTAAGAATGAACTATCCTATGGACATGAAATCACAAAAGACACACAGATCTCACACCTTGGAAGAATGTTGTGGCTAGTACCCAGTTAGCACTCAGAGGTATTCCCCATGTGCTTTGCGTGTGTTGTCCCATTTGCTGTTCACCACACTACTCATCCGTGTTATCATCCCCACTGCACAGAGAAGGACGTCCTCAGCACACAGCCCGGGGTCACTGCGGCTGAGATCTGGGTGGACACTGGCTGCCTCCAGGAGCCATACTCTTAAGCGCTTCTTGGCATCACCTAAACGCACACAGGATAGAGTTACCCTGTCTTCTGAGGCTTCCTGTCTCTTCCCACTGCCGCCTAGAGTAGCCACACTGCTGCTTCTGGTTTCCCTGTAGAACTGCAGAGCTAAACCAGAAGAGCAAAAGGAAGGAAAAGGGATACTGAACTTGTTCAGAGAAAAGAAAAGACTTGGGTTTCCAAGCCGTTGTCCCTTTTACTGTCAGTTGTAAAAAAAAAAAAAAAAAAAAAAAAAAAGGTGTGGGCTTAGAGCCAAGTCAACAGACTCAGATTCAGTCTTTGCATATTCTTTTTCTAGCCAAGGCACATCTTCCTTCCTTCCTTCCTTCCTTCCTTCCTTCCTTCCTGCCTTCCTGTCTTCCTGTCTTCCTCTTTCTTTTTTATTCTTTCTGTCATTTCTGGGTGAGAGAGAAGGGTGCATGTAGGTATACGATTATAAAACAAGTCTCCAAGACTAAAAGTCTCCTTCAGGTTCCTGGACCTCAGAAATGAAGCTTTACCTTGGCCTGACACAGGGACAGAGGTGCCGGGGATGGGGAAACATACTCTTCTCCCGGCTGAGACGTTCTGCAACCAGGTTGTCTTCCTGAGAAGGCAGCAGGACCCTATCTGCACTGGTCCCCCAGAAAGGCCTCCCCTTGTGACAGGGGGGCCCCCGCTGGCCCTGTTCAATTCCTGTCAACACGTCAGGGACTTGAAAGGCAGGGCAGCCAAACTGCCGAATGAAGCTGAGTGACAGGCAGGCTTTGGCAAGGCCGGGGCAGAGGCTGAGGACAGCTGCGCTGCTGAGTACAAAGGCAGGGACTGGAAAAGGGGCATCTGATGGTATCCACGTCATTGACCCTCCATTTGTTCTCGAGCCTTCACAGACTCCCCTTCGTTCTGATCAGAATCTCCAGCTTCCGTCTGGTAGGCGGGAAGGGGCAGCGCCTCTCCGTTAAAGGGAGAGAACCCCCTCTGCACACCCTTTTCCAAGAGGACTCCTTTCTTCCTTTGTGTATTTCACTCATCTGGTGTTTGCGGATAGGGGAAAGGAGGCTTCCTGGTCGGTCATATTATAAAGTACCATCTTTCTCTCCTTTGGGAGGTGGGGAAGGGTTCAAGTTCAAGGGTAAAGTGAGAACACACCGGTCCTCTTCCTTCACGCTACCCTTCGACTGCTCTACACGCAAAGCACTGCGCCCCTCCCTGCGCTCAGCTCCCCGACAACGACAATGACGCAGGTTCGAATTTCTCTCCAAATCTGTTTTTCAAAAAATACCTGCATTTTTTTCATGCCTCCCTCTCACGGAATCTTTGAATAGCACTTTGCCTCTAACAAGCCTGTGTTTCATACCAAGACAGAGGCACTTGCTGTGAAAAGAAATGAAGTTAGAACCTTGGAATAATGGAGTGGAACTCTCAAAAAAATTTTTTTTATTTTATTTTTTCAAGAAGCACCCCTCTCTGAGTTTAACAAACATCTTTGAAAACTCTGTAATGGTAGCCTCCCACCACTCCGCTAAGTTAAATTGCTGGTAAGCACCCCTATGCCATGGAGGAACTGTGGGTTCTTTATTCCGGCTCCTACGCCCTTCCTGCCTAGGTGGGGAAGCAGAAGGTGGGGGGCATGCCGCCTGCACCCTGAGCCTTCCTGATTCACCCCTAAAGGCTGGGGTTAACCTATGTTCTTTCATTTCAAACATACCCTAAGCACAGTCTATATGCGCTTGACCTTTATCCCGCCCAGCAGTCAGACACATAATACAGTCGTCTTTCTGGAAGAGGCAGAAGGATCCCTGTTTGAGTGTCAGTCAAGGAGACGGATGGGGAAATTTCAATCCATGTCCCCACCGTCCAGTCAAGAGCCTCCAAGTGCATGACAATATTTTAGGCTTCTGTCACCAACAACAAAAGATTAACTTACTGTATTTTTATAAAGAAAAATTAAACCAAGAGGTTCACTGGAAAATGATACTGACTGTCCATACAGCTCATCTCTGTTCAGTAAAGTGGAGTCTGAGGTGTAGAAGTAGCAGATTTCCGGGGAGATGGAGAGGTGCCACCTGCTTGTTAAGATGTAGATTCTCAGGGCTGCTGAGCAGGCATTTCTGAGAAACAGAGCCTCGGAATCTACATGGTACCAAGCCCTTTCGATGAGCCTTACATATGCTGAGGTACCAATCCCTAAAAGGCAGGTAAACATATCTTTCAGGACGTTCATGTATTAAATATCAGGGAAATCCAAAGGTACCCAAACATTCAAGCTGTGCACTCTTTTACAAAGGGCTAACAGAGAATTACTGCGACGGCTTGCTTCATTGAGAGGATGCTATTATCTCTCGGGCACCCTTAGGGGAAATAACGGTGGCCCTGGGAAGATGATACTCTTTAGTTAACGCATAAGGATGGTGAACATGAACCACAAAGTTTGGAAAAATCCCCATGTTGCCAAATCCTTGTGCAGTTACCAGCTACATAAACCGGACCACCCACTCTGCTCCTTAGTTTTCTCAACATTAAAATGGAGCTTGCGGTACTCACACTGCTGACTTTGTTTTGTTTCTAGTGTATCAACTATCATCATGTGTGGGAATATTCTCAGGACATTTCACAAACGTGTTTCTTATGGCTTCCGGTTTATTATAACCATTGACTTGAGAAGCAGGAAGCGTTGTTATTCTAGTTCCTCCTTGAAAAGTACACTGCTCACAAAAATTAGGGAATATTTCAAAATGAATATGAAGTGATTTAAAAAAAAGAAGCATTTGATCTTTTTTTATTAAACAAGAACATCAGGAAAGCAAACAACAAGTCAGAGAAAGTTGTACAATTATGCAAATGAGATGCAAAACCAACTTTTATGTCATTGGTGGAAATGTACTCCAATGCTGAAAGCACTGGAGTATCTGCATGTTCTCTGATCCCCTAATTCCTGTGAGCAGTAAGCCTGGGTTACTTCAAGCACTGCCTAACTCAAGAGGCAAAGAGAGATTACTAGTTCCAATATAGATCTATTTTAAATAATTTCTAATATTTCTCTTTACATCTCTCCCTCTTATAGTCCTAATGGTTTCCTTTATGCAATTGATGTAGGGAAAAAACAAACAAACAAGTGTGGGGGTAGGGTTTATTCATGTCCAATGAGCCCCCATGTCCAATCTTAACAGAGAAATGCAATTTTCTTTTAGTTTTTGTTTTAGTTTTATGCCACAGACAAGAAGATCTGCTTCTCAAGAAAGGAGAAGGAGTCGTTAAGTCCAACAGAAAAAGCAGGAGCCTACACGTGATAGATTGCAGGGTTAAAGGCAATGACAGAGTCGTGGTATAGCAGAATCCATGAATAAAGCCAGGCAAGGAAAGGAACAAGGCCTGCCAGCATGCATATGCAATGGTGGAGGAGCCACTTCCCAGCTGTGAATCCTCTAAGGCAGTGGTCCCCAACCCCCGGGCCGCGGACCAGTACCGGTCCATGGGCCATTTGGTACCGGTCTGCAGAGAAAGAATAAATAACTTACATTATTTCCGTTTTATTTATATTTAAGTCTGAACGATGTTTTATTTTTAAAAAATGACCAGATTCCCTCTGTTACATCTGTCTAAGACTCACTCTTGACGCTTGTCTCGGTCACATGATACATTTATCTGTCCCACCCTAAAGGCCGGTCCGTGAAAATATTTTCTGACATTAAACCAGTCCGTGGCCCAAAAAAGGTTGGGGACCACTGCTCTAAGGAGCATCACAGGACCATGGAATCCACCTCTGAGCAAACCCCTGCACCTAACTGTGGCCAAGCTGTCTCGCTGCTGTCGCTGGCCACCTGTGCGATGAGCAAGCTAGGTTCATTTCTGATGTGCACTCCCTGTAGTGGAAAAGGACGCCCAGAATACGTCTCGTGAGTAAATCGAGGCAGTCCACTGGACACTGGGAGAGCTCAGGGTCAGCACGGGGAATAGTGCCAGTGACAGGAATGACAGCACAGAGCTGAAAAGTACTTTGAGAGTCACTTTGTCATCTTCCTGACACTGCAAATCTGTCTTGATTACTGTTGGCAACTCTAATCTTTCAAATACTGAGGAAAGAAATCATTCCCAAACTTCCTGTTATTTACTCATTCATTCATCCATTCATTCATTTATTAGCAAGTATTGGTTAAGTTCTTACTGGGAGCCAGGACTGGGGCCTGAGGTTCAAATGAGGTTCACTTCAGACCCTCTCAACGGCATCCCTTCCCGATTTGTATATAAAAGCGCCAGGCTTATCCTGGAGAGCTGTCAAGGGCTTTATCATGATATGATAAGCAGGAATGCTGAATGATTTTTACACAAGCTGACTTCAAAAGTGACATATGGCTTGCCTTTACATTTTCCCTGTGCTTTGCATTTTATCTGAGATGACATAATTTATATTTAAAACATGAACTTTATTAAAGGTCTATAGAGAAACCAGCCCTTAGCCTCAAGAACACTAGTAAAAAGTAACACTCCCAGATGAGAAAACTGGAGCACTGTTTGGAACATGGTAAACTATGACAGAGGAAACTTAGGGCAGGATATGAAGATCTAGGTTCTAGTTAAAGACCACCAGTCACTAATTATAGTAGTTCTCGGGTATGAAATATCATAACCTGTTCTACCCACCTCACAGTGTTTTCATAAAGATAAAATGATTACACACACATAACACACTTTTGTAAGCCTTTTGAGAATATATCCCGTTTTAAATATATAAATGGTCCTGTTACTCCTTTTATATAAATAAGCTTTGGGAGAGAGAGAAGGAAGAAAGGGAAGGAGGAAGAAGAAAGGAAAGAGGAAATAAGGAAAGTAAATGTTGGTCAAACAAGTTTGTAAATATAATATATATATATATATATATATATATATGCTCGCTTATAGTTTGCATTGGGTGTAAAGGACTGGCTGTAAGCAGGCAGCATCTTTATAGCCTAAGGTTTAGTTTTAAGACTAAGCTTTTCCCCACACCCTTGACTGATTGCATGATGTGAGGTGGTGCACTCTCATGAGGAATCTCATTATGCCTCAGATAAGTGACTCTGTATCAGAGACTTCCTTGTTTATATGTTGGATTAAAGGTTTTGATTTCTACACTATATAATGGGGCAGACCAGGAGCTTGCTCTTTCTCAGTTCCTGAGTTTAGCATTAGAGAGGAGAGCAGAAAGAAAGAGATGGAGAACAGAGGTGAATAAGGCTGGTGAGGTAGAAACCTTTGATTCTAGGAAACTCGGATAAGTCAGTGGCTTTGGGAGCCCTGAATGGAAAGGGAAGTGTTTTCCCACTGTGTGTATTTCTTGCCTGCCGGGTGCAAGCTAGGATTAAAGCTAATGGCCCACCAGTTATTGGCTCCGTTGTTTCATTACCAACTGTCTGAATCAAATGCAAACCTGCATGGGCCAGGCGGCTGTGATGGTGGCCATAGCTACTCGCTTGACAGTAAATGAAAGAAGAAACAAATTTAGTAGTTGTAGACAAGCAATATTCAATTTCAACATCCTTCTCTCCCACATATTTGTTTCTTTGTTATTCCCTTGAGTTGGGTTTTTGTGGGAGGAACATAATGAAACAGGCAAAACTTTTTATATTTGTCATCAACTGGAGGCAAATGGTTTGGGTTTGCTATCTTCCGGGCTTTATCATACGAGCATAACCCATCCGCACTGGTTGCTGGATAATGGAACGCGGACATGGTCCTCCAGGGAGCCAGACGAACTGCCCACTCTCTGCGCTCCACTCCCAGGCTGAACCATGACTGTGGCTGGGAAATGTGAAACGTTGTGGCTCTTGGGAAATTTGAAGCCCTCGTACAAGGATTATCTTCAGAAGTCTATAAAACTTCAAATAGTGAAGAGGGGCCAAAGGGGGAGGATAATAAAACCACAGGAACCGTTTCCTCTGCAGACCAAAGAATGAGCTGTAGTCTCTCCAGCTGGCTGTTTGCACTAACAGGGCAAGGACCACACTTTACGTCTGCCTTTAACTTGCTTAGATCTGGAATTTTAAACTAAACAGAGAAAGGCAAATTTCAAGCTCCATTTCCTTTGAGCAAATCGGGCCTTCTTGTCTTATTCTGAGTATAGCAGACTTGTCCCTGGGCCATTGTTTTTACACTATGGTCATTTCTACTAAAATGACTGGTTCAGTAGAATTTGGCTCCACGTTCCATTAAAGTGCCGGCATCATCACATTGACAGCTCAACATTGGGTGGAAACGGACGTAAAGGGTAGAGTGAGCTACAAAGAAGCTGAGGAGCTGATGCTCCGCTGAGTTCACCGCCACCGTGTTTCCCTAAATGAGCACATCTTAAGGCTCCTGGTCGGCCAAAGAATAGTCACGGTCTTAGGACAAACGTCTGGGATCACAGACAAACTACTTCCAGCTCTAAATGCCCTGATCTCAAATTCCATTATAAAAAGAAACTTAAAAGTTTACCTAAAAGGCTATCATCCTAGCACTGTGCTAGGAACTCATCTATCTTGACATGCAGAGGGCCGGGCGCCTGACTTCTGCTCTTTAGGACTGGGGTCTCCCCATCAGCTCGCCCAGGAGCAGGCCAGCTACGCACAGGGTCATCTCACCACCGCGTTTAACTGGGGCGCTCTATGGATATGTGAATCTGGCAGAAGCCTATAGGCCATGTCCCAAATTTTGCCTAGTTATTTTATTTATGGAGGGGCTTCATCTGTGTTGATATAAATGATGATTTAACTGAAAACGGTTGTTAATTCTGGCCGTCTGCCCCTTTTTTCTTCTAGAGAGAGCATATATTTCCATTTGCAGGTCACTCTCTTCTTGTTTTGAAAAGAAAAATAAGAAGACCAGGACAAAGAAGAATGCATCCCACCAGTTACACTGGGCACGGAGCCAGAATTACAGCAAGCACTGCAGGAGTCCAAAGCAATAGATTTTAATTGGTGCATAGGGGTGAAGGTCAGCTCTCTTGGAACAATGGGCATCTATGGTGGTAACTGACTGAGACCTTGGTGGGAGTTTGTAAATGTCAGTAATACACTTCCAAATGGAAACACAGAGGACTTGGGCCTAAGAAACACAGACAGCATTAGCTAGTCAAGAAAATACGTAAATCTGCTGGTTAAATAATGCATAAAGCATAAGGGGCGGACATGCACAAACACTGGAATTTTTTTTTTTTTTTTTTGTATTTTTCTGAACCTGAAAATGGGGAGGCAGTCAGACAGACTCCCGCATGCACCCGACCGGGATCCACTCGGCGCACCCACCAGGGGGCGATGCTCTGCCCATCCGGGGCGTCGCTCTGTCGAGACCAGAGCCACTCTAGCGCCTGGGGCAGAGGCCAAGGAGCCATCCCCAGCACCCGGGCCATCTTTGCTCCAATGGAGCCTCAGCTGCGGGAGGGGAAGAGAGAGACAGAGAGGAAGGAGAGGGGGAAGGGTGGAGAAGCAGATGGGTGCTTCTCCTGTGTGCCCTGGCCGGGAATCAAACCCGGGACTTCCACATGACAGGCCGTTGCTCTACTACTGAGCCAACCGGCCAGGGCCCAAGCTCTGGAATTTAAACACGGTAATTCTTTGAGTCATGCCAGATGGATGGTTTGTCTCCAAAGCTACAATCAACCAGGTAAAATCTGGTTTTTCTGAAACAGAAAGCATCAGCAGTTGATAAGTTCCAGCCATTCTGTCTTTCAAGAGAATTTGGGCCACTTTTAGAAAGTCTTGGGGAGAAAGATGAGCTACTGGTCATTGAGACACCAGAAGCCCTCCCCTTCATGTCCCCCCCACCCCCCACATGCTTCACTGAGTCTCCTCCTGCCGTGGTTGACTCCATACTCCTCACTTCCCCATCATCCCTGATATCTACCTACCCTCCTGATCCGGGCACTCTCCTACATATTCAACGAGTTTGATGAAACTGTATTTTCTAAATCAATAACTAGAATAAACAATATGTCAAAGGAACACTTCAAGGGGCACTTTCAGGATGCCAAAAAGTAGGACAGGAAACAAAAGCTACATACAGTACCTGTACCAATGTGGACCCCATGGTCATTTCTACCTACACACCTCTGCCTTCGATTTTCCCTGTCTTTGCAGACAGGGCCCTGTTTTATGCATATTTGTATGTTTACTACCTACCACTTAATAAATGTTGGTTCACCTGAATTATATTTTTCTGTTGTAAATGTCATACCAGTCTGCTGCGTCAGGCAACTTAAGTCTTCTTGTGCTGCCTTCCTGACTATTCCAGGACTATTACAGACTATAGTCCTCTTCAAACCCTTGTCATCTGAGGATACTGTGTCAATATCAAAAAGGTAGTTATGAGAGCCTGACTTGTGGTGGCGCAGTGGGATAAAGCATCAACCTGGAACCCTGAGGTTGCCGGTTCGAAACCCTGGGCTTGCCTGGTCAAGGCACATATGGGAGTTGATGCTTCCTGCTCCTCCCCTTTCTCTCTCTCTCTCTCTTCTCTCTCTCTCTCCTCTCTCTAAAAATCAATAAATAAAATACTTTAAAAAAAAAAAAGGTAGTTATGAAAGGAGTCAAAACAAATGAAGAACGGTGAGTGGCTCATAGCAAGCATTCAAAAACTGTTAGTCTCACTGTTATCATTATTATGTTTCAACTTATATGGCCATGCCTTATTGACACAAAGTTATCCAACATCTATCTGTCTCCACTGTTCTGTAACTGCATCCCTGCATCAAGGGCCATGCAAGGGTCACAGGTTTTTTTTAAAATAAACATCAATGTGCTTGCAAAAAACTGGGCACAGATAAGATGTTCAATAAAATATGTGTCAACTGAGTTCTTTTTAAAATTCACCTCCAAATCTCATCAATAGTTCTCATTGACCAATAATTACTTAAGGTAAATGCTGAATATTTTGAATCCATTAGGTAAATTATAGTTTTACTAATTTAATCTTAATAATGTTACCACTGCCCATGTATTGATTCTACAAGCAACACAGGAAAAGAAGTTTTAACGACTGAAAAGAAATTGTGCTATTATGTCAAAATTAGAATATAATTGGGTCAGGGAGACTGGATTTTGTTGTTGTTGTTGTTTAATTAGTCAGTCTAGTCAGATATGAATGGGAATTAGCAGGTTTTGAGAGTGAAAAAAGGCACAGGGTTATTCATTTGATAGCTGCACATCAATCAAAGCTATGTTACGCACTGCAGTCTGTGAACATTGGTTTCTCACAACTCATACACTGAAAAACAGTTTTCATTGTTTTCTCCTTCTCAAGATGACAAATATCTGCTGCTCTGGAAATCCTTCCCTGAGTCCCCAAAGGTAGCATTCTAGGTACATAACTTTTATGAGACATAAGTTCTGTCCCGTAGTTGACTGTTTGCACATGCATCTCCTCTACCAGACTGCACATCCTTAAAAGCAAAGACAATGTCTTATACCTCTATCCCACTTCCTTGTTCCTAACAAATATCTGCCACCATGTACGCATTTCATAATTTTGGTGGAGTTGACAAATGACAGCATAAAGCAAGACCATATACTTTGAGACATATAATAATAACCACGAGAGCAACATTTTTCAAATGCTCGCAATGAGTCAGGCACTGTTCTTGGCTTGTTTTGACTCCTCTCATAACTACCTTTTGAGATGGACACAATCATTATATTTTATTTTAGAGATGAGGAAACTATCTTGGAGAAGTTAATAACTAACTAACCAACAAATAAAGCCTTGTCTAAAGGCATATAACCAGTATGTGGCTTAGCTGGAATTCAAAGCCAGGCAGACTGCCACCAGGGTCCACTATACTAACAATGACACTGCAAGTAGTGACTCCACTAGGCAAAAATATACACTGGCCACCTTCCAATGACAAAGTGTAGCTCCACAGTGACTGCTGATAGGCGCTGAGCTGGTACACCGAACACCTGCAGAACTGCCCATAAATAGAAGAGGCCACTCCACAGAGGGACGGGGAGGGGAAGGACAGAAGTCCTCTAAGGAGCTGGGGAGATCTCAGCCCACCACTCCCCCACGCGTGAGTCATAATTGTGCTTTCCTTCCTGGCAAAACCAATTTCGGCCACAGCCATCAACATCTTTTACCCCTTTGAAAGCACTCAGGAAGAACTGAGAGATAAGGGCCAATTGTACTCCCTCTGAAAGTCTTAATAAGTTCCTGGTAAATTGGTCCTCCTCTCTCTGAGAAATCTAAGGAGATTCTAAATCTACTGCTGGAAATATTTATGATTTCATTATTTCTCTCTCTTCTACTCTATCTTCATTGTGCTCTGCCTCTGAGCTCGCTCTCATCACTATCTTGTTGCTTTTGCTGCTTTGTTGTAATCTCTGACACCTTGCCTCTCGGCTTAACATCTATCTGTGCCTTTCCTCCCATACCTCTCTTCTCTTATCTGTGAGAGGTTGTGTATTCAGTGTGTTTTATTTTCCCTGTTCTTTATTTTGTTTTGATTCATCCACATTGTCCTTTTCTCCTCTACAGGCATGCTCATTTCCTGGTGGCAGATGCTGTCAATCATGGTGATACTTAGTATTCTAGTCCCCGAACATACACACAACCCCAAGCAGCCAAAGAAGGGATCGCCCTCTCCAGTCATCCAAATGCACACAGCCCATAGCCCTGGCCTTTGTACTTATGAAGATCTAAGCCCACTCTGATGCTGATAAGCAAGCGCATATTTTGTTCTGAAAAAGTTATTTGCAACCCTGGCCGGTTGGCTCAGTGGTAGAGCATCAGCTTGGCGTGCAGGAGTCCCGGGTTCGATTCCCGGCCAGGGCACACAGGAGAAGCACCCATCTGCTTCTCCACCCTTCCCCCTCTCTTTCCTCTCTGTCTCTCTCTTCCCCTCCCGCAGCCGAGGCTCCATTGGAGCAAAGTTGGCCCAGGCGCTGAGGATGGCTCTGTGGCCTCTGCCTCAGGCACTAGAGTGGCTCTGGTTGCAAAAGAGCAATGGCCAGGATGGGCGGAGCATCGCCCCCTGGTGGGCATGACGGGTGGATCCTGGTGGGGCGCATGCGGGAGTCTGTCTGACTTCCTCCCCGTTTCCAACTTCAGAAAAATACAAAAAAAAAGTTATTTTCAGTAGTTGATTTGGAGGGTCAGGAAATGAGAAGCATGTTAGGGACCTAGGCAAATGTGAGGTAGATGCCTAGAGGAACGCAGGGGTCAAACCATCACAAGAGGATTTGGTCAAGAGAAAGGTCGGGTCAGAAAAAGGAGTATTTACTTGGAAATAACTTAGCCCCTGAAGCTGGTAATACTCTCTTAATTTCTCCAGGAAAGAAAGAAAAAAAGTAGTTTTACTAAAGATTCATCAACACTCACTTTGTTTCTCATGACAGCACCAAGAAAAAGCTTGGGGCAGATCTGATGTATGACACTGAAACATCCCCACCCCGGTAAATATGGCACATTTCCTGGAGCGGCCGGCATCCATCTCCATCCATCATGAGAGCAGCATGGGCTAGTCACTAGAAACAAATGTTCTGGATACAGTATGTCAAACACCCGGTGATGGAAACCCCGGAGAAACCGCAGGGAGTGTGCTGGAAGCAAACAGACCAGAATGCTGCAAAGACCTCTGACCATTTTCCACAGCAGAGCGTAACCTGGAACCAACCAGAAATAATGCATTTGACCTTCATGAAAGGGTAATGGATGGCCCGTTCACATTAGGCCAGCCAGGCTTCAGAGAATACTGATTCTACTAAAGACAGATGATGAGGCAAAAATAAATAGATACGTAGGTAAATAGACAACTAAATTTATAAGTCTGTTCCCCAGAGGCAGTGGGCAGATAGTCTGTTAGGCACAGCTGAAGAATGATGAGCCTCTTCACCGGCTTTCGGTCATTCGTGAGACCTTCTGCTCCCCTGGCCGCAGAGACAGCCTACTGTATGACACCCGGTCGGCAGTGGAAGAAATATACAACAATCTGCAGAGCTGCCTTACTTCATAAATATTTGGAGACCATAAAAGTTATCTCTATCTTGACTAACTTCATTTGTTAAAAATGGATAAAACCAAAAGACAAAGTTTTATTTATCTTTTCTCCATTTTGGTAAAGAAATACCACCTGGAGCCAACTAGAAGGCATTACTTGAACTTAAAAAAAAAAAAGGTTAATCTGTGTGTCTATCTATAATATTTCTACCTATCTATATATCTAGCCCCTACCTGCATTTTTGAAACATAAATGTGGGTAATAAAATTCTGAATTATAGCACCAACATCATATAAACTTGATCCTCATACAAAGATATCTTTGCTGGTTTGTTTGTTTTTTAGATCAGTAACTCCTGATTAACATTTAATGTATTAGGTGCTTAGTATATGTGATAGACACAACATCTTACAGATGAGGAATGAATATGGGATATAAATTATGCAAGCAGCTTCGTTCCAGCACAAAAGTACTTAGTACTACTTAATGCTGCATGAGATAAAAGTCAACTACTAGTTACTCTGATCAGGTCTGAGAAACCAGGCATACTGCGAGCTGCTTACTTTGTTGTTTTTAACATTAGCATTAGACGCGGATATGGTTCAATAAAAGTACCCACTATGAGACATGCCACGTTGAAATAACAAAAGACTGTTATTAGCTTTTTGACTTATGAATGTTATCACAGGTGCTTCGGTTCTATAAGACAGTACTAGGCAGAGGGCTGTTTCAGGTGTTACTCAGTACCTGGAGGAGGAACTGACTAAATCAAGATTTTTTTCCAACCTTCTTCTACAGAGCCTAGGAACCAGGGCTGCCTTGGCACAAAGAGGGAGCTCGCTAGTGGGCGTGGCTCCTAGTGCTCTGCCCCTGTTTCAAAAACAGCACTTTGCACTTACTATTTGGTAGCTTGTTTGAAACCCAGGGGCTCAGATGACTGTTGGAAAATCACCCAGAGGAAAAAAAAACGTAGACGCTTGGATTTCCTTTTTTTTTTTTTTGAAATGCTCAAGAAAGGAGCAATGTTTAATGCAGGGGTCCCCAAACTACGGCCCACGAACCACATGCGGCCCCCTGAGGCCATTTATCCGGCCCCCGCCACACTTCCGGAAGGGACACCTCTTTCATTGGTGGACATTGACCATCTCATTAGCCAAAAAGCAGGCCCATAGTTTCCATTAAAATACTGGTCAGTTTGTTGATTTAAATTTACTTGTTCTTTATTTGAAATATTGTATTTGTTCCCGTTTTGTTTTTTTACTTTAAAATAAGGTATGTGCAGTGTGCATAGGAATTTGTTCATAGTTGTTTTTTTTTTATAGTCCGGCCCTCCAATGGTCTGAGGGACAATGAACTGGCCCCCTGTGTAAAAAGTTTGGGGACCCCTGGTTTAATGGACTGAGAGTGTAAACACCGAGCTGTACCTAGGACGGATCAAAGGAGATAACCCCTTCTGTTAGCCATCACTGCCCAGGTTAGGGGTAGGGAAGGCGTAATAAAAACGTGACTTGCACAGAAGTTGAGAAAATGCCACTTCCACTGTGTCTCTGAGTTCATGAGCCGTACTTCTTCATGAATGAAGCATACATAATTTTTAAAAGATTAGAGGCAGAGGCACGATCATGTGTACAAAGGGACAGATAAAAAGAGTTGGGGTGGAATGAACAAGCGCTGAGTGCTCGCAAGGGGAATGCCATGCACCCCCTTTGATGTATTATACAATCCGCGGGGTCCCCGTGGCTTCATCCGATAATGTTGAATGAGTGCTATGCAAAGTCCCAGCCTTTTAAATATTAACCTTGCTCTTCCTGGCTAGAAAAGATAAAATTATGCATCACAGCCTAGAAAAGACTGAAACCTACAGGGACTTTTTTTTTTTTTTTTTACTCTCTTTGCTTGTTCGCTTGAAAGAATTAATTTTCTAATTAGAGAAAATAAACGAGTCAAAGCTGGTTTTGAAATGTACTTTCTTTTACAAGGTCTGGCCGAGGAGTCCAAAACCCAGCCTAAGCTCAGTTCAAATCCTCAACCACGAGCTGGGTTCCTACTGTATACAGACCCCCTATGCTTCGCATGTTAGGGGCTCCCCAACTGATCAGGGCACTTTAGTCTCATCTAGGTCTTTGTATTCTAAAGGGGGGCAGTTAGATATAGCCAAAAACAACTATAATCAGAAGTGAGAGAAAAGTGTCTTAGCGATAAGAGGGGGTGAGAAAAATTTCATTAGTGGAATCAATGAGATTTTTCCAGAATAAAAGGCATCTGAGGTTTAAAGATTCACCACCTCAGCTTTTCATTCACCAGCTGCAAGCCAGCTCAGGCAGGGCACCACTGTCCCAGACTTGGTTTCCACATCTGTGAAGGGAAAAAGGCCTGAATACCTCCAACATCTGATGGGTTCCGATTCAGTGTTTCCATAATTGTCCTTAAGAGAGAGCTAGCAGACTCTGTCAACCACTTCTCCCCCCACCCCCCTGTCCCCAAGAGTCGCATACATGATATAGACCACACAAGCAAATAACAAGCGGAATTAAGAAAACCCAGGATATAAAGACAAGAGGCAAGGAGGCTATAATTAAGTGCTTGTTTAGAAATTGCCACATACAGGACGGTAATTAAAACGTAAACATCTGGAGAAAACAGAGTGCTTAATGTTGCCATGTACCAAGACACACGAAAGAATGATTGATGTGTTTGTTCTGGGGGGCTGGGGTCCTATTTATAGGATGAAAGTCTTGAAAGGCTCTCTCAGCAAGAAAATACTAATTAAAGAGCAGGAACAAGGAGTGTGCAGGGAGCCCAGGAAATATAAAGAACAAATATTCTCTCATTCTTCTCTTCGCTGGGAACATGGTGTACAGAGAGTAAAAGGGTCTAACAACTAAGCTATTGACTGTTCTACATTTTTAAAGAAAAATGCTTTTTGGTTTCTTCTCTCTTCCAATGAGTTCCACTTGGGATTTTTGCATTCTTGAATCCTTAAAGATGTCAGCAACTTCTTCATGAAGGAAGAACAGCTAAGGTTATTGTGGGAGGTGATGGGGAGGAACTGCTGATAGAAACACACAGAGTATAAAGAAGTTTGTTTGTTTGGTTTTGTATTTTTCTGAAGTTGGAAATGGGGAGGCAGTCAGACAGACTCCCGCATGCGCCTGACCAGGATCCACCCAGCACGCCTACCAGGGGTCGATGCTCTGCCCATCTGGGGTGTCACTCTGTTGCAACCAGAGCCATTCTAGCGCCTGAGGCAGAGGCTATAGCAGGGGTCCCCAAACTTTTTACACAGGGGTCCAGTTCACTGTCCCTCAGACCGTTGGAGTGCCAGACTATAAAAAAACTATGAACAAATCCCTATGCACACTGCACATATCTTATTTTAAAGTAAAAAAACAAAACGGGAACAAATACAATATTTAAAATAAAGAACAAGTAAATTTAAATCAACAAACTGACCAGTATTTCAATGGGAACTATGGGCCTGCTTTTGGCTAATGAGATGGTCAATGTCCAGTTCCATATTTGTCACTGCTAGCCGTAACAAGTGCGACCCGGGACTCCTGCACGTCAGGCCAACGCTTTACCACTGAGCCAACTGGCCAGGGCCTGTTTTTTTAGGCAGAATACAAATAAACTCAGTGGGAATTTGAGAATGAGATTGAGATTTCAGCACTGATTTTTTTTTTCTTTGTTACGTTTGTATTGTTCTTCTCATCACCCTCTATATCCTAGCTGTTCATTTCAGGCATATGCTAAATCACCTTTTCTCATAGAAGATTTTAAGGGTGTACCCAATAAACCCCTGCTGACACCAACAAGCATGGGGATTTACCATGAACTGGGGTGGGGGATGCTCTCTTTGCAGACACGGTGACACAGAGCTAAGCCTGTCCACCCTCTGCGCTAGGATCCACCCATCCTTGTCCTCTTGAGCCTACCTCATACATCAGAGCCAGGTGCAGGATTCCTGCCGAGAGAGAGTAAGCACGAGCTAGGATAATACCTGGGAGCAGGCTTTCCATGTCTCCTGGTCAAGCTTTCCAATCCTGACCTATGATGAGATTACGGTTTTCACAGTAACAGGCCCAGCCAAGGAAAGCTGCTGGAATTTACAGCAGGCTTACGGCAAAGTAGCCAATAGTTGGCCATCAATTTAAACTGTAAATAAGGGCCTGCTTTGTTCTGCACTCTGATCCCAATAGTGACCTAACAAGCTGCCCGCAAAGCGAGGGCAGGATGCCTGCTGCTAGAGATGTGCTGATGGAAGACCCGGACGCGTCCTCACAGGCAGTTAAAACGAGAAGTAAGAACAGGAAGGCAAAACAGGTGTCTAGGACTGCAAGACAGTCACTCTGATGTCCGTGTTATCCCATCTGCTCCCACAGATGTGAAAAGCAAACAGAACTATCTGGTGCAAAAGATGTTAACTTGTTAGACAGCACCCTTGAGAATCAAAGAATTAATACAGCCCTTTAAAGGAGCCTGCCTTTGCACCGGAGGGGGATACACAAGTCCTGGGAGAACCAGAAGGAACGGAAGGGCCTTCGTCCTGCATTATAACAGAGCCTGGGCTTTCTTTTCTTCTCCTCTTTTTCTTCTTCCTCCTTCCCTCCTCCTTCTCTCTCTCTTTTTAACATGAATTCTCATTGATTGGGGAAATATGTTCACACTTTAAAATGATGGGTAGGCGCTGTCTCTTTTGTCCAACCATGTCCCTTTGGGAGAAAGAAATAACATATTTCATGGTGATAAATTCACCTCCTAAGTAGAAAACTGTACACAAATATACTGCTACGGCAACTTTATTGATTTTTGCACCACTGGAAATATCGTTATCGTACTCTGATATTTCTTAAAGATCCTTCCTCTTAGGCTCTCCCACAAACATTGTGACTATAGGTTGGGCTGACTCTGATTTGGGAAGGTAGCTGTCCCAGAGGAAACTGTTCTCTCACAGTCCAGGGCAACACCTTCTCTTTCTCTGGAAATAGGCTTAGCCAAGTCTTGATGGCAGCAAAACGCCCTCTTTAAGTCCGCCCGCTAACTAGAGATTAAGTGTGCATTCTGGCCTGACCTCTGGTGGCACAATGGGATAAAGCGTCAACCTGGAATGCTGAGGTTGCCAGTTCGAAACCCTGGGCTTGCCTGGTCAAGGCACATATGGGAGTTGATGCTTCCTCCTTCTCTCTCTCTCTCCTCTCTAAAAATGGAATAAATAAAGTCTTAAAAAAAAAAAGTGTGCATTCTGATTGCAACTGGGGGACTGACACACACGAATTTGATGGCCAGGCTCCCAGCTGGATTCTGGCTAAGCTTTCCTTCCAGTCGTAGGAGCTACATCAGGACTTCAGGGTCTTACTCTTCAAGCCTTGCTCCTGCAAACAACCTTGGAATCTCTAAGTCATCACCTGTTCTGATGCTAACGGAAAGGCTATGCCTGCATACAATATTTGACATTGTTTATTTTTAAGTCACATTCTTTCTTAATGCCATCACTAAAACAGACTATCACCAGAATTGAATAATTCTCAAGTCTGTTCTAGTAAATTTCTTAGTTTTTTGCCTATATCACTTTACAAATGGTTAAATGTAAATGACTCGCCCAAAGACATTTGCAAGGGAGAGACACTGTCAAGGGAACACTGGATTACAAAACGTCATATGGCATTTATTATGAGAATACAGAATCTCTGAGGGTGGAATGATGGCTTATGTCTCTTTGTGTCCTATGGTGCCTTCGGTTTGTTGATTGTTATGAACTGGCGACCTCAGCATTTCCAGGTCAACACTTGATCCACTGTGCCACCACACGATATGTGGTTTGTTGATTGTTAAACAAAATTTACTGAAAATGTGAACTAGATGAGAAATCAATGGGGATTATAAGAATTGATTCAAAGCCAACAAACATAACTAAAGCTCATTATAAAAATAAAGGACATAAGTTTAGATTCTCAATGCAGGACTATACACAGATCAAAATTGCTTATACATAATTGTTGATGATGGACCAATAACCAGCCAGTAATGGGACAACAGGAATGCTCAGGGTATCGCCCTAAATGTGTGAGGATGGCATCAGTGAACTGTGCAGTGTAATACTGTGGCCATGAGTCCCATGAGAGTGTTTACATTTAAATTAATTAAAATTAAGTAAAATGTAAATTCTAGTCCCTCACTTACACTAGCCATATTTCAATTATCAATAGGCCCAAGTGGTTCATGTCTACAGTATTGGAAAGCTTAGAGAAGCACTTCTATCACTGCAGAAAGTTCTAATGAACACTGCTACTTATAGAGGAGAGCTGCTACTATTACCTCCAACAATTACATGAAGGAGGAAGAGGAGGCAGGTGGGAAAGAAGAATAAAGTAAAGAGAAAACATTGATTAAGCTTAACTATTCTGTGCTAAACATGGCTTATTTTATATGACCCTCACCATTTTCCTTATTAGGTAAGTACTATAATTATGCCTTATTTTAAATTTGATTACACTGTGCTTGGAGAGATTAAGTAAATCACCATAGTTGTACACTTGTTAATTGGCTTAGCTGTTGTTTTTATTTTAATTATTATTGAGTGATTTTATTTATTTATTTATTTAGTATTTTTCTGAAGTGAGAAGCAGGGAGGCAGTCAGACAGACTCTCCCGCATGTGCCTGACCAGGATCCACCCGGCATGCCCACCAGGGGGCAATGCTCTGCCCACCTGGAGCGTTGCTCCATTGCAACCGGACCCATTTTAGTACCTGAGGTGGAGGTCATGGAGCCATTCTCAGCACCTGGGCTAACTTTGCTCCAATGGAGCCTTGGCTGTGGGAGGGGACGAGAGAGTTAGAGAAAAAGGGGAGGGGAAAGGGTGGAGAAGCAGATGGGGGCTCCTCCTGTGTGCCCTGAAGGTGGATGAGAACATCTATAGTCCAGATAACAAAATGAGAACCCTACCCAAGGCCCCTAACCGGATCTGAAATGAGAACCTAATATCAGCACCGAATCCTAACAGAAGATGGCTTAGGACATACTAGTGAACAGCAGCTTTCTATTTCCTGATGAATTCTACAATTTCATGTAATGCTTAAAAATTATGTCAGAATTCAGAATTTGACAACTCAAGGTTTTCAAATCAAACAATGATTGCAGCACCACTCTCCTCCTGAGACAAATAGGCCTTTCTTATTTAAAAACAAACATGTTCTTCCTATGACAATAACATCTCTCTCAGAAGAGGAACAGGAGTGGTATAATGCAGTACGAACATCAACCAAGACACCTGAATTCCAGTCCTAGCTGTGCCCACCGCTGCAGTGGGAGCAAACCACTTCCTTTCTTTAAACCTTAGTTTTCTCCTCTGTAAAATCAGGGTGTGGCATGAGACGATCTACAAGGTTCCTTCCAGCAGTAGCTCCATCCTGGCATTTGTATGCAGGCTGAATTAGTTTTAGTCATGAAACTTCCAACCTGCTATAGGACAATGCATTCCTTTCAGTTCTAGTTCATCTATCTACTCCGTGTCAAGGGAAAAGAGGGAGACATCAGATGAAAATCCCATCTTTCCGTCTGCTCTGTCAAGGCTCATTCTGATCCATGTCACTGATTGGTGGAGGTCTTGTAGGAGAGTCAGCGGCATTCATCTAACGCAGGGTTAGTCAACCTTTTTATACCTACCGCCCACTTTTGTTTCTCTGTTAGTAGTAACATTTTCTAACCGCCCACCGGTTCCACGGTAATGGTGATTTATAAAGTAGGGAAGTAACTTTACTTTATAAAATTTATAAAACAGAGTTACAGCAAGATAAAGCATATAATAATAATTACTTACCAAGTACTTTATGTTGGATTTTCGCTAAGTTTGGCAGAATAAATCTTTATAAAACAACTTACTATAGTTAAATCTATCTTTTGATTTATACTTTGATTGCTCCACTACCGCCCACCATGAAAGCTGGAATGCCCCCTAGTGGGCACTAGGTACCTGGTTGACTACCACTGTGGTTGCCTTTTGGAAATGGTGAGGATATTCCTACCCACTGCCCTCCTAGAGTCACAGCTGCTGATCTGAAATCTACAATGTGTCAGACATTGTACCACCCTAACGTTCATCATCTCATTTCTACATCTCTTAAAGCTTAACTGTAATGCGTTTCGAGGTGGCTGCAGAGGTTAGCCAACCAAGACAGAAGTCACATCATGAATAAGTAACATGCGGAATATACATTTCTTACCTTACGCTTGTTGGTAGGGCACACGTAGAGATAGCTTAGAATTGTTTTCAACCCAACTTTGTCATTCAGCTTCTCATAGGTTGTCCCATAATCGGTTGACCTATAATTCAAAAGGAGCATTAATGAGGACCGAAGTATATGTCATTTGCCTGTTTGTCAGTATAATGCATGTTTTACATAGCAGAATGGCTCTCGGGAGGTTGCTAAATGATTCATGTAGTATATAATGATGCTTAATTATGTACACAGCAGCATCATGTGAGTGGTTAACATTTGCATTTAAATTGAATTGGTAAAAATTAAAACTCCATCTCTCTACATATGCACATCTCCTTATCGTATGCATGTTGCATAAAGGATGTGGTTCATTTGGAAAGATTAAGAGATGAGTGTGTCCCTTGAATTGACCAAAGAAATAAAAAGATTTTACTTAGATCTGACATTTCCAAACTTCTGCTTTATCTTTGGCACGATGGAAAATCGGCGTCTCCTGATTTATCTACAAATTGCATTTCCTTTCGTGAGTCATAAAATATATGGTGGGCCAGTCCCTTCAAAGGTCATTCAGTCTTTTTCTATTATAAGAATAAGAACCTGTCTCAATATGTGAAATTTCACAGTCTTACTCAGTGGCCTTTTCCAGTGTTAAGAAACCTGGGGTTGAGGGGACATTATTTCTTGTCACCAACCCTAGCTTTGGGGAGACTCTCTCATCTTCCTCTGGACTTAAGTCAATAACTTATTAATTCAGACTAAATAAATAAGCTTTAATCACCTTCCCCAGGAAAGTCTATTATATATTTCAGAATTGCAATCTTATTAGATCATTATTATCATTATGTGCAGTAGAGACTAATATTTGTATTTGAAGAGAGTGGTTGACAGAACTTAAGTGGTCTATTCAAAGAAAATAGCGGAAGTAGCCAGTTAGAATTTGAATCTACATATTCTGGCCCTAAGCCTTGTGTCACTGATATGGTACAACAGCTTTCTTTCTTTTTCTTTTTTTAACTTAAAGAAAACAGATAAAAATAAAAGTTGCTTTCATCCTCTTTTTACATATAGGAGATTGTAATATAATTCATTCATTCATTCACTCACTCATATTTGCAGAGCTTCTAAAAATGTGGCAGGTGCTATACTAAATAACAGGACACAACACACTGCCCCGACTCTTAAGAACTAAACAGCTTTACCTGAGGCAGACATATCAAGTAACAATGTATTAAGTGCAATGATACAGATAATAATTAACAAGGCTTAGAAAATAAAGTTAGTTGAATTAGAAAAACACAAAAATGTCATTATTTTAATTCATTTCTAATATTGATAAAGTTACAAATTCCTACAGGCCAGAAAGACTAAATAGAAGAAGTTCATACCAACAATCTCATCAATATGCAGTAAGAAACTACTATGGACCAAGCGCAGGAGTACAAAAGCTGTATGACATGTGACACTATAGTTAAGGAATTAAGAATTTATTCTAGCTGAGGATCTGGGATATTTCCACCCTGAAATTCATATATATTATCTATTAATATTATAAATAATATTGTATTCTCACAATTGTATGTTGTTATTTATTATACACTATATCTGTATATGTTACAAATAGTCAATACTTCATAGAATTTATCAGGGGTCCCCAAACTTTTTACACAGGGCCAGTTCACTGTCCCTCAGACCGTTGGAGGGCTGGACTATAAAAAAAACAAACAAAAAACTATGAACAAATCCCTATGCACACTGCACATATTTTATTTTAAAGTAAAAAAACAAAATGGAAGTAGTACTGTATGTGAGTGACGCCGCGCTTTGTGGTGTCAGTGGGCTCACTGACCACCAATGAAAGAGGTGCCCTTTACAGAAGTGCGGCGGGAGCCCGATAAATGGCCTCAGGGGGCCGCATGTGGCCCACAGGCCATAGTTTGGGGACCCCTGATTTAGATGATACTTCAAATCACTGAAGATTGGGGTATTACGCAAAGATTTTTGGAAGACTGATGGATCTTAAAAATGGAAAGTGAGTAGGACTTCAGACAGGGATGGGCAAGAGCACCATAAACTGGAAGACACCTTGAATAACCCAAAGACATAACATGCTTTCTTCGGGGCCATTTGAAGAACATTCCAAAACTCTTACACAGGAGATCTTTCTATGGACCATATTCATCTTTTCTCTTTTCAAATTCCTGCTGATGTGAACTTTCCTCCTACCCGCTAAGAAATGTCTGAGACTTATTTCCTAACTCAGTACAATCTTGGTATTTGACATCCTGCCCCCCTCCATTCTTACCCTGGCCTTAGTGGGGTGAGTGAGAAGTTTGCAGGGTAAAGGCAGAATTTTCTCTTCTTACTATGACTTGTTTGTCTCAAAAAAATGTACTGGCCTTTTTGTAGCTCCTTTTGTTAGATAGATCTTTCTATTCATTATTCTAAACAATACAAGCTCAAGAACAAAAAAAAAATGCAAAATCTACATGGAGAATGGTGATAGGAGGAGGATAAAAAATGTGCCAATTAATAAATTTTGCCTGGTGATAAGGGGAAATCGGTAGGACTCTGTTGGAGATGAGAAAATGGTTCACTTTTCCTAATGGGGGGTAACAGAAAAGAAAGCTAGAAAAGTAGGGACCAGTCCATAGATAGGTGATGATTAGTTTTTATAATTTCTATCAATTTGACCTTTGAGCTACTCAATGAATATTTTTACACTAAAAAGAAATACTCAACAAGAACAAATAAGGATTAGTCTATAAAGATTCTAGATGAAATCATCCTCGTGCATGTGTGTGTGTGTGTGTGTGTGTGTGTGTTTAACTGAAATCCCAATGTGACAAGATAATGGAGGAACTGGCTCAGACTTACATTAGTAATTTTTCTTTTTCAGAGAGCTTTTACCATGTTATTGATGCTTTCCTCTTACTATAACATCACCAATCTTCATCCTTCAAGGTATGTGACGTGACTTTTTGTGCTATCTCTTGCCCTTTGATTTTTCAAATCTCGAAAACTAAAATAAAATTTGTTAATTCTCAATTCCAGCAAAGCTATATGTTTAAATACTGTATTATAGTATTGTAATAATTAACGTACAATAACAGAATAAATGATATATTTCCACAAACCCAAAATGGCATACACTAGCAGTTGTCCAAAGTCGTCCCATAGAACTAGAATTACAGTGTCGATATGTGTCATGGGTAAAACTAGCAATTGGCTGGGACACACGGAACAATGGTAGAGAAATTAAACAATTCCAACACTTGCAAACCAGTTGGTAAATATTTACTGTACCAAGTTCTCTGAAAAGCACTTATGCCAACCTCACTACATGGCCTCTCCCCTGGAGGCCTCCTAGATCTCCTTACAGACCATCAATCAAAAAAGATTGTGGGCTGGTACACCAGAGGTCCTCAAGGAACTTGTCCTAACACTAAGAGGAGCCCCTGTTCTGATTGGTCAGTGCCTCAGCCAATCCCAGTGAAGGAGACATTGACCTTGGAGGCTGGGCATTGCACCCTGGAAGGCAATTCCTAGTGCCCCTCTGCAAACCCCCTTCACAGATAACAGATGCTTCCACTTATCTTCACATGGTTAACTGTGGGAGCTGCAGCCTCCTAGGGATGTGGGCTGAAGGAGCAGAGGAGAGACAGCCAGTTTAGCAGCAGGCTGGCTGGTGAGCCAGTGAACTGGCTGTTAAAGATTTTAAGTATCATCCCCAGGAATGAAGGACAGAGAAGTATTACCCAAGATTAAAAAAAAAAAGTTAGGAAATGCTTAATTAAATAAAATTTAATATTCCTTTACTTCAAAATTTATAAATTTCATTATGCTTATATACATATATAAGCTTTGTTATTCTAATAAACACTGAGAACCTCTCTTAAGTGTATTATGTCACATAGCATTTTCCAAATGTACCTGATTATAAGATGCATTCTTGAGAAATAAGTAATGATATAAGTGTTCTGAACAACATACTATGGGGGACAAAATATCAAAGGTTTTTTTTTTGTTTTTTTTTTAAAGAAAGATTGTGGATCTTGGCTTTACAAAAAAAAGGGGGACACTAACATATTTAAAACAAATCAAATCTGCATACAGAAAGGCCAGCCTGTGCTAACCATAAAGTGGCTATGGTTGTAAAGGCAGAAAAAAGGAGAAACAATCTGTAAAACTTATGCATCAGACAAAGACATATTTAAGGCACAACATAAGTAGCAATGAATTCTCAATTTGTACCACTTTTAACACACTCCAAAGCAAGCATTTTTTTTTCCAGTTTTGTTTACAGGTTGATTTATACAGATGAAAAACAGAACTCCTGTCAACACCTACGCTGTACCAGAACAAGCTAAAAGCTTAAAAAAATAAGCATACCAGGAAAATAAATATGCAAGTGGTTAAATCAAAGCTGGAATGTTTCTGCTTTTGAGCCTTATTCCCTACTTCGCCCTTTTTACAAACATGGTTTAAATAGTGACATTTAAGAACACTTGAAATCATGTCTTTATTCATTTCCCATATACAGAGAGCTAAAGTTAGTTGCTTCAAGGGGTGGAGGAACCACATTAAAGGCATGGCCCCTGCCTTCTAGGAACTTACGATCTCTCTGAGATGGCCAAGTCTCCCATGACACGTGAAGGACTCAGTACAGGTCACCACTAGTTTCTACAAAAAACAGCAGGAGCCTGACCAGGTGGTGGTGCAGTGGATGGAGCATCGGACTGGGATGCGGAGGACCCAGGTTCGAAACCCCAAGGTCGCCAGCTTGAGCACGGGCTCATCTGGTTTGAGCAAAACTCACCAGCTTGGACCCAAGGTCGCTGGCTCGAGCAAGGGGTTACTCGGCCTGCTGAAGGCCCGCGGTCAAGGCACATATGAGAAAGAAATCAATGAACAACTAAGGTGTCGCAATGCGCAACGAAAAACTAATGCTTGATGCTTATCATCTCTACGTTCCTGTCTGTCTGTCCCTGTCTATCCCTCTCTCTGACTCTCTGACTCTCTTTCTCTGTAAAAAAAAAAAAAAAAAAAAAGAACAGCAGGAGTAAAATGTGTGACTGCATTTCTTCCACTCTAATCTGATACCATCAAATGAGATAATAAATCAGCACAGAATCATTTGTAAACTAGATTAGACCATAAAAAGCACTGAGCACAATGGCATATAATAAACAATCGATATATGAGAGCTTTTGGTATTCATGTTATCCCTTATTTTTTTTTCCTTCATTTTTTTGTATTCCTTGCCTAACACTTACTAAAAGCCATAATGTGAGCCCTCCAGGAAAATCTCAACCACTAAAAATGGCTGAGATTTAGTTTGCTGAGAACAGAGGATACTCATGAAGCTATTACCACTTTTAAACACAATTAAATTTAGACTATCATAGTTCAAAGAACACGTGTTAGTTTTGTGTAGGACTTGGATTGGAGAGGTAAGGGTAAGAACCAAAATTCAACAGTTAAAGATTTTATATACTGTTTCTATAATAAATGTGCCTGGATTCCACTGCTTAATAGACTATTATGCTGAAGAAACCTCACTGCTAACAACACTGAATGTGATCTAAGCACTTTTCAGGTAGTCTTATGAAATAAACGGGGATATTAACCACATGCTACAGATAAGGAGGACCCAGCAGTATAACCAGCCTACTCACGGCCACAGAACTTGGAAAGTGCTGCTCCCCAAAGCTACAAGAGGTAAAACATATTTAAAATATCCAGTTATGCATGTCTTAGTAAATGCAATATGGACTGGAACTGTTCAATGTCCTACGTGGTATAGACCAAAACCTGGTTCTTCTTCCTAACAGGGGCAAGGCTGGAGGGCCTGGCAGGGAGAATCAATGTTAAGACAAGTGTGGAAGAAGGTGAAGGGATTAGCCAAAAACCATATATACATAACACACAGATGTAGAGAGCAGGGTGGGGATAGCCAGAGAGAAGGGGTAAGGTAGGGGGAAGACCGCAAAGACAGGGAACACGGGGGCAGAAAGAGCCTTTGCATGGGGCAGGGGCAGGGGTACAGCATGTGGTGTGCGTTATACACTTGAAACCTGCATGGACTGGCGAACCATGACATTCCAATAAATTAAAAAGAGAAAAGTAGGCCCTAGCCGGTTGGCTCAGTGGTAGAGCGTCGGCCTGGTGTGCTGAGGTCTCGAGTTCGATTCCCGGCCAGGGTACACAGGAGAGGCGTCCATCTGCTTCTCCACCCCTCCCCCTCTCCTTCCTCTCTGTCTCTCTCTTCCCCTCCCGCAACCGAGGCTCCATTGGAGCAAAGATGGCCCGGGCACTGGGGATGGCTCCTTGGCCTCTGCCCCAGGCGCTAGAGTGGCTCTGGTCTCGACAGAGCGACGCCCCGGATGGGCAGAGCATCGCATCCTGGTGGGCATGCCGGGTGGATCCTGGTTGGGCGCATGCGGGAGTCTGTCTGACTGCCTCCCCATTTCCAGGTTCAGAAAAATACAAAAAAAAAAAAAAGAGAGAGAGAGAAAAGTAGAAACAAAAACTCTCACAAGGATCGAAGAAGTAAAGTATGTCATTGATCTGGTCCATCCTGGCTCCCAGGAAGGCTAGAAATATGGTCAAAAGAGTGGGTCAACCTCTTAATGATCTGATGATGTTTCATGAAGATTCCCAAGATGCCACAGCCTCAGAGGGTTTGAGGTCAAACAGAATCAGACTCTAGCGCTTGCTGAGCACTAGTCAGTGCTCTGGTTCCCTCAACAAAGTCCAGATTTGCTATCTCCACATTGACTTTTTTTTACTTAATAGGTTTTCAATATAACTGTGAGCTGCTCAACCCTTAACCCTTCTCTTTTACTGCCTGAAATCTACCCCTGCCCACACTAGCCTTGCTCTTCCCCATACTTTGAAAGCTCTTTCTCCGAATATTTAACAAATGGCCCCTCGCTTCTTTCTGGACAATGGTCATGCTGTGTGACACGGCTACCCCTCCCCCACCTTCAGCGTACTCAATCCTCTTTGCCTCTTTCAAGTCTCTTCATGCTATTGACCCTCATCAAAGAGATCTCCTTAGTTTTTTGTTCTCTCTCTCTCCCTGTGGACTGTAGGGTCCACGAGAGCAGAAAAGATGTCTGTTCTGCTCCCTGCTGGCTTCCTAGCTCTCCCAGGAGCACCCCGGACAAAGCAGACACTCACAATTTGATTCTAAACAGCTGGCTGACTTGATGGACACTTGCTCTTCTGGTGTGGCCCATTGGATTTCTACAAAGTCACACAGTCTGGCAAGGACGACTGCACAGTCTGTGCGATGAGCAGACATAATCAGCCGTGTGGGGTGAAGCAGGATGAAGGCAGTGGGTATGCTTCACACTTTTCTATTTCTCCATCAAGAAACCTCTGCCTGACATCCGTTTCCTGACGACTCTAAAGTACCATCAGGGCAGTGACTGTATCTTTGTTCATTCCCAAATCCCCAGTCTCCAGGACAGCGGTAGCACCTAGCAGGCGCCTTCTGCATGTGGAGGGAGAATAAATGCATGCTACCCAACGGGCATCATCTTTGAACCATGGATTAGCTGGGCTACTTCTTCAAAAGGCTTTAGAAAGTACCCAAATAACCTGAGCTCCTTCTCCGTCTCCAGGCCCCAGAGAGCAGAAATGCCCTATTCCAGGCACACCAAGCCACACCGGCAAGGTCACCAAAGAAAGACTCGAGCCAGAGGGGGAAGTTCAGGGGCAGGAAACAACTCAAATTAGCGCCTCCCGAGATGTCCTGAAAGCAGAACATTGTTCGCCTCGAAACCGCACAAGCTGTGGCTTCCGTATTTCACTGCTTTCCTAAAATCATTAAGAGCATCATCCACTTTCACATTTGGCGGCACAAAAATAGCTTCCAAAGCCAAAGGCACACAAGCTGCATCGCAGACTCTGCTCCTCAATAACATAGGAGGCACGAGGTTAATGCAGTGAGAATAAGTTAGGGTTTGGAAAATGTTTGTGAGTGAGTTGACATTTAAATAACTTCATTATCATTCATTGACAGATTTTTTTTTAAACCTGTCAGTGCAATTGTTATTTCCATTACGATGTTATAACAAACGCCTGTACCTTTTAAATACAGTCACCAGATTCCATTAGTCTACCCAATGTTAAGCAAATATCTCCAAATCCATTTTTCATAATACCTCAAGAATATAATAGGCAATCTACATCAGGCGGTGGCGTGGAGCTGAAGGAAATTGTCTCCTGCTTTCGAAGGATGCTGCCCTGAAATATGTCTGCCTGTCAGCCTACACATAGTGTTTCAACATGCTGAGGAGACGTTTTGGTGCAGCCGGAACTGAACATGCGTCCCTCCGTTTCCTGGATTCCCCGTGCTTCTCTGGTTAACTCACAGAATTAGTGGGAAGGACGTTAAACAGTGGGAGGCGGCATGTCAATGGGATACAGAGATATATCTGCTTTGCCATATGCCACAGAATTTGGAATTTAATTTGTAATACACAAATATTTTATTTTTTAAATGTGAGGAATATGTGAGGAATGGGTACCTACGTGTTCACAAGCTGTAAGAGTTCTCACTCATCTTTCTGGGCTCTCCATGTCATTGTCCTTCTCTTCCTTGTGTCATCGTGCTGTGGTATTGGTGATTCCAGTCACAGGGGGCAGTTGAGATACGGAACTGAATGGAGCTGACTGTGACTGCATGCATACTGCTCCAAGGATCCGGAGGGGACACAGTATACAGCACGTTGCCACACATGAGCAGTGTATTTCTGCTGTCGATTGAACAGGAGACCTATGATAGCAGTAACGTTAACGATCGGGGTTACCTTTACCTCGAAATAGCTTACAGTTCACTTTTGAGTATAAAAATAACCAGAACTGGTTGGCAATGAGAACTGGGTCTCTATTTTGCATTGGAAAGGGAAGGCAAATTAAACAGAGGTCACCCAGTCAGCTTCTTGGGGAACACATATACGACGAGTATTCTCCTTAACTGTGCGTGCGCGCGCGCACACACACACACACACACACACACACACACACACACACACTGTCTGTCTCTCATCGGAACGCTCCACTTCAGTCTATGTTCCATACTGACACAGGCCCCTGCATCTCTTTGTGCCCACAACTCCTGTGTCACAGCAGCACAGGTAAAAGTACCACTTGTTCCTTCTCACAGATGCAGCCTCTCTCCTGCCTCCATGTGTGTGCAAATGCGATATCCCCCGCTAAACACACGTGGGTACTGCCGGCCAGGGCAAGGCACGTGTTCCTTCTCACATTTCCAGGTTCCACTCTCGTCACCTTCTCAGGGTGCCTGACCATGCCAGTCGACCGGTGGTCTTGATTCTTTATCCCAGACCCCGCTCCGTGGAACCTGTCAACGTTCAGTTTTCCGTGCTAATAAACTCTGTTCCCTAAAGGCAGGACGAGTTCACATTTATCCTTTCATCCTTCCTTCTGCCCATCAAATCCCATTTGTCTACGTCCAGGCTGAACCTGTGTATCCCTCCCCTCACTGAGCTTACTCACACCCCTCTGCTAAACAGAAGGCCTCCTTCCTACAGCCCATGGGACGCACTGGAACCTCTCCTGCCTGGCCTTTTGTATTCTGCATGTCTTATCCTCATGTGGATCTGATGTTCCCGACCGGATGGCCATCTACAGAGAGCAGGGTGCGTTCCACCCACTCTTCTGCCCCCTCTCCACCACTGCAGCTTCTCCTTATGATCCAGAAGGTGCCCCCACAATGGCACCGATGGAACACACTACTTGGCAATGTTCTCCTCTACTGTCCGAAGATATAATTCGAGAAATGGTACATCTGGAAGTCGCATTTCTTTTTAGAGGATGAGGAAGCAAGAAAAGTCAGGGCTGAGTGTGTGTTGGGCATGGGCAATTGTGACATAAATACAAGACAAATTAGGGGCTTACTTAGAAAGAACTCAGACAAATATTTACATTAATTTGTTCAAGTGTTATATGTAGATATAGTAATGGAGAACATAATATGCATTTATCAGTCCCATGGGTAAAGGTAAACTTAGAAAAGGCGGGCATGTCTGTTCAGCTTTATAAAGGGTTCTCTCTTTTGATCCAACACTCTATCTTCCTGCTGATGTCACCTATGAAGATATACAGTCATAATCAACCATGACAAATAGTTTGTGAATAATAATAGTGAATATTCATCGAATGCACAAAACATACCATACTTGGGGCTAACAGGCACTTTGCAAGGATTACCTCATTTAATTCTTGTAACACCCTATGCACTAGGTACTGGTAGGATTTACATCTTACAAATGTAGAGGTGGAGATTCACAGAAGATAACTGACTTGCCCAATGCCACACAACAGTAACAGTAGGACCTGGATTCAAACCCAGGCAGCTGGATTCTGAAGCCAGCATGCTTAACACAGAGACAAGACAGCTCAGCCATTTAAATGTTGTGCTCTTTATAGAAACATAGGAGAGTTTGCCTTGAGAGAAATAAAAATTTCTAGTGGATCTCCCAGACGTTGATCCCTTCCTCCCAAACAAGGAACCACCATAGTTCATGATATCTGCCAGTAAGCGTCCTAAAATCAATTTTCTATTGGAAAGAGACTCCTTAGCCCAAGTACCTAATAAGCCAAGACTTCAAAAGTTATGGATGAGTTCTTCAAAACCAGGCATAATATGTAGCCTCTATGAAGCTAATCTACTTATTAGCAATATAGTGTGGTGATAGAGTGTGATGGTCCTGAATGGACCATTCATTCAATGATTATTTATGTTGCCCCCCCTCCCCCCAAGATGCAGGCCTAGCTGGGAAGAATGACTGCTCCAGAGATGATGTGGCATACACATATGTCTCCCTTGGTTTAGAATCCTTGTTAGAATTGAATTTAAGCTGTGAATGCTCATTGTCATGTGCTATTTTTCCTCTCACATGGCACTCTGGTTGAATAAGGGAGTACTTTGACTGCCTTGCCCAGGAATATGCAAAAATAAGTAAAACACTTGTCTAATGAAGCCAATGTTACCTGGTCCTCCTAGCTCTTCAATCAGAACATACAAATGAAAATTATGAAAAAATGTATTCTGGAAGCATAAGCAATGAAACATTTTAGTGGCGACAATAGGCTTTACATGATTTCATGATATTAAAATGATCCAATCATCCTAAATTGTAGAAATTGCTCTCTGAGTGTCATGTGTTCTTATTAGGTTTTATTCCATGCGTGTTGGGAGTCTCAGTTTTAAGTGATGATGCATCACTGAGCTTCTGCTGCCTTTCGTCTCCTAAAAGGTAAATGAAATGAGTGAATTTCTTCTTCATAAGCCAATGGAGAGGACTGGACCAGCTGATCTATAGCCTGGACTATGCTATGCAAGAATTGCTGGAGCAGGAAGAGTTATGGGGAACTCTATGTTGATAGATCTACAGCACACTTCTGAGATGTTGGGCTTAAGAGCTATATCTCCCTCTAAAACTGCAGGAGTCAACCAGGGGTCGGAGTGTCAGGACGGAGGTAGAGAACCGTGATTTGTTACCTCCTGTCTGCTTTCCACTTAGCTTCTGTAAGGGTTAAATGATTGAGCCTGGTCAGAAAGCATCATGTGTTCATTATTGCTTATCATTACAATGAGTTATTAAAAATGTTGGTCCCTACCTGTTACTTTGAAGAAAGCCCAAAACTCTAAACTGTTAAAGCTTTGATAAGGTCTTAGATGATTTCATCTCAACTCAACGAAAAGAAAACAAAGAGCAGTGGGAGCTCTAGGCCCTCGACTAATTACATAGCAAACAGCAATGGATTTATCCTCACTGAACACGTGTTCTCCACCCACCCCACCCTCACCCGCATCCTTGTTTCCCACTTTTAGTAACTCTCTCGCACTTTCACATGGCCTCTTGGGATCAATAATGTGCAGTTTCCACAGAACAGTATCTTCCCAACCATGTAATTCTGCAGAGGAAGAGGCTGCAACTCAGAGGAGAGTAAGTCAAGCGTTAGTTGGCACCCAACTGAAAAGGGAACCCAAGTCTTCTGATTCTTGTGCTGTGACTTTTCTCAGGGTTACAGGTTCTCACATATGAAAAGGACTTTCATCTTATCAGAGAAAGAAAGCCTAGCCATCTTAAAATCAGTACTCTAAAAAAGGAATGCTGTAATATATATGAAAATGTTGCTTCTCCTCCAAAACAAAACAAAACAAAAACAAAAACTAATGGCTTAGCTATGTAAGAAACTGTGTACTACTACACTTTAGAATTACATGAACCATATGAGCAGGCAGTCGTGCCGTGGATAGAGCACCAGACTGGGACGCAGAGGACCCAAGTTCAAACCCCAAGGTCACCAGCTTGAGTGTGGGGTTGCTGGCTTGAGCATGGAATCATAGACATGATCCCATGGTCGCTGGCTTGAGCAAGAGGTCACTTGCTCTGCTATAGCCCCGCCCCCATCTCCCCTTGAGTCAAGGCACATATGAGAAAGCAGCCAATGAACAACTAAGGTGCCACAAAGAAGAATTGATGCTTCTCATCGCTCTCCCTTCCTGTCTGTCTGTCCCTATTTCTCCCTCTCTCTGTCTCTGTCACAAAAAAAAATTAATAATAGGATTACATGAACCAAACTGAAAATTATGGTCAAATTTTAGAATGGAACCAGGACTAGGAATGATTGTCAGGCAAAAAGAATATTAACAATATAAAAAAAATATGTGTAATGCTTATAGAAAATGTATCCCAGCATCCCTCATGGCAGAGAGATTTCAAAGAGAAGCCCAAGAACACTTCAGTCATTAATCTTTATCCTCTCTAGCCTGCATGCAGTTGTATCCAACCAACACAAAGGTAACACTGTCTGTTTCGTCAAGTCTGCCTGGTACAGCTGACGGGCGATGGAGTTCCCCCTTATACCGTCACTCTGGGCCACATGACATTTGTCCACAAGTACCCAGGGGAACTGCCAGGTCTCAGTGCCCTCAACTTTTCCAATTGTACTTAAAAAGCAAAGTAGTCCAGGAAAAACTGGCAGTCTCATTTACAATCTTCCCCGAGTAGCCTCCCTGAATTCTACAACGAACAAAGCGTGAACAAGAACACGCAGGTCCGTCCTGGCTCTCACCTTTCTGGGCCACTGGCAGCCCTGATGCTTGGTAATAGGTGCTACAGAATGTTCACCAAAAGTCCAGGACTGATTCTTCACAACCAGACGGAGTGGGTGGTTTCTATGAGGCTAATTTAATTATTAGAAATACAGAGCAGCAATACAGAATGATGGTTCACTCACTCATTCATTCATTCATTCATTCCACAATGATTTATGCTGAATTACCCAAGTTCCAGGCCTTGTTCTGGGCACTGGCAATAAAACAGAGAAAGGAGAAAAATAATACAATATTGACGTTCTCGTGAGCTGAAATTCTAGTGGGAAGGGGCAGATTCTAAACACATACACGTAGAATTCTTCAGGTGACGGTTAATACCATGATGGGAAGGAAAGAGTAAGGAGGACATAGGATGAGGACAGGGTACACTGCCTTATTAGTGTCGTCAGAGAAGGCCTCTGGCATTGGAGAGTTCATCTGAATGACATAAGGAGGAGGTGCATATGTCCAGAACAAGTGTCACAGGCAGAGCGGACAGTCAGGAGGTCTGACTTACGGCACAGAGAGGAGCACTCCAGGAGCAAAGGCTACAAAGAGAAACTTGGAATCAAAGTCAGTCGCTTGCCAACATAGCAGCACCGAAACCACACTGCACCTTGCGGGCCCTGTTTAGTCTTTGGAAGGTCTGAGAAGGGTATGATCTCCCTATGGTTTTATAGAGTCCAGGTTCTGGGTTTACATCGTCTGAGAAGGGTATGATCACCCTATGGTTTTATAGAGTCCAGGTTCTGGGTTTACATCGTCTGAGAAAGGTATGATCTCCCTATGGTTTTATAGAGTCCAGGTTCTGGGTTTACATCGTCTGAGAAGGGTATGATCTCCCTATGGTTTTATAGAGTCCAGGTTCTGGGTTTACATCGTCTGAGGAGGATATGATCTCCCTATGGTTTTATAGAGTCCAGGTTCTGGGTTTACATCGTCTGAGGAGGGTATGATCTCCCTACGGTTTTATAGAGTCCAGGTTCTGGGTTTACATCGTCTTAGAAGGGTATGATCACCCTATGGTTTTATAGAGTCCAGGTTCTGGGTTTACATCGTCTGAGGAGGGTATGATCACCCTATGGTTTTATAGAGTCCAGATTCTGGGTTTACATCTGGGAAGTTACTTTTCCCATCTGTAAAATGGGGATAACAATGGTACTGGTCTCCTGGGATTGATGGAAGGGTTAAGTGAGATACTTCCTAGAAAGTTCTTGGCGTGTAGTTAGATTTACCAGTGTTAGCAGCTACAATTGTGGTGGATGA
Organism: Saccopteryx leptura; assembly: GCF_036850995.1. Taxonomy (NCBI): domain Eukaryota; kingdom Metazoa; phylum Chordata; class Mammalia; order Chiroptera; family Emballonuridae; genus Saccopteryx; species Saccopteryx leptura. Next base: position 20,533,132 of record NC_089515.1, on the reverse strand, counting down.
CAATTTGCTTCCAAGGAACAGAGTTAGGAGATATGAACTGAAGATCCGAAGGACCAAAGTTATCTAGCACTTAATAGATCACTGACTTCAAACTACTTACCTTAAATCCCGAAGGAAGAAACAACACCGAAAAAAATATCAATGACAGGCGCGATGCAGCAAGATTCCCTAAAACTGAGATTGTTCTCTTTGATACATATTCTTAGAGGGGGTTTAGTGGGACATGTTGGCAACAGTGGAGGGTAATATGTGTACTGGGCTTCAATGATTATAATAACACAGAGATTTCATCCCCCAAGGCATCAGAAAACTCTGCTTTATGGAAGTAAGTTGGTGACATATTTCTTTGGGGAACTCAACTTATTACTGAATAGAACTATTTCTGATACCATGACCAAGATTTGTTCTAAAATATTTCTGCCTTATAACTTATTATTATTTCTCATTCCCCAAAAGTATATTTTCTATATACTTTCCTACATTTTACAATCTTATTTTTCAAACTCCATTTCTTTCATTCTCTCAAAAATAACCCATCCACCAATTCACTGCCATTTTTCAATTTTCAATATTTGATAGCTGGATCCGGTTTCTAACGCCACCAATAATTCCCTCAACTCAAGGCCTTCGTGCCTCTCTCCCTTCAGAATATTTAGTGTTTACCTGCCTATCTTACAAGAAAAGCGATCGGGGATCACCCTTCTAAGAGGAGTTAATGTCAGGGTTTGTCACAGTAATGGGCTCTGAAGTTGTCAATGACCTGCTGAGTGACCTTAGGCAAGTTGCCCACCCTCTCTGGATTGTTCTTTAATAGTGATGATTGACCTTATAATGGAGGAATCACTCATAAATCTGACTGTGAAACATTCAGTCAATATAGAGTGCTTATAAATATGTATTTATCAATATACAATTCAGTTTATCTAAGATGTGCATAATCACAGAAACCCCTGTCTGGACCCCAGAATAACAGTCAACATTACATCTAAAATGGTCTTTTCCTCTTAACATTTACAAATATCACCCTTCTGAGATGGTAGGTTTCTTACCCTAACTGAGGGGGATGAATGAGATCAGCGCAGGTGTAGATGCCTACAAGAGCCTGCATGTTAGCATGAAAGACCATCAGTCCCACCAATATGACTACTTGATATTTTCAGATGAAAACAGCGTCAGTGCAAAAAGAGACATTGTGGCGGCTACTTTAGATCAGATGGCCTTTGATGGCCTCTCTGAGAAGACGACACAGGCTGAGGACTGGGGGTGGCTGTGCACTGGAAACAGCAAAAAGTACAAGTGGAAATTAGGGTAGTAGAGGAGCCACAAGAAGGTCACCTGCTTACAGCTCAGAAGGCGATGAATAGAGAGAATCAAGCAGGGGCAAGATGAGGTCAGGCTTTCCTTGGAGTACAAAGTGAGACGTTTGGGTTTTGTCACGTGTGAGATGGGTAAAGCAAAGGCATATCACAACCTGGCATTTTCAAAGAAATGTTTTGGCTGCTGACTGGAGAATAAACTCTAGAGAAGGATGGAAGTGGCCAGAGCAGTAGTGCAGTCAGGTGGTAAGCTGGGCGTGGACTAGGGACTCCGGCAGGGAGCCATTCATTCCTGGGCTCGACTTGTCAGTGACGAATACTTGGAGGCTATGATCGTATTATCATTTGCTCCAAAGCATAGTAATCTAGTATTAGTTCTGTGAACATTTTATAATAATTTCTATTTATTATTTATAACATTTCTAGCTATAATGTGTAACTTCTTCAATTTATACAATTGGCACAATTTTTAAAAATCTTTTTTTGCATTTTATTTTTCTTTCTTTCTGTTATTTTTTAATCATCAAGTGAGAGGTGGGGAGGCAAAGACAGACTCCTGCTTAGCAACTGGGCTATTTTAGCGCCTGAAGTGAGGCCATGGAGCCATCCTCAGCACCCAGAGCCAACTTGATCAAACCATTTGAGCCATGACTGTGGGAGGAGAGAGAGAGAGGGAGAGAGAGAGAAGGAGAGAAAGAGAGAGAGAGAGAGAGAGGAAAGAGAGAAGGAGGAGGGGTGGAGAAGCAGATGGGCACTTCTCTTGTGTGTCCTGACTAGAAATCAAACCCAGGACTTCCACATGCCAGGCCAAGAAATGCTCTACTGCTGAGTCAACAGGCCAGGGCCAAATTTTATTTTTCAATTACAATTTACTTTCAATATTATCTTATATTAATCTCAGGTGTATCGTATAGTAGTCAGACAATCATATAATTTCCCAAGTAATCCCTTTGATATTTCCAATACCCACCTGGCCCTATATATAGTTACTGCAATACTATGTATATTAACTGTATGTTCTATGCTGTACTTTACAACCTGGGCTATTTTGTAACTACCAGTTCAAACTTAGCATAATTTTGATTCCAGGCCTGATTCTCCTTATTTACTTAGGATGGGGCAATTCCTGAGACACTCTGGTGACAGATACACTGTGGTGAGTGTGGTTTCTTTGATATTGAGGATGCGGTTTTTATAATCAACATAAATAATTCAGCAGTGTACCAGCTGTGCTTTATTATTATCGTTTACTTCAACTTGAACTACAGTTTGGGAGTTATGGACACTCTTTTTTTTTTTTTAATTAACAGAAGCTCATCCATCATGTTGTATCCATGGGATCTACAAGGTTATAAAGTTTGCTATTGATAGCAACAATCACGATTCAAAATAAGAATCTGTATTTTATTCCGCTGACATCTAAACTTAGGTAGAGCCCGGCACCTTCAGATTGATTTTTACAGGAAGTGATCTTAAAGCACAAGGCTGGAAATGAATGCCGGCTCAGGGGCTGAAGGCAACTCACTCTCTGTCTGCTCCCCAGAAGAAAAATGATCGGTACTGTGTGTTGTGTGTCAAAGCCGCCCAGAGGGGTGGCAAGGGAATGACAGACAGAACACCGCAACATTTACACATCAGGGTGTACGAGCCTAGTGCTCTCAAAGTACGATCTGCCCAAGTCCTGCCCAGAGATTGCTTGGAGAAAGGAGTCTCCAGGACTCACGAACTCACTCAATCTGCAGCTCTTTATTGAGGATCACTTAGGTGGCTGGCTGTGATTAGAACTTCCCTCCTGCACCACAATGTAAATTCTTGTGTCTCTTGCCAATACCACCACCTTGCACACCAACCTAATCAGTCTTTCCATCCCTGTACGTGACAATGGGACATTTTCAAAATGTTAAGAGGTTTTTCTAGAATGAGCTTCCCCAGGACAGAGACCAGTTCTAGACAGTCTCCTTTGTATAGTGCCTAGCATTAAGTAATCAGGCATTTGCCAAATGTTCCTGATAATGATGTGGCTAATGAGAATCAATTACTATTTTCATACCTCCAAAGGCTTGATTTCAACCCTTGTTTGCTTAAAATGTTTCTAAAAATCTTGAGGCGGACCTTCTTTCTGCCACAGCTGGGTTTTTATACAAATTATGAATAATAAACTAATCTTCCTTAAAACTCAGGGAACAAAACTCAGGCTGTTTAATGAGCTTTAAAAAAATTCCCACCAACAGTGAATGAGGGTTCCTTTTTCTCCACAGCCTCTCCAACATTTGCTGTTACCAGCCCATGTCATTGCAGCATTGTTCACAGTGGCCAAGACATGGAAACAACCAAAAAGCCCTTCAATAGATGACTGGATAAAGAAGATGTGGCACATATACACTATGGAATACTACTCAGCCATAAGAAATGATGACATCGGATCATTTACAGCAAAATGATGGGATCTTGATAACATGATACGAAGTGAAATAAGTAAATCAGAAAAAAAACAAGAACTGCATTATTCCATAAATAGGTGGGATATAAAAGCGAGACTAAGAGACATTGATAAGAGTGTGGTGGTTACGGGGGGGTGGGGGGAGAGGGAGAGGGAGAGGGGGAGGGGGAGGGGCACAAAGAAAACTAGATAGAAGGTGACGGAGGACAATCTGACTTTGGGTGATGGGTATGCAACATAATTGATTGACAAGATAATCTGGACATGTTTTCTTTGAACATATGTACCCTGATTTATTGATGTCACCCTAGTAAAATTAATAAAAAAATAATAAAATAAAATAAAATTCAAACATTGATACACTTTTGAAGAGGCAGAACTTTATTCAATAAGCGGGCATAGCTCTCAGCAAAAGACACGGGCCAAGTTTGGTGACAATTAAGTAAATATTTGATGTACTCAGCATGACAAACTTCCAGGATCTGTTGGTAGTATTCTGGAGGAGGACTGGGTACTTTTCAGATTCTGGAAGAGCCTCTGGGAATCCAACCTCAGTGCAGATTCAATAAAACACCTCCCCATTAAGATGAGGCAGTTGTAATATACAAAGCCCTACTCCAGTGCCGGTGTGCAGGGAAGAGAAGCAATGGGAGAGGACATGTCTGAAAGAAGCAGAGGATTACCGTCTAGCATCCAGCGAGGTACTCTGACCGACGTACCTCCCTACTGTACAGATGGCGGAAATATGCTCCAAGGATGAAGGGAAACTGCCCATGCGCGCACCTCTGATAGCAGGCAGAACTAGGTTTCAACTGTCAGTCTACCTGATCCAAAATCTCCATCTGTAACCTCTGCCTTATACTATCTCCCCAACATACCACCCAGGAATGAACTGAATAGTGGGGTCATCCCCAAGCTGTGCTCCTCACCAATCTATGTCCCTCTGGTATAACTGTGACCAAGGGAATTGGTTTTTGACAACTTATTAAACCTTTACGAGCACTCCAAGAACAGACAGAGAGCTTCTCTTAAAGATCCAGATAAAGCCATCCAATATTTCCAAGCTGAAAATTTTCCCAGAAGTATTTCACACTTCAGCCATATGGCAGTTAAAAAAAATTATTAACTAGAGTAGCCTTGGGACTAAAAAACTAAAAAAAAAATAATCTTTTTGTGTTAAAAAAAGAAAAAAATATCTGAAAACCTTTCTACATTGAGGAGTTACTATATCTTGGGTCATCAAAGGACATCAAAGGGCAAACTCTCTAAAGGACCATCTCCCTGACATTTATGATGGGGGGGGGGGGTGGAGGGAGGAAGGAAGAAAGCTTGCTATAGATTCATATTCTTGGGCCTCTTTTTCAGAGCTTTTAATCCAACAGGTCTAGGAATCTAAACTTTATAAACGTCCTAGATTTAGGACAATCCATTGTGAGAAGAGGTTTAGAGTGTCTGAAACCCATGAGGATAAACAAGGAGAAGCATAACAAACAAGTAGCAGACAGAAAATGCTCTGTGACTTAAAAACATTTTTTTTCCAAGTGAGAGAAGGAGAGGCAGAGAGATAGACTCCCACATGTGTCCCAAAAGGGATCCACCTGGCAACCCCCACCTGGGGCCTATCCTCTGCCCATCCAGGGCCATGTTTGCAACTGAGCTCTTTTTAGCACTGGAGGTGGAGGCTCCACAGAGCCATCCTCAGTGCGCAGGGCAGATGCTCTTGAACCAACTGAGCCATGGTTGTGGGAGGGGAAGAGAGGGAGAGAGGGAGGGAAGGATGAAGGAAGGGAGGGAGGGAGGAAGGGAGGAAGGGAGAGAGGGAGGGAGGGAGGGAGGGAGGGAGGAAGGGAGGAAGAGAGGGAGAGAGGGAGGGAAGGATGAAGGGAGGGAGGGAGGGAGGGAGGGAGGGAGGAAGGAAGGGAGGGAGGGAGGGAGGAAGGGAGGGAGGGAGAGAGAGAAAGAGAGCGAGAAAGGGAAGCAGATAGTTGGTTCTCATGAGTGCCTTGGCCAGGGGTCCCGGGACATCCACATGCATAGCCGATGCTCTACCACTGAGCTAACTGGCCCGGGCCTTTCTTTTTGTGTGTGTTAGAAGAAAAAGCAATGGATCAAAAATAATCTGCATTCCTCTCTATATGAGAGTGCAGAATCGGGTGCTACCCTAAGAACCAAACAGTACCCCTCCTTTCAACAGCTGAGTAATGCCCTTTAAAGAGGACACAAAGAAACAATGAATGACTTTCTAACCAAACGGTACAAAGGTCCAGTGGGAAGACCTTGACCTTAGAGACAGCAAGATCTTCATTCACGTCCTGCCTGATTCATTCACAAGGCAACCTATAAGCAATGTCTCTATCTTCTCTAAGTTTTAGTGTCTTTTTCTGCAACATGAGAACAACAGTACCTAACACTTGCAGTTGTAGCAAAGATTAAAATAACTATTATGACTTTGGCACTCTATTGCTGTTTAACAAATATCTATTCGTCTATGTGCTCCCTGTCAGAAACCAAGGATCCGAGGGTTATAAATATATTCTAAGTTGATGAATCTCACTCCCGGTCTTTAACCTTTTCATAGAGAAGAGCTTGCATCCATTATTTTTTAACGGCCAGAAAAGAAAATTAATTAACATCTTAGTCATTTGTCCCAGTCACATCATTTATATTAGGAATGCCTTCTTTAAAGTCCACCTAATAAAACTGAAGCTTATTATGTATCCACATGTACTTATAGAGAAGAGGAAAAAAATTAAAATGAGATAGTTAAGGTAGTTAAAGACCAATGGTTTAACAGCAAGAGAAGAGAAGCTGCAAATTGGTTGCCATCCCAACTAAATATCCTTAGAATAGATTTCTTACCCGGTATCCTATCAGTCACCAGTGGATTGCTAATAATTATGGTGCCAATTGCCCTCTGATATTGGATAACCTTTAACTTATTTGGCCAACATGTATTTAACATTTTTGATTGTATGCCACAGGCCCTGTAAATACCTTGGACACAAAACTGAATATGAATTGGCCCATTTCTCTTTGGGACATCTGAGGGCAAGCTCATCTAGAGTGAAATCTAAGTGACTCTCGTTCTGATGCTCAATAGAGGCAGTAAATGCTTAAATTCTCTGCCTGTAGATTTTCTGTGGCTGCTCTTGGGTTATCTATGTATTTCCTCAACTTCAACAAGATGCGTGCAGAATGGCATTTAGTTCACCTGGTTCTACCAACCTGACCTTGGTCGTCATTCTGCAGGGAATATGACCAAGGCTTTGGTAAAATTTCCTATAAATAGTCAGATATTGAATATGCACCATAGCATCTGTCATGCAATTAATCAACTCTGCCATTGTTGCAGGAAAGTGTTCATAGACAATACGTAAATAGATGGGTGAGGCTGTGTTCCAATAAAACTTTATGCAAACAAGTGGTAGGCAGATTATGATTATAGCTTGCTGACCCTGTTTGAAATTCTGGCTTCTAGCTTTTGAGACCAGAATTCTGAGTTGGCTGGCCTTACCTTCATATCCTGAGATGACACATGCACACACACATACACACACAACTAAGTAATCTGGGGGGAGGGGAATAGCAAAACAAATTGTTTTAAGTTATGGTTCTGCAGAGAGTCGGCTTTCTAAAGACTTTATTTTAAGTGAGAGGAGGGGAGATAGTGAGACAAACTCCTCTATGCACCCTGACTGGGATCCACCTGGCAACCCCCATCTAGGGCCAATTCTTGAGTACTAAGCTATTCTAAGCCCCTGATGCTGATGTGCTCAGACCAACTGAGCTATCCTCAGCACCCAGGGCCAACACTTAAACCAACTGAACCACTGGCTGTGGGAGGGAAAGAAGGAGAGAAGGAGGATAGGGAGGAGAGAGAAGCAGATGGTAGCTTCTCCTGTTTGCCCTGACCGGCAATCGAACCTAGGACATCCATACGCTGGGCTGAGTCTCTATCCACTGAGCCAGCAGCCAGGGCCTCCAAAAGAATCTTAGTAAGAATAGGACGAAATTCAATTACATTGCCTGACAATAAAGCCAAGGCCTAGATTTGGAGTCTTGTGCTGAATAATCCCCCAAACAAAAAACAAAGACATAAAAGATAATACCTCCATAGACTCAAATTCCATTCTGATTATACTAAATAACTATCACCATATATACATTAGAATTTATATCACTCTGCCAACCAAAGCCAGGTAATATGTAGAAATACCTGTTGAAAATCCCAGAAGACCCCCATCAGATAACTTAGTTAGTTAGAGTGTCCCCAATATGCCAAAGTCATGGGTTCAATCTCTGGTAAGGGCATATACAAGAATCCACCAATGGCTCTGGCCTGTTTGCTCAGTGGTAGAGCATCGGCCTGGCGTGCAGGAGTCCTGGTTCGATTCCCGGCCAGGGCACACAGGAGAAGCGCCCATCTGCTTCTCCACCCCTCCCCCTCTCCTTCCTCTCTGTCTCTCTCTTCCCCTCCCACAGCCAAGGCTCCATTGGAGCAAAGTTGGCCGGGGCACTAGGGATGGCTCTATGGACTCTGCCTCAGGCACTAGAATGGCTCTGGTTGGAACAGAGCAATGCCCCAGATGGGCAGAGCATCGCCCCCTGGTGGGCATACCGGGTGGATCCCAGTGGGTCTCATGGGGGAGTCTGTCTTTTTTCCCCCCGTTTCCAACTTTGGAAAAATAAAAAAAGAATCCACCAATGAATGCATAAATAAATGGAGCAACAAATCTCTCCTTCTCTCTCTCTTACTCTCCCTCTAAAATCAATATAGGAAAGAAGGAAGGAAAGAAGGAAGGAAGGAAGGAAGGAAGGAAGGAAGGAAGGAAGGAAGGAAGGAAGGAAGGAAGGAAGGGGAAGGAAGGAAAGGAAGGAAGGAAGAAAGGGAGAGAGAGTGAGAGAGAGAGAGAGAGAGAGAGAGAGAGAGAGAGAGAGAGAGAAAGAAAGAAAGAAAAAAAGAAAGAAAGAAAGAAAGAAAGAAAGAAAGAAAGAAAGAAAGACCCAGAAAAGTTTGACATAAGACGTCCCAAGCAGGCCTGGGAGATACCCACCCAGTCAGCTCCCCTTGACATTTGTAGAAAGTCATTGAAATTTTAGAGCAAGCAGATGTCTTTCAATTTGATTTGATTTCATAAGAGCCACTCACCACCAACCTGAGACATATGTCTGATTTATATAAGTACGTTATAAGCCCCAAGAGCACCTCTGAATGAGGGGTGAGCTTGATAAATGTAGAATATATTATCAGAAGTGTTAAAAACCGCCTTTATATTTTTCCCCTTTGAAACTGTTTCATTTCTCTTGGATCTTGTAGATTTTTATGACTTGTTCAAAGACTGAATGAGAAATCTAGAAACTGATGTGCAGTCATTAAAAAAAAAAAAGAAAGAAAATTAGCAAATCTATTAACCAAAGGTCCAGGCAGTATCTCTGTTGCTCTCTACTCCTTTCTTTGACTTAAGTTTCTCTGATGCACCAGGGTAAATAAAATAAATAAAAAATAATGATGCTTCAGTCCTTTAACAGGTAAGCTGACCCTTCAGAGAGTGTTGCAGGAGAAAGAACCTGGTTGGCTCAGTTTTTATATGTTGGCATCTCTAATCAAGATACAAAATCATGCTCAAACTTGATAATACATGCATAGCTAGGGCACTGAGTCAATCGGTTGTTATCTTCCTTGCTGAGAATGTCAGTCATTTCTCAGGCCACAGGCCTATAGCATTACTTCCGCTCTAATTCTGAGAGCTAGGCAAGCTGTTTTCACTTAGTCCTCTCTCCCTTAATCCATCTCTTCCTCCTTCCTTCTTTCTTTCTCTCATCCTAAACACACTTATGGTGGTCCTAGCATGTGTTAGAAGACGTGGGGCTCTTGGAGTCCAGTAATAATAAAAACTTAACATTCTATTCCTTTATAGATTCTGAATCATCTAGCCACAGCCTACTGTGGAATGAACGTCTTTCCTCCCCTCAAATAGAGTTCTGAGATTCTCAGATGAGATTATCCAGTTGGTGGATGAGGCATCTTAACCTTAACATTTTTATTTTTGGCTCTTTTAAATTTATGGACACCATTTAGGGAGATTTCAATTCCTGTTAAAAATATGTGCAACTGATCTACACTTAGGAGAATTTAATCATGTCTTGGTGACAAATTTAGCTTAAAGCAGAAGCTTCACTTAGGACTTCCAAGTAAATTCCTGTTGAAAAGGTCAATCTCTAATATTTGTCAGTTAAAGCCCATACCAGACAAATTAAATTCTCCTGCACTCGTCTGGTGCACAAACACTGTCAACGCCAACCACCACCAGTGGTTGTCCATTAGGAAAACCACCCAAAACAACAACAGAATCCGAGAACATTTTTAAAAGACTTGACCCTGGCCGGTGGCTCAGCGGTAGAGCGTCGGCCTGGCGTGTGGGGGACCCGGGTTCAATTCCTGGCCAGGGCACATAGGAGAAGCGCCCATTTGCTTCTCCACCCCCACCCCTCCTTCCTCTCTGTCTCTCTCTTCCCCTCCCGCAGCCAAGGCTCCATTGGAGCAAAGATGGCCCCGGGCGCTGGGGATGGCTCCTTGGCCTCTGCCCCAGGCGCTAGAGAGGTTCTGGTCGCGGCAGAGCGACGCCCCGGAGGGGCAGAGCATCACCCCCTGGTGGGCAGAGCGTCGCCCCATGGTGGGCGTGCCGGGTGGATCCCGGTCGGGCGCATGCGGGAGTCTGTCTGACTGTCTCTCCCTGTTTCCAGCTTCAGAAAAATACAAAAAAAAAAAAGACTTGAATATGCATTTATTCAAGAGTTAGATTTTTTTCCCCTCATACTAAAAAGCTACAATGGTAATGGAAAAACAGAACATTACCTTACTGGATAATTAAAATCAATGCAATGCCACAAGCATCTGAACAGCTATTGTTGAGAAAGGAAGTCGGGAGGGGGGAGGCTGGAAGCCCTTACTGAAGCTTATGAATCCTCTGCGGAAACAAGAGCCCCCGAACAACTGGAAACTAACAAACAATCATCATCAAGAACAAAACTGAAAAGAAATCATGATCTTTATATAATGCTAAAGACGGTGTATTTTGGTGACGTGAATGTGAATGTGAATATTGTTTTGGATTTTGGAGAAAGCTTCATGGAACAAAAAGCATATTAAATAGTCAATTTAGACAGACTGCTATAGTAATGACATTAGGGGTATCTTCTTATGCTCCTCTGTGCTTTTTGATTTTCTGCATTCTACATGAATTATTTTATTAAAAAGACAACTAACAATATTTAAAGAGAGAGCTTGGATAAAAGACAAAAAAAAAAAAGAATTCTTCAATGTCGTCAGGTCAGTCTCAGATCAAACAGGACTGGATGTCTTGGTCTCTCTGCTTTTTACCCCTCAATTATTAAATGGCTCATAATTTGCTCTAAAGAAAAGGACTCATGGCCAAATATCTAAAGGCGATTTTTGCCCATGCTTTCAGCAGCCAAGGACTGAACGTGGCAGTGCACTGATTGTCTCAGCAAATGAGCAGCTGATCAGGCTCTGAACACCACTGAGGAGGAGGAGAAGGCAGGAACGCTTTGAGCAGAGGGAAGACTGGGATGCCCATTGCTTCATTTACATGCTTATCTTCCAATAGAGGGGAAGATCCAGTAGTGGTAGCCCAGGGGTATTTTTTTCTTAGAAATTCGTAAAATCAAATATTACTCACACACACACACACACACATATACATCTTCATCTCGGGCTGAGTTGCAACCCTAACTAAGCTGTCCCAAGATTACAGAGGAGCCTGTCTCTCCCAAGTGCCCTGTGATTACTATTGATCCACTCAGCTCGTTGCAAACTCAACATTACCAGGCTGGTCATGAAAGAAGGATGGATGTTATTAAAGATCCTGAGTAGCTGCCCTGCAGGTATCAGTCATTAGAAGTAAACTCAATATACTGACTTTCAAGCATAGACAATGATTATGTGGCACATCCATTCTCCTTCCAGAATCTAGAACCTCTGATGTCTAAAAGTACAGATGGCTTTAGTGGAAAGCACCTACTCTCAAAGTGTGATATGGAAGTTCGATTTTATTAGACAATACAAATAACTGAGCAAAGCTGGAATAGCTGGATGCAATAGCCAACAGTTCTTTATTAAGCTATCATGTATCCAGGGCTATGCTGACCAGTAAACAGAGAAGGCTCAGAGAGAGATAACTAGAGACATAGGAGAGGCCTCTGACTTTAAAAGCATAGTGGTCTATGTAGACCAGTGTTTGACAACTGCCAGTTGGCAATCCAGTATGCCAGAAGTTTCATGCCAGTCCACAAAGAGTTGTATGAAGATTATAGACCCAATGATCTTAGTCGAATTTGTTTATGCTCAGGTTGATTTCTGCTTTAGCAGTCCTTAAAGTAATTCTCCTATTTGTACGGATATCCAAGTGTAAAAAGGTTGAAAACCACTGATGTAGATCAAAGAGTCAAAGTCTTCTGAAATATTAGATACAACAGGTTCACAAACGTCAATAAAGTATTAATGTATACATATCAGTTACATAAGATAGTATTAATGTATTAATGATAGTTAATATTCACATCAATAATTGATCATGAGTACAATATTTCAATAAATCTAATAAAATTCAGTAAGTTGTTAAAACTATGAACTGTTGGGTCGCTCATAGTGCCCCATGCCAGAGCCAACCGTGGCCCTGAACCATTGCCTGGCCTCTGCCCACAGGCTGCTGGCACTGAAGCGGGCTGCACAGTGGAAAAGAAAAAAAAAAGAAAAAGAAAAAAAACAACAACTATGAACTGTTGATAAGGTAAGATGAAATAAAAATGTGTTAACTTATACTATTTTGAGATAACGTCACTATTTGATTTCAGCAATAATTCATACAACTTTCCTTATAGTATTCTGGGTTAAAAAGAATGAAGATCAAGATGGCAAAATCATACCTGACATTTAATAATCTTAGATGGATTAAAAGGTTATTGGAAAATGAAAAATGTTATTATTTTCGGTACAGAGTCAAAAGACTAAATTTAATGTAACTTCCCAGTAAAAAAAGCCAATAAAAAGTCCTTGGCACATAGTCCTTGGCTTCCAAAAAGTAGTAACTGTTATTAGTAGGACAAATAATTAGCTTACACAACAGTCGCCCAGTGACAGTTGACAGAATCAATCTAAAAAAGAAACAGGATCTAGGGATGAACACTTCAAAGACTCACTTTCTTAAGCTACAGTCTCTAATGTTTAAATGACTATAATTTTCATTACAAATGCATTGTTTCCAAAAGTGTCCGCAATCTATTGAGTACCCTGTATTTTTGTGTAATTTCTCTCGCATACGGATACACTCTCTCTGAAGACGAAGCAGCCATGTGGAAAAAGTCACAAAACTGCCTGCTCACCAGGTCTGGCTTCTACTTCTCCCTCTATCAATGACTTACCGGGTGACATGAAGCTAAACCCCCACCTTCTGGACCTTGGTTTTATCCACTATAAATAGGGGCAGAGCTGGCATCTCCCTGATTCCCACAGTGTCATGGAAAATCCTACAAAGGAAATAGAATCTGCGATGATTCTTAGAGGAAAACACGGAACATAAACACGTTTCCATTCTTCAGGAGTCAAGTCAGCATATTATTTCAAAGACTGAGTGACAATAATAAAATAGTAGGAGCCTAATAAAGAGATAAAGTCTCCAGCCTTTTAATTTTATAGTCTCTTTTTAATCAGATCGGGGTGACTAAGGCCTGTTTAAAAATTAGAAGGTATTTGAGGGTAGCCTGTTCATTAAGGAGGTAAGAGCTTTACTCTTTTTTTAAACTCAGCTTTCTTTTAAAATTATTTTTATTCAATTTATTACGGTGACACTGGTTAATAAGACTATATAGGTTTCAAGTGTATATTTCTATGATATTGTATGTTGCATCACATGCTTTTTTTTTTTTTTTTTTTGTATTTTTCTGAAGCTGGAAACGGGGAGAGACAGTCAGACAGACTCCCGCATGCGCCCGACCGGGATCCACCCGGCACGCCCACCAGAGGTGACGCTCTGCCCACCAGGGGGCGATGCTCTGCCCCTCCGGGGCATCGCTCTGCTGAGACCAGAGCCACTCTAGCACCTGGGGCAGAGGCCAAGGAGCCATCCCCAGCGCCTGGGCCATCTTTGCTCCAATGGAGCCTTGGCTGCGGGAGGGGAAGAGAGAGACAGAGAGGAAGGAGTGGGGGGTGGAGAAGCAAATGGGCGCTTCTCCTATGTGCCCTGGCCAGGATTCGAACCCGGGTCCCCCCGCACGCCAGGCCGACGCTCTACTGCTGAGCCAACTGGCCAGGGCCTATCACGTGCTTTTTAATGGTAGAAATAGTACTGAGTGAAATTCAAAAGATGAGGCCGTGATCAGCATAGGGGAAGTCATCAGCAGTCCTGTTTACCATGGATGTAGAGTCGGAGTTTTGCTGAATACCAGAAATGATAGATAACCAATTAGTATTTCCTGAATGAAAGTTTCAATCCTACTCTCACTATTGGGAAATCAATGAGACTGGTTACATTACATAAAATGAGGGTAGCACTAGTTTGCTTTGTTGGCCTCACAGGCTTTCATTCAATGTCCAACTCAAGTGTCACTTCAATGATCCTCTCAGATAGAAATAACCTACCCTCTGTTGGACTGAGGATCCTATTTGCATACAAAAAGAAAAATACAGCCAATCACACAAGGCATGAAATGATGTCTTGTTTCCTCAATTACGTTGCAAGATTTTGTATTTTGTTTATTGATTGATTTTAGAAAAACAGAGAGGACAGGAGAAAGACAGACAGAGAAGCATTTATTTGTTGTTTCATTTACTTGTGCATTCACTGATTGTTCCCATATGTGCCCTGACCGGGGATCAAACCCACAACCTTGGTATTTTCAGATGACACTGTAACTGACTGAGTTAACTGGCCAGGGCTTATGCTGTAAGCTGTTAAGATTCTGTAGAAGAACCCACATCCTAGCCCTAACCTAAAGCATTGTGTCAGGAACTAGGGGGATGGAACAGAACTCATGTTTAATAAATTAACCACAGATGTGAAAGAGTCTGGACAAGAGGAAAGTATTTCGATTGCAAGGTGCTGTTTTCAGTGGGAGGCCTGTGTGAAACAGAAACTGCTGGAGAATCATTATCTGCAAAACATTGAGGTCATTCTCATAAACCCTTTCTTTCGATGGGAGGTAAATTAAAAAGAAAAGGATGCCTGTCTTTGCATTATGTAATCAGAAAATAGATACAGTATCAGGGGTCCCCAAACTTTTTACACAGGGGGCCAGTTCACTGTCCCTCAGACCGTTGGGGGGCTGCCACATACAGTGCTCCTCTCACTGACCACCAGTGAAAGAGGTGCCCCTTTCCGGAAGTGCGGCGGGAGCTGTATAAATGGTTTCAGGTGGCCACATGCGGCCCGCGGGCCTAGTTTGGGGATGCCTGGTATAATTCTTCCATAGCTTCAGAGAATGATGGGAGAAGTCAAGACGTTCCTCTCTGAGACAGCAGGCTGAGGCATCCTAGGAATTATCTCCATTCTCGGGGTCTGCAGAAACCCAGACACATACTGACAGATAGCTGGAGCACTTTGTCTTATGACTTTTAGTAGCTCTAGTGGGCAGACAACCCGACCACGGCCCCTGCCAACTTCCCTGTGGGCAAACCACTAAGGAACCAAGATTTGTGGGCCTTGTCACCCCAAGTGCATTCCACTGCCCAAGAGCAATGGCACCATCACCCGTGATCTTGTTAGGAGCACAGCCTCAAACCACAGGCATGCCTACAGAGAGCCCCAGGTAGGTGGTGCACACAGTAAAGCCAACGAAGCGCTGTCCTAGGTCTAAGGTGACATCAGCAAACCCTGCTCCTCTGGTACCTTTATAACCATGTGTCCCAAAGTGCACTGTACAGAGGACACCGTGTGGGGTGAAAAATCTGAGTGTTGGTAACAGCACAGAATTCTGGGCTCTATCAAATACCACCTAGTGAATTAACTGCTGTGGGGAGGAGCAGTCTGAATTTTTCAATAATCAGTCCAGATGATGTGATGAATATTTGGTGGGAATACTACATTATTCGTCCGTCGAGGCTGACTTTGAAGACTGCAAGTATATTTGTCTCCCCTCTCCCAATCTCATTCAGAACTCCGACATTTCCAGTTGACTTTCTTTTTCCTTCTCTTTATACAGATTGAACCTTTTTTTTTTCTATCTCCAAACCATGCTAGGATTGTTTTCTTCTAATAAAATGTCTACATTCCTGATTAAGGAATGCGATAAGCCTACTGTCAATTATCTAATTGATCTGACAACCTGATTATACCCAGAAACGGGCAGATTTCCTCTGTGGAGCCTTATTAACAAGGAGAAAACAAAACACAGGCCCATGTAATTAAAACGTGATCGCTGGTGATGAGTATGTAAAATCAGCCCTGAGAGGAATTAGTGATGGGAAAACTTTTCTAAATGACATTTTTAGGGAAGAGAAAGGAACCCAAGGTGTGAATCAGTCAGTGGGGCGCTGGTAGGGGAGAGTGCTGACCAGAATGCAGCGCTTTTCTCAATTGTTAACTCACCAGAAACTTTGCAATTAACAAAACACACTGTTGCTTTTTGTTGTTGGGAGCTTAGTCACTGGCCCCATTTGCGGTTATATGAATTATTCTTTTTACTGTACAGCAATGTTGAGAGTGGACTCGGGTGTATATTTCAACACGAATTGGATGAGTTGCCCTGGGGAGCAGAGTATGGAGCACCGATGCTACTTTGTAGTAACCGTGCTCATTCCAGCAACAAGGCCAGCACTCAGCATGTATTCGGGTTTCAAGGATTATTCCTTTAGAATTATTTACTATCTGTTTTCTTCTCTGACTCCTTTTTCAGTGGAACACATCTTCTGAAGTTATTCCACACTTGTGCGGCCCCCAGGCATTCAAGAATAGAAAGGCAATGTGACTATGGTATTTTATACAACGAAAAAATCTTGGTCCCAAGGGTGCTAAGAAACAGAATATTATTAAATAATTAAGATAAACTGTCATACTGAAGTGTTTGATTAAATTAATCAAGCTGATGATTGTTCTGGCGGGACTAGGAAGCTGTTTTGATAGTTCACCTGCTAAATTGTGCAGTGAACCCGTGGCTCCTTAGAAATTTCAAGAAAAAGTATTTTTGGATTAGAGATAAATAAATCAGCATATAGTTGATAGAGTGATCAGAATGAATGACAATGCCTGTGTAGAGTAGATGCCAAACACATGAGAGAGGGGACAGGTTTGATGTTCCAGTTCCTTTGACCCATTATCAATAAGCTAAAGTAATCCTAAGTGTCTATTCCAGTTTTCTTTAAAGTGAATGCAGTGATTTCCCCTTTGACAATTACACAGAATAACAGACAGAAACAGACCAAAAAAGAATCAACATTACAGAATTTCATTTTAATTTAACATTCAACTGAGCCAATCCATCCATTCTTTTTTAAATACTTAAAGGAGAATTAAAAGACCTTTAGCTTCATTTGACAATCTACCCCCATGCATAACTCACTTCCAAGATTGTATAGCTCTTCATTTCCTTGTGGGCAGGGGATAAACCATTCCTTCCACTATACCTTTTGCAATTTGGTGACCATCAACACTGCCTTAATTCTGACCAATTTATTCCAAATGTAAATATTTGCCAAATTATATTTACATGCGACTCTGACTATGCATGACACAAAGCCTTCCATATGTCCCTGACTATGCATGATACAAAGCCTTCTCCATATCTGTGAGCAAAGTTTCCTGGCATTATATACCATACATGAGTTTCCTACCAGGCTAAGCAGCAAATATGAAATAAAATGGAATAGACTAAGATTTCCCTGGTAGTCAAATTAACCAGGATATCTGTCAACAGGTCAACAACACTCCTTGGTGACCCTAGAACTAACGCAACAGTTCAAAAAGAATTGCAACTGCATGCTATTTCTCTGACTTGAAAACAACCTTTTGTTCTAAGTCACCTGAAGTTTGACTTATTTTAAACAGATGTGGCTGTTTACCCATTTCAAATCGTCCCTAGACAATGCCCTCAATCACAGCAGAAATTAGCTGGGAAAGCTTAGGGACTGTGTCATTTGTCTGCTCCATAGAACACCTAACACATTTCACTATTCCGTGTGAGTATTTATCAAAGTATTCTCACAGTCCAAAGCCTTTAAACTTGAAAAAAAAGGTTGGAGGCACATACACTGGGACTTTATCAAGGCCGGTAATTCATCCATCCATCTACACATTCATTTATATCCATCCCACTTATTCCACAATCTTTCAAGGAATTTACTCTGAAGGATTAAGATGTAAATATAAATAACGACAGTTCTCACCCTTCTATGGTTCACAGTATATAATATTAACATTTTGAAAGGCTTTAAATAAATTAAACTTTGTCTATTATCTACAGAACTCCCATATCTCAAATGAAAAAAGTATTATGATCCTTTTCTAGTTTCTATAACTCCCTCAATAAATCACGGGGGGAGGGAGACCTATTTGAAAATTTTATCAACTGTCCCCTACTCACACTCAAGGATAGAGCTTCTTTCTTCCAGAGTCTGGTTCAAAGGATAAAGCTTTTATCATCAGATACCAAAGCTGGTCACAGTCATAAATATTTTTAAAAATAGATGAAGTCAACAAAATAATTGAGAAACACTTCTTTAATATAAACGATTTAGTTCAGTTCAGAATTTGTAATGATACATTCAGCATAAAGTTACTTATCTATTTTCTCCTTCCCTATCTGTCCCAAAGCTCCTGAGGGCAAGGGCTATGCGTGCTTCTGATCGTTAATGTATTAGTGTCACCCAGCACAGCACCTGGTGACATGCAATAATTATGTATGGAATGAATGAAATGAAGGAATGAATGAAAATACTGCAATATAATTGTTACACACAAAAAAGTTGTGAACCCTAAACACCCTTTTTGTTAACCAGTGTCACCCCAATAAATTCAGTAGTGTAATATAAGTAGAAAATTACTAAAGGTAATTTTAAATTGCAGAAACGGTAATCTCCTCGGTGTTTTGCTTTGTTTTGTTTTTCTCTAAAAGATTCCCAAAGAAATGTGAGCGGAAAGGAGCAGGAGAAAAAGAGTAAAGGGGGGAGTTCAGCTCAAATGACAAAATGAACATTTTTATTCAATACTTTCATGGTCTTCAGAAATGGATAATTATCTCGCCAGCTTTTCGTGCCGGCGGCATGAGTTTGAATACATCATCAGTGCTGCTATAAGACATGAGTTTGCAAGTAAACAGGAAGTTTGCCTTATCAAATGAAGCTTTTTGTTTGCATCTAAGTTCTTCATTAATAACAGAGATGGACTTGCAACTCATTACTACAGCTGTGGCTCTCTCCCTGACATATGGAGCTTCTTAAAGAAAAAGAAAAACACGGGTCCAGGGATTTCTTAGCAAATTCAATTCCTTTTATTGTCCGGAGGGGCGGGAGTGAAGCAGCAGGTGGCAAATTTATTTTTATGTAATAACTTTTGATCATGTGACATATTTTATTTCCAGTTAATAAAACTCAGTGAACAGCAAATTAGAGAAATCTGTCGGCATGGGGGGGAGGTAGTAGGGTGTGTGGAAAGGTGCTGATTCACTGCGCCATGTAGGAAGACTTTTAACTCACTAGTTCCAGTCCAGGAGGCGAGCAATCTAAAGCAATTCTGGCCTGACCTGTGGTGGCGCAGTGGGTAAAAGCGTCGACCTGGAATGCTGAGGTCACTGGTTCGAAACCCCAGGCTTGCCTGGTCAAGGCACATATGGGAGTTGATGCTTCCTGCTCCTCCCTCTGTTCTTTCTATCTCTTTCCTCTCTCTGTGTGTCCTCTCTCTAAAAAGATGAATAAATAAAATGTAATAAATAAATAAATAAATAAATAAATAAATAAATAAATAAATAAATTGTAAAGCAATTCTGTAGGCCAGGGGTCTCCAAACTACGGCCCACAGGCCGCATGCGGCCCCCTGAGGCCATTTATCCGGCCCGCACCACACTTCCGGAAGGGTCACCTCTTTCATTGGTTGTCAGTGAGAGGAGCATAGTTCCCATTGAAATACTGGTCAGTTTGTTGATTTAAATTTACTTGTTCTTTATTTTAAATATTGTATTTGTTCCCGTTTTGTTTTGTTTTTTACTTTAAAATAAGATATATGCAGTGTGCATAGGGATTTGTTCATAGTTTTCTTTATAGTCCGACCCTCCAATGGTCTGAGGGACAGTGAACTGGCCCCCTGTGTTAAAAGTTTGGGGACCCTTGCTGTAGGCTGTAGAGACCATCTCTATTAAATGAGGTGTGGTAATCTCAGGCCAGGTCCTTAAAAGAACAAACTTACAGAAATAACCCTGAGGCTGACAGCAGCAACACTGGCGACCTCCCAAAAGGGATTACAAAGACTGTTGAATAAGCCTGTGCAGCCTATGAAGGAAGAGAAATTGAGAGACCTGTCCATCCACCAAGAAAAGGAGTTGCCCATGAGTTTCAAAGAAAGTTATACTTATATAGTTTTAGATATAGTTACTACCAGCAAGACAAAGCTTTCAAATGGAGACTTGCTATTTTCTAACATTACTGACATTACCAAGAATGCGAACTCTGGAAAAAGAGCCAGGAGTTCTCGCTAGCTTCAGAAATGCTCTTTGCATTATCTTGGGCAAGGTGTTTTCCCACAAGCCTGTTTCTCAATCCACTGAGAAACATGTGTTTCCTATGGCTGTTGGGAGTATTACATGAGTCTTCTGCTGTTGTTGTATATACTCGAACATACTAACTTTTCTCAGAATGAAAGTAACCCAGATATCAGCTGGCAGCATGCCTGATAGGACGACCAGGCTAACTTGGTCTAGTCAAGCTTTTAGACTTAGCGCATTCTCACCATAGTTCATTAGTAAGTTCAGTTAAGTTCCCTAAGTTAGATGGTTTCCTCTAACCTGACTCAAATCCATTTTGGATTTTCTCTGTCCCATCGCCTTATAGCAGAGGTTTTAAAATTTCTAGGTGCTCCCAGAAGTTTATGGAAAACAGCAATTTCGGGATCCCAGTCCACTCAAGACACATTAATTCTTCAGTACATGGTCCATGAATTTTAGGTCAAGTAGGTTTTGTTTAAAAAGTAAAAATAAAGTTGGCAAAGAAGAAAGTGTAACCCTTATGCACTGTTTGTGGGATTATAAAATGGTACTACTGCTATGGGATACAATATGAATGTTCCTCAAAAAATCAAAAATAGAACTACCATATGATCCAGCAATTCCACTTCTGGGTATATATCCAAAATAATTGAAAGCAGAGTCTCAAAGAGGTATCTGCACACCCAGGTTCAGAGCAGCACTATTCACAGTAGCCATGGAGTGGACGCAATCCAAATTATCCCTCAGTGGCTGAATGGATAAGCAAATGTGACACGTATAAAAGGGAACATGTCCCAGCTTTAACAAAGAAGGAAATCCTGTCATACGCTACAACATGAATGTTCCCTGAAAACACATTCCTACATGAAATAAGCTAGTCACAAAAAGAGAAATCCGTATGATTCCACTTACCTGAGGAGTCTAAAATACTGTGGTCACATTCATAGATACAGGGAGTCAAGTGGCAGTTAGCAGGAGTTGCAGAGAGGGTAAGAGGTATAAAGTTTCAGACATACAGATGAAAAAGTTCTGGAGATGCATTTTACAATAATGTGGATATACTTAACACTACTGAACTGTACACTTCAAAGTGATTAAGATGGTCAATTTTACCTGACAGGTTTGTCACAATTTAAGGAAGGTAAGAGTGAATTTGGCAGACGTACTAGATCTATATAATAGACACTTCCCAAACTAAAGCACCCACCCATAACAGGTGTTAGCACTGGACCTTAGTGTTCTTGGGAGTTCATGAAGAGAGGTGACATAAGTCAAGGTGACAGGCTCAGGTATTCTGACTCACTCTATTTCCACTGTTCATGCTCCCCCAAATTACTTTATTTATTTGTCCGGGCCCAGAAATGTTAGAAGATTTTGAGGACATTTGTTTGCCTGTGATGGATTTGCTGCTGCCTTTCATGACATTCTTTCTATCTTTTAGTTTATCCTAAAGTACATCCAGCAGAAAAAAGGATGTATCTTTTCTATCAATTCCTTTTGGTCTAAAATCTCAATATTTAACAATCCTACTATAATAAAAATCAGTTTTTGTGATTAGACTTTCCTTCACCTCTATACTACTTCCACAATGAAAATTTGCCTGCATGTATGTAGATATGTGTGTAGACTCAAAATTTATTCTCCTTTCCCAACACCCAAATTCCTTGCAGGGAATTTACCTCTCCACCACTGATAAGGGTCTTGCGTGGGATGGTTAATAACAGGTATCTACTTCTTGCTGTGGAATTCTAAGGGGGAAGAATCTTCTTCCTTCTACTTTTAGACTTGCAGAGTGATCCTCTAACCAAAGGTTAGCCAGTGGGACAAACTAGCCAAGGATTTTTTTTTTTTCTTTTTCATTTTTCTGAAGCTGGAAACAGGGAGAGACAGTCAGACAGACTCCCGCATGCGCCTGACCGGGATCCACCCGGCACGCCCACCATGGGGCAATGCTCTGCCCACCAGGGGGCAATGCTCTGCCCATCCTGGGCGTCACCATGTTGCAACCATAGCCACTCTAGCACCTGAGGCAGAGGCCACAGAGCCATCCCCAGCGCCCGGGCCATCTTTGCTCCAATGGAGCCTTGGCTGCGGGAGGGGAAGAGAGAGACAGAGAGGAAGGAGGGGGGGGTGGAGAAGCAAATGGGTGCTTCTCCTGTGTGCCCTGGCCAGGAATCAAACCCGGGTCCTCCGCACACTAGGCCGACGCTCTACCGCTGAGCCAACCGGCCAGGGCTAGCCAAGGATTTTGAACTTCAAGTGAGAAATATAAGCATGGAAGAAATATTTGGAGTTTGGACATTTGATATCCTGACTTGATGGCTACCAAAGTCCCTGTTTTCCAGCCTTCTTATTATGCTGGTTTGGCCACCACCCATTCCTAAGCTGGGATTCCACCCCTATTGATTGTGTAAGCACCAGTTATCCCACAAGTAAACTTCCCTTCAATTGCATTGGCCACACTTGGTCCCTGTTGCTGGCAAATAGAAAACGCTGCCTGACGATGTTGCCTGCACAGATAACTTCAAGAACATTGCTGTGGCCACCATCTCAACAAGCTCTTAGAGAATCATGAACACCTCTCACCTTCTTGGTTGTTTTATAAAAAGGTTTTTCAAATGTATCCATATTTCTACTTCCAGTCTTGTCATTTTGCTCTTCACATTTCTTTAAATCCATGCTGATCAGTTGCTAGTCTCCCCAGTGATGTCCCAAACACTATTAAAATAACTCCACCTATAGCCCTGAGCCTGCTAATCATCCTTCCAACTAATTAGATGTCTGACAGCCAACTTCTTCAGCAGGATTTCTGTCCTTCTGTTGGGTTTTCTATGCAGGAGTTTTATAGGTATTATGAACTAGTTAACCACCCACGCCCATCATCTTTTTTCTCTGTTTATTGATTAAAGAACAACCGTTCCAAAACCCAGATGGCATAGGGAGCCGCGATCCAAGTGTCAATCGAATGACCACTGTCACTGATCAGAAGATGCATTTTTGCACGGGGACTCAGGAGGTGGATCTCAGAGTGCAGATCTAGGTCACCCTGCTCAGAAGATGTAGGTGGTGTGGTTGACAGGAGCCAGCGCCAGCCTTGTGGGGGAGTGAAAGACAAGTGGAGCTGCTAGTCTGATTGCATCCTTCTGCTTATTCTGTTTTCATCCTTCCTTATTTTTCCCCAAGAAAATGGTTACATATTTTATTTACCATTCTGATAGTTTCCTTCTCAGTTCTAAGCCATCCACCTCTACCTTTATGTTTATGGTTGCCTTTCTCCACAAATCTTAAAGGCCAATTTTTATATTCTGTCCCCAGTTGACAAGGAAGGGGACCAATGAAGGGTCTTGACTTCTCTTACGAGAGCAGTGTTGGCTTTCCTTCATTTATTTCCCTTAATTTGTGAATTAGCTGCTTTTGTATTTACAGGCAGTCCCCAGGTTATAAACAAGATAGGTTCTGTTGGTTTAAAATGTTTCAGTATTGGCCTGACCTGTGGTGGCACAGTGGATAAAGCGTCAACCTGGAATGCTGAGGTTGCTGGTTCAAAACCCTGGGCTTGCCTGGTCAAGGCACATATGGGAGTTGATGCTTCCTGCTCCTCCCCCTGTTCTCTCTCTATCTCTCCCGCTCTCTCTCTCTCTCTAATAAAAATGAATAAATAAAATGTAAAAAAGTAAATAAGTAAAATGTTTCAGTATTTATATGCCAAGAAAGGTGAAAATAAATATCCTGTGAAAACAAACATCTGTCTAAGTCTCATTTAATATATAAATGTACCTGCTCTAACTTACATAGAAATTCAACTTAAGAACAAACGTCCAGAGGCTATCTTGTTCGTAACCCTGGGACTGCCTGCATGTGCTTCTAAGGGTTTACCTGGCATAGTTTTATCCCTATGTCATTCATTTCTCACAACCACCTTTTTAGGTGGTGGAGGACACAGTCCAGTGTCTTACTAGTGGGTAATGGTACTGTTGGGATAAGAAGCCAGGACCAAATCATGATGTTTTGTTTGTTTTTTGCTTTTTGTTGTATTTTTTTCTGTAGTAAAAACCAACCCATCCCAACCCATTTGCTCCTCCTTGCAACCTACACATAAAACCAAGTGGCAGCCACAGAGTCCCCCACTGAGCCCTGGGGATTCAACAAATAAGGGTTACATCAGAAAAGTGATATATGCTCTTTTGGAACTGAGAATTCAACTAGACCAGGAGTCGGAAACCTATGGCTCGTGAGCTGGATGCGGCTCTTTTGATGGCTGCATCTGGCTCGCAGACAAATCTTTAATAAAAAAAAATAACGTTAAAAATATAAAACATTCTCATGGATTACAATCCACTCATTTCCTACCACTCGAGTTTATGGTCGCGGGTGGCTGGAGCCAATCACAGCTATCCTCCAGGACAACACCAAATTTTTATTGGATAATGCGTAACGTACACAGGTCATTGTATGGCTCTCATGGAATTACATTTTAAAATATATGGCGTTCATGGCTCTCTCAGCCAAAACGGTTCTCGATCCTTGAACTAGGCACTAATGAAGAAAGAAGAAGGGGAGGGATGATGGATACCAAAAAAAGATAAGTAAGCAACAGCCTGCTCTATGACATTATCCAGTCCTCCCTCCCCAAAATTGTCAATTTCTCTCTCTGGTATTCACACGGTGAATGGCATAACCATGCAGTCAGTTCCCTAGTCTGAAATCCTAAAATTTATCCAGAGCAATTTCATCTCATTCATTTAATTCCCCAACCCTCCTGGCCTACCTCACATCCTTTTGATTCAAACTCTTTACTATTACTTAAACCCATCCTGCTGAGTACTACCTGTTCGCTAAAATTGCTATAGTTATTCCTGAACTGGTCTCCTTGCTTCCAGGCTCACATTTCTACAAAGTATCTTTCTAACAGCATATTCAAAGAGTTCTTGGTGTAGTCTTTCTATGACCCCCAAGGCTTTTTGCAAGGTCCTCACAACTACATGGTTTTGCCAGGCCTCCTGGTGACATGACACCAGCATGGCTTTCTAGACCCAACAATTACCTCTTGATCAAATCAATCCCAGGCTAAGCCATTTTATTTTGTTTATTAGAGTCCATAGAGTTTTGTCCCTGGGATGTCCCTTCTTTCTTTGAAAGGCATCACCTACTCATACCTTAAAAGGAAGCTCAAAAGTAGCCTCTTCTGGGACTCCCCTTACCCAAACCACACAGTACACAATTGTGGCTTCCCCCCCTAAGTAAGTTCTCATGGTTGTCTCTGTTATGAATTTTTACTGTAACTCGTTTTTGCATCTGAAACTGTGTATTTATCACACTGTATACTCACTCCTCTGTTTGTCATTAACAAGATTGTGAGCTACTTGAGTTCATAAACCATGTCTTAGTCAATATACCTCAGTGGCTTCCACAGTGACTGGTAACAAGGTCTGCTGAATAGAACTGAAACCAGAAGTTACATTACTTATTTGAGGTAGGGCATGACAATCACAGCAGTGCCCAGGTACGGACTGTCCAGGGATCTTTAGTCTCCCTAGCATTGGAATAGAACCAAAGCTGTTAGCCCTTTATCCACCTCTCCTTGGCCTTGTCACTGTCAGGTATTAACAGCTCTACTTCCAACTGCCTGTGGCTTTTCTCTACTTGCAAGGCCCCCTCTTCTCCTCCAGTGACTGCAGAGGCAAGCAGGAGGTGCCAGAGAATTAACACCCCCTGCAGCAGTCCTCAATCAATGACGGGTAAGAATTGGTGCATAACTCATTTAATTCTCTCAGCCCTAATGTCAGATAACACAAGGGTGTCAATTCGACACTGACCCACAGACTTCCCCAGTGAGATTAAGCTCCAGTCACCAGTGTTGACTGGTTTGATTAAGTACCTTCTGTTGGCTGGCTTCCTCTGTCTGTCTCACGTCCCCATTCTCCAAACGCGTTTCCAGGGATCATCTCATGAATAAATGACTCGTACCAGAATACTACTCTCAGAATCTGTTTCTGGGGAGAGAACTCAACTAAGACAGTATACGACATAGTTTCTAAAGTCTAAAAACAGTTATACAACTCTGTGAAGTAGGAGCGAATGTTACTCTAATTACACACAGGAAGAAGCTGAGGTACGAAGAGTTAACATCCATCAAGAAGGGACAATCAACCATAAGAAAGGCTGAATGGGTTTTAGTCTCCACCAGCTTTGTTCTTCCACTGGCCCTTTTAACATCTTTAATTAAAAAAGGTCACATACCAGTTTGCTAATGGTTCCCTCTAGCCAAAAGGCTGCCCTCTGGGGGAGGTTTATAGCCTAGCACCTAAAATAGCTGAGCCTGGCAACTCAGTCCA
Organism: Saccopteryx leptura; assembly: GCF_036850995.1. NCBI lineage: Eukaryota > Metazoa > Chordata > Mammalia > Chiroptera > Emballonuridae > Saccopteryx > Saccopteryx leptura. The sequence goes on along the minus strand of NC_089515.1, from coordinate 20,506,337 downwards.
CTGCAAGCTACACCTCCTCCCTAAGTGAACATTAGGGCCAGACACAGAGATTACTCCAGAGTCTTGGAAACAGTATCACCATCATGATGGTAGCCCAGGATATGAGGGATTCATTAACAATAACTAAAAATGCAGACCAATACAATGCACAGAGCAAAAATATATTTCTGTAGGTTTTTAATGAAAATCAAACAAGTAAGAAAAGCATAGAAGAGATAAACTTATTACAACATGAAAGACAAAAAGAATACATGAAAATGCTTAACTTCCTAAGCAAAGAGAAATAGACTTAAAAATGAGATGTTTCATTATTCTATCACAAAATTAGCAAAGATGAACATAAATAATATACAAGTCTTATGTAGTTTTAGGAAAATAGGCACTTGGTATATTATCAGTGAGAGTATAAATTGGTAGAAAATATTTTTTAAGTTAATTTAAAATTTTATAATAGAAGGCTTAATAAAGACCCTACAATTTGGTCCAGTAATTTTTTAAATAGTCCCTAACTATTAATTCAGTATTTTTCCCTATAGATTTGCCTTAAAAATATAACTCACATCTATAGATAAGTATATACAATGAAAATATTTTATGAAAATCATTAGCCCTGGCCGGTTGGCTCAGCGGTAGAGCGTCGGCCTAGCGTGCGGAGGACCCAGGTTCGATTCCCGGCCAGGGCACACAGGAGAAGCGCCCATTTGCTTCTCCACCCCTCCACCGCACTTTCCTCTCTGTCTCTCTCTTCCCCTCCCGCAGCCAAGGCTCCATTGGAGCAAAGATGGCCCGGGCGCTGGGGATGGCTCTGTGGCCTCTGCCTCAGGCGCTAGAGTGGCTCTGGTCGCAACATGGCGACGCCCAGGATGAGCAGAGCATCGCCCCCTGGTGGGCAGAGCGTTGCCCCATGGTGGGCGTGCCGGGTGGATCCCGGCCGGGTGCATGCGGGAGTCTGTCTGACTGTCTCTCCCTGTTTCCAGCTTCAGAAAAATGGAAAAAAAAAAAAAAAAAAGAAAATTAGAATATTTTCATAACAGCTAATTAGAAGACATCACATAAATGCCAATCATAAGAAAACATTTATTCAACCACATTTTATAATACTTAAGCATTAAAATTTGAGCTTTCAAAAGCTACACAATGGCATGGAAATAATACATAAAGCTTTAAAAGTTATAGGGTTTATAATTTCATATATGGTATGAACTCACTTATTTTTTAATGTTCATAAACCCAGAAAAAAAAAGACAAGAAGAAAACACATCAACTGATTCATAATTACAGCTAGTGCTCGACTTACGACCACGATTGGTTCCAACAGACCGGTCGTAACACGATTTGGTCGTAAGTTGAGTAGGCTATATGTACAGTACTGTGAAATGATGTTATAAAAATCTTTAAGTCATATTTTATCATAATTTTCTTTCATTATTGTTATATATCATAATTTTCTTTGTTCATTTTATGCCATTTGTATCATCTCTACACCATTTTGTTTCTTATTTTTACATTCGTCAGGTTTAAGTAAAACACTGCATTACCAGTACAACTGGTTTAATATTTGCAAAGACAATTTCCTCTTGGTAGACATCTTGGAAGGGGTTTGATGAAACATAACCAAGACACAAAACACAAATTGCTGTACCGAGTCTGGGATAACAGTTGAAGTGGTGCATGCGGAGATGGTAGTGCTGTTGGAAGCTGGTCCGCACTGTCGTACGCCCAGCTGGGCAGCTCTTGTGCTGCCAGACATGGAGCAGTCGTGGCTAGCGATTGTGGTCGTAAAGTCAATCAATATTTGTATTATAAATACTTGGTAATGGGTTATGAGTGACTTATTTTCTTATTTACATTGATAAAATTTCCAAACTTTCTGCAACAAATACACATAACTTTTATATTCAGGGAGTGATTTTAAGATATGTGTTGGCATTCAATCAAGAATAAATATGCACAGGTGAAATTAACAAAGTAATGTACATAGTATTCCCTTTGTCTAATGCTTCCTCCCAATCTAGATGGGAGGAATGCTTCCTTTACCCTTCCGTTTTAATGTTTCCGGTCATAACATCCACTGTTGGAGAATCCAGTGGTGGTTAATGGATATATACTAATTCTAAGGGCCCATGGACCCTATGAAGGCATTTGTTTCTACAGTTTCAATTCAGGTGGCAACTGACAAACATAAAAGGCAGCAAAGCCACGGCCTTCCATCTGGTAATCAACTACTTTCCTAAATTGAGATAAATGATGTTGACTGTGAGTGCCAGTTGATTCTTGCCATCTACAAGATTTGCAGCCAAATAACTCTTAAAAATATAAAAAAATGCAATCCAAGACACTCCTGTTCCGTGATGGCCCCGCACTGATTTACCGTGCCACCATTTCTTAACGATTTTCTCCAAAATTTTGTAAATTAATGAACATTGTTTATTTTGGAAGCTCAAACTGACTCAGCAGGACTTTCTCAGATGCCAAGAGTGAAGATTTCAAAAGGAAAGCAACTTAACCAAATGTATTTTTAATTACCTTTAAATTACATCAATAACAACATTCTCAGCGGGACAAAGAAATCAAATCCTACTTCCTATGAGACATCTCATTAGTGTGGGTAAAGGTTTCCTTTCTTCATTTGTTTGGTTTTTATCTTAGAGACCTGACTACAGATATTTGCAAGTCTCCTAATTTATGTCCATGGTTGCATGCATTGGACTAGATACTTATTTTAGTTTTTGGTTTTTGTTTATTTACTGTGGTCTCTCTGAGACAAGTGATGAGTCTTGCATCATTGTCACTGCTTGCCCTCTAATAATATAAAAATCACCCTTCGTCCCCAATCCCTAAAGGGAACGAAAACAAAATCAGGACTCTAAGTTCTAGGAAAACACGGTTTCTTTTTGCTTATTGATGAAGCATACAAGTTAATTGATAATGCCTAAGTTCACAAATTTGCTACTGGCATCATGAATATATCAGCCAACTTCTTTAAGTTTCTCCCCGGAACATCATCACTGTCAATGCCAGGGAAATCCTATGTGCAGTGAAGAAACAGCCCCGTCCACTCCCACCACTCTCTGAGGCAGCTATGATATTTGCTAGATCAAGCAGATTCACGTCAAGCTTCAAATTTAAACTTGGTCCCAACATTTATTTAAAAGAGAAAAAAACCTTTACTTAATGCTTATGTGCATGGTATACGCTCAGAGCTATGGCAAGTATATTGGATAAGAATCCAGAATGGTCTTCTAGAAGCTTTTCTTCTAATGGAAAAAAGGAGATGCACAAATGTCTGAGCCCCAGAAAGAAGAAAAGCAAAAAGTGCCACAGAAAAGAATGCATCTAAGGATCAAAAAAGAACAGTGGTCAGAAAAAAAGAAAAAGAAAAGAAAGAATCACCCCCGTGGGCTCGATGGAAGAGTAAACAGGTACCCTGATGCTTTACACCAAGACTTCAAATAGATCTTCAGCTGTTCTTGATAGAATTTCAGGGTTTTAATAGCATTCAGATATCCCCCTTGTCTCTTGGACAAATCCATAACATCATGGAAAGATGCACAGCAATAGATGTGAGAAAGATGACAGCTAAACTATGCCAAGTTTGGAAAAATGAAAAAATCCTACCTAATTATCCCACAGATGGATCCAAGGGATATAGACCTGGGAAAATTGGGACCTGTGACACTATACCAAGCCACACAATTTCCTAACTTCAAGAAGTAAAACTAGATTACTAAACATTTTTTTTACTAATATATTTTATTATATATATATATTTTTTTATTTAATTGTGTTTATATAGATTCTAGGGTCACCCCAAATTCATCCCCCCTCCCCCTATTCCCCTCAACATCTCCCTTGCCCCCCTCCCTACAGCGCCTTCCCCCTTCCCTTCAGGTTTATCCCATTCTATTATCCCCTTTCCCTCTATCTTCTTTTCCTCTGGTCCCTTTGATCCCTCCTCTGTCTCAATTCCTAAGAAATCAATCAATGAACAACTAAAGAACCGCAACGAAGAATTGATGTTACTCATCTCTCTCCCTTCTTGTCTGTCTGTCCCTATCTGTCCCTCTCTCTGACTCTCTCTGTCTCTGCCACACGCACACACACAAAATTAGATTACTAAACTTTTTTTAGATAAAAGCAATGTTATCCTAATAAATGAACTTTAATAATCTCCAAAAAGAAGTATTGAGTGAAAGAGGAAGTAAAAACTATAATTAAAGAGTAATTAGAAAATAATGAAAATACAGACATTATCAAAATATGGGGTATGCTGCAACTCCACCAAGTAGATAAAATAAATGTTTAAGCTCAAATGATTTAATAACTCAATAGTTAAAATAAAAATAAAAAGACGATTATTAAATTTAAGAAGGTAGAAAAGGAGCCACAATCCTTACAAAAGCAGGAGAAAGGAATTAATAAAAATAAAGGCAGAAAAGGATGACTTAGAAAGGGGGAAAAACATTAAAACTGCTCAATAAATCCAGGAGCTGCTCCTCAGGGAGGCATAACTAATACATTAATAGTAAGCATTAATATGTGAATCTGGTGAATTTATGAAAGGGAAATTAATAACTAAGTTGGAAAAGGAAAAGATAAGTCCACAGTGTTTAAACAACATATAAATTCCTCTATTCAACTTGATGTTAATATATTTTAAAAACTTAGATAAAATATATACGTTTCTAAGTAAATATATATTATCAAAATATAATAAAGAATTTGAAAAACTTATAAGAATTATGGGGAAAAATTATTAAAAGTTAACTATTAGTCCTTCTTTCCTACCTCCCCCTATACACAAAAAGGCTGTTAGTATAAGGCTGTCTGGGCAGTGACTTAATCGGTGACACGTGTATGCGTATAGAATGAACTACAGAAAATGTTGGCCAATCCTAGTATCAACCATGGAAACACTGAAGTTTAAAGTGAGGAAGTTCTAGTATGCTTTAAAAGAATCTCACAATTTATTATCAGTCCCTCACATAATCTACTGTAAACTCTTTGTATTCTATATTATAACTAAGTCAATTTCTATCTCTTTATAACCCCAATCATACCATTTTTTTTTTTCTGAAGTGAGAAGCGAGGAAGCAGAGAGAAAGACTCCCACAGGTGCTTGACCAGGATCCACTAGGCAATAGGGGGCAAAGCTCTGCCCATCTGAGGAATTGCTCCATTGACAGGAGCCATTCTAGCATCTGAGGCAGAGGCCACAGAGCCATCCTCAGCACCAGGGCCAACTTTGCTCCAATGGAGCCTTGTTTGCAGGAGGGGAAGAGAGATAGAGAGAAAGGAGAGGCAGAGGGGTGGAGAGGCAGAGGGGTGGAGAAGCAGATGGGCACTTCTCCTGTGTGCCCTAACGGGGAATCGAACCCGGGACATCTACACGCCGGGCCGATGCTCTACTGCTGAGCCACCCAGCCAGGGCATACCTATCTTACATCGACACTTTTCTCTCCTTTGTGAAAACATTTAGGTGCAACAGCTATAAGTTATAATAACAGGTGAGTCAGTCTGGTTTAAATACAAACTTGAGAGGCCAGAGCACAAAAATTCAATGTTCTGCTTGGATCCCAAAGCATCTCTAGCCATTAGTGTGGACTGTTCAGGTGTAAAACTCTGGGGAAGGGGGTTGAGTGTGTGATTAAGAAATGTGCCAAGTGACCAATTTGCCATAATAAGAAAGAATCAGCCTCAAACACAAGAGGCATATGGACGAAAAAATACTATTTCACCATGCCTTCTTTCCAAGCTGGCAGATTGACAGAGAACAAAAAAGAATAACACTGTAAAAAAACAGGCACTTGAATAACTTTGCCAGTAGTAGTATATTTAGTAGAACTAGTCTAGAGGACAACAGTTCACAGCATTTTGCATGAATCTCTGTGAGACTCCTAATGACTTCCCACCAGTGAAATCACGAGGTCAAAGGACTTGATCCCCGTGTCACATACAACAGTAACACATCAACAAGAACCTGATGCCCAGTAACGGGAGCATCGAAAACACTTTTCAATATATCCATCCAGTAAACACTGTCACATATTAAACTGCTGATGTCGATTTGATGTTTACTGACACAGAAGTGTGATTAATACACACCAATATACTGCTCACAAAAATTAGGGGATATTTTATAGCTTCATATTCATTTTGAAATATCCCCTTATTTGTGTGAGCAGAATATTAGAAACAATAAAGTATATGTATAGACCAATGTCTTACAGTTAAACTAGCTAGCTATTTGTGTTTGCACATATAGGAGTAAAGAAGCAAATACACACAAAGTATGTGCTGGGATTACAGTGAATAGCATATGCCGGGGTCCCCAAACTTTTTACACGGGGGGAGGGGGGAGTCAGTTCACTGTCCCTCAGACCATTGGAGGGCTGGACTATAAAAAAAAACTATGGGCCTGACCTGTGGTGGCGCAGTGGGATAAAGTGCTGAGGTCGCCAGTTTGAAACCCTGGGCTTGCCTGGTCAAGGCACATATGGGAGTTGATGCTTCCAGCTCCTCCCCCCTTCTCTCTCTCTGTCTCTCCTCTCTCTCTCTGTCTCTCCCTCTCCTCTCTAAAATGAATAAATAAAAAAAAAACCACTATGAACAAATCCCTATGCACACTGCACATACCTTATTTTAAAGTAAAAAAGACAAAACGGGAACAAATACAATATTTAAAATAAAGAACAAGTAAATTTAAATCAACAAACTGACCAGTATTTCAATGGGAACTATGCTCCTCTCACTGACCACCAATGAAAGAGGTGCCCCTTCCGGAAGTGCGGCGGGGGCTGCATGCAGCCTGTGGGCCATAATTTGGGGACCTCTGACATATGCTCTCATTTTTCTAGTATTTCAAAAGTAAATGTTACTCTGAATATCAGAAAAATAAAAAGGCATTCCCATTTTAATAACAAAAATGAGAGTATTTGTGAATAAGATAAAAAAATTATGCCACATATATTGAAAATCTTCTTTTACAATAAGTACAGTCCTAATTTTCAAACTTCCCAGGAAAGGTGATTTAACAGTCACAAACCATTGTCCTTCCTCTGAATTCCTAAATGAATCCATCATTTGACTCTCAGCATATGCTGCCTTGAGTTCTGATTCAACCACTTCCTCTGGGTAGAGGTCCCTCTACAGTGGTCAGGAAGCTATGGTTTATATGAATATATTTACATGCTTCTCTATGTATTATTACCTCGGCCCCCACACTCTACCCTGGGCATGTGGGGCTCGCATGGTAGCTGATACGGTGTTACAGTCAAGTGTTTGTGTTTTCCTCAACACTGTCAGGTAGCAGTTCCACAGCTTTTGTCCTCCTTGGGCATACGCCAGCACCCACTGTCCTAATTTCCCAATGGTCTTGGAAATGTCTAATACAGGGACAGGAGCTTTTAACCACCAAGTGACACTAAGATGTCTCATGAGCACACAGTTACATAGAATGTATACATGGCAAACCTGAAGCTAATGTCACCTGCCTATCAATACTGAGGGCTTCTAGGAGCTCTTAGCACTGACCCTCTTTTATTCCAGTGAGCAATTCTGTCCATTCTCTGGGCTGGCATGGCTGATGTGAGGAGTGCTATTCTGTGCTGGCCGCACAGCGGAAGGATGAGTTTGTTCCCAGGCTGGGCACACGTTCAGTGCCCTTACACACAGCATACTCTGAATGTTGTTGGAACCGGCAACAGGATTTGTCCCTGTCAGGTAATGGACACCCTCCTAGAGAGACAGTCTGCACTACTTTGCTTCCCACCATCAGCTCTGGGTGGGTCATTCATGACTTTAGGAACTATCCCAATCTCATCTACGGAAACCGGAAACCGTTCAAGTCAGCTCTAGAAATTGTCAGAGTCTACCACGCAACTCCTGTCCCTCCATCTTTAAATATTCCATTTACTCTACTTTTTGGCTTCATGGTTCTTTTATACTCGCTGTCTTCTTTGTCCTTTTAGATCCTTTGGAAGAAAACGTGCGCCTGTCTTCCAGGGTTCGCTTCTGCCTGAGAGGCACCTCAGCAAGCCATACAACAACCGCCACCCCTTCCTTCCCTGGCAGTGGGGGAGGGAGGCTGTGACACAGCCTTCTGAAACTTCACAGAACACAAGGTCTTTGAGGACTGCATTCAATTTTACGCTGGCTGCCTGGCTGCCTCGCTGGCCCTCAATCCAGCGCTCTCATGCTGAGGACCCCTCACCGACTTCACTGGGGTGAGAAGAATGTATTTCCTTTTGTCTGAAGTCACCATCTTTTCCTTGCGAAGTGGCTATATAGATATGAAGTGGAAGAATATAAAACGGTAGCAAGCGAGAGAGAGAGAAAGACAATATACTCAGGAATAGAAACTGAGATGGAGAAATGCAGACTCCCACACACATACTAGGTGTCAGAGAGATGCTTTACCCACAGCCACGGCATCATGTCAATTCTGAAACACTCGTTTCCCTACTTCCCTCTGCAGAGCACGTAGGCCTCGTCTAGGAACCAGGCATTACAGCTCAAGTAGTGGGGGGCGGGGGAGGCTTATCTACCCCAGCTAGCAGCTTAATCTACTTATCCCACATCCTTCCCAAGACTTTATGCATTCTCAGAATGTTTAATTTTCAAAATTACTTCCATTCCAAGCTGGTTTCTCCATGTCTCTAAGTATTACCTCTAGTGTTTCTTCCTTTTCCTCTGATCCATGAAATTCAATCCCCTTTCCTTAATCTCTCTCTCTCTGCACACACAGACACACACAGAGACGCACATCCAACAATACCTATGTGCACAATATATTTGCAAATATTACAGGAAAATGACTTTTAAAGTTCTCTAGTGCCCTGGCCACTAACACAGAGCATCGACTGGCTATGCCAAGGTTGCAGGTTCAATCCCCAGTCAAAGGCACATAGAAAATCAACCAACAAATGCATAAATAAGTGAAACAACAAATCAATGTTTCTCTCTCTCTCTCTCTCTCTCTTGCTCTCTCTCTCTTTTTCTCTCTCCCCCCTCTCTCTATAAAATCAATAAATAAAAATTAAAAAGAAAGAAAAAAGTTCTCTAGAAATTTTCAGTCACTCCACCTAATTCTTGGTCCCATCCCACCTAGACCCCTGCCCACACCATTCTGCTTCGGCAAAGCAGAACGACTTCCCTAAATACATCCATGCGGAACACCTTCGCTCTCTGCGGCCCCCAGGGCCACACTTAGACGTGATTCTGCTCCCCTCTGCACATGCAAGAATTCTTTCACGTGGTTGAAGTGGAGGAAAGTCTTTGAAACCTGGGCACCGGCTATCAGAAGGCTGACTTTCTGCTAGAGTAAAATTTGGGATAAGCTACGTCACCACCCTGGGCCTCGGTTTCTTTATATATAAAATGTGGCCAATGACAGTATTGAATTGTGGGGTTTCATGAAGTGTAAATGATGACACAGGAAAGGAGTTCGCCAGGTGCCTGACACAGAGCCTGAGACAGAAGGTCACACACATGTTCTCATCCCTATTCTGTCCCCCCTCAGCCACTGCAGGAAGTGTAGCTTGTGCAGATACATCATTACCAGCGATGTTGGTTCATGCAAGTGTCTCTCCCATGGAAGATATAGAAAGCTCTAGTCAGTTGTTTTGATACTGCAGTTCTCCTCCACTTGACCAAGCCAATAATTATTATCTTTTGAGCATCTTTGAACATATAATGATAGTACCACCCCCAGCATCCCACCTGATCCCTGGACCACACCACGTGCTATTATTCTAGTCACCTGACCTAAGCTAATAACCGTGACTTCACAGGTCTAATGTGCTGTTAATCATTGCTTATTATGTACAAAATAAGTGGCAAAAACTAACCTTTTAAACATGTCTATTTAAGTTTCAACTATGAAAATTACCTGCATTTAAAGAAGAATGATAAGACTTGAATTATTGTCCCATAATATTGGATTGGCCAATATACTCTTTTTTATTTTTTAATTACAGTTGACATTCAATATGATTTCATATTAGTTTCACGTGTACCATATCATGGTTAGAGAATCACATAATTTACAAAGTGTTCTGCCTGATGAATTTAGACCCACCTAGCACCGTACCTAGTTATCATAATACTATTGACTACATTCTCTAGGCCCCTGATGGTGAACCTTTTTATAAAAACCTGCCACTTTTGCAGTGCTGATCAACCTGGTCCCTCCCACCTAGTGGCTCTAGGTGGTACTTTACATCCCCAGTGACTGTTCTGTAACTGCCAATCTGTACTTCTTAATCCCGTCACCTTTTCCATCCAGGCCCCCAAGCCCCTCCCATCTTTGGCCGATATATTCTTGATGCCGGATAAGTTATTTAAACTGTAAACCCCATTGTCCTCTTTTGGTCCAGTTCACAGCTCTCTTTTAAAGATAAGAGAGAAACCATGTAAGAAAGTGTTCTATAGACTGTCAAACGCAGAACAAGTGGATGAAGTTCATTGTCAGTAGATGTCCAAGCACTATTTGCTGCTGCTGATGACATGTGTAGACTTAGCTTCAAAGACCAAGAAGCTGGCTTTTCAAAATGAATAGGGTTTCCTTCCTCCCTCAGCTCCCCAGCTGATGAGTCACTGAGGACTCCCTCGGGGTGTGCACTCCCAGCCAGTAGCACACTGGGTTTCCCTACTGTGGTGACACAGACCTTCAACATCACCCACAACATCCAGGAACTTGCAAATGTCCCTTCTTTCTTCTCTTGCCTTTTTTCCCCCCCAGTGACACAGCCTCAGCTCTAGTTTCTCTCCAGATGCCCTTCATGCCATCAGTATCAGGAAGACAAGATCCTGAGCTCAGTATTGGGCAGTGAGGTCCCCGTAACGCAGGGGTCTCAAACTCAACTCAGCATGTGGGCCGCAGAGCAAGATCACAGCCGTTCGGCGGGCCGCACTAGGTCTACAAAAGGCAACTGTTACGCAACACTTTTCTCACTGTAGTTGAAAACAAAAAAAAAATCAGTACAACAAGCACAATCATACATGCAGTTTACTCAGTGTCACAAAACGACTAGAAACTGTAGTTCGCATCACAACTGCTGTTAACTAAGCTAATATCTAGCTAGGATGCTAGAGAAATGAAAAATACAAGTAGGCCCCTAGGCTTACTTAATTTTATCCAAAATATTTTGAACTTCGTGGATTAGTCTGCGGGCTGCACAAAATTGTTCGGCGGGCCGCGAGTTTGAGACCCCTGCCGTAACAGGAGACCTGAGCCCGCTGAGCACTGTCAGGACCTGCGCTCCCAGTGCAGCCCCTGGTTTCTCTGGCAACCCCAGGGCTCCTGTGGCTTTGACATCTGCCTAGGCCAGTGGTTCTCAATCTGGGTTGCACATTACAATCACATGGGAAAATGTTTAAAAACACTGACCCGGACCCTATCCCAAATCAATTTAATTAGGATCTCTTGGTGGAAGCGGGGGTTCAGGCATCTGTTTATATCAAAGCTCCTCAAATATGAAGGCAGCTTGGGACTCACTGCTTTAGGTTAACTGTGGCCAGATGGTAAGTCTGCACCTACTAAGCGTGGAGAGAACTAAGGAATAAAATCTAATTAATAAGCTTCAGTTGGCTAAATCCTACAAGGCAGAATAACCAAACAGGAAATGAAACGAAACCAAGAAAGACACAATAGCACAGCCCCTGACAGTTTGCCCCCCCCCCCCCCCGTTTTTCTCATGAGATGATCTTTTTCTTTCTTGCACAAGAAGATTTCGTCAAATTGCAGCTACCTGATCCTCACCCCCAACCTATAGGAATCGGTTTCTGGGGAGCCAGAAAATTTGCATTTCAACAGGCACCCCTAGTCTCTTAAGTCCACAGAACTTTGGGAGCACCGCTCTCTATGTGATTACATTAATTAGAGACTGTACAATCCTTTTTATACAGTATAATCCTTTTGGGGATCTCTAGTTGTGTGAGAACTGAGCTATTGATATGTATTTGAGCTTTGCATGTAAGTGCCCAGATTCTAGCCCGGGCATCCAGATGTGGGATTTGCATTGCTGATTTTTAAAAAGCTTCCCACGGGATTCTAATTGTGAACAAAAAGAGAGCCACAGGCTAAACCTGACAGAAGGGGTCTTACAGACTTAGAGACCTGAAGGAATCCCACAGCATGGCCTGAAATCAAAACCTCCTAACTAAAGGTGAGCCATGGTGGGAAGTAGGTCCTAGACCAGAAGCTTCCTTAAGAAAGGTCAGCCTTTACCTTACCTGAGCCTGTCTACTGTCCTTTTGCATCTACAGTAACATACGTTTGGAATGTCAGACCCCTCAGGGCACAAACTCCCACAAGAACAGAGACCAAAGAACCCCAGGATGTCACCTTGTTCTCTGCATACCACCTCTCTGTGCTGTAATTGTTAACTATCCCTTGCCCACCAATGTAAAGGATGTATGTGTCTCTTTGTTTTACCTTTTTATCCAGTCTCAGCGATGTCCTCCCTTTGATTTCTCCCACCTACCTAATCTATCACCAATGGATTTCATATAACTGCCTTATATCTTTACTGGGATATTTAAAATAAGCGCTAAAATTGCCATTTTCTGTCACAGTTTCTCAATCCGTCGCGATTTTGCTTTCTGACAATGTTCATCAGTTTGGCTCCAATAAACTCACAAACATTCTTATAGGATCGGGCGTATCTTATGTCGACACAATGGCGCCCCCACTGGGCGTTGAAAAGGAGAAGAAACGCAGAACTTCATCGCTACAGTATCTGCTCTAAGGCCAGTGCCACGGCTCCTCCTGGATGTCCCAACACACCCCAACTCTGCTGAACCGGAATCTGTACTCCTCTTCTGCCAAACGGGTCCTGCTCCAGAGTTTCCTCTTCTCTGTGACAATCCTCTTTAGACTGTGAAAAAAAAGTCTCCTTCCCATTAACTTGAGCTTGAACTGAAGGCAACCCAAATTTAGAATGTGTTTATACCAGTGGGCACGAGAATGTTCATTTATTCAATGCCGGAACGAAAGGCTCCCGGGTCTTATTAAACAAATGGATGGCTGGATGTAGAAGGAAGAAAAATGCTGTGGAAACTGAAATACACTGATTCTTCATCTAAACATCTTGTAAGTGAAGACCTAGAGAGGGACTTATGTATTTTCATGTAAAGGCAACAGAATTTACATCTCAAAAGCCCAGTTGCCTGACCAGGCCTTGGCTCAGTGGATAGAGTATCAGACTGGGATGCAGAGGACCAAGATCAAAACCCTGAGGTCGCCAGTTTGAGCGCAGGCTCACCAGCTTGAGCCCAAGGTCACTGGCTTGAGCAAAGGGTCACTTGGTCTGCTGTAGCCCCTCAGTCAAGGCACATATGAGAAAGAAATCAATGAACGACTAAGGTGCCTCAACGAAGAATTGATGCTTCTCATCTCTCTCCCTTCCTGGCTGTCTGTCCCTCTCTCTGTCTCTGTCACACAAAAAAAAAAAAAAGAAAAAAAAAAAGAAGAAGAAGCCCCGCTCTACAACCGTCTGGAGTTTGCTGGCCATTGGGGATTCAGAGACTGACCACAGGATGAAAAGCAACCTAATTCTGTCTGTTAAGGAGAGAGGAGCTCGCCCTGCCGGCCGCTGTGCCTAGTGAGGCAGGAATCAAGGCCCAGACAGATGGAGACCCAAGCCAAGTACCGTGTCGGTTGCCTGGTTTGCTCTCCAGTAGGACTTAGAGCAGGGGTCCCCAAACTTTTTACACAGGGGGCCAGTTCACTGTCCCTCAGACCGTTGGAGGGCAGGACTATACAAAAAACTATGAACAAATCCCTATGCATACTGCACATGTCTTATTTTAAAGTAAAAAAACAAAATGGGAACGAATACAATATTTAAAATAGAGAACAAGTAAATTTAAATCAACAAACTGACCAGTATTTCAATGGGAACTATGCTCCTCTCACTGACCACCAATGAAAGAGATGCCCCTTCCAGGTGTGTGGCGGGGCCAGATAAATGGCCTCAGGGGGCTGCATGCGGCCCGCGGGCCGTAGTTTGGGGACCCCTGACTTAGAGGCATCCAATGGAGAACTGGTTCTTGTTGGAGTTCCTGATGTCACTCAGACAATGAGCATTCCTTTAAACGTTCAGGGCAGGATGAAGCCCCTGACCAGGCCCCTCTGCTCCCACTCTGTGTTTGTGTGTGTGTGTGGGGGGGGGGTCCTACTGGAACTGAGCATTTGGGGGACAGAAGCCTAGTCAAGACCAGATTCTTTTAGATGACCAAAGGGAAAAATAAGAGCCACCTGTCACTCAGGGAGAAAAGGCCATCAGTTCTCATCCCTGCTTTGTTTTAAAGTCCTCCCCAAACCAGAACAACCAACACAGAGCTCCGCTCAGAGGGAAGACAGCAATGAATTTCCGTCTCTCCCAAGCCTTCAAAACAATGCCATCAGCTAGCCCAGTAAGCACTTAGAAAGTAAGGCGATGGCTATTAAAACACTATGACAATGAGCTTGCTCCCTCAGGCAAACCATAAACTCCCAGAGTTTACAACATAACATCTGCTGGGGGGAGGGAGGAAGATACTGGGTTTTAAAATCAAATGTATTCACTTGTTTCTTATCTTGCCTTTTTTTCCCCCTGTTTTTTCTTCTTGGGAAGCTGATAAACTCAAATTTCTGGATATCATAACAAACTGCTACATTCCAAGTTAAGGTTCATATTATCCACGGGATCTTGGATTTCAGTGGCCTGATTTATAAGTGTGTGTTAGCAAAATGCCACAGAATACTTTCTCTTAAAGGGCCTGGGGCTATTTGATCAACTTTTATACTCACAGTGCAGGGCAGTGAAGTAATACCATTGTCACTCCCTTCACAGTCAAAATTCTGGGGGACAGACTCAAACAGGACAGTGAAGTAGATGGGGATAGATGGCAGCCACCCTCCGCCATTAACAGATGGAGTAAACCCGGGTAAGTCACTTATACTCTCTGGACCTCAGTGTCCTCAACTGTAAAAGGCATGAGTTGATCTAGACCAGGGGTCTCAAACTCAACTCAGCATGTGGGCCGCAGAGCAAGATCACAGCCCTTGGGCGGGCCGCACTAGGTCTACAAAAGGCAACTGTTACACAACACTTTTCTCACTGCAGTTGAAAACAAAAAAAAAATCAGTACAACAAGCACAATCGTACATGCAGTTTACTCAGTGTTACAAAACGACCAGAAACTGTAGTTCGCATCACAACTGCTGTTAACTAAGCTACTATCTAGCTAGGATGCTAGAGAAATGAAAAATACAAGTAGGCCCCTAGGCTTACTTAATTTTATCCAAAATATTTTGAACTTCGTGGATTAGTCTGCGGGCCGCACAAAATTGTTCGGCGGGCCGCATGCGGCCCGCGGGCCGCGAGTTTGAGATCCCTGATCTAGACAGCTTTGACTGTGCCTTTCTGAAGTATTATCTTGTCATCCCATTTGCTCATTAGGCAGCACAGCATTCATCGGCTTCTTCAAGGCTTATATGAATGGCTAATGTGAGACCCAGTTCTCTTCTCTCCCAGAGATGTGGGCAAGAAATGGTCCCCCTTCAACCTGGCCAGTCCAATGCCTAACCCTTCACCTTCATGACCTTGGGTTTAAACTTTCTTTAGCCCTTTGCTTAGTTTCAGATTAGTGGTGCTGTCAGCGGGTGGGGGTGGGCTGCAGCCACTTGCAAGCCTGCAGATTCACAGAGATGGGACTGTGCCGAGGGCAGGATGCCAGCCTCTGCAAAGGACAGAGTCAGCGTTTAATTAAGCACGAGCCCAGTGGCTGCTTATCTGCAGCCCAGACCCACATTGGAGAACTCCTTGTGGATATCTTCAGCCCAGCTCAAAAGCCACCTTTCTAAAACTGAATTTGGGATCTTCGTCCCCAAATCGGGTCCTGTTCCGGCATTTCCTCTCCGAGTGAATGGTCCCATTATCTGTCCTGCTGGACACTCAGGCAGGGAGCCTGCCCCCTTGACACTCATCACCTTTATCTGCTTAATCCCCAGGTCTTATCTTTTACCCCCTGAGCACTCTGTAAATAGGAACAACCCACTGCAATTCCCATCAACATGGCCTTCACCTATGCTTTCTTTTTCTCCTGGTCTTCTGAAATATTTTCCTCCACGACTTGGCAGCATTTTATCTTGGACATAAGTGCATATTTGCCCACTTCTCCCCCTACCTACTAGACTCCACTCCCATCTTCGCCCCTACCTCCTACTCTCCCCTATGGGCGTGACCCATTGCACACCCCTCTCCACTCCATTCGCACTGGGGGAACCTCAGTTCTTCTCTCTCACCATGAGTCTTCATTCCACGAGCCAACATCTCTCCCAGAAGTCCCTGCACCCTTTCTTCCCACTCCACTTCACCTGTCAATTTCTACACGCCCCTTCTTCATTCCTTTCCCAGAAAAGTCTTCCCTGTACCCCTCGTCTAGCTAGAATCATCTAATCATACATTTTTATAAGTACAAACATCTACACATCTCTCTCTCTCTCTCTCTCTCTCTCTCTCTCTCTTTTTTCCTAGTGGAGTCTCTCCTAAACTTCAAATGAGCAGAAACCATTTTCGATTTTGTTCACCAATATGTTTCCAGGATCCGGTACATCAAAGGCTCTCAAATATATTGGTTGAGTAAGTGAAGTGGACAGTTGTTGATAGCAATAGGTTTTCTTTTTTCCCATCATACCATCCGTTATTCCAGGTCTCAGTCCTGGCTTCCAATCTTACAATCCTCCCTTGCTAGAAATCTCTGCCCCACAAAGTCACCTGCCCCCAACCCTTTACAAAGAGGTGGTTCTTTCCCCAAAAGGTTCGTGTTTTTCCATCACTCATATTTGGTGCCCCCAAAGAAAGGGATCCATTTAAAAAGCACTCTGATGAGCACAGCAGTTTGTTTTCACTCACGTTTCTGCTTTAACTCAGGAAGCCAAGATTCTTCTTCTCCTCCTTTATAAACTGGACATCTTCTTTCTCTCTGCCAACTGTTGCCTGTGCAACCCACCTCACCTCCAACTCCCTATTTCCACCTCTAGATTTTCCTGTGACTCTTACTGTATATATATATTTCTGCTTTCTCTGGATTCTCACTATGTTTACTGGCTTGACTATACCCCATCTACAGTGTGTCCGTAAAGTCATGGTGCACTGTTGACCGGTCACAGGAAAGCAACAAGACAATAGAAATGTGAAATCTGCACCAAATAAAAGAAAACTCTCCCAGTTTCATACCTATTCAGTGCAGTTTGATGTGGGCTCATGCACAGATTTTTTAGGGCTCCTTAGGTAGCTATCCTGTATAGCCTCTACAGACTCGTCACTGACTGATGGCCTAACAGAACGGGGTTTTTCCACCAAACTGCCGGTTTCTTTCAACTGCTTATCCCACCGAGTAATGTTATTCCTATGGGGTGGCGCTTCGTTATAAACAAACCGATATTCACATTGCACTTTGGTCACGGATTCAAATTTAGCAAGCCACAGAACACACTGAGCTTTCCTCTGTACTGTCCACATCTCGACTGGCATGGCCGTGGGCTGCTCCGCTGTATATGGTGTTACGTCATCATCTGTGCATGTGCACATGCTGCCACATCATTCTACAGAAACTGGGAGAATTTTTCTTTTATTTGGTGCAGATTTCACATTTCTATCGTCTTTTGTTGCTTTCCTGTGACCGGTCAAAAGTGCACCATGACTTTCTAGACACACTGTATATATACTGACATGTCCACCCCATCGCTCAAACCACCCACGTTTTCCTGCCTCAGAGCCTGGGGCCACATGGTACCCCTGCTTGCCTTTGTCTCCCTTCACTTCTCAGCTGAAATATCATGATCTCAGAAAGGTGTCCCCTGACCGCCCAACCTAAAGAAAAGCTGTCCTTTTCCGAGCATCACCGGTTTTTCCTTCCAAATCTGACAGCCCATCAGGCAGTGAATTTTGTGTTTTTCTTTTTAACCCGTGTCCTCCTCAGTCAATTCTAAATTGTAAATAACCACAACTACAAACAGCACTAAAACCTTCCAGAGTCCCTGGCACACAGTTAAGTGCTCAGTAAATATTGCTGGATGTGGAATTATTTCAACTAATGAATGGGTATATTGTTTTGGTTTCTGAATGATAGCTCTAAATCTCCCGAGGTTAGAGATTACATTTCTGGGTTGTTTTGTATTCCTCAGAGTGCTAAATGTGCAGTTAGGTTAGGCCAGGGATTGTCGCCTCTATTTACATGTGGGCACAATACTTCCTTGTTGTATGGAGCTGCCCTATGTGTGGTGATGGTCAGGAGCACCCCGGGCCTCCACCCACGGGATACCCACAGCAACCCCACCCACAGTCAAGATGGCCAAAAATGTCTTTGGACATTGCAGACTACCTCCTGTGGGCAAATCTATCCTCCATACCACTGGCTTAAGTGCTGAATTCAATCAATGTGGATTAATGAATTACAGGCTGGCTTGGCGTTCTCTGGGTTCTAAAGAGTCCCTCAAACTCTTGGGGGAACCGGTCCAATACAGTCAAGGAAGAGAACAAATATATGTGTGTGTGTGTGTGTGTGCATGAGAGTGTGTGTGTGCGTGTGTTTAATTTTTATTTGTTGATTTTAGAGAGAAAGTAAGGGAAAGAAAGACCGGAACATTGATCTGCTCCTATATGTGCCCTGACCGGGAATCGAACTGGCAGCCAGAGACAATGCTCCAACCAACTCAGCTATGCGGCCAGGCAGAGAACAAATACTTTACAACACCTGACAGCTCCTGTGAGTGGCGCTCACTCGAAGGGCTAGAAACTGAAGCCAAATTGGCTGGGAGCCTATGCTAACTTCTTGTTCAGTCATTGTTATCTCAATGGCTGCAGCTCATTTAGAACATCCTTGGAACTCTAGGTGAATTTCTGTCTTGTTTACTATTCCCTGAACTCACCCATTACATTTTCATCACTATAACTTCGTATTTACTTTTTATTTATTTATTTTACTTTTCCTCCTATGGGGGAAGAAGAATCTGCACCTGTGGTCACTGCAGGGCCTTCCGCCAGACACCAGAGCCCCTGAGCCAGGTCTTCCTAACAAATGTCTGGTTGGACTCGGTCATTGTTGTGTGCTGTCCCACACATTATGTCACCCGCAATGAGAGAGAAAGACTGAGAATGAAGAGTGTTTTCAGTGGTCTAAAATCTGGCCAGAGTGAAAAAAAAAAAAAAAAAAGTAATTGCCTCCTTATCAGAAGTTTTATTTATTTATTTATTTATTTATTATTTTTTTTTAATTTATTCATTTTTAGAGAGGAGAGAGAGAGGAGAGAGAGACAGAGAGAAGGGGGGAGGAGCTGGAAGCATCAACTCCCATATGTGCCTTGACCAGGCAAGCCCAGGGTTTCAAACCGGCGACCTCAGCGTTTCCAGGTCGACGCTTTATCCACTGCGCCACCACAGGTCAGGCATCAGAAGTTTTAACATCTGGACTCAGCTGCAGAGAGAAGGAGAAGCCAGGAAGGAAAAAAAGGTTTGACACTTAATTTTAATGATAAATAAAAAATTATGTTATAAAAGCTATGTATAGTGTAGATAGGTACTAGACTTACCAGGTGATCCCTTCATGTGGGATATGAATGTCAAATTGCTAGGTTGTACACCTGAAACTAATTTTTAAAAAGAAGAGGCACTTTCATAATGACCGCCTTGGACACTATATAGCATAGAATGAGTTTTAATGTCCTCTCTAACAGTGGTCCCCAAACCCCGGGCCGCGGACCGGTACCGGTTCGTGGGTCATTTGGTACTGGTCCGCAGAGAAAGAATAAATAATTTACATTATTTCCGTTTTATTTATATTTAAGTCTGAACGATGTTTTATTTTTAAAAAATGACCAGATTCCCTCTGTTACATCCGTCTAAGACTCACTCTTGATGCTCGTCTTGTAAGTTTGACAATTATATTTAAAAATACCACAGTTTTTACGCTGGTCGCATAATTTTATTTTGTGCATTTATCCGTCCCACCCTAAAGGCTGGTCCGTGACAATATTTTCTGACATTAAACCGGTCCGTGGCCCAAAAAAGCTTGGGGACCACTGCTATAATACTGAACTCTTAAATACATCTTTGTAAAGAAGGCATGGTATGATAGCAATGCCCTTTCCACTGGGGGAAGAAAAATACATGCCAAATCTCACAAAGTACCAGGGTGACATACTTCAACCCAGGACTTCTGATTTTAAGTCTTTATATACTTTTAACACTGATCCCACTGACTTTTAAAAAGAACACACCTAACCTGTACTTTCCATCTTCTATGCTCCCAGTTGTGGCCTTTTTTTTTTTTTCTCTTCCTCTTGAACAAGGTCTGCTAGGAGAAGAATAGCGGCTGGGACCTTTAACCAGGAGCATGTGAGGAATCCTGGGGAAATCCACTTACACTGCTTTGTAATCAGACACCCCAGTGTAAGTGTGTGGCTGGCTTCTGATAGGGATGTGTGTGACCCACAACGCCATCAAGCATGCAGTGAATCAACAGCAAATTCCCTGAGCCACATGGTTCAGGGGATTCTGAATATGCCACATATTAAATTTCATGAAGCTGCACAAAAGCAGGGTATGATTTTTTTTTCTCACTTCTAGCAAATAGAATAAAATATAATAACTCTTCTAAATGGTAGAAGCAGCAGAATATGAGTAGAATGACTGTATCTGTCCTGGTTTGCTCTGGACAATCCCAATGTGTCCCCGTTGTCTCATCATAATTATTCTTAGTGTCCCCTCTCAAAGAATCCCAGTTTGAAAACTAAACCATAGAGTCATGCTAAAAATGGCCCCAGTTTCACAGCATACACGACTGGTTTAGTGCATCAGCAAGTTTCATGTATACTCACATTTAAAACGGTCATATGTTTCCTCCCGTAGACTGTTCATAGTTTTAGGGAGTGGGTGACAAATTCCTCCACCTCCTTCACAGGCTACAATTTTCATTCCAAAGTACATACCTACCTACCTACCTACATACATACATATATTAATTAATAAATGGGGTTCCCAAACTATTACCCCAACATCACAGAGTGCCAGAGTACAGGGACAGGGACAAAGAGATCAGACATGGAGCGTGAGCTGCAGGCCCAGAGCTCAGCCCCCCGACACAGGGCAACATCCCTATTTGAACCTGTATCTGTAACCAGGTGTTTAAGGAATATGACTAGTGACTTCAAACACGGCTTTGTTTCTTCCTTCCTTTAAATTTTAGTCTTTTGGAACAATCTTCCCCTACTCCTAGATGGAATCTCTGGCAGGTCCCTGGGATTTTTGTTTATTTTAATGTAACAGTCCTAAAGTCACTTTAAAATACATGTACTGTCTTAATTACAGTATATATATATATAAAATGGCCAGCGGAGGATAAATATCTAAATGCTCTATGTGACTGTATTAAATCCTCCTCCTTCTCCTTCCCACCTCCCTACTTTTGGACCCTGAACCCTCCGTCCCCCCCCCCCCAGCCCCCCTTGCAGGCAGGCATGCCCTGTGGAAAGGGGTGTGGTCTTCCACTCTGGGAAGTCTGGGCACCTCTCATCCTGCTGCCTTGCTTGCTCCAGGGCGGCGGGAGAGGGAGGAGGGTAAGGAGTGAGGACCATTCTCACCGCCCCCTGCTTTCCAGCAGAGACTCTGGCCCGGCAAAAGGTGAAAGTGACTCTTTGGTGAGGTCTTCAGAGCCCCCTGCTGGGCTCGCCCTTCCCTCGCCCCGTGTTCCCATGACCTGGATGGCTGTATCTTTGGTCCAAGTACCAACTAGAGACGTTCTCCCCAGCTGACGTCACCCGGCAGGCAACCCAACTGCAGCTTGCTTCACTGTTAGGTCTCCTCACCCTTTCAGACAGGCCTGCTGCACAAGACCTGCAAGGACTCCGGTGACACTGTCTCCAGCGTGGTGCTCACCAATCACCCCCGCGTCCGGAGCTCCAATGCACCAACCAGCAGTGCCCCGTGGAGCCAGCACCTGGCATGTGGGTAGCTCCTGCCTCTCCGCCTAGAGTTCCAGGGCAGAGGTCAGGCCCAAATCCACAAACTACTTTGTCACAGTCAAGAGTCAGGTACCAGTCTTTGTATCACCAAATTTGAGGAGCCACAGGTGACACTGTCCTCAAGCCCTTTCTTTCATCACCACGTGACCGGAAGAGGAAATAGCCCAGCACTCTGACAACTCGTCCTCAAGAAAGCCCCTTCACCCAGCTCCTCACACTCAATCCTAGTGAATGCCCCCACCTGCCCGGTCCTTACTGGGCTCAACTGATGTGACAGGCACCAATCTCACAAAATAAAGATGATGGGGTTGAATGTAACTGTTTCTGGATCCCTTCATAAAGATACCAAACTACAAAATTCTCTCATCATCCTCATCTATTTGTATATCCTTTGTTCAACTTCTTGATTTGTTTGAGGGGTATCAGTGTCCTGACAGGTTACAGCAATCCTTTGCCTTGCAAATCAGTACACTGGAGGCCAGGGTTGGGGACAGAGGGGAGCCTCCATCTCACATTTACCCTTAGAATCATGACATCTATGGCATAGTACCTCTGTAGAAACTGTACAAACTCAGTAGAAACTATCAGAAACTATAAAACCCCCTGTGAGTATTAGCATTCAGGCTCTGGGGCCCAGGAAGACAAAGCCAGGTAAGCCGGCTGACGTCCCTCCTCTGCCCACTACAAATTTAGTCTGAACAATGCCTCTTTCTTTTTATGTCAGCTGGGTTTCCAGAAAAACTCTCTCAAGGGTCCGACATCATATAATCCAAGCACCTTACTCCCACCAGGGAAATCTAAGAAATTGCTTTCCCTGGGCTTGTATCTTATCCACAGTTGAGAAATCCCCTCTGATCTGAACTTTTGAAGTCCCAGAAGTTGAAAACACTTTGAAATATATGAAAAGGTCAAGTATCTGAAAATGCCATTTGTAAATGGACAGCCTTATTGGGTAGACAGCTCTCCACAGGTGGTGCACGTTAGAGCTTAGGAAAGAATGAAAGGAATAAGCTCGCTCGGGCACTTTCATTTTGAGCCAAGGACACATTTTGATTTCCTTGGAGCATTTCCTGCATGTCACATGCCCAACATACAGACACCACTGAGCACTAATATAGAACCTCAACAGAGGAAGAAATTATAGGGTTGCTTTGCTAGGGACGCAGGTGAGGGGTGAGATTATGGAGCTTCCACTCAACATGAAGACGCCAGCAGGTTAAGTTACCTGGACAAATCCCCAGTTTCTCTTTGAAGGACTTATATATATATATGTAAACAAACACCACACACAGGTAAACCCGCTGATCCAAAATCTAAAGCAGAGAGCTCACTAAAAAGATAGGACTGTTCAAAGACTTTTATGTTCTTTTTTTTATAGCCTTCACTTCTTAGAGCAGGTATGGATTCACAGCATGGGATATAAGTGGAAAGTCTACAGAGTTCCCATATTCCCTAACCTCCACACATTCATAGTCTTCCCCACTACCCACATCTGCGCCAGTCTGGTAAGTTTGTTATAACGGACGCACATACATGCACACATCAATCAACACTCAAAGCCTATTATTTATATTAGGAGCCTTTCTTGGTGTTGTACAGCCTATGGGTTTTGACAAATGTATATAATGGCATGTATCCACCATTAGAGTAGCTTACAGAATAGTTTCACTGCCCTGAATACCCCGGTGTTCTACCTCTTCATCACTCGCTCACCCCACCCAATCCCTGGCAACCAATAATTTCTTTATAGTTTTCATTGTTTTTTTTTTTTTTTTTTTGCATTTTTCTGAAGCTGGAAACAGGGAGAGACAGTCAGACAGACTCCCGCATGCGCCCGACCAGGATCCACCCGGCACGCCCACCATGGGGCGGCGCTCTGCCCACCAGGGGGCGATGATCTGCCCATCCTGGGTGTCGCCATGTTGCGACCCTCCTGGGCGTCGCCATGTTGCGACCAGAGCCACTCTAGCGCCTGGGGCAGAGGCCACAGAGCCATCCCCAGCGCCCGGGGCCATCTTTGCTCCAATGGAGCCTTGGCTGCGGGAGGGGAAGAGAGAGACAGAGAGGAAGGCGCGGCGGAGGGGTGGAGAAGCAAATGGGCGCTTCTCCTATGTGCCCTGGCCGGGAATCGAACCCGGGTCCTCCGCACGCTAGGCCGATGCTCTACCGCTGAGCCAACCGGCCAGGGCAGTTTTCATTGTTTTATCCTTTCCAGAATGCCACATAGTTGGAATCATGTAGCCTTTTCAGATTGCTTCTTTCACTTAGTTATATGCATTTAAGATTCCTCCACGTCTTTCCATGACTTCATACCTCATTCCTTTCCAGTGCTAAACAATATT
This sequence comes from Saccopteryx leptura, assembly GCF_036850995.1. Lineage (NCBI taxonomy): Eukaryota > Metazoa > Chordata > Mammalia > Chiroptera > Emballonuridae > Saccopteryx > Saccopteryx leptura. The sequence goes on along the minus strand of NC_089515.1, from coordinate 20,481,986 downwards.
TCATTGTCTGGATAAACCGAGGTTTCTCTATTCACCCACTAAAGGACACTGTAAAGCCAGTAGCCACGGCCACCATCACAGCTGCTTGGCCAATGCAGGTTCATATATTAGATTCAGACAGTCGGTAATGAAACAATAAAGCCAAGAACTAAGAACTGGTGGGCCATTAGCTTTAATCCTAGCTTGCACCCGGCGGGCAAGTAAAAACACACACTGGGCTCCAAAACCCACTCATTCAGTGCTACTGACTTATCCAAGTTTCCTAGGATCAAAGTTTTCTAGCTCACTAGCCTTATTCACCTCTGTTCCCCATCTTCTTCTCTCTGCACAAACTGGCTTCTCCTTGAGCACTCTGCCATTTTGGCTGCTCATCCATGTGGCCTTTCTCTGCTCTCCTTTCTCTGCTCTCTCTTCTAATGCTAATCTCAGGAACCGAGAGAGAGCAAGCTCCCCACTTTATAGTGTAGAAACCAAAACCTTTAATACAATATACAAACAAGGAAGTCTCTGATACAAAGTCACTTATCTGAGGCATAATGGGATTCCTCATGAGAATGCACCACCCCACATAAAAAGGGTGGGAAAGGCTTAGTCCTAAAACCAAGCTCCAGGCTATAAGGATCCTGCCTGCCCACAGCCCACCCCCAACACACATTAATATGATATAATCATGCTCATCCCAAGAAAGAAGGGCGACTAATACTATCACCTGGGTGATGGGCTTCCACATGGGCAGTGCCATCTTTAACAAAGTTAGCATAATATATTTTTTCTGCCCAACAATGACACCTTGGTTGAAACCACAATTTTGCAATTATAAATGAAGCCACTGTAAACATCCAGGTGTGGGGTTTTTTGTGTGTGGACATGTTTTCAATTTATTTGGATAAATACCAAGGAGTAAGATTTCTGGATCATATGATAAGATTATGTTTAGTTTGATAAGAACCTGTCAAATGGACTTGACCAGGTGGTGGCACAGTAGATAGAGCATCGGACTGGGATGTGGAGGACCCAGGTTCGAGACCCCAAGGTCACCAGCTTGAGCACGAGCTCATCTGGTTTGAGCAAGGCTCACCAGCTTGAGCCCAAGGTCGCTGGCTCAAGCAAGGGGTCACTCAGTCGGCTGTAGTCTCCTGGTCAAGGCACATATGAGAAATCAATCAATGAACAACTAAGGAGCTGCAACAAAGAATTGATGTTTCTCATCTCTCTCCCTTCCTGTCTGTCTGTCCCTATCTGTCCCTCTCTCTGTCTCTCTCTGTCTCTCCCACACACACACACACACACACACACAAACACACCAAAAAACAAAGAAAGAAACAAACAAAAAAACCTGTCAAATGGTTATCCATTTTGCATTCCTGATAGCAATGAATGAGAATTTACTTATTCCATATCTTCCCTGACATTTTTTTGGTCAGTATTTTGGACTTTTGCAATTCTAAAAAGAGTGTAGTATAATTTTGTTGTTTTAATTTGCATTCCCTTATATGATGTTGAATATCTTTTTACATGTTTATTTCCCATCTGCATATCTTCTTTGGTTAGGTGTTTGTTGCAAAGTTTTCCCATTTTTAAAACTAATTTTAGAGTTAGAGGAAAGTGGGGGAAGGGGGGAGAAAAACATGGATTTTGTTGTTGTTGTTGTTCTACTTAATTATGCACTCACTGGTTGATTCTTGTATGTGCCCTGACCAGAGATCTAAACTTGCAACCTTGGCATATTAGAATGCCGCTCTAACCAAGTGAGCTACCCAGCCGGGGCGTGCCCATTTCTTTAGTGAGTTATTTTCTTACTGTTGGGTTTCAAGCATGTTCACAGTCCTCTATCAGACATGTCTTTTGCAAATATTGCCTCTCAGTCTGTCTTGAATTCTCATTCTTTTCAAAAAGCCTTTTTAAATGATTCTGTACTTGTTCTAGTGAGAAATGTATGATGACAGGGTGTAGGATAAATTGCTCAAAGCCTGAAATAAATCTTTTAGCCTACTGGATATGATAAAATGGACCATTATGGTAAAAAATAAAAATAAGCAAAACAAAATCTATAAACCAAAGTTCCAACACTTGTTAATATTATAAAAAAAAAATTCCACCAATTTCACTATGCCCACAGCTATATAAATATAGATATATATTTAGGAGCTACTTTGAAAGTTATGTAAAAGGCAAAAAAACAAAAACAAAAATGAAAGGCTCATTTAAGAACCAGAGGATTTGATGGTATGGGAGGATTTTGTCGAATGAGTTGCCAGTCATCCTCCTTTTCTATTTCTGTAGATGTTGAGGCCACTCCTGGATTTCCCCTGAGTGGAATCCCTTCTTCAATTTTTAACATTTTTCCATTTTACTAAATTTTGTTTCAGTTTTGCATTTTCAGGTAACATTATTGTGTGTGAATTCACTTTTTTCTCTACAAGAAAGGACAAGCAAAGTTACTTGTGCAAATTTCCTAAGTATCCAGGATTTTATAAATCTTTTCTACTTTCAACAAATGTCAAACATTCTGATCTATGCAAAATGAGAATTCTCTGGCTCATTCAGGAGATAAACTGTAGAGGCCCTGTATAGGAACACAGAACAGGGACAGACTTCAGTGCCCTGAGGCAAAAGCCACAGTGGCAGTCACTGACAGAAAGTAGTGAAACAAGGCAGCACAATAGGCATAGAATTAGGAATTCTGATTAATCAATAGGTGGGGACATTCAAGCTACTTCCCTTGCCTTTTTGTCTGCTCTAAAGGAAGTTCCCCTTCCTGACTTCCTCATTCTCTTCTCTGCTTCCTGACTTCCTCATTCTCATCCCTGCTTCTATTTTATTTATTTATTTATTTTTATATTTTTCTGAAGCTGGAAAACAGGGAAAGACAGTCAGATAGACTCCCGCATGCGCCCGACCTGGATCCACCTGGCACGCCCACCAGGGGCGACGCTCTGCCCACCAGGGGGTGACCAGAGCCACTCTAGCGCCTGGGGCAGAGGCCAAGAAGCCATCCCCAGCGCCCGGGCCATCTTTGCTCCAATGGAGCCTCAGCTGCAGGAAGGGAAGAGAGAGACAGAGAGGAAGGAGAGGGGGAGGGGTGGAGAAGCAGATGGGTGCTTCTCCTGTGTGCCCTGGCCGGGAATTGAACCCGGGACTCCTGCACGCCAGGCCGACGCTCTACCACTGAGCCAACCGGCCAGGGCTTCCTGCTTCTATTTGTATCAATAAATGCTCCTAAGGACTGGGGGTCGGGGCCATCTCATGAAACCTGTATAAGAGATTGTGAGGCGGTCTCCCCTAGATCTGTCTGTACATGCCATGTGGTCTCTGTTGGGCAGATAAAATATATTATACTCACTTTGTTAAAGATGGCACTGCCCACATGGAAGCCCTTCGCCCAGGTGATATTAATGTGTGTTGGGGGCGGGCTGTGGGTAGGCAGGATCCTTGTAGCCTTGGGCTTGGTTTTAGGACTAAGCCTTTCCCACCTTTTTTGATGTGGGGTGGTGCACTCTCATGAGGAATCCCATCATGCCTCAGATAAGTGACTTTGTATTAGAGACTTCCCTATTTGTATATTGGATTAAAGGTTTGGATTTCTACACTATAAAGTGGGGCAGACCTTGAGCTTGCTCTCTCTTGGTTCCGGAGATTAGCATTAGAGCAGAGAGCAGGTTGGAGAGAGAGTAAGGCCACGTGGAGGAGAGGAGAGGCAGCCAAGATGGCCGAATGCTGAAAGAGAAGCCAGTTTGTGCAGAGTTTGTGTAGAAAGAAGGAGATGGGGAACTGTTGGGCAGATAAAATGTATTATGCTCACTTTGTTAAAGAGGCCGTTGCCCAGGTGATATTAATGTGTGTTGGGGTGGGCTAAAGGCAGGCAGAATCCTTGTAGCCTGGGGCTTGGTTCCTGAGATTATCATTAGAAGAGAGAGCAGAGGAGAGCAGAGAAAGGCCACGTGGAGGAGGCCAGGAGAAGCAGCCAAGATGGTGAAGTGCTGAGTGAGATGCCAGTTTGTGTAGAGTTTGTATTTGGGATAAGGACGGAGATGGGGAACAGAGGAGAATAAGTCTGGTGAGCTAGAAACCTTTGATTCTAGGAAACTTGGATAAGTCAGTGGCTTTGTGAGCACTGAATGTGACTGGGTTTTGGAGCCCAGTGTGTATTTTTTACTTGCCCGCCGGGTGCAAGCTAGGATTAAAGACTATGGCCCATCAGTTTTTGGCTCCGCTGTTTCTTTGCCGACTGTCCGAATCCAATGCGAACCTGCATGGGCCAGGCGGCTGCTGTGATAGTGGCCCCGGCCCTGCCTGCTGGCTTTACATTTGGCGTAGTCTGTGGCAGGATTCGATACAGATCGGCAAGGAGCCTTTGAGTGGTGGAGTAGAGGACTGGCTAGTTTTAGGGTTCCCCATGGCTGTCCTTTTGGGGATTGTAGGCTGGCTGACTTTTACAGCCATGCGTGAGGAAACTGAGAGCTCTGTGGAAGAGGCTGCCTGGGACCTGCAAACTGAGCAGCAGAAGGAGTTGGAGCAAACGCAGGAGAAACCGATGCTGACCCTGGAGCTGGAGGAAATGCTGGAGGAGGAGGCCGACCAGGTGTTCGAGATTCGCCTGGAAATGGAGCAAACACTGGAGGAGGATTCAGAGGTTCGTGAGTTGCAGCTTGTCCTGGATGTTGCTGAGAGCCAGCAGTGGCAGGAGGCCAGGGCTGAGGCTGAGGCCAGGGCTGAGGCTGAAGCTGAGGCCGGGCCCGGAGCTGCAAGGTCTGTGGAGCAGAAGGCTGCGGCAGACGGAGGCTCGAGCCCGGCAGCCAGAGCTGGTGTTTTCAGTCCCTCTTTGGAGGATGAGGAGAATCGGACTGGAGTTGCAATCCGCAGTCTCCAGAAGGTGAAAGCACAGCTGGAAGGAGCACCTACTTTGGCCCTGGTAGGTCTGCGATTTTGGGAAATAGGGCTGGACATGCTTTCCGGAGCAGAGATGGAAATGCTGACTGCCATTGCCACGTGCCCCTCTTTGGGACAGTGTAAGACCTGCCAGGATGGCAGGAATGAGGGGGGTGGCTGATGACCCACGTGCGTGGACTGATTTCCTGGACTACGACCGGAGTGGGCATTGGCTCCTTTGTTGGATGGACTTTCGGATTACGGATTTTGGACAATGTAAAATACCCTGATGGGGGTGGGGGATGGCTTTGCTGGAAGCACTCCCCTACCCCGGGAAGCTTTTCCCGTGGCTAGAAAGAAGACCGAGGACATTTTGCGCTTAGGGCTAAGTGCTCAGAGACTGGTGAAATGTACCTTTGTAATTGTTGAAACTATGATTTTTGCTGTTGTAATCTGTGTAATGTTCTAAATTCCTTGCACAGGAATGCTGGTGATGTAAATTGTGGGTAGTAAAGTGAGCATAGGAGTGGATTGTTGGGCAGATAAAATGTATTATGCTCACTTTGTTAAAGAGGCCGTTGCCCAGGTGATATTAATGTGTGTTGGGGTGGGCTAAAGGCAGGCAGAATCCTTGTAGCCTGGGGCTTGGTTCCTGAGATTATCATTAGAAGAGAGAGCAGAGGAGAGCAGAGAAAGGCCACGTGGAGGAGGCCAGGAGAAGCAGCCAAGATGGTGAAGTGCTGAGTGAGATGCCAGTTTGTGTAGAGTTTGTATATGGGATAAGGACGGAGATGGGGAACAGAGGAGAATAAGTCTGGTGAGCTAGAAACCTTTGATTCTAGGAAACTCGGATAAGTCAGTGGCTTTGTGAGCACTGAATGTGACTGGGTTTTGGAGCCCAGTGTGTATTTTTTACTTGCCCGCCGGGTGCAAGCTAGGATTAAAGACTATGGCCCATCAGTTTTTGGCTCCGCTGTTTCTTTGCCGACTGTCCGAATCCAATGCGAACCTGCATGGGCCAGGCGGCTGCTGTGATAGTGGCCCTGGCCCTGCCTGCTGGCTTTACAGGAACAAAGGAGAATGAGGCTAGTGAGCTAGAAACCTTTGATTCTAGGAAACTCGGATAAGTCAGTAGCTTTGTGAGCACTGAATGAGTGGGTTTTGGAGCCCAGTGTGTGTTTTTACTTGCCCGCCGGGTGCAAACTAGGATTAAAGCTAATGGCCCACCAGTTCGTGGCTCTGTTGTTTCATTACCATCTGTCCGAATCCAATGCAAACCTGCATGGGCCAGGCAGCTGTGATGGTGGCCCTGGCTACTGGCTTTACAGTCTCCAAATAGTCATTTTTTCTGTGACAATAAATTTGTACTATAAAACACACATACTTTCTAAATCATAGCTACTTTGAAAATTATTGTTAAAATTACACTGTACTCTTTGGCCCTGTTATACATTATAGATGTAAAGCCAGGGGCAGCTGCCATCGTGGCCATTCACATCCAGGTTCTCACTGAATTCGGGCAGATGGTAGAGAAACAGTGGAGCCAAAAACTGGTGGGCCATTCCTTTATTCTAGCCTCGCACCCAGCAGGTGAGTAAACACACACAGGGCACCAAAACCCACTCACACATTCTCCGGTTCCACAACCAGGAGAATCTTCTCCAAGTTTTCCTAGAATCAAAGGCCCCCCACCAGCCTCAGTCCCCTCTGGGTCCCCATCTCCTTCTCTCTGCACCAACTCTGCAAAACATGGCCTCCTTCTTCCTCCTTCTTCTCTTAAAACTTTTTTGGCATGAAACCTCTCCTCCAGCAACATCAGCATAATAAAAGCCCCTTCCCAAGCAGGAAGGTAATTAGCAGTTTTACCTGGCAGTGCCATTCACGTGGGCAGCGGCCATTTTTAACAATAAAAGTGAGCAAACTCCAAAAATATAAATTTTACACTCATTTGCCCAACAACAGGGTAAGCAAAAGTAGATTGTTGGGCAGGTAAAATATATTATGCTCACTTTGTTAAAGATGGCACTGCCCAAGTGGAAGCCCGTCGCCCAGGTGATTGCTTGGGTTGGACGTGATTATGTTAATATGTGTTGGGGAAGGGCTTTCGTGCCAAAGGTTTTAAAAGGAAGAGAGATCATGTTGTTTCAGGAGAAGAGTGATTACGTTCTAGGAGAAGCCCATGCTGTAAGAGAGCAGAAAAAGGCCTCATGGAGGGGAAGAGAAGCAGCCAAGATGGTGGAGTGCTGAGGGAGAAGCCAGTTTGTGCAGAGTTTGTGCAAGAGAAGAAGATGGGGAAGTGAGGTGAATAAGGCTGGTGAGCTAGAAACTTTGATTCTATGAAACTCAGATAAGTCAGTGGCTTTGGGAGCTCTGAATGGAAAGGGAAATGTTTTCCCACTATGTGTATTTCTTGCCTACCGAGTGCAAGCTAGGACTAAAGGTAATGGCCCACCAGTTCTTGTTTTATTACCATCTGTCCAAATCTAATGCGAACCTGCATGGGGCAGGCAGCTGTGATGTTGGCCGCGGCTACTGGCTTTATATAGGTTTACAGTTGTGAGTATGCGAAACAGACTTCATTCTTGCATTATGATTGTTGGGCAGATAAAATGTATTATGCTCACTTTGTTAAAGATGACATGAGGAGGCCGTCGCCCAGGTGATATTAATGTGTGTTGGGGTGGGCTAAAGGCAGGCAGAATCCTTGTAGCCTGAGGCTTGGTTTTGGGATTAAGCCTTTCCTACCCTTTTTGATGTAGGGTGGTACAATCCAATCATGCCTCAGAGAAGTGACTTTGTATTAGAGACTTCCCTATTTTGTATATTGGATTAAGAGTTTGGATTTCTACACTATAAAATGGGGACGGAGCGGGAGCTTGCGCTCTTGGTTCCTGGGATGATTAGCATGAGAGAGCAGAGGGAGCAGAGAGCAGAAAGAGGCCATGAGGCCAGGAGAAGCAGCCAAGATGGCGGAGTGCTGAGTGAGATGCTAGTTTGTGCAGAGTTTGTATCTGGGATAAGGAAGGAGATGGGGAACTGAGGAGAATAAGGCTGGTGAGCTAGAAACCTTTGATTCTAGGAAACTCGGATAAATCAGTAGCTTTGTGAGCACTGAATGTGATTGGGTTTTGGAGCCCAGTGTGTGTTTTTACTTGCCCGCCGGGTGCAAGCTAGGATTAAAGATGAAGGCCCATCAGTTCTTGGCTCCGTTGTTTCTTTACCGACTATCCGAATCCAATGCGAACCTGCATGGGCCGGGCTGCTCTGATGGTGGCCCTGGCTGTGGCTGCTGGCTTTACAATGATTTATTTTATTATTTTTTCATATGAACTCCAAATCTACTCCCTCCTCCACCCCGTCTACACTATAAATATCCTTCTGTAATAACTGAGTCCTTGCAAATTAAAATATCAAACCTCTGGCGGTGTTGCTAGTTTGAAGCAGGCAGAGCCTCACATTTCTGGATACAGGATTGTCCTCTACATTGTTTTCTGTTGAATAGCATACAGGTCCCTTGTCCTGTGCTGTCTTCCTCTGCAACTAAAGCAGTTTCTGCTACCCCCTCTGCATGATTCATTTTCCACAAGGCGGACCATTCACACTCTGCTTTGGACCCTTGGATGGGTCCACCACACTTAACTGGTTGCCCCACATCAGAAAAACTTAATGCCCAAAGTGCACAGGCGCCCTGCCCAGCGGGAGATTGGCTTGAAATACAGATACAAAGAAACAATCCTTCTTGACGGCCTCCAGCTCCCTTGCTGATAGGAACTCACTGAGAGCCCAGGACAGGAGCCTGAGTATCTCCACTCCTGAGCAGCAAGTTCCACCCTCGGGGTGGCCTCCCTCTCACAGGTGCTTGAGAAAAGTAAGAACGTTTCAGGCTAGAAAATTAGTTTTTCCTTTTACATCTCGATAACCTAAAATTTATTCACGCAGCATTTTGCACATAATTGCTCCAAATCTATTTCTGTGTTTTTATGATGACATTGTTCCTTCCCAGCCAAACAACACAATAGAAAAGCACATCCTACATCGGAGAGGGTAACACTAGAGCCCAAGGGACCATAGGTACACAGAGAAGTGCCAATGCTTGTTAAGGTTTTCTTGATACAAAGGAGATGGAGTTTATAGGTGTATCAGGCCCTCCATAATAGTTGGGTTCCTGGAAATTTGTGCACAAACTGAATGTTTTATATAAAAACACTACCAGGGCTCCCCCCCATTAAGTAGGGTCTAAAATAAGACACTTTAAAAGGAAAAAGTGACTTAAAAAAAAAAGGTAACTTCCTCGTTGGCAAATCTCAAGGTTCATGTTAGATATTTTCCTTCTGTGGAGAACACAAGAGTAGATCGACAGACAGCAAATGCATTTAAACTCAGCTAAAACATACAGGTATTCGCACTGGCCAAGACAGGGAAACAACCAAAGTGTCCTTCAACAGATAATGGGAGAAAGAAGACGTGGTACTTATATACAACAAATACTACTCAGCCATAAAGAAAGATGAAATGCTGCCACTTGCAACAATATGGATGGAACTTGAGAACATTATGCCAAGTTAAATAAGTCAGATAAAGCTAAAAACCATATTATTTCACTTATATGTGGGATATAAAACTGAAACACATAGACACAGACAATAGTCTAGTGCTTACCAGAGTGAAGGGGGTAGGCAGGGACATAGTACAGGGCGAAGGGGGCCAAATATATATATGGTGACAGAATGTGATCTTTCAGTGGTGGGCACATAATGTAATGTACAGATCATGTATCATAGAAATGTATACTCTTTAAATAAAATTAGAAAAAAATGTATAATTCAGTGGTAAAAAAAAAATTAAGAGATGGTAAATTTAATCTTATAAAATTAAAAACAATAAAACTTCTAAGTGATAATAAATTCCAAAGACAAAATTAAAAAATTAATAACACAAAAAGTGTTATGCATATAAGAAGAATAATTTTCTTAATTTATAAAAAGCTTATGTAAATTAATAAGAAAAGGTACATCAATTTCTTAAAAGAGCAAGGCACGTTTCGAAATATACAAATGACAATAAATTGTATGTATGCAAATAGTGTTCAATCTCAGTAACAATAAAAGAAATGCACATTATGAAAATAAGTAAACTAAGAGTGATGTTCATCACTGTATTCTTCATAATAGTGAAAAAATAAAATGAATGTAAATGCTAATCAGGGGACTTAATATTTTTAAGATAGAAATACCAAAGTAGATCCATTCAAAAAGCTATTAGGCAGCCATTAAAAATAGGTATTTTTTAAAAATAATTTGTTCCCCTTGAATAGAAAACTTTAAAGTCAAAGAGAACTAATTTTTTTAATACTGGCTTCCTCCTTACCAGCCATTTAATATTAAACTAGTTATTTTACCTTTCTGAGCCTTAAGTGTCTCATCTGAAATGTGGGAATTAAAAATTAATGACCAAAGCAGCTATTGTGAGAATTAAATGAGAAGATGTGTGTGATACCCTGAGCAATTGATAGTTACCTTTCATTGAGCATTCACTATTACTATTAAATTGATCCATTTTTTAGTTCAAAAATGGTCAAAAATTACAATCTCTTATGTTTAAAATGAAAATCATAAAACATTAGGAGAGGAGGCAGGCTATCTAAGTAGACTAAAATCTCACCCGGAAGTATAAACCGGCACAAATCTAACAGTTAACTCTAAAGAAAAAGAATTATTAAACAATTTTAATAGTATTATTAATCTATTAGATCAGGGTTTCTTTAACCCTAATCTTTCTTCCCAAAGGCCTATGGGCAGAAGTATTCCCTTCCCCTGGGAGCTTGGCACAGAGGAGTAAAGAACAGAAAGGCTAACCCCATAGGGAGGTCAGCTGACAGTTTTCTCCTGCCCACCCCTCATCCTGCACACCCCTCATGTCTACTTTCGTGTGTGTGTGTGTGTGTGTGTGTGTGTGTGTGTGTGTGTGTGTATTTTTCTGAAGCTGGAAACCGGGAGAGACAGTCAGACAGACTCCCGCATGCGCCCGACCGGGATCCACCTGGCACGCCCACCAGGGGCGAAGCTCTGCCCACCAGGGGGCGATGCTCTGCCCCTCCGGGGCGTCGCTCTGCCGCTACCAGAGCCACTCTAGCGCCTGGGGCAGAGGCCAAGGAGCCATCCCCAGCGCCCGGGCCATCTTTGCTCCAATGGAGCCTTGGCTGCGGGAGGGGAAGAGAGAGACAGAGAGGAAGGAGGGGGGGGTGGAGAAGCAAATGGGCGCTTCTCCTATGTGCCCTGGCCGGGAATCGAACCCGGGTCCCCCGCACGCCAGGCCAACGCTCTACCACTGAGCCAACTGGCCAGGGCCTCCTCATGTCTACTTTTATTCCATGTGGCCTTTTCTCTTAGCCAATAAGCTTTCTATATTTGTCAAATGTTTTTCTACGGTCTCTATGTGTTTGTGTATGTATCAATATCTAATTTTATAGGAAAAGAAAACAATTTGTTTTTCTTGCAGTTATATACAATTGAAGAATACTATTAAAAGGTGCATACTGATGATAAGACCCATTAAAACCTCTGCAGGAAAGGCAGGATCCTCACAGGTGAGAGACATCAATGGCTCCTCCTGTGTCACTCTGTGTCCATGAATACGCTTCAGTGGGGAAGAGCTGCTTCATGTTCAAGGGTGGCTTAGCCCTAGAGAAGGGACTTGAAAAGGGATCACAGGAAAGACCAGAATAGAATCAATTTTTCCAGAACAAAAGATTTCTAAAATATTCTCAACTGTTCATCCTTTTTTCCATCTGCTTTGCACTCTACGTTATATGGAAGTCTCCTCTCAGTTGTTAATAGAAAAATTCAAGCAATATGAAAAGGAGAAGAAAGGCCCGGGACATTAGAATAGAAGAAGATATGAAGTAGCCCATGGAGAAAACTGAGATTCACAGAGACAGGGCTTGTGTTTACTTTTCCTCCTGAGGAAAATGGCCTTCTTATCAAAGAAAAGGTGCTGTCTCGTCTCCCTCTTCCCCTGTCTCTAATAATGAACCATGCTGGGACATGCCATTGCACTAATCAGCTTGTGGAAAAGCAGGTCGCCCAAGAAAGGCTGTATGGCAGCTTTCTGGGTCATTTTCCTCCCATTGTTTTAGTACCCCGAGCATGTGGAGAATCAAACTTTGTCACTTACGCTGCTCTTTGGGCTGAAGTTTAGAACGATCAGCAAGGTTTCTATAACCAACACATGATCCTATACACTTGCAAGGGTATTTGAACCTGTGTGAGCATACAACCACACACACACACTATAAATGTGCACACTATAAATAAGAACACTTAGGTGCTGAGATCCCAACTCGAAAGACGAAAACAAATGATGGAGAGTCATTAAAATTCCATACTAACACCTTTGAGTACGATGTAAAATAAATGCTTGATCAGAGAGAAGACATGGGAAAGCCCCCTTTGCTTAAGAAAATTAATTAATTAGAGGGTTAAGACCGATTGGTTAGAAAATCATCAGGAAAGATCATTCCTAACAGACTCATTATGCTACAGGTAAACAGTCATCAGCTTAAAGTAAGTGGCAGGCTGCTGTATATCTGAATACAAATTATTTGCAAAACCCTCTTCTAGCCTGGCCTCGTTTTGCTACTGTGAATGGATATGCAGAAGCTGGCATGTGTAGGTTTATGCCCGTCTGTGTGCATCAATGCATCTCACTGTAAGTTACTGTCTTTGTATGAAAGCAAACGGTGAGCCCCTGGGCATGGCCCCCATATGAAAGAGTTCTAGCCGCAGTGCACGGGCTTGAATCGGGTACATCTTGTCTTATGTTTTATCTTAAAAGAATCTGGGAAGACACAGTGGTGGTTCTTAGGAGGTAGGAGTCTTTTAAGTGGGTTTTTGAAACTAAATTTGTTGAGGTGATATCGGTTAATAGAATTATATACGTTTCAAGTGTACAAGTCTATAATACATCATCTGTGTAATGCATTGTGGGTTGACCACACCAAGGTGACTCCTTTGTCAACCATGTATTTGACCCCCTTTTACCCTTTACTATCTCCTCCTTACACTCCGTTTTCCTCTGGTAACCGCCATAACTGTCGTCTCTATCTATGAGTTTTCGTTTGTTGGTCTTGTTTCTTCATTTGTTGCATTCACTTTTATTATCTCATATATGAGTGAAATCATAGGATTCTTGACTTTTGTAGGGTATTTTTTAAAATCATACTGCTAGTAAGGTAAAGCTCCTAAGCAAAATTTCTGTCAAAAGTCCCGGAAGCCTGTGTCCCAATGCTTCCAAAGACTTCCTCCACAAATCATATCTGCTCAAAAGTTTTAGTGACCAACGACATGTTGTGATTAAATCTGCCTTTCAAAGACAGGATAACCTTAGCAGATTTCAATGGAGTTTGCAATCAGAATTCCCTAGAGCCAGAATACAGTGCCCATCTCTGAGGTGTATTAATGCAGATACTGTGGCCTCATGATCTTCCAAAGTATGGTGTGTGATTCTGGCAAAGACACACATTGTGAAGTAGAATCAGTAAAATAAACACTGTCTGATTTCTTTCCTAATTTTGAAAGACGGAAAACCTTATCCTCCCCTTTCTCTCCTGGCAGACCCCGAGCGCTCAATAATATTTTGGGGGAAGTTCCACTTAGATCAGGGGTCTGGAAACTTTTTGGCTGAGAAACCCATAAATGCCACATATTTTAAAATGTAATTCCATGAGAGCCATACAATGATCCATATACCTTACGCATTATCCAATAAAAATTTGGTGTTGTCCCGGAGGACAGCTGTGATTGGCTCCAGTCACCTACAACCATGAACATGAGCGGTAGGAAATGAATGGATTGTAATACATGAGAATGTTTTATATTTTTAAAGTTATTATTTTTTTTTATTAAAGATTTGTCTCTGAGCCAGATGCAGCCATCAAAAGAGCCACATCTGGCTCGCGAGCCATAGGTTCCCAACCCCTGACTTAGATCCTACCTAGAGAATCCCAGAACTATTCTTTTGGATCTCTTTTCTTTTGGCCACGCATTCATTCATTTAGTTAATTTTAATAAGTCTACTTAATGTGCCAAGCACTCCAGTAGGCAAGGGACATACAAAGAAATGTTTTATCGTCCAAGGGTTTTCAGTAGAGGCAAGGCAGAAGAGTAATGAAAGATATTCAAGGTGATAAAGGTAAAAGCAGTTACAAGAACAGGGTCTCCTTTATTCCTCCTACCTCAATGCCCCACTCATATTTCAGGCTGGGACCTACTCCTAATTTAGAGCTCTCTTTCCCCCTTTTGCCAACTTCTATTATGAATTTACCTTTGCCACCCAGCTTAGTGTATCCCAAGGTTCTCTCTTTACCAAGCCACAGACGCAGAGCTCCAGGGAAAAGCAACCTGGTCTCATCTCTCCAGGAAGAGGAGAACAGAAGCTCCATCTCCATGCATGCTGCAGATGGCTTTTCCTGTCTACCTGAATCATTACCAGCTAGAAGCAGTGGTCATTGGGACTTGGAAGTGAGTTGCAAAGTATAGAATTGTGACAGTTCCAGTGCCATATGGACTTTTCCTGGATGTGGACTTTTCCTGGACTCCTGCTCCTTGAGACAGTTCCTAACGGACTGAACTGGGGTTGGGTTGCATTTGCAGGGATTTGGTATGGTATTGGTGCCAACTTGGATTTGGTGAACATGTTAAGGACACTAATCTTTTATGGATTCTTGCTGTATTGGCCAAGAGTTTGCTGAAAGGCCTTAATCAGTGTAAAAAAAAATAGAAGACTGAATAAAGAAGATGTGGCACATATACACTATGGTATACTACTCAGCCATAAGAAATGATGACATCGGGTCATTTACAACAAAATAGTGGGATCTTGATAACATGATACGGAGTGAAATTAGTAAATCAGAAAAAAACAAGAACTGCATGATTCCATACATTGGTGGGACATAAAAACAAGACCAAGAGACATGGACAAGAGTGTGGTGGTAACGGAGGGGGGGGGGAGGGAAGGAGGGAGAGGGGAAGGAGGAGGGGCACAAAGAAAACTAGATAGAAGTTGACGGAGGACAATCTGACTTTGGGTGATGGGTATGCAACATAATTGAATGACAAGATAACCTGGACATGTTTTCTTTGAATATATAAATATGTACCCTGATTTATTGATGTCACCCCATTAAAATTAATAAAAATTTATTTATTTAAAAAAAAAAAAGAAAAGAACAGGGTCTCCGAACTCTTTGGGGAGAGACAAGAAGGTGGCAGGGAAAATACTCAATACTAAGGGCAGAAAACTCTGTCTTAACACGCTGGATGCCAGAGTCAAGTTCTTCCTCTGCAAGGTGGCAATCCCCCCAAGTGCACAAATACAGATGTTCCCTGTTCCTACCTCCTGAACCAGAGAGCTTAGAGGCATCATCACTGGACAATCTCCTGCCTGCAGTTTTCATGGCTCATGCCTTATGAATAATGGAAACGTTTCCAGCATGATTTTGGTTTAAGATCAGGGATGAGTCCTTCTTATGGGTGGTGCATGGCAGCGCTCTGCCCTGGTAAATCACCTGCAGACAGCATAGTCGATCAACACGAGCACGCCCCTGATCATTTCTTCCTGCCTGCCACACTGTTTATTAACCACCATCCATTACTTTTTTTTTTTTTTTTTTTGGTATTTTTCTGAAGCTGGAAACGGGGAGAGACAGTCAGACAGACTCCCGCATGCGCCCGACCGGGATCCACCCGGCACGTCCACCAGGGGCGACGCTCTGCCCACCAGGGGGCGATGCTCTGCCCCTCCGGGGCATCGCTCTGCCGCAACCAGAGCCACTCTAGCGCCTGGGACAGAGGCCAAGGAGCCATCCCCAGCGCCCGGGCCATCTTTGCTCCAACGGAGCCTGGCTGCAGGAGGGGAAGAGAGAGACAGAGAGGAAGGAGAGGGGGAGGGGTGGAGAAGCAAATGGGCGCTTCTCCTGTGTGCCCTGGCCGGGAATCGAACCTGGGTCCCCCGCACGCCAGGCCGACGCTCTACCGCTGAGCCAACCGGCCAGGGCCTATCCATTATTTTTAAAACAGTTCTGGTGGCCTGACCTGTGGTGATGCAGGGAATAAAGCATCAACCTGGAAATGCTGAGGTCGCTGGTTTGAAACCCTGGGCTTGCCTGGTCAAGGCACATATAGGAGTTGATGCTTCCAGCTCCTCCCCCCTTCTCTCTCTGTCTCTCCTCTCTCTCTCTCTCTCTCTCTCTCTCCCTCTCCTCTCTAAAAAAAAAAAAATGAATAAATAAAATTTAAAAAAAAGTTAAAAAATAAATAAATAAAACAGTTCTGGAATCAGAAGTAAGAACAAAAAGAGATACAGAAGGGTGGTAGGAGATAAATCCTGGTGGCACGTGCCAACGAGATAGGAAAAATGATGGGAAAAAAATCAGATGCTTCCAGAGCCGCCGGAATAGTCCCAGACACGCAGGGAGACAGGGGGCTCAAAAAAGCACAGGGCTTGGGGACACTGGCATTTGCACTCCGGGGCGTTCTCATGGGGAAATGACATGTCAGGCAGATCAGCTGTCTGTTTGATCCCTTATTTCTGGAGCAGCGACATGGTGTGAATTTTCACCTACCACCGCGCTCACTGCTGAAAGCACACTATGGGATTAATACACTCTGCAAGTATACTGCTCACAAAAATTAGGGGATACTTCAAAATAAATATGAAGCAATAAAAAAAAGAAGCATTTGATTTTTTTTTTCTTAAACAAAAACAGAAAAGCAAACAAGTCAAAGAAAGTTGTTCAATTATGCAAATGAGATGTAAAAACAACCTTGATTTCATTGTTGAAAATGCACTATACAAAAGGCTGAAAGTACTGGAGTGTATGCACATTCCCCGATCCCCTAATTTTTGTGAGCAGTGTATATTATTATTTTTGAGATTTGCATGACATTTTCTGGAGATATGAAATACCTGGAGATACTGTAAGGTTTTTAAAAACAGAGTAGAAATCACTGTCTTGCCTAAAAATAACTTCACATTTGGCTGCTGATGGCTCCCTGGATACCATTCATTTGGCATCTAATCACCCTTCCTGGAAGCACCTCACAGCTCTCCTGTCACCTGTTATTACTGGGGTGTTGAGTCGTTATTTAACTATGTCACTGGGTGACCAAGCAAAGGTACATGTTGTTGCCTTTGTGTGAGAGCAGTCTTCCCCCCGGTCCACACCACACATGCATCTGCCTGTTTATAACGTGACTTGTGTTTGCTTCTTGCACAAAACCACACTAGAGTGGGACTCAGGGACTAAAGAATGAAAATGGTAACCATCTTCAACAAATACGCAGGACGAGCCTGTCTGCTCCTGCCTCCTAAGACTCAGAAGTACCGTCAAGCAGAGGCGGATTAAGGTCAGTTGTGGCCCCAGGCGCAGAAGAAAATATTGGGCCCCTTACTTCAGAAAAGAAGTGTAAAGTCAGGGTTTTGCAGGGCCCTTCAGAAGTCCTGGCCCAGGGTTCGTGCCCCTGCCGTTAAATCTGCCTCTGCCTTCGAGGTAAGAACACCACCCTTGGCTGCGACAGCAATTTTCAGGTGGTCTGTGCCAACAGAGTTGTAAAACCAAACACTTAAATAGGAATTAGCCTCCAATTCACACCACTGAGCAGGCATTGCCTCCTCAGATCATACTGTTATAGAGTAATTACCAATAGTTGTGATTCCGAAAGCAGTCTGAGACCCAGGCCTCAGCAATTTATAATAATCAGAGATCTTTGTCAACATTCACTTTCTCCATCCTCATTAACGTGTTTTCTTTCCCCTTACAAAGGGATCTAAGTTTATGATTTCACATGGACATCACGACTGCATTTCAGGATGAGATGCAAAAGATATTACGCTCTTAATGCAATGATAAATTTGCATCCCAGTTCATGTCGAAGATTTTAGCCATGACAAATGGCAAGATGGGAGAACACGTGCACTGAAATTGGGATGCCCAGAAGTAAATAATTGGCAACATTAGCAAGCAGCCCAGTCAAGCAAACCCCAAGAAAACAATGGACCAAGAGTTCATTGATTCTATGTCTCTCACACATTAAAACCACTTGTGGAGGCCCTGGCTGGTTGGCTCAGCGGTAGAGCATCGGCCTGGTGTGTGGGGGACCCGGGTTTGATTCCTGGCCAGGGCACATAGGAGAAGCGCCCATTTGCTTCTCCACCCCCCCCTCCTTCCTCTCTGTCTCTCTCTTCCCCTCCCGCAGCCAAGGCTCCATTGGAGCAAAGATGGCCCGGGCGCTGGGGATGGCTCCTTGGCCTCTGCCCCAAGCGCTAGAGTGGCTCTGGCAGAGCATCGCCCCCTGGTGGGCAGAGCATCGCCCCCTGGTGGGTGTGCCGGGTGGATCCCGGTCGGGCGCATGCGGGAGTCTGTCTGGCTATCTCTCCCCGTTTCCAGCTTCAGAAAAAAACAAAAAAAAAAAACAAACAAAAAAACAAAACAAACAAACACACAAAAAAACCACTTGTGGAGCCTCTAAACGACCTACGTCCCGGGCTCAGCTTCAGAGCCTCGAATTCAATCAGTTTTCAGTGAGGCCACACATATAACATTTTCCAAAGCTGCCCAGTGGGTTCTAATGTGCCCAGGATTAAGAGCCACTGAGTATGAAATATACTTAGCAATGGGGTAGTCAAACTTTTTTATACCTACCGCCCACTTTTGTATCTGTTAGTAGTAAAATTTTCTAACCACTCACTGGTTCCACAGTAATGGTGATTTATAAAGTAGGGAAGTAACTTTATAAAATTTATAAAGCAGAGTTACAGCAGGTTAAAGCATATAATAATAATTACTTACCAAGTACTTTATGTCGGATTTTTGCTAAGTTTGATAGAATAAATCTTTATAAAACAACTTACTATAGTTAAATCTATCTTTTTATTTATACTTTGGTTGCTCCGCTACCGCCCACCATGAAAGCTAGAACGCCCACTAGTGGGCGCTAGGGACCAGGTTGACCAGCACTGCCTTAGCATATTTCCAGGCATAGGATAGAATAACAACGACAATATAATCAGGGATTTACTAATTTACTATTTCATTAAAGAGATATTTATTGAGCACTCTCTACGTGACAGTCATTGTTCTCTGCCCCAGTACACTACATGGCAAAAAAGTCGCAAACTAAACATTTACTCTCAAGGAGTCCTATATTCAGTGAGCCACAATGACACTTGGACAGTGACAGCCAGCGTGTCCCCTGCCAGGGTGGAGGTAAACACAAAGGTCAAGTTTTTCCTGCTTCAACCCCCAAGTAAAGATAACACATCCAGAGAGCACTTGAAACTCTCAGAGCACGTGGGCCATCCTCACATCTGGTTATCAGGTATTCGTAGCAACCTTCAGTAAAGAAAGAATTCTTGGAATATCATCTTACAAATGAGGAAACTGAGGCTCACACAGGCTTTTCAGTAAACAATAGTCAGCTCTTTTCCTCCTTTTACTTTACAATCAGAAGACCTGAGTTTCAGTTAAGTGTCTATGTCTTATAACTTAAACGGTGCCAGGCAAGTTCTTAAATTTCTTTTTATTATTTTTTTCATTTTTTTAAATTTATTGATTGCTTTTTAAAGAGAGAGAGAAACATCAATTTGTTGTTCCATTTATTTATGCACTCATTGGTTGATTCTTGTATGTGCCCTGACCAGGGATGGGACCTGCACTCTTGGTGAATTGGGATGATGCTCTAACTCAGTGGTCCCCAACCCCCGGGCTGCGGACCGGTACTGGTCTGTGGGCCATTTGATGCCGGTCGCAGAGAAAGAATAAATAACTTACATTATTTCTGTTTTATTTATATTTAAGTCTGAATGATGTTTTATTTTTTAAAAATGACCAGATTCCCTCTGTTACATCCGTCTAAGACTCACTCTTGATGCTTGTCTCGGTCACGTGATACATTTATCTGTCCCACCCTAAAGGCTGGTCTGTGAAAATATTTTCTGACATTAAACCAGTCCGTGGCCCAAAAAAGGTTGGGGACCAGTGCTCTAACCGACTAAGCTACCTAGCCAGGGCCTATTTACTTTTTTTTTTTTTGAGTGTTCAACAGTTATAGTTTATTTCTTTCTTTATTTTATTTATTTTTTATTTATTCATTTTAGAGAGGAGAGGGAGAGACAGACAGACAGAGAGAGAGAGAGGAGAGACAGAGAGAGAGAAGGGGGGGAGGAGCTGGAAGCATCAACTCCCATATGTGCCTTGACCAGGCAAGCCCGGGGTTCCAAACCGGCAACCTCAGCATTTCCAGGTTGACGCTTTATCCACTGTGCCACCACAGGTCAGGCTATTTACTCTTTATAGTAACCTGATTGTTGGCATTATAAATATCTCCAATATATAATATGTACTGGAAATCAAGGTTCAAAGACAGAAGGTAACTTAGTGAAGGAAATTCTCTAGTTTCTAGTATTGTATCTTGGGACACTGGTTGTCTAAGTTAGTGGCAATAAAAACCAGTCTTCCTACCTAAAAAAATCATAGTGAATTACCTGCCTCTGTCTACCTTTAATCATCTATTGAGGTTTTTTTTAAATTTTTATTTATTTATTTATTTTTTACAGAGACAGAGAGTGAGTCAGAGAGAGGGATAGACAGGGACAGACAGACAGGAACGGAGAGAGATGAGAAGCATCAATCATTAGTTTTTCATTGAGCGTTGCCACACCTTAGTTGTTCATTGATTGCTTTCTCATATGTGCCTTGACCGCAGGCCTTCAGCAGACCGAGTAACCCCCTGCTGGAGCCAGCGACCTTGGGTCCAAGCTGGTGAGCTTTTGCTCAAACCAGATGAGCCTGTGCTCAAGCTGGCAACCTCGGGGTTTCGAACCTGGGTCCTCTGCATCCCAGTCCGACGCTCTATCCACTGCACCACTGCCTGGTCAGGCTATTAATGAGTTTTGAAAGGAAAAAAAAATTCTAGAAGGGATAGAGGTACTAATGTTTTCTTATTACAATTCTAAAGTTTATGAGGACATCTGCTTCAAGCAAGGCAAATATTTGGAGCAACACTCTTAAAAACATGGAATGTTAAAGCTAGATTGACAATCACAGCCCATCTAGTGCACACTTATCTTCTGATAAATCAGGAGCGCAAGGCTCTATGAAATCAAACAATTTGTCTAAGAAAATACAGTTAGTGGCAGTGCTAAGATTAGAATAGGATATGCTCACACCAACTCTCAAACATCCATAAGACCTACTGTTTACTTTTCATAGGACTCACTGAACTAGTGATCTCTCCACTGGATTTAATATTTTAATTATATTTGTAAAAGTTTGAGGAAATTCAAGTTGATGAAGCTTATTCAATTTTTTTTTTTTTTTGTATTTTTCTGAAGTGAGAAGCAGGGAGGCAAAGAGACAGACTCCTGTATGTGCCCGGCCAGGATCCACCGGCATCCCCACCAGGGTGCAATGCTCTGCCCATCTGGGGTGTTGCTCTGCTGCAATTGGAGCCATTCTAGCCCCTGAGGTGGAGGCCATGGAGCCATCCTCAGGGCCCAGGCCAACTTTGCTCTAATGGAGCCTTGGCTGCAGGAGGTGAAGAGAGAGATAGAGAGAAAGGAGAGGGGGAGGGGTGGAGAAGCAGATGGGTGCTTCTCCTGAGTGCCCTGGCCGGGAATCAAACCCGGGACTTCCACACGCTGGGCCAATGCTCTACCACTGCACCAACTGGTGAGGGCATTATTCAATTTTCATTTAGAATTTCTGATGTTTCTAGAAAGTCCTTTGAAACTAACACATAAATTTAAGAATTGGCAGCCTCTAAGTTCCATTCTTTTGAATACACACCCCCTATCATCATCTGACTAGGACACATCTGAATGGTAACTGTTCTTCACTACCGCCTGAAAATGTGCAAAGGTAATCTTTGCATGACAGTGCAGGAAGCTAACTACTCTTAAATATTGATTTATTGATAAAAATCTCAGTTTCCTTCTTCTCTAACTTTCAACTTAGACCCAAGCCATCAGTTGTGACATACGGACTTCAGGACTTCACTGAGCCTTTTCCTTCCTATTTCCACTTGAGTCCTGAGTGCTATCTTGAGTACTAGTTGCATGATTGTCTTAGACAAAAACTACAGGATGGCTACTAATCCACTTCTCCAGATGCTGAACCCAGCCAACAGCACAAAACTGAGATGAGATGCAGAAAGAAACACTTAAGTCCAAGACAGGAGCTTAGATTTTTGTTAGCCCACCTACAAGCAGGCTTTCTCCTACTCCCACCCCACCCCTGTATTTCTTTCAGTGGATCAATACCAACACCTTCAGGCATCAAGAAAAGAAGGATGAATGGAAAATGCTACGAATGGCAAGAACTTACATTTAATGAGACACTACTACCATGATGGCAAACCTTTTTATAAAAACCGCCCACTTTTGCAGTGCTGGTCAACCTGGTCCCTCCCGCCCACTAGTGGGTGTTTCAGCTTTCATGGTGGGTGGTAGCAGAGCAACCTAACAGCTCAGTGATTGGCCCACCATGAAAGCTGGAATGCCCACTAGTGGGTGGGAGGGACCAGGTTGACCAGCACTGCAAAAGTGGGCGGTTTTTATAAAAAGGTTTGCCATTGCCTGACCAGGCAACTGGGATGCAGAGGACCCAGGTTCGAGACCCCGAGGTTGCCAGCTTGAGCGCGGGCTCATCTGGTTTGAGCAAAAGCCCACCAGCTTGAACCCAAGGTCGCTGGCTCGAGCAAGGGGCTACTCGGTCTGCTGAAGGCCCGCGGTCAAGGCACATATGAGAAAGCAATCAATGAACAACTAAGGTGTTGCAACGCGCAATGAAAAACTAATGATTGATGCTTCTCATCTCTCTCCGTTCCTGTCTGTCTGTCCCTGTCTATCCCTCTCTCTGACTTACTCTCTGTCTCTGTAAAAAAAAAAAAAAAAAAAAAAAAGGTTCGCCATCACGGCCCTACTATGTACCTGGAGGTTCCAATACATTTTCCCTCCATGTAAACTTACCTGTATGAGATACATTTGTGGGGATTAAGCTTTTATGGACCCGGTAAGCTGGAGACAAAGCAATTGTTTAAGGATTCATTGAACTCTGACTTCTTCCACAGGTCAAATGTGGCTTTGATGATGACAAATTTTACATAAGCCCCAGAGGAAAATTATATCTCCATTCCCTTAAAGGAAATATCAACCATAAAGATTGTTCTTGAATATAATACAAGTCTCAGCTCTAACAGCACTGCGGAAAATCTACCCAGTAGACGTCTCAGGGCATTATCACACGCGGACAGAACCACCAGCAGTTCTTTGGGACCACCTCATTTTTGATCAATTTCTTAGTTAAATACCACGGATACTCAATTGAATCTTAAATTTGCATACGTGTGTTCCCTTGAATCTGAAATGCTGACATATTATTGGTGCAATTTACCAGTTGAGAAAAATGGGACCAGAGAGGGTAACATTAACTAAGCTTAAGTAACCAACTCAACAATAGGTTCTGCATAAAGATAAAGAAGCTATAAGAAAAGAAAGGGCAGTTTTATTTCCAGTGGGTGGGTATAGATGCCATGGAATAGCAGAAAGTGTCAAATCAATGAAAAAATAAAAAGGGGCTAGGAAGTAGAGGGAAGAGGAACCGAAATCCACAATCTTGATCTGCTCTCTGCCTTCCTTTAAGGCTTATTTCAGGTGCTTAACACACCACACGCCCATCAGCTGGATGTTGTCCTTTATCAATTGGATTGATACCTGTACTTAACCTTTGCCCTGCTATGATGGATCTTTGGAATAAGAGAAATGACCCTGATTTTCAGTCTGAATATATCCTGTGTATTTGCATCTGGAGAAGATGAGGAACAAGAATGAATTCGGACCCAAGAGGAAAGGTGACACTTTGATGTAGCTCAGGCTGCCAGGCTGGCCAGTGAGAGAAAGCTGAGAGGGCCAGCAGGGGGCAGCCCCTCCCATCGTGCTCTGCAGCCGGGAGTACTCCCAGTAGCTGACCGCACTGCCCTCCTCCCTTATCCTTCATGCTTCCTGGTGATTGGAGGAGACGTTGTATCATGCGCTTTGATTGCCCAATGGGTAAGAGTTGGGCAAATAAGTTTGTAAAATTTGTATTATTTGAGTTTGCTCACTTTTAGTGTTAAAAAATAGTGCTGGGCAGTGCCAGGTATGTGATCTATGAAATTGCAAATTACCTTCGTGCTTGGGAAGGGCCACTGTCTTGCTAATATGTGCTAGAGGAGAGGTTTTCCCACCAGAAAGTTGAAAAGAGAAGGAGAAAAAGAAGGAGAAGGGGGATGCCGTGTTTGCAGAGTGAGAACAGAGAGAATAAAGGAAGGTGTGCAGATGGAGAACAGAGGTGAGTAGCTTTTGCGACTTCCGCTGAGACTGGTGGAACTTCTGATTGTAGAAAGAACCAGAAAAGATTCTCCTGGATGTGGAACCGGAGAATGTGTGAGTGGCTTCGGGAGCCCTGAGTGAAAGGAAAATGTTTTCCCTGTGTGTGTTGCTGGTCGGCCGGTGCAAGATTCTAATAAAGGAATGGTCCACCATTTTTTGGCTCCACTGTTTCTTTACCATCTGCCTGAATCTAATGGGAACCTGCATGTGCATGGCCACGATGGCGGTGGCCCTTGGCCATACATACATACAGTAAGTAAGTAGGGTCTTTTTTGAGCAAGAGTCTTGCAGTTTTATAGATACTCTAAAATGGACCCAAATTTAAAGAGTGGTGGGTACAGGCAGAGTCCACAGATTCATATGTCATCTCAGCATCAGAGCATCGACCTCTGACTTGTACAAAGCTGCCAAGAAGGGGAAACCCAAGGCCAGATTCTATGAGGAGTGCTGCAGTCATGCAAAGCACGTGGTGCCCGCAAAAGTCCGATCGCCAAGGCCACTACAGGCTGGGACCCACTGGAGCCTCGCAAGAGGGTCATCTCTGTGTTGTAACATTTCTTTGTTATGTTTTCAAGAGACAGGTGGCTGGGAATGCTTTCTGCAACTCAAAAAGAGGAAATCCCCCCTTGCAAAGTAGAAGGAAGAGGAGAGTTTAAATTCCGATACTCCTCTGTCAGGCTAGAAGTGATAGAGTCCCAGCAGGGAGAAAGACAGCAACAAATTGAGAAAGCGTGACCCAGAAAGTTGAGAAATGATGGCAATAGAAGAAATAAAACTGATATCACAATAAATAGGAATCAAGGTTTAAGAGTTTTCAGACCAAAAATCCCCTTGCCCCACCAAAGAACAGAATTTATTTATCAACCTGTAGGGCTTGGCTAATTCAAGTCCCCAATTCTTTCAAAGGATATATGTTTGGCATACTGCAATGCGTATAAATTTCCCAATTCATTTGGTTTAGAACTGGGGATAGGGGAAGACAGACTTTTGTGAAGTCATCTTATTTCTTTCAAACTTAAAGACTTAAAGTTCACACGGGCCTGACTCAATGTTCTTATTCGAAAGGCGTGCTGAAGCAGGACATTCAAAGATAAATTCTTTTCAAAAGCTCTTTTAAGTTTCTAACCCCAGAAATGCTGGCAGAAATAAATATACATTTTTTAAAAATAAATAAATAAGGCCTGAGCCTTTTATGAATTGACTGCATCCCGGGCTTCTGCAAGCTAAGAAGTCATAATCCGTTGCAATCACAGATTGTTTGAAGCCAATAAACCAGAGGTGACGGCCTTGCTCATACATCCCAGCAGGAGAAAGAAGTAAAGCCACGTGGAGGAAGAGCCCGCCAGCCTACCCTTTCCCCTTGGAAAGAGGAGAACAGAGCTGACAGCACCCCAACATGATTTATGCATGAACAGTATTTTGGGAACTTCACCTGAAATAAGACGGAGCATTTTCTCAAATTCTCTCCTAATGCTACTTGCATTCCTCTTGGCCTGTGATATGAAGTGCAACGTCCCCTCCCCTGGATACCAGCTTCGGGGACATGCATAGCTCCCCGTCCCCTCGCTCACAGCTGAGTCTGGTCTGTAATGCTGTCCCACATCCCCCTGTCTAAAGTTAATCCTCTGGTGACAGCACAATGTCCCATGCTTGGGATTAATCCAAATGGGCTTGATGCTACATTTGTTTTTGTTTTTTTGTTTGTTTTTTTTTTTTTGCATTTTTCCGAAGCTAGAAACGGGGAGAGACAGTCAGACAGACTCCTGCATGCGCCCGACCGGGATCCACCTGGCACGCCCACCAGGGGTGAAGCTCTGCCCACTAGGGGGCGATGCTCTGCCCCTCCGGGGCGTCGCTCTGCCACAACCAGAGCCACTCTAGCGCCTGGGGCAGAGGCCAAGGAGCCATCCCCAGCGCCCAGACCATCTTTGCTCCAATGGAGCCTTGGCTGCGGGAGGGGAAGAGAGAGACAGAGAGGAAGGGGGGGTGGAGAAGCAAATGGGCGCTTCTCCTATGTGCCCTGGCCGGGAATCAAACCCGGGTCCCCCGCACGCCAGGCCGACTCTCTACCGCTGAGCCAACCGGCCAGGGCTGCTACATTTGTTTTTAAACAACACTCCAAGGTAAAGAGAAGGAAAGCAAACGGGGAGACACTAACAGAAATAAACTCAGCTCCACTTTAGCATCAAACCAGTTTCCAGCACTCAAGGAAGCATCACTGTAGACATGCAGCACAATGTGTCAATTTGCATGCCGAAATCACATCAGTATTTGTCACCTCTTTGATGTACAATGACAACGAATGAGAGCAAGACCTGACATTTGAGTAAACCATCTTCTGTTAACCTTTGATTACCTGTGAGATGCAGCATAAAATGAGCTTCACATCAATTAATTAAATCCACAGATGACACACACAATATTTTAAAAATCCTTCTTCCCCCAATATATTTGTCCCAGTGCTCTTTGTACGGGACCTACTAAGGGCCAAGAGTTGTACTTGTTTCTGGGATTACAAAGGTGAATACTGTAGCAAGCAACCTTTAAAACAGTCCTATTCAGGGTAATAAGTATACAGAAAAGTGCTTCCAAGTAAAACATTCAAAAGGAAAAGTATGAGAAAAGTGACAGCACATGAGCAGTAATTTATTCTGCTCACATAGACACCCATGTGGTCCGTGTGGCTTTCAAAACCTGGGCCCTGAGCTGAACAACGAGGATTTAGATCTCTTCTCGGCATTCTTGTGACCTTGTGCAGATAATGATAGCACCAAACTCACAAGGATTATTGTGAAGATTAATTTAGTTGATATGTATGACGTGCTTAGAGGAGTCCCTTGCACATTAGTAAATCATCAAATTAAATGGTTATCATTATTTATTAGGCAAATGGGGAAAAAGCATTTTCAAGCAAAGTCTTAAGAAGTATAAGACCCAAGGTTTTGTTCTGGATTATTTAGTAAGTGATGCATATTTAAGCTACGTGCCACCACAATCCTATGAGATAAATACTATTCCAGTCCCTTTTTATGATGGGGAAATGAAGCACAGAGATAAAGAATGCCCTTCTCCCCCATCTCGAAGTGGACAGAGCCTAGCTTCATGCCCCGGCAGTCCAACACCCAAGCCAAATGCTGACCTGTTTACAGAATGGCCTTCCAAGAGCACGTTCTGTTTGGGAGAACCTATAAGGGGCTCACTGCCTCTGGGAACACAGATGATCTTCTTTTATTGAGAATTCAAGTGAGTGGAGTGATCTAAGCCGAGGAATATGAATACCCAATAGGAGAGGAACAGAAGAAGCCAAAGAAAAGTCAGTTAAAAGTAAAAAAAAAAAAAAAAAAAAATTAACTGAAAAAATAAATGAACTTTTAAATATAAACAGGAAATTTGGGTCATGGGCTCCAATGCAAATTATAGGAAGAAAAAAAAAAACCCTAAAAGTTTTAAAAATGTAACCAAAAAGGAAATCGACATCACTTCAGTTTGATATCTGGGCTGGCCCCCTCTCTCTTAACAATGATCCCACAGTAACTCCCAGACGTGGTTAATCTACGGGTCTTAGGGCTCGGAGGTAAGAGTTTTCCCAGTTTGCGTGGAGAAAATGTGGTTCTGCCACAACCAGAAGAGGGAAGGCTGCGGAGTGCTCCCCAAAGGTGTGGAGGTGAGCTGTGCCTTGTAGGTCCAGCTGTCCTGCACTCACGCGGAAAAACAGCCGCCCCTCCTATAAGCTCAGTGGATTTCTTAACAGCAGCTTGAGTGAAAGGCTGTTCTGATTAACCCCATCTGCCTTGACCAGGTCCCTTTCACAGAGTCCCCTGGGCTCTATAAACGTTCCAAGTTTAATATAAAAAGTCACACTCTTCTGGATATTACTTTATAAGTGTTCTTTAGGCTTTTAAACATGCAAAAATTGAGGGTCCTGCTGTTTGTTTCACTGTTTGCCCTCCCCCACACCCTGGTTTCACTTTTTTCTCTATTTAGCGGGAACCCCCTCAGTCCCGGCGCCCTCTTGTGTGTTCTAGGTGTCTCTCTGTAACCACAACCTCAGCCGCCTTCCTGCGCGCAGGACTCAAGGCGCACTGGAGCCAAGTACCGCCCTCCGCTGCGCATGCCCCTGAGCAGCCACGCCCTCTCCTGTCCCCTCGGCCGCTCTTCTGGTTTGCCACACTTCTGCGCTCCATTTGTCTTTGACCTTACACCTGAATGGCAGGAGCTGCCCTGGCTCCAGGACGCTCAGGAAAGCTGCTGTGTGCGTGCCCCACTCCGGCCTCCCTGTTCGGTAAGAGAGACGCCCCCCCCCCCCCCTCTGCCCACCTCTCTCTCACCCTCCTCTACCCTGGCTGGGTAAGCTCCAAATTCATATCCTCTCTGCCACTCAATTCTCTCCAGTTTTATTAGCACCTACGTTTTCCTACATTGGCGATCTCTTCCCGCTGATTTCTCCCCCTACAAAACATGGTCAGGGTTGTCCTCACTCAGAGAAAGGAAGCTGTCCCTTTAGTCTGTGACCTCTTCTATCCAAAGTCATGTTTCTTCCTTACTTCCCTTTACAGCTTCTTCCATCAAAGAGTCGTCTCCATACCCCTTTCTCCTTTACTACTTGTAGGTGTTCCGTAGACGTCAGTAGAGCAGAGACATGCAGGAACTAACCTCACTTACTAGCAAGAAAAAGGCAAGTAAGTCACCATAGATACGTCTCTTCCTCTTACCTCCTCACTCAACCAGCTGGTGGTCCTGTTCATTTTCACTGGATAAGATCACTCAGGATCACCTCCGCCCTCATGGCCCGTACTACGTCCCTCCAGGCCCTAGAATGTCAGCCCCTTTCATTGCCTACTTCTTCCCTAACTACTGCGTTCATGGGCAGGAGTTTTGCTCTTTTCCTAGTGAATTCTCAACAAGAAACCAAGATCATCTGTTTCCTAAAATTCCCATTTCGCCTAGTGTTTCCCTTGCCGCAAACCTTTCCGTGATGGATTACTGCCTCTGCGAATACACAGTACACAGAACTATGCATTTCCATGTAAACCTAGTGTAAAGCCAGCAGCCACGGCCACCATCACAGCAGCTTGGCCCATGCAGGATCGCATTGGATTCGGACAGTCGGTAAAGAAACAATGGAGCCAAAAACTGATGGGCCAACATCTTTAATACTAGCTTGCACCCGGCGGGCAAGTAAAAACACACACTGGGCTCCAAAACCCACTCACATTCAGTGCTCACAAAGCTACTAACTTATCCGAGTTTCCTAGAATCAAAGGTTTCTAGCTCACCAGATTTATTCTCCTCTGTTCCCCATCTCCTTCCTTCTCCCTGCACAAACTCTGTACAAACTAGCTTCTCACTCAACACTCCACCATCTTGGCTGCTTCTCCTGGCCTACTCCATGTGGCCTCCTTCTGCTCTCTGCTCTGCTCTCTCTTCTAATGATAATCTCAGGAACCAAGAGAGAAAGCTCCCGTTCTGCCCCTATTTTATAGTGTAGAAATCCAAACCTTTAATCCAATATACAAAATAGGGAAGTCTCTAATACAAAGTCACTTATCAGAGACATGATGGGATTGCACCACCCCACATCAAAAAGGGTGGGAAAGGCTTAATCCCAAAACCAAGCCCCAGGCTACAATGATCCTGCCTGCCCACAGCCCGCCCCCAACACACATTAATATCACCTGGGCGACAGCCTCCATGTGGGCAGCGCCATCTTTAACAAAGTGAGCATAATATATTTTATCTGCCCAACACCTAGCCACTTATATTCTTCCAAATCATCTCCAAATACTCTGATCCTACACAGACTGCACTGCAATCTTGTGTGGTTTCCTCAATGTGCCATGCTAGCCACACCTAAGGATGCTTATGATACAGTACAAACTCAATAAACAAACAGCCTCCTCTACCAATGGGAGTCCTACTTGTTCTTCAAGATTCAGATCAGTGGCCCTGGATGGTTGGCTCAGTAGATAGAGCATCAGCCCAGCATGCGGACGTCCCAGGTTTGATCCCCAGTCAGGGCACACATGAGAAGCAACCATCTGCTTCTTTTCCCCTTCCTCTCCCCCTTCTTCTCCCTCTTCTCCTCCCGCAGCCAGTGGCTCAACTAGTCCAAGCGTTGGCCCCAGGTGCTGAGAATAGCTCAGTTGATTCAAGGGTCAGCCTCAGGCGCTGAGGATAGCTCAGTTGATTAGCATGGGCCCCAGATGAGTATTGCCAGGTAGATCCCAGTCAGGGTGTAGGCGGGAGTCTGTCTGTCCCCCTTCCTCTCAGTTAAAAAAAAAAAGATTCAGATCAAGTATCCTTTCAACCAGAAAGCTTTCCCTTCCTCAGGCCACAGCATATTACAGCACCTCTAGTATGGCACTGGGCACATTAATATAGTTTCTCATTTACTTGTCTGTCTCCCTCACCAGACTGGATCCCTTCAGGGCAACAATCAATCATATTCATATCTGGATCCACACACCATTTAGCATGATTCCAGGTATGCATTCATTTATTTGTACATTCAATTAATTTAACAAATCTCATTTGAACCTCTATGTGCCAGGCATTTCCCTGGGCATTTAAGATACAATGGAAAGTAAACTGGACAAGATCTCTGCCTTCAAGAGCTTGTGTATTCCAGTGGCGGCACCAGTCGATAGACACGTAATAAATAAAATCCTTATGAATCAACACGTGCAGTGAATAAAATAAAAAGCAACTGAAGCACAGAACAAGGGCTCTCTTTTTGAAAAGGTGGATCTGAATGTTTTTGTAAAAAAAAAATAAGGTGGTATTCAGGCTGACTTCTAAAATCTGAGACCAAGCTAGTCATGTTGTTTGGACAGTGAAATTGTCGGTTGCTAGAACAGAAGAGTCAAATCACATCTGGGGTATCTTCTGACCATTGTAGCGCCCAGCACAGGACTCCATACTAAAGGAACATTTCAAAAGATCACTCTCCACTGTTTGAATACTCATTCATAATAAGCTCAAGTATCGACATCAAAGGAGAGCCCAAAGCACAGAGAGAATACAAAAGCCCTCTGGAGGGTGATGAGGATATGGGAACATTTGGCTCCTATCAAGAAACTGGATGACGGTGATCTATATCTCAAGTGACTTCATAGATATAAAATCTCACCACATGGCATTCAAAGGCAATGCAGCATAATGGGAATTAACATTCTAGCTACTTCCTGAACCTACACCCAGCTTTGATCTTGGAATGTCAGTTTTCCTGCCTTCTCTAGAAAACTTTTCTGCATTTGTTTCCTGGGCTCATATTCATCAAGTTACTAGAACATCAGGGCCATGACTGCTTTTGTGTGAGCCTCATCTATGACTTGCTAAAGGGAGAAGTGAAGAACTCAACAGAGAGCCAATCACAGACGCAACTGAGAAGCGCCGAGGTGCGGTCCGAGGCCGGCTTCTCCCAGAGGTCCCAGGAAGGCCGGCAGCATCTCAGGCAGAACGGAGCCAGGTCCCTGTAGAAACAGCCCATGTGTGGGTGTGCAGGAACATCCTGTCCAAATTCAGGGGGCTGCCAAGCATGCAGAGGGCTCTGTGGACATAGGGCTCTGTGGACATAACTCAATTCCCTGACTGGGATCCGGACTTTTCACACTTAGCACCGGCTATGTTCTTACCCTTTGAGTACAGTGTAATGGCATGTCACAAAATCATGACCTAGAGCAGGGGTCTCAAACTCGCGGCCCGCCAAACAATTTTGTGCGGCCCGCAGACTAATCCACAAAGTTCAAAATATTTTGGATAAAATTAAGTAAGCCTAGGGGCCTACTTGTATTTTTCATTTTTCTAGCATCCTAGCTAGAAAATAGTTTAGTTAACAGCAGTTGTGATGCGAACTACAGTTTCTGGTCGTTTTGTGACACTGAGTAAACTGCATGTACGATTGTGCTTGTTGTACTGATTTTTTTTTGTTTTCAACTGCAGTGAGAAAAGTGTTGCGTAACAGTTGCCTTTTGTAGACCTAGTGCGGCCTGCCGAATGGCTGTGATCTTGCTCTGCGGCCCACATGCTGAGTTGAGTTTGAGACACCTGACCTAGAGCCTCCTCATTTTAGCACATTATTCAAAAACAACATCATGGAAGGTATGAGGTAAAAAAAACTAGGATATAAACAAGTATAAGACATAGAACAGACCTTCAGAGACCATAAAGAATTTTTTATAATTTATTTATTGATTTGAGAGAGAGAGGAAGGGAGACAGGAACATTGGTCTGCTCCTGTATGTGCCCTGACCTGGGATCGAACCGGCACCCTCTGTGCATTGGGAGGATGCGCTAACCAACCGTGCTATCTGGCCAGGACTAGCATTTCTTAATATACTGTTTCTAAGCTACAAACATTTAATGATTCTTAGCATGTGCCCAGTTCTATTTTAGGTGCCAAGCAAATAAAAATAACCAAGACAGGGTCACCGCCTTTGAGTGTCCAGGCTAGTTTGTAAACATGAACATCAACGGTAACTTGTACCTAATTTTTAAACTGCATTTGCCACACTTCGATAATCACCCCCTCAGTGTGTGTCCTTCACCAGATTTTGAGTTTTTGTAGGAACAACTGCCTACTTGTATCTTTATTTCCAATCTCTAGGACAGTGCCAGGTATAGGATAGGGTGCTAGTAGCCATTTTTAAACTGAACCAAATAAATAAACATCTGATAACCATTACAAGACAAAGTTCCATAATGTACTACAGGATTACTGAGGAAGAAATAATTACCTTTGCTTGGGGGGGAGGAAGGTCAACAGTGCCACCGACCAATAAACATATTGTCAGTATCACTAATAGTCAGGGACATGCCCCTTAGAACACA
The DNA here is from genome assembly GCF_036850995.1 of Saccopteryx leptura. Classification (NCBI taxonomy): domain Eukaryota; kingdom Metazoa; phylum Chordata; class Mammalia; order Chiroptera; family Emballonuridae; genus Saccopteryx; species Saccopteryx leptura. The sequence goes on along the minus strand of NC_089515.1, from coordinate 20,448,860 downwards.
CTCGAGTCAAGACACCATTTCAAAAAAACAAACAAACAAAAAACCAACCAAACAAACAAAAAGATACCATTTCCATTCAAAAGACTACCAAAATTTTAAGTGTTGAAAACACCCAGAGCTGGTGACATTACTGGGGTCTGTCACTGTTTGTGGGTACATGAACTCCAACCATCTCAGAAAGTAATCGCAAGTTATCTATCAACATCACAAATGCATTTCTTTTTGATGCAGCAATATCACCTTTAGCACTCCGGAGTGCTTCAAAGAGAGGAAAAGACCAAACTGTAAGGACCTGCTTAGAAATATGTTTATCCGGCCTAGCGTGCGGAGGACCCGGGTTCGATTCCCGGCCAGGGCACATAGGAGAAGCGCCCATTTGCTTCTCCACCCCTCCGCCGCACCTTCCTCTCTGTCTCTCTCTTCCCCTCCCGCAGCCAAGGCTCCATTGGAGCAAAGATGGCCCGGGCGCTGGGGATGGCTCTGTGGCCTCTGCCCCAGGCGCTAAAGTGGCTCTGGTCGCAACATGGCGACGCCCAGGATGGGCAGAGCGTCGCCCCATGGTGGGCGTGCCGGGTGGATCCCGGTCGGGCGCATGCGGGAGTCTGTCTGACTGTCTCTCCCTGTTTCCAGCTTCAGAAAAATGCAAAAAAAAAAAAAAAAAAAAAGAAATATGTTTATCAAGGCCCTATAAGTAATAGCAAATATTGTGGAAATGAGCTAAGGGTCTAATAATCAGTAACAGAGAGGCAGTAGAGCATGGGCACTCAGAGAACAAACTGGGGGCCAGCTGTGCCACTTACAAGCTGGGTGACCACTGGGCACATTACTTAATTTTTCTAAGCCTCATTTCTCTGATCTGTAAACCTAGGCTACTCTCACTGCCTGGTTTACAGGGCTGTTGTGAGAATAAAAATGCCCCGAGAACACTTGGAGTGCTGCACAGGTTAATTAAGCACGCAGCCATTTAGTTCAGTATACAACATCCATACGATTTCATGCTCATAAACCTGACCCATTTTTTAAAGTGCATTCCTGTGGACAGGCATCCCTGACTCATCAAGTGAAATAAACAGGCTGTCAGAGTCCTATGAATAGCTACTCCTATTTCCATCCATAAAAAACGTGATCCTGACATATGTATATATCTGTTGGCGTTTCTGAGTCGGGTCATAATGATATGAAGAGAATCATACAAAACTCTTAGCATCACACACTTCAGGGAAGCTGGATCTGGGTGAGAAGTAAGACAGTATTAACAGGGTTGGGGTTTTTTGCTTGCTTTTTGGGTTTATTTTCTGGCTCTTCACGGTTTGGCTTGTTGATGGGTATGCATTCTTTTAAAAAAAATTTTTTTTTAAATCATGGTCAGGTTTAATAAAATAAATATGTAAGTCCAGGAACCATGGAGCTGTTGCATGTGACCGCTCTGCGGATGGGAGCCGAAGCTATAAAGCCTCACAGAACCCCAGATCCAAAGGACCAGGTGCAGGGCACCTCCTGATGCCCCATGGGGACACGGCTCTCCCCGGGGGCCCCTGGGCATCACGAAACATTTGCAAGCACAGGGATGAAAGTCATCCTCGGACTTGTGTCACACGACAGTCCTCTTGCAGGGAACTTAGCCCACTCCGGCTTTATTCCCTTTCTTTCTTAGGGTGGGTATCCCTGTTCTACATCCTTTCTGCATAGTTGACAGATAGCTGGGGTTTGCAGTAAAACATCACTCAGGGAAGGGACTCACAATGTGCCCCGAGCGCCCTTTGCTCTTCCCTTGGATGAGGAGTAGGAAGGGAAGAGAGACCTCCAGCTAATGGGAATCACCCCAGGGCTGGCAGTCACCAGCTTCAGGCTGGCTTTGTCAGCCCTGACCCCGGATGCTCTTCGGGAACACTGGCCACAGCCGACCCCCCACAGATGCTGCCTCGAGGCACTCCATGGCCATTCTCTCCACAAACACTCCGCTGAACCACGTGTCAATGGTGGCTGTGTGCAACACCCAAGAGAATACAAAGTGGCTCCCGTGATAGGACCCAGGGCTGGCTCCCAGTGCAGAATCAACCAGGCAGCCTAACCCACTCTCCCCGCTTTAACCAGATGTTCCTTCATCCCTCAAAAGTAGGTATTGCTGCCTGATCTATGGTGGCACAGTGGATAAAGTGTCGACCTGGAAATGCTGAGGTTGCCAGTTCGAAACCCTGGACTTGCCTGATCAAGGCACCTATGGGAGTTGATGCTTCCTGCTCCTCCCCCACTTCTCTCTTTCTTTCTCCCTACCCCTCTCTCTCTCCTCTCTAAAATGAATAAATAAGTAAATAAATAAATAATATGATTTTTTTAAAAAAAGTAGGTATTGCTGTTTGACAGGTGCATGACTTTGGAGATCTGTCCCAAAGATGGTTAGTATTTCATGTGGATCTGAAAAGAGTACACTACTGAACTGGAAAAGAAGCCAGCTCGACAAGGCAAGCTCTATCACATGAAGGCCCTGCAGGTCACGTGTCCTGGGAAGACAGTACGCTTTCGGTCCTTCCAGGACCGCCGAGGGCTCTCTCACTGGCTAAGCCTCCGTCAGCAGAGTGCTGATTATCCCGGCACAAGATGGAAAAAAAGATGAATATATTTCTACTCAGAAATACTGCATCTCGAGTTTGATGTTTTATTTATCTCAGCCCGTAAGCTTATCTTGCTTCAAAATGGTGAAACCATCAGCTCTACCAAATCTCAAAGCTTAATCCACTGGCAGGTGGAGCAGATTTGCAGGTGCCTTTCTTTGCTCTGTGGTGGCTCAACCCCCTACCCTCTCACATTGACTCCCGGAGTGAATGACACAAAACCAAATTGACTGCTTGCTCCAGGCTTAAGATGTAGTCAGTGACAAGACCACCTGGGAGTGAGAGCTCATTCATTTGGTGCTGTGGCCCCTTAGTCTGTCACCCAGGGCTTGTTGATCCACCTGAGGTCTAGAGCCCTAGGACATCACTACCAGGTCAGCTGCCTCTTGGCCCCTCTCTTATTCCACTACCCACAGGCATTTGCCAAGTGCCCCTGTTAATGATTCAATGGGCAAGTTTGTAAAGAACAATAGCTCAATTGTAAAGTGCAGGTATCTATTTGTTGAACAAGAAGCCATTGCCAGTTGCCCAGAATTTTTCAGGAACAGGGCAAGTGCTGCTCAGAATATCACAGTGCTTTGAAAACCAGACACAAATGAGATTAAAATTGTATTTGCTTATTTGCTTAGGTATAGAAAGATCGACCGTAAGGCAGATGGGACCCTAAAAGCGAGAGAAGCAGTGAAATGATTAAAGTTTAATAACTAGCATCCCTGTAAGTGTGTGGGCTATTATTTACTAATTGTGTGACACTGATCACTCTGTAAAAATAAATGGAGAGGATGCAATAATGCATGTATATCCCGCAGCATCAGGTCTGATACATAGTGAGCATTCAATAAGAGCTCGTTTTCATCATTGTCGTCATTATTACCAGCCTCATTGCCATCACCATTAAACCAGCAAGGTGCTGGATTTAAGGACTTGAAGTGTAGTTGAGAGGAGAAAATACAGACATGAGCAAAGTAAAGCAGCAACACAGCTCGTATCTTTATTACAACACTTATGGTTGTGTGACAGTTTGTCTATTACATTAGGTTTAACACCTTCTGGGATGTTGCAGTTCATATGCAGGTTACACACAAGTACACAGACCATGCTCGCTTTAACTGTCCACAAAGCTTTGCCCCCACCCGAACAATGAACATCTGGAAGACAAAGCCTGTATGTTGTTGGTCTAGGAACTCACCCACCTTCCCTCCTCTGGACCACAGAAATAAGAAAGACTAACAGAGTTAACCAATTCACCCACGTTGAATAAATGAATGAGAAATAGAATACATTCATGACCATGCAGTAGAGATAAAATTGCTCTATCACCGGTCTGTTCAAAAACAGATATGTACTGAGCATCGTCTCCATGCTAAGTCCTGCACTCAGTGCTGTGGGTGCCCTGAGCATCTCTAACAACTGGCCTGTGCCCCTACCCAGCCCCCAGTTTGGGGCATAAACAGCTTTTATGAGAACAAAGTACAGGCTGGTGTAGGAGACAAAGGGCCAGCATGTTAGCAGTCTACTTTCCTTCAAGCAAGGCTGACCTCCCTTCCTGGTCCCCAGCCTTGACTCACCCAGGCCCGCCCCACGTCTGTCCGCTCTATATTAACCCCCAAAGAGGTTCCCTAAAGGCCAAACGTGGGCATTGTGAGTTGATCCAAAGTGCAAGCTCTACCAAAACACTTGTGAAGATTCTAAATACTGTCCCTTCTCCTTCCCTTTTCTCCTTTCTGAATTATATTTTCACTGAGTCCTGTGCATATCTATCAAAGTATTAAAAGAGGTAGTTCTAATGGTATAGAATACCCATAGTAGTTATTTGCTACATATGACATATACAATATATGGCTAATTACTATTGTGGGTATATTAAAAAAGTAAATATATGTGGGTATAGTATTTGTGTATATGTGTGTATGTGTGTGTGTGTGTGTATATATATATAAAATATATATATAAAATATATATATATATCCTCCAGTGAAATTGATTCTATGACTGAAAAGTCAGCAGGTCATTCTTGCCACACTCGCCCAAGCTTAAGCCCCTAGGGGTTGGTCCTCTACTGATACTACTGAAATATGATGTCATTTTTATTTCAATGGCCTCCTCCCTTAAGATCACAAAAGTACATGCTCCCTAGACTGGGCCATGGGTTATGATGCCCCATTGAGAGAAAGGAGCACAGTGCACATGACCTTAAGCCATCTAAGACAAGCTGCTCCACGTGTCCCTCCAGCAAGCCCTTCCCGCCACTCAGGCTGACAGGTCTAGGTGGTAAAAGCCTGTCCCACTGAGACAGAACTGCATATCTTTTAATTCTCGACTATGCCCACTACACCTTCTGTGGCAGCTGCACTGGCTTTTACTCATATATGTAAATACATTAACGAAATCTCTCAATGAAGCATAAACGTTTGCAGAGTTACTGCGGTTCTGGTGAACAGGGACTGAATTTAAACAACATAGTAGGTGTCAAGCCTTTAATGCAGGGGTCCCCAAAATGCGGCCCCCTGAGGCCATTTATCCGGCCCCCGCCCCACTTCCAGAAGGGGCACCTCTTTCATTGGTGGTCAGTGATAGGAGCATAGTTCCCATTGAAATACTGGTCAGTTTGTTGATTTAAATTTATTTGTTCTTTATTTTAAATATTGTATTTGTTCCCGTTTTGTTTTTTTACTTTAAAATAAGATATGTGCAGTGTGCATAGGGATTTGTTCATATGTTTTTTTATAGTCCGGCCCTCCAAGGGTCTGAGAGACAGTGAACTGGCCCCCTGTGTAAAAAGTTTGGGGACCCCCCTGCCTTAATGCATCAGAGAACTCAACTTTTTGAGGCTCTACCTAACTTCCCACACTTTAGTTCAGTTACATTTCCTTGTGACATTTCCTCCTAGTTGGGGGAGGAGTTCAATAATCTCATGTCTGACACGTTAAAGAACAGAATCTCTCCTTTTCCTTGTTCCACTAGAGTTTTCCTAAAGCACAGGACTGATCTGGGGTGTCCTGTACATAATGCCAAGCCTAACAGGATAAGATAGCCGGTAAAAATGAGGTTTAATGAACAATACACTTGCAGGGTACAGTCGATTCCTTTGGGGTATCTATCCAACTCATGATCCTCCTCTTGTGTGACTAGAGCACCCCACAGGTGCGGACTCTGCAATCGGATCACTCCTATGTAAATGAACTTTCCCTGCTCAGTCAAAATTGGTTAGATCAGGGGTGGAACTTGACATAAATGGGGCAACTAGAGTCTTTGTCCTTGGACCCTGGTGCTGAGACTCACAGCCTGTAGCCAGCCTTCCTGGTCGTATGAAACAACAAAGGACAGAATGTCCATTGAGCTTAAGCAGTGGACACCCACTAGTCTCTGTCTGCTCAAAGACCACTCTCCCTTTTCTTTTCTATTATTAGTATAACCACTCCCACTTAGTCACATGCATATGTGCGTGTTTGTGTGTTCATGTGTGTATCGGTGTGCATGTGTCTGTGTTTATGTTGGAGATGGATGATCAGAAGTGATATTTAACACAGTTAGCCACTGTATGATAAGGGCACTGACAAATCAACAATACAGAAGAGGGGCATCAGAACTATATAAATTAGTTGACCTGAAGTCAAACAAAGTTAAGTCAGGGGCCTGCTACCTCCTGCCCGATGGAACTCAGCTGACCAGAGATGCAAGCAACCACGAGAGGGTCTGGAACAAGGAAAATTCCTGCCAGGGTGGATTACAGCTACTCACCCAAACCTTATCGTTTACCCACACCATAGAGGAAAAACAGGCCACAAAGTATACCTCATAAAGGTTAAAGTGAATCCCAACTTTTTTTCCACTCTCTTCCTACCAGTAATTTTTCATAGAAACTATAAACAGTTATAAGCTCAACCTCTGGACATGGTTGGGGTCTCTCTTCCTTCTCTTGTGAGGAGAGTCTGCTACTCTGTGGAATGGCTCTTCCCATTTATCCTCTCTGCTCAATGCACTTGCTTCAGCTTTAACCTTGTGTCGGGCTCTCGCATCTTGAATACTTTCCTCTGGGGAGCCAAGAACCCTATTGGCTTGGGGTTCTAGTCTCCCTTAGGGATTTGCCGCTCTGGCATCAGGAACAGAATCTGGGCTTGACACCACGACAGTGATCACTGAACACTATCTGTGGGGTTGTCTTCATCCCCTCCCAGATTCAGAGACCATCACGTGATCCAGGTCTGACCAATCAGAGGCACTGCTCTTCTGGGCTTCAAAGATTGGCTTAGGTGTGAGAGCATGACACAGGAGATGGAGAAGATCCAATCAGGAGTGATACAAATAAAGTAGATGTTTTAAAATAGAAATCAACAAATTATATAGTCTCCAAAAGAATAAAAGATGCAAACAATAGTGCCCTGAGTTTCTTAGTACTTTCTTTTATGCTGGTATCCAAAAAGATAGTCTACTTCCAAGGATTTGCATCATTCATTTTATAAGTATTTACTGTACACTCTATATGTGTGAGGCAATACAGCATGGATCCCAGAGATGCAGTGTGTATATAAGTGTGTGCACATCTGCACGCTGCTAATGAGCTGTAGGATCACAGAAAGTAAGCCAAGAGAGTGTCGCACAGGAGCGTACCTGGGTTCTGTGGACCCAGAAGTTGGGTTGATCCCCTCTGCAAAGATACCCCTATTTTTTTGCTTCTGCTCCATTAAGCTCCCAGATCAGTGAGCACTGTGGGAACCAAAACACGTAACCAAAACAACTTAATGAACAGTTCAGCAAAATGATCTGACTGTGGCCAAAAGAAGGAGTCCATAGAGAGGTAAAGATCTGGCCCGCCTAGAGATAAACCCCAACTCTGGCGGAGGAGAACAGACAACAGAGACAGGAAGGGTACAAATAACTAGAAACCTTCTGGGGGTGGGGGGAAGCAGTTGTGTGGGCGTGTTTAATAACAGTGATCATTAATTAGCTCCATTTATCTACTTACCTCCAGAGTGAGCTCTCTGTGATGCTGCCCAGGTTATAGTCGTAGAGCTTTGTCAAAATGAGAATCACCTGAAGGCAAAAGAAGACAGCATGGTTAGACTCAAACAATTACAATCTCACAGGAAGTGAAACAGCCCAAGGGAGGGCTTAGGATTTCTTTAATGGGTGCTTAACAAAATTGACTGAATTGTTACTGCGTTCACTTACGCTGACAGGGGAAGGGCTCTCCAGTGCCTTTGTTAAACCTCCGAAGCCTGACCCTTCCCCAACTTTCTCCTTCTCCCTCCCACTGCAAGGGTTACCTGCCCTTCCAGGCACTTCTCACCCTGGTGGACTTAACACATTCAGGGAAGCCTTACAAAGCTGTCAAACGTGCACCCTGCAAGGTAGCCAATGAGCAGATGGTTTGGAAAGTGGAAGGTCAGTGATGGTTCTAGAAGTTGCTCCGCACAGGGCAGGTTACTTAGCCTCTCTGAACCTCAATCTACTCTCTCCCAGAAAGGGTTGCTGTGAGGAGTTCAATCAGGTACGAAATGCAAGTTGTCCTGATTCAGCATGGGGTTCTTCCCTTTCTCATCCTCTGCATGCCTGGCTTTCTCAGTTTCTTCTGACCTCCCGGTTTTGAGAAAAGCCCTTGGATGGAAGAAGTCACAAGGGCTACGCAATCACACGTTAACAGGCTCAAATCTATGTTTTATGGGGTCCGGAGCTTCTGGAATTTGGGGAGCCCTCCATAAGGAACAATATACGATTACGATTTTAACCTTCGGAGCAGGTCCTGGAAAGGAACCTGTACAATCAAGGAACACTGAAATGTAAGCTTTATTCACAGCAAATCTTCCTCTAACCTTAATGTTCTGCCCAAACTACTCAGTTCATTCTTTCAGAATTCAAGAGACACTTACAAAGCACTTCTTAGGAGCCCAGGACTTCGCCTAATGTAGAGGAAAATACAAGTTCGGCCGAGGGCTGGGAGTCTGTGGTTAGTTAGGATGCACTTGTCAAATAAAACTAAGTTGATAGAGAGCTAGCTACTCTGCTGCTTCTCAGACCCACTGAAACTCACGCCCACCATGGCAGCTCCAGAAGGCTGCTGGTTTCGTCGCCTGCAGCAATGACCCGGGTCCACCTGATTACGCAAAGTGCATGAGCGCCAGGGCACCCGGGAAGCCGGGCAGAGCAGTACGCCCCTAAGCACTGATGTCTGCACCCTTACTTGCTCTTACATAAGCAAAATAACCTAACAGGGCTGCTCTGTTTTCTGTCAAGGTTCCCACCCGGTATCCCTCTCCTGACACTCATCGCCTACAACGTTTGGCCGGTACCACTCTTCCCAATTCCCAACTCAGCAGAAAAACGCTGACATCGATTTCCAGGATTTTGTCGGAAGGCCAAGGGATCAGTTCTAGCCACAGTGAGCAAAGAACATTCTAACCTTGTTTTTCAGGGCAGAGAGCTGCCAGCAAGTGCTGAATCCTTCCAAGTTCCACCCTGCTAGCCCCAGGCTTGCTTTATGGAAGGCACCAGCATCTGCGAGCAGATTCTGAAGTCTTCTTTCACAGCAAGCCAACAGGAGCTGCACGACCTCAGGTCTGTCCCAAGTTCAAGGGAGTGCAGAAGACTGGGGACGTGGGATGTAAGGCCCCCTCTCATCTGAACCACTGCACTTTCTTCCGATCTATTCAAAACTTGCTTCTTTAGCAAAGTGTGAGCATGTGTGAGGTGCTGGGCACCCTGTGGGCGCCTCAGATGGCATGCCTATGGTTGGGGCATATGCTTGACAGACCCGTGTGCCAATTAAGTTGCGCTAAGTGCTAAATTTCAATCACCGCCATCCCAGGAAGGCTGATCCGCAGCAGCGGGGGTGGCTGTTGGTTTGAAGACACAGAGGGATGTCACTGTTCCACCTTTCCTGAATAGGCCTCTCAATCCCCCACAGAGAAAATGGGAGTCGTGTGGGCATAAAGCATTTCTAGGTAGTTGTTCTCTTGATGCAATACAGCAGCAAGCTAACTAGTGAGGTTCAGTTGGGCACAGGCTGGGTCTCCCGTCCATCTGATGAGGGGCTTCAGAGGCACCCCAGAGAGAGAACCCCTTAACCCAGCATGCACTGGGGTGAGGTCCCCCATGCACGTGCACAGCAATGGGTTAAGTGGTTCCCAGGCAGGTGGGCTGTGAGGTACAAATGACTCTGCTTGCTGGGCGAGGGCAACGAAAACGCCAGTGATACAGTCGGGCAGTTCCATCAATACTGCACCGGAAGAGGAGTCCTTTACGGCAGTGGTCCCCAACCTTTTTTTGGGCCACGGACCGGTTTAATGTCAGAAAATATTGTCACGGACCAGCCTTTAGGGTGGGGCGGATAAATGCACAAAATAAAATTATGTGACCAGCGTAAAAAACTGTGGTATTTTTAAATATAATTGTCGAACTTACTAGACAAGCATCAAGAGTGAGTCTTTTTTTTTTTTAATAATATTTCTTAGTCTCAGATTTTTTTTTAAGATTTATTTTATTTTATTTTATTTTATTTATTCATTTTAGAGAGGAAAGAGAAGGAGAGAGAGAGAGAGAGAGAGAAGAGAGAAAGACAGGGGGAGGAGCTGGAAGCATCAACTCCCATATGTGCCTTGACCAGACAAGCCCAGGGTTTCAAACCGGCGACCTCAGCATTTCCAGGTCGACGCTTTATCCACTGCGCCACCACAGGTCAGGCCAAGAGTGAGTCTTAGACGAATGTAACAGAGGGAATCTGGTCATTTTTTAAAAATAAAACATCATTCACACTTAAATATAAATAAAACCGAAATAACGTAAGTTATTTATTCTCTCTGTGGACCGGTACCAAATGGCCCACAGACTGGTACCGGCCTGCTGCCCAGGGGTTGGGGACAACTGGCTTTACGGCATTTCAAAGTATATCTGCTTGAGTCAATCTACTCCTTCTGTTTTCAGAATGATCCCAGCAAGAAAGATGGGAGGACTGCTAACTTTTAGGTATGCTCTCAAGAATTCGATGATTTAAAATCTCTCTCCCCCTCATCCGTCCCTTTACTGTCCGTCTGCGCTATTTAGTACCTTACTCCCAGACAGTGATGCGTCATTTCGTTAGATCTGCTTTGCTGTAGTTCGTTTCTCTGTTCTGGTTTATTAGTAATACTATTTAACAGAAATAGCACCTGTTAAAGGGGCCACAGCTAAAACCACCATTAGATGAGAAAAAGGGGGAAATATAATTGCCTGTCTATTCTGGTCCTATTGCCTACCCTGTTTTGTGTATTTTTCAAACTTAAAAAATAATCAATGAAACTTTTCAAATCAAGTGAAATGTAATATGTACTTAAATAATATATAAATGGTAATTTTTTAATTCATTCAGCAAGTAATTTTTCACATATAGAGTTAATTCTATGAGTCCAAGTGCATAGCATTTAATTATAAACCCAATCCGGAGAGCAAGGCTTCTTGGATGAACATACGTGTACACAAAATAGAATATTCATCAGCATCTCATTTCTCTATATCTTGTTTTCACTATAGAGTACCAAAATATCTCTGATTCAAAAGAATAAGTGGTGACCATTTGGTAATAGCTTTTTTTGTGTCTTCTCTCAATCTTTCTTTAAATAGTTATCATTCAAGTATCTATGACTTGATAACTTCTACCTACATTGTGCCAGACTTCAGTGCCCCATTATTTCTAGGACTTTCCACAGAAACATATCCAGTAACCTTCAATCAGTCTAGGACCTGCTGTTACCATGGGCCACATGTGCTATGTTTTTTTTTGGGGGGGGGTAGACAGACAGGGACAGACAGACAGAAAAGGAGAGAGATGAAAAGCATAAACTCATGGTTGTGGCACCTTAGTTATTCATTGACTACTTTCATACATGTCTTGACCAGGGGGCTCTAGCTCAGCCATTGACCCCTTGCTCAAGCCAGCAACCTTGGCCTCAAGCCAGCAACATTGGGCTTCAATCTAGTGAGTGACCTTTGGGCTCAAGCCACTGACCATGGGGTGATGTCTATGATCCCATACTCAAGTTGGCTACCCTGCACTCAAGCTGGTGAACCTGTGCTCAAGCTGGCAACCTCAGGGTTTTGAACCTGGGTCCTCAGCATCCCAGGCTGATGCTCTATCCACTGTGCCACTGCCCAGTCAGGCAACATGTGCTATTCTTCTTTACGTAGCCCCTTCCTGCCATATCCATTGCTTAAAAAGCTTCGGGGAGAAAATTCACGTTGTCCACGCTCATAAAGAACATGCTCAGCCACCAAGCTGTTATACAAGACATCCTTCCTTAAAGAGTGGGAGGAAGCCAGAAAGTGCCAGGCTCTGTACAGGGAGACGTGAGGGTCTTCAAGGGAGTGACCATAGGCATCCTTCCCAGAGCTGAGTCCAGTTTTCACCATCTCTGCTCACCACACTAGTGTCCCTTTCCCAAGGTCTTCCGAAGTTTCTACGGAGTAATTCTACCAACACCAGCCTCTCACCCCTCACCTCTGTACCTAGGTGTTAATAGCCATGACATAGAGAAAATGTAACATTACATTTACTACACAATGGAATATTACTCAGCCATCAGAAGAAGGAAATCCTGCCATTTGCAACAAGATAGATAAAGCTGAAGGAGGTATCTTCCCAAGTGGAATAAGCCAGACAAAGGCTGTGTGGTTCCCCTGATGTGTGGAATCTTAAAGCAAATAAGTAAAAAAATAAAATAAAAAAAATTATTTTGTAGAAACAGAACAGAATGGTGATTGCTAGGGGATAGAGAGAGGGTAAATGGGGAGATAAAGGCCAAAGGGTGGAAACGCACAGTTATTAAAAGTGTAAGTTCTGAAGAGCTGATGTACACAGCATGGTGACTATGGTTAATAATACAATACTGTATGCCCGTAAAGCACTGAGAGCAGATCGTAGGCATTTTCAGTTTTAAAATGTAGAAGCTTCAAAACAACCAAAAACAACAACAGATGGAGGTAACTATGTGAGGTGATGGATGTGTTAATTATACTACTGATCATGGCAATCATTCCACAATGCATATGTCTATCAAACCATGACATTGTGTACTTTAACTATAGACAGTTATATTTGTCAGTTATTCCTTAATAAAGTTAAAAAAAGGATGGAAAAGAAACCATCACAGGTGAGGGTGGGAGAAATGCCTATCCACTCCTCCTCTCTTCCAACCTCAACTTCTTTCTGTGCTAAGTTACAAAACAAAAGTGTTCATAAACATCCTACTATGTGGAAGACTAATAGTGTCCTAGTGTAAAACAACAGAACCGAGTAAAAAATACTTTCTTATATTGAACTGCAGGGTACGTGTTAGTTTGAGGTTTGCATTAGAATGAATTGACACAGCAGCAGACAAAGTTCATTCCTCTATGCTGAGTACTTACCCATGTGATAACTTTGAGTGAAACAGGAGGTTTTAAAAAAATATATAACATAAGAATATAATTTAGAAACAATACCCACACATTACCCACACATTTAAGTAACCCCTAAAACACCTTCTTGGTAACCTGATTCTACACAGTATATTTATAAAAAACATCTGTATTAATTACTAGACTACAGAAAACCAAAATTTATTCCATACTTCAAAAATAACAGCATAGGGATGTCAGAGTAATACCGGCATGAGAGATACCCTTGATCTCTCTCCTTGAAATTTCAACAAATTGAGCAGCTATAACTCAACAAAGAAACCCCAGCTGGGCTTGCAGGTGCACTGAGAAAGATCCATGCCCCAAATGGACAAAAGATGGGATGGGTAGAGAAGGGGAACAAAGGCAAGATGCACTCGTGGTGCCTCTGGAGAGAGGAGAAACCTGAAATGACTGGGTCTACTTCTGCCAGAAGGAGCAGAGAGATTGGTGCAAATTGGGGGGGATAATGAACCAAAATGGTAGCAGAAGAAAGAGGGGTCATGACCAGTGTCCCTGTGGTCTGTCAGCAGCCCGCACTCAGAAAGACACACAAAAATACAAAGTGCGGCCCCTCCAGCCTCCCAGATCCCACCTCCCTCCCCTCCCCTCATGGGTACAGAGAGTGGCAGAGACATACCCACAGCTAACTCTTCAGAGCCACTCTCTCCCCTGAAAAACACAGGTGTTCTGTGTCTGGTGCACTGGTCTATTGAGATGCAGGTAGGAGCACTGGGAGGCCTGAGATCTCCATTGCTAAAGCTGTAAACCTCATAGCACGCCCCACCCATCATCACAACTGCAGCCCCGCCTCCATCATTGCGAGGGCACCTTTTCAGCAGAGACCAGCCTGGGAACTTCACAGAGCTAAAACTTGTAGACCAGTGCACCTACTGGAAAAAAAACAACAACAAGAAAACCTCTTTCTGCTTGGGGTCTAGGGGGAGGGATTTCTTTTCTTCTCATGTTTTCTTTTTTCTAGTTTTTCTCTGTGTTGTTTCATTTGTTTTTTATTATTTTTTTTTTTTTAATTTTTTTTTTAATTTTTTTTTTTAATTTTATTTATTCATTTTTTTTAGAGAGGAGAGAGAGAGGGAGAGAGAGAGAGACAGAGAGAGAGGGAGAGAGACAGGGGGGAGGAGCTGGAAGCATCAACTCCCATATGTGCCTTGACCAGGCAAGCCCAGGGTTTCAAACCGGCGACCTCAGCATTTCCAGGTCGACGCTTTATCCACTGCGCCACCACAGGTCTGTTTTTTATTATTGTTTGTTAGTTTCTATCCTTTGTTTTATTTTTTGGCCATTTGATTTCATTTTATACTTTTATTTTTATTATTTAATTTTATTTTCAGTTTTATCTTTTTATTTTATTTTTTATTTTTTCATTGTAGTTTTTTGTTTGATTTCTTAATAAAACCACTCTCAAATGCCTCAAGACAGAAGAAAATGAATACCATGCTACCCAAAAAAGAGAAGAAGTTCAGAAAGAAAATTAAAAATCTCCATAAAGCAATCTCAATCACATGAAAACCGTGGAGTTAAACGACAAAAAATTCAAAATTAAAGTTCTGAAAATACTCACAAGATGTGAGAAAACATTAATAGGCAACTTAATGACCTCAGAAAACAAAACAGATACCTCACCAAGGAAAATAAAACTTTAAAAACAGAGATAAAAAAACAAAATAATGAATTAAAAAATGAGCTAGCAAGTTTAGTTAATAGAACAGGCTGGAAAAAGAAAGAATCAGTGACATTGAAGACAGGCAGCTAGAGATGATACGATGATACAAAAGGAAGAAGAGAGAGACTTAAGAATTTTAAAAAATGAGAGAGCTCTAAAAAAATCGTCTGACTCCATCAGGAATAGCTATATAAGAATAATGAGTATTTCAGAAGAAGAAGATAGGGAGAAGAGAATGGATAGCTTATTCAAACAAATAATTGATAAGAACTTCCCAAGTCTATGGAAAGAGAGCCTCGAATCCAAGAAGCAAACAGAATGCTGAGTTCCCTCAGCCCAAACAGGCCATCTCAAGCACATTGTAATAAAATAATCAAAAATCATAATAAAGAAAGAATCCTCAAGGCAGCTAAGGAAAGCCCATCAAGTTATCATCAGACTTCTCAGCAGAAACTCTACGAGCCAGAAGAGAGTGGATACAAACATTCAAAGTACTAAAACAGAGAAATGACCAGCCAAGAATACTATATCCATCAAAGTTTTCCTTCAAATATGAAGGAGAAATAAAAGCTTTGTAGACATACAGCCACAGAGGGAATGTATCATCAGAAAACCCCCCTGCAGGAAATACTCAAAGGATACTACCAGATACAAAGAAAAAACAAAACAAAACTACAAGTAAAAGCTCCAACAAGATTACAATATAAACAAGGATAATCTGAGACAACCAAGAGCAAAAAAGGGGAGTGGATAAAAATCTGAAATAGCAAAGGAGGATTAAGTGCAAAAGAACTCATAAGACAAAGGACACTTGTATACATGAAACCTTTTTTTCTTAATACCCTAACAGTAACCAACCATGTAAATAACATGTAAAAGACATAATTTAAAAAAGGAAAAAATAGGCCCCGGATAGAGTATTGGCCCAGCATATGGACATACTGGGTTCAATTCCCAGTCAGAAAACATAAGAAAAGCTACTATCTGCTTCTCTCCTCCTCCCTCTCCCCCTTCTCTTCCTCTTCTCTCCCTCTTTCCCTCCTGCAGCCAGTGGCTTGATTGATTCGAGTGACAGCCCCAGGCACTGAGGATAACTCAGGTGATTCAAGCATGGGTCACAGACAGAAGGTGCTGGGTGGATCCCAGCAGGGGCAAATGGGGGAGTCTGTCTCACTATCTCTTCTCCTCTCACTTAAAAAAAAGAGAGAAGGAGAAATGGAGGAAAGAAGCATAGAAATACCACCAAACAAAAATAACTGACAGAAATACAAAGAAAAAGGACCAAAGAAGACACAGAGCTACCAGAAAACAAAACATAAAATGGCTACAGGGAGTTCTCGAGGAGTGACATCAGAATAATGGCGCGGTAGGAGGCGATACAGATAAATCTCCCCAAAAACTCAACAAGATCGTCAACCAGAAACAGAAAAACCTATCCTTGGAGCCTCCAGATGTTTCGCAATACACCTGAAGGTATGGTCGAGTGAAAAATTGGCTAAATATATAATCACACCCCAAAGGAAATAGGGAGTAAGAAATGCTCCGCCTTCCTCACTAACCTAAATAGGGCTGCTTTCACTGGGAACTGAGAGTATAGAAACTCAGGTGGGCAAAGGAGGTGAATAAATCCAGGCCGCGGCAAAAACGGCTGAACCAGGCTTTGGCACGGAGATCCAAGCCAAGGAAAAACTGTGACTGTGGCAACCCAGGCAATACAAGATAACACTCGCACCAAACCCAAACAAAGAAAGACAAGTGGGGCAGCCATTCGCCCCGATATCTCCTGGTCGGTGCGCGCAGATAGTGGGCGAGAGATTCCTTCGAAAGCCCCAGGAGTGGGCGCCCGTGTTATCCCACAGAGAGAGAGTCAGAGGCCTTTGTGTGGGCCAAAAGCAGAATCTCCGGGCCGCCCCAGCGCCCTGAAAAAGCTGCGCATGGGGAGGGAGCGAGAACTAATTACAACGCTGGAACTTTTTCATGCGGGCGGGGGTTTCACTCAGAGTGTGAGGCAGCTGGCCTGATATCCTGGTCAGCGCACACAGAGAGTGGGCAAGAGATTCCTCCGAACACCTCAGGAGTGGGTGCCCATGTTATCCCACAGAGAGGCAGAGTCAGGGGCCTTTGTGTGTGAAAGCGGAATCTCCAGGCTGCCCCAGCGCCCTGAAAAAGCCACGCATGGGGAGGGAGCGAGAGCCAATTCCAATGCTGGAACTTTTCCATGCGGGCGGGGGTTTCACTCAGAGTGTGAGACTGCTGGCCTGATATCCTGGTCTGCATGCACAGATAGTGAGCGAGAGTTTCCTCCAAGTGCCCCGGGAGTGGGCACCTGCCCGTATTACCGGACAGAGTGGCAGAGCCAGAGGTCTTTGAGTGGGAAGCCCTGCCTAATTATGCTAGCAGCTCTGACTGACTTGAGCCTTACCCAGAGCCCTGTGCTGAGTGGGAATAGAGTAGGGAGTTGCCAGCTCTTTGAGCCTCTTACTATCCAGGCAGAGGCAGCAGCAACCCCATAGATGGATTATCAGGCTACTAATTGAGGAAGGAAAGACTAGGAGAGAGGCTCCAGGAACATGGACTCTCTCACTGTCAGAGCCTATAAATGCTAATGAGCCTCGACTGCCAACGAGACTGAAGCACAATACATGACATCGCCATAGAGACTTATCAACTGCAAACTTCTACCTGAGCGTACCACAGGGGCAGAACCTGGGGTACAGAGTCACCAACCAGGAAGTGGGAGAGAAAAGAAAAAGCAAGAAGATAATCTCTAAAAATCAAGAATAATCCTCAAACTTTATAACCTATCCCATTTTATTATATTTGTTTGTTTGTTTCTCTTATCTTCATTCTAGATTTCTTTTTTTGCCCCCTCCTCCAATTTGACCATTTAACTCTCTGCCAGTCTTACTCTCTCCTCTCCTTGAACTACACTACCCATAAGTGTTACATCTCCCATTATCTTTTCCTTCTCTCTATGAGGGTTGCACTCCAAAACCCTTAACTCTCTCTCTCTCTCTCCTCTTTTTTCTTCTTTTAGTGGTTATCTTTTTTTTTTTCTTCTTTCTTTTGTCCCTCTATGTTAGTCTCTTCCTTTCTCCTTTACGTCCCCTCTTATTCAAAACTCAATAATGAACAAATTATCTTATCTGGGACTCAAACTTATGTTTGTGGCATTTGGGGTTTTCTTTACTTCACCTTTTTAACTCACTAGCAGAGCTCCCATCCCTGGCTCTCCATTTTATCTAGTTCTTGTTGACTAAATACAATAGTAATTCTTTAATTTTTCCTCCCATTTTCCTGTTTCCCTCTTATTCCTCTCATCATATCTCTTAGTCAACCAACACCTAAAAGCAAATCATTTTATTCTTGACCGAAATTGTTTCCTTATTTGCTTTTTGTGGATCCATACTCTTTTTTTTTGCCCCTTTATTACTTCTCCCCAATTCAGGCCCCTCTTTACAGGCATTGTTTGTTCTATTTAGTACAATATAATTAAGAGTTCACCACAAGATTTTCTCAAGAAAGAGGGGAGAGGAGAGGAGAGGAAAAAGGAAGGGGGGAATAATTTCCTTTTGTTAAAATTTTTATTTTATTTTATTTTATTTTATTTTATTTTTCTGTATTTAACTATTAGTTTAAAAAAAACCTCTTTGATTTTTTTTTAACTTTTTATTCTTTATTAAATCTCATTAATACTATCAACAAAACCACCCTCAGTTGCCATTAAGGAAGAGAAAATCAAATATCATGGATACAAAAGAAAGAGTGGTAACACAGATAGATAAGAAAAAATCTATGGAGAAAAAATTTAATATATTGGAAACCTTGGAGTTAAACAACAGAGAATTTAAAAGAGAAATCCTAAAAATACTCAGAGATATACAAGAAAGCACAGAAAGCCAATTTAGGGAGTTCAGAAAACAACTCAATGAACACAAAGAATATATTTCCAAGGAAATTGAAACTATAAAAACAAATCAAACAGAGATGATAAACTCAATTCACGAGCTGAAAAACGAGGTAACAAGCTTAGCTAATAGAACAGGCCAGATAGAAGGTAGGATTAGTGAAATAGAAGACAAGCAACTTGAGGCACAATAGAGAGAAGAAGAAAGAGACTCAAAAATTTAAAAAAATGAAATAGCCCTACAGGAATTATCAACTCCATCAAAAAGAATAACATAAGAATAATAGGTATATCAGAGGGAGAAGAGAGAAAATGAAATGGAGAACATACTCAAACAAATAATAGATGAGAACTTCCCAAGCCTGTGGAAAGAACTAAAGCCTCAAATTCAATAACCATCAGAACTCTGAGTTTTCTTAACCCCAACAAACCTACTCTAAGACACATCATAATGAAATTGGCACAAACCAATGGCAAAGAAAAATTCTCAAGGCAGCCAAGGAAAAGAAGAATACAACATATAAAGGAAGGCCCATTAGATTATCATCAGATTTCTTGGCAGAAACTCTACAAGCTAGAAGAGAGTGGACCCCAATATTTAAAGTCCTGAAAGAGAGGAACTTTCAGCCACGAATACTATACCCATCAAAGCTATCCTTCAAATATGAAAGAGAAATAAAAACATTCACAGATACAGAAAAGATGAGGGAATTTATCATCAGAAAACCCCCACTCCAGGAATTACTAAAGGGGGTTCTCCAATCAGATACAAAGAACAAAAAAAAACAAAGCCACAAGTAAAAGCTCCAAGAAGAACACAACAAAACCAAATTTAAACTGTGACAACAACAAAAACAAAGTGGGGGGAGAGGATGGAGATTAACAGAAGCAAAGGATGATGGAGTGCAAAAGTACTCATAAAATAGTGCACTACAATGAACAGAATAGGAACCCATTTCATTACTTAATGGTAACCACCATTGAAAAAACCACCACAGAAGCACATGATTTAAAAAAGATAGCAACAGAGGAAAGATGTATGGAAATCAACCAAATAAAAACAAGAGATAGAAAAATTAAAGAGAAGGATCAAACAAGACACAAAACTAACAGAAAGCAATCTATAAAATGGCAATAGGGAACTCAAAAGTGTCAATAATTACACTAAATGTAAACGGATTAAATTCACCAATAAAAAGGCACAGAGTATTAGAATGGATTAAAAAAGAAAATCCAACTGTATGCTGCCTACAGGAAACTCATCTAAGTAACAAGGATAAAAACAAATTCAAAGGGAAAGGCTGGAAAACAATACTCCAAGCAAATAACATCCAAAAAAAGCAGGCGTAGCAATACTCATATCTGATAATGCTGACTACAAGACAGCAAAAGTACTCAGAGACAAAAATGGCCATTTCATAATGGCTAAGGGGACACTGAATCAAGAAGACATAACAATTCTTAATATATATGCACCAAACCAAAGAGCACCAAAATATATAAGACAGCTACTTATTGACCTTAAAACAAAAACTGACAAAAATACAATCATACTTGGAGACCTCAATACACTGCTGACGGCTCTAGATCTGTCATCCAAACAGAGAATCAACAAAGACATACAAAACAAAACACTAGAGCACTTGGATATGATAGACATCTACAGGACATTTCATCCCAAACTGACTGAGTATACATTTTTCTCCAGTGTACATGGATCATTCTCAAGAATTGACCATATGTTGGGCCACAAAAACAACATCAGCAAATTCAGAAAAATCGAAGTTGTACCAAGCATATTTTCTGATCATAAACCCTTGAAACTAGAATTCAACTGCAAAAAAGAGGAAAAAAATCCCACAAAAATGTGGAAACTAAACAACATACTTTTAAAAAATGAATGGGTCAAAGAAGAAATAAGTGCAGAGATCAAAAGATATATACAGACTAATGAAAATGACAATACGACATATCAGAATCTATGGGATGCAGCAAAAGCAGTGATAAGAGGGAAGTTCATATCACTTCAGGCCTATATGAACAAACAAGAGAGAGCCCAAGTGAACCACTTAACTTCACACCTTAAGGAACTAGAAAAAGAAGAACAAAAAAAACCCCAAAACCAGCCGAAGAAAGGAGATAATAAAAATCAGAGCAGAAATAAATGAATTAGAGAACAGAATAACTATAGAAAAAATTAATAGAACAAGGAGCTGGTTCTTTGAAAAGATCAACAAAATTGACAAACCCTTGGCAAGACTTACCAAGGAAAAAAGAGAAAGAACTCATATAAACAAAATCCAAAATGAAAGAGGAGAAATCACCATGGACACAGTAGATATACAAAGAATTATTGTAGAATACTATGAAAAACTTCATGACACTAAATTCAACAACCTAGAAGAAATGGATAAATTCCTAGAACAATACAACCTTCCTAGACTGAGTCAAGAAGAAGCAGAAAGCCTAAACAGACCTATTAGTAGAGAAGAAATAGAAAAAAACATTAAAACCTCCCCCAAAATAAAAGTCCAGGCCCTGATGGCTATACCAGCGAATTTTATCAAACATTCAAAGAAGACTTGGTTCCTATTCTACTGAAAGTCTTCCAAAAAATTGAAGAAGCAATACTTCCAAACACATTTTATGAGGCCAACATAACCCTCATACCAAAACCAGGCAAGGATGGCGCAAACAAAGAAAACTACAGACCACTATCTTTAATGAATACAGGTGCTAAAATACTAAACAAAATACTAGCAAACTGAGTACAATAACATTTTAAAAAAATAATACATCATGATCAAGTGGGATTCATCCCAGAATCTCAAGGATGGTTCAACATACATAAAACGGTTAATGTAATACACCATATCAACAAAACAAAGAACAAAAAGCACATGATCTTATCAATAGATGCAGAAAAGGCTTTAGATAAAATACAACACAATTTTATGTTTAAGACACTCAACAAAATGGGTATAGAAGGAAAATATCTCAACATGATAAAGGCCATATATGATAAACCATCAGCTAACATCATATTAAATGGCACAAAACTGAAGGCTTTCCCCCTTAAATCAGGAACAAGACAGGGTTGTCCACTCTCTCCACTCTTATTTAACATGGTACTAGAGGTTCTAGCCAGAGCAATCAGACAAGACAAAGAAATAAAAGGCATCCATATCGGAAAAGAAGAAGTAAAGATATCACTTTTTGCAGATGATATGATCCTATACATCGAAAACCCCAAAGAATCCACAAAAAGACTACTAGAAACAATAAGCCAATACAGTAAGGTTGCAGGATACAAAATTAACATACAGAATTCCATAGCCTTTCTATATGCCAACAATGAAACATTTGAGAACGAACTCAAAAGAATAATCCCCTTCATAAATGCAACAACAACAAAAAATACCTAGGAATAAACATAACAAAGAATGTAAAGGACTTATATAATGAAAACTATAAACCATTTTTAAGGGAAATCTAAAAAGATATAATGAGATGGAAGAATATTCCTTGTTCTTGGTTAGGAAGAATAAATATAATCAAGATGGCCATATTACCCAAAGCAATATACAAATTTAATGCAATTCCCATCAAAATTCCAATGACATTTTTTAAAGAAATGGAGCAAAAAATCATTAGATTTATATGGAACTATAAAAACTCCCGAATAGCCAAAGCAATCCTAAAGAAAAAGAATGAAGCTGGGGGCATTACAATACCTGACTTCAAACTATATTATAGGGCCATGACAATCAAAACAGCATGGTATTGGCAGAAAAATAGACACTCAGACCAATGGAACAGAATAGAAAGTCCAGAAATAAAACCACATATATATACTCAAATAATTTTTGATAAAGGGGCCAACAACACATAATGGAGAAAAGAAAGCCTCTTCAATAAATGGTGCTGGAAAAACTGGAAAGCCACATGCAAAAGAATGAAACTGGAGTACAGTCTGTCCCCCTGTACTAAAATTAACTCAAAATGAATCAAAGATCTAAACTAAGACCTGAAACAATAAAGTACATAGAAGAAGACATAGGTACTAAACTCATGGACCTGGGTTTTAAAGAGCATTTTATGAATTTGACTCCACAGGCAAGAGAAGTGAAGGCAAAAATTAATGAATGGGACTACATCAGACTAAGAAGTTTTTGCTCAGCAAGAGAAACTGATAACAAAATAAACAGAAAGCCAACTAAATGGGAAATGATATTTTCAAACAACAGCTCAGATAAGGGCCTAATATTTAAAATATACAAAGAACTCATAAAACTCAACAACAAACAAACAATCCAATAAAAAAATGGGAAGAGGACATGAACAGACACTTCTCCCTGGAAGAAATACAAATGGCCAACAGATATATGAAAAGATGCTAATCTTCTTTAGTTATTAGAGAAATGCAAATCAAAACTGCAATGAGATACCACCTCACACCTGTTAGATTAGCTATTATTAACAAGACAGGTAATAGCAAATGTTGGAGAGGCTGTGGAGAAAAAGGAACCCTCATCCACTGTTGGTGGGAATGTAAAGTAGTACAACTATTATGGAAGAAAGAATGGTGGTTCCTCAAAAAACTGAAAATAGAACTATCTTATGACCAAGCAATCCCTCTACTGGGTATATACCCCCAAAACTCAGAAACACTGATAGGTAAAGACACATGTAGCCCCATGTTTATTGCAGCATTGTTCACAGTGGCCAGGACATGGAAACAACCAAAAAGCCCATCAATAGATGACTGGATAAAGAAGATGTGGCACATATATACTATGGAATACTACTCAGCCATAAGAAATGATGACATCAAATCATTTACAGCAAAATGGTGGGATCTTGATAACATTATATGGAGTGAAATAAGTAAATCAGAAAAAACCAGGAACTGCATTATTCCATACGTAGGTGGGACATAAAAGTGAGACTAAGCGACATTGATAAGAGTGTGGTGGTTACAAGGGGAGGGGGGAGAGGGAGAGGAAAAGGGGGAGGGGGAGCGGCACAAAGAAAGCTAGATAGAAGGTGACAGAGGACAATCTGACTTTGGGTGATGGGTATACAACATAATTGAACGACAAGATAACCTGGACATGTTTTCTTTGAATATATGTATCCTGATTTATTGATGTCACCCCATTAAAAAAATAAAAGTATTAAAAAAAAAGAATAATGGAAAAACTGCATTAAATAACAACAAAAAAATGGCTACAGGAAATCCTCATAATTTCTCTAAATGTAATTGGATTGAGCTCACCAATAAAGAGGCACAGAGTAGCAGATTGGATCAAAAAGCAAAACCCAACCATATGCTACCTTCGAGAGACACATCTAGGCTGCAAGGACAAAAATAGACTAAAAGTTAAAGGTTGGAAAATAATCTCCGAGCAAATAATACACAAAGAAAAGGAGGTGTAGCCATACTTATACTTGACAATACTGACTTCAAGACAATAAAGGTAACAAGAGACAAAGATGGACATTTTATAATGGTAAAAGGGACACTGTATCAAGAAAACATGACACTTTTAATATATATGCACCAAATCAAGGTGCACGAAAACATATAAGAAATCTACTAACAGAACAAAAAAGATAGACAAAAACACAATCATATTTAGAGATTTCAACACACCATTGACAACTTATGATAGATCATCCAGATAGAAAATCAATAAAAAAAAAATCAGTGTTAAATGACACACTGACAAGACCAAATAGACATAATAGACATTTATAGAACATTTCATCCAGAACCTCAGATTATACAGTGTTTTCCAGTGTGCATGGAACATTCTCAAGGATAGACCATATGTTCGGCCACAAAACTAACCTCAACAAATTCAAGAAGACTGAAATTATATCAAGCATATTCCCTGACCATAAGGCTTTGAAATTAAAATTCAACTTCAGAAAGGAAGTAAAGAAACCCACAAAATGTGAAAATTAAAAAGCATGCTTCTAAAAAATGACTGGGTCAAAGAAGAAATAAAAGCAGAGATCAAAGATCATATACAGACAAATGTGAATACAGCACAACATATCAAAACTTCTGGGATGCAGCAAAAGCAAAAAGAAGAGGGAACTTTATATAATTACAGGCCTGTCTCAAGAAACAAGAGAGATCCAAAGCAAACAATCTAGCATCAAATCTTAAAGAACTAGAGAAAGAAGAACAAAGGCAACTCAAAGTCAGTAGAAGAAAGACATAGTAAATATTTGAGCAGAATTAAATGAAATAGAAAACAATAAAATAAATCTATAAAAAATATTAATATAACAAAAAGCAGGTTCTTTGAAAGAATTGATAAAATTGACAAACCCCTGTCTAAACCAAGGAAAAAAGAAAAATGATTCATATTAACAAAATCTGAAATTAAAGAAGAGAATACTATGAAAGATTATATGCCACCAAAGTGATGTGGACACCAGGCGAGGGGAGTAAAGAGGAACAACTTATACCCCACATAAGTGGGATATAAATCTCAGACTCATGGACATAGATAAAAGTGAAGTGGTTACCAGAGGGGAGGGGAATAAAGAGTTACAAATATACAGTGATGGAAAATGACTGACTTTGGGTGATGGGCACACAACACACAATCCAAAGTTCAAATGCTGTAGAAATGTTCACCTGAACTCTGTGTACTCTCGTTGATCAATGTCACCTCATTACATTTAATTTCTAAATAATATTGTAAAAAAATTAACAGCATAGTTGTTCTCCATTTATTTTCTCAAGGAAAAATATAGTGTCTTGACTCTTCCTTTTATAATTAAAGGATGAACCCCAGACAAGGGGATGTGTAGAGGGTTAAGGGGTAGAATAAATATGTTTCCCATCCCCCTCACCCTCTAAGAAGGAGTAGCAATATGGTTCGGAACAAAGGCTTGATGAGAATCTTTCTTAAATGAGAGGTTTGCCTAGGAAGCTGACTGTTCTTCTTAAGCTATGGATGTAGGGTAGCTCTGGGAGAACTAAGGGACATTGAGGGAGACTTGAGTTCATCCAGGGCACCTGGCCTGGCCACTGCCCTTCACCTTGTCTCACCTCCATCTAAGGACAAACTTGGAAAAGTAGGACATGTCTCTTCACTTTCCAATTGTCAATGATTTGAGGTCTTTCTGTTCCCTCTCTATGTCCAGTGGAGTCTATTTATTGAAGAAACAAAAAGTGTGACCTCGGGCTTCTTGGCAAATGCACAATGTGAGTGACAAGATCCTAAAGTCTCTTTCATCCCTGATGACCTGTAGTTCCAAATCAAAAATAATGGAGAAGTTGGAAGGAGTTTTATTCTATAAAACAAGACATTTTCTTTTGTGTTGCTCTCAGTTATGAGTGAGTCAGGGCTGGCGTAGGCAGGTGTTTCTGTCATTGCAGCACATGGGGGAGACTCCACAGAGCTCAACCATGCTATTGTTCATAATTCCACCCCCCTGGGGTGGGCCACAGTCTAGCCTGAAAGTGCCAGCAGGTTCGAACAGAGGCTGAAGCTTCTATCCTCATCCTTCCCCACCAGCTTCCAGCAGCCCCTGGGCCTTCCTCCTTGCCCAGTCCTGGAAGGCTGCTTCTCTGCTAACTGCAGCAGTGAGCCAGAGTCCTCTCAGGTGGGTGTGTTTACAGATGTGGATGGAAGACAACATGGGGACAGAGAATGAGATGGGGCCTGAAAAGATTTGGAACAATCTTTCAGGGGAACTCTCAGGTGGGTGTGTTTACAGATGTGGATAGAAGACAACATGGGGACAGAGAATGAGATGGGGCCTGAAAAGATTTGGAACAATCTTTCAGGGGAACTGAAGAGTTGGATAAAATAAAAGGAGGGTGTTCAATAGCCAGAAATTTGTTGTGTTTTCAACTGTTTTTTTTTTTTGCAACCCAGTTTCAGGGAGAAAGAAGAAAACACACATCATATTTTCCTAAAAATATTCATTCTTATTCCAAATTGTGTCTTTGGCTCAATAAGTATTTATTCAACTCAGAGGTTCTTATTCTTTTGAGAAGTCATATATTCTTTAACAGTCCTATCTACTAAAAGCTATGTACATAAAACAATGAATACAACTTTAATAACATCACTGATCGCCTGAATCCTAATGGGGGTCATGAATCCAAGAATTAGAGCATTCTCTAAGCCCCAGAAACTGAGAGCTTTGTTCAGAAGGAAGATATTTCAGCTCTAACATTCTACACATTTAATTCAATAAACATTTATTAAGCCTTCTTAAGAGGCAGGAATAAAAGACATATGCCTGGAGGACACCTAGGGAGAATGAGACTCGGCTCTGGTCCTGGAAGCTCACAGTCAACTGAAGAGGCACAATTGTACATAGATGGTGACAAAATGGGGCGGGGGAGATATGCAGTGTTTATATCTTTTCGCGAGCAAGAAAGAACAGCATAATTGGGAATAGGTTCTTATAAAGGAGGCACTGAAGACAAATACCAGAGGACATGTGTGATTCTGATGGAGACCAGAGAATGTAGAGATGACATTCTAAGAGAAAGGAACATGAGACGAGACATCCACAAGTGTGAGAACTCACAGAGAAGTCAGAAAGAGCAAGTCGTCAGGCTGAGCGACAGCCCACACTCTTATCAGAATACAGAGAGATACTTAGCTCTCCTACAGAGGGCCTTATATTAGAACAGCAGCATGCTCTGCTGAAAAGAAGACAGTCTTTGAACTCAGAAGACCAGATTTTGAGTTGTAGTTTAGCCACTGTATCTGTTAGAACACCTTTAGCAGCAAGAAACAGAATACGGAAAGTATCCCCAACATGCCCTGGCCGGTTGGCTCAGTGATAGAGCGTCGGCCTGGCGTGCAGAAGTCCCAGGTTCAATTCCCGGCCAGGGCACACAGGAGAAGTGCCCATCTGCTTCTCCACCCCTCCCCCTCTCCTTCCTCTCTGTCTCTCTCTTCCCCTCCTGCAGCGAGGCTCCATTGGAGCAAAGATGGCCCGGGCGCTGGGGATGGCTCCTTGGCCTCTGCCCCAGGTGCTGGAATGGCTCTGGTCGCAACAGAGCGACGCCCCGGAGGGGCAGAGCATCGCCCCCTGGTGGGCGTGCCGGATGGATCCCAGTCGGGCGCATGCGGGAGTCTGTCGGACTGTCTCTCCCCGTTTCCAGCTTCAGAAAAATACAAAAAAAAAAAAAAAGTATCCCCAACATTAAGGATGTATTACCTTATATAACAGAAAGTCCAGAGTTTACATAGTTCTAGGACTGGTTTACCAAATGATGTCATCAAGACCCATGACGTGTACATACTTCCTCTCTGACAGTGTCAACATCAGTGCTCCTTGTCCTCATATTTGCAAGGCAGTCATAACACTTCTTTGCAGCACAAGTGGACGTAGCTCCATCCAGCAAAAATATAAACAAACAAGGGTCTCTATCCCTGGTTTTGTTTTGTTTTTATTTTATTTATTTATTTATTTATTTATTTATTTTTTTTACAGAGGCAGAGATAGACAGGGACAGACAGACAGGAACGGAGAGAGATGAGAAGCATCAATCACTAGTTTTTCGTTGCACGCTGCGACTTCCCAGTTGCCCATTGATTGCTCTCTCACACGTGCCCCGACCGCGGGCCTTCAGCAGACGGAGCAACCCCCCGCTGGAGCCGGTGACCCTGGGTCCAAGCCGGCGAGCTTTTTGCTCAAGCCAGATGAGCCCGCGCTCAAGCTGGCAACCTCGGGGTCTCGAACCTGGGTCCTTCCGCGTCCCAGCCCGACGCTCCATCCACTGCGCCACCACCCGGTCAGGCTTGTTTTTATTTTAAAAAATATTTTATATATTGCAGAGAGAAAGGAAGAGGGGAGAGACAGAAACCACAATCTGCTCCTGTACGTGCCCTGATCGAGGATTGAACTGGCAACCTCTGTTCCTCTGGAGGACGCTCTAACCAACTGAGCTACTTGACCAGGGCGGGGTTTTTTGTTTGTTTGTTTGTTTTAAGATTTTTTTAATTGATTCTAGAGAAGAGACAGAGAAAGAGAGAGAGAGAAAGGCAGGTGGGTAGAGGAGCAGGAAGTATCAATTCATAGTTGCTTCCTGTACACATCTTGACTAGGCAAGCCCAGGGTTTCGAACAGGTAATCTCAATGTTCCAGCTCCATGGTTTGTTCACTGCACCACCACCAGTCTTATTTTGCCCTTTTTTTTTTTTCAGAGATAGAGAGAGTCAGAGAGAGGGATAGACAGGGACAGACAGACAGGAATGGAGAGAGATGAGAAGCATCAATCATCATGGGCCTTCAGCAGACCGAGTAACCCCTTGCTCGAGCCAGCGACTTGGGTCCAAGCTGGTGAGCTTTGCTCAAACCAGATGAGCCCATGCTCAAGCTGGCTACCTTGGGGTTTCGAACCTGGGTCCTCCGCATCCCAGTCCAATGCTCTATCCACTGTGCCACTGCCTGGTCAAGCTTGTTTTGCTTTTAAATGAGAAACAAAACTCTTTACCAAAAGTCATCCTAGTAGACTCTATGTGTCAATTTCTAGAATCATGTCCACACTGCAGCTGCAATGAAAGCTGGGAAAAGAAGCTGTTTTGTTTGTTTGTCTTTGAGAGAGAGAAAGGAAGAGAGAGAGAGAGAGAGAGAGAGAGAGAAGCATCAATTCATTGTTTCACTTAGTTAATTGATTGCTTCTCAGGTATCCTGTCCGGGTCTTGAGCCAGTGCCCTCATGGGTCAAGCCGGCACCCTGGCTCTCAGGGCAACACTCTATCCTCTGTGGCACTGGCTAGGACAGGAGCTGGTCTTTTCATTTGAAATGTCCTATGGTAAGAGGTGGGCTCTCCCAACAAAGAAAAAGTGGGGAGTGGATATGGAATGACAGTGAGTAGCGTCTGCCATTGGGGACCTTAAATATATCAGTAAATGAACTTTTATTTAAAAAGGAGGGGGAATAATACATTTCTCTCCTTCACACAATAGGAAGCGGAGGACACTGTGTAAATGTTAAAATACTAAGCAAATGTAAGTCATTCTATTATTAATAAGAGCAAGCATTTATTGGATGCCTGCTCTGTGTGCCAAATTTCATTATTAAAGGTATTTCAAGTAATGATCTTGTTTTTTTCTGATGAAGAAATTGAGGCCCACAGAGATAAGTAACTTAAATTACTCAGCTTGTAAGTGGTGGACAAACTCAACTCACATTATACTGTATACAGACTCTTAATCACTGTGCATAACTATCCCCATGGTATGAGGCCTGAGAATGACAGCTACAGAGGCAAAGGCAGAACCTCTGAACGGCCCGCACTTTCTGTTCCATTCAAAAGTACTGAGGCGCTGTTATTCTATCACACGTAGTACTGGCCACACTCTCCTCCTCTCACTCTGCCTTCTTCCAGACATTCCTGGAATATTATTTTTTTCTTATGACCTGATGTCAATGGCATTATTAATTGCCATTTCTCATTTATCTTAACATTTTTGAACCTTGGTGAACTCCTTTTCTTAGAAGCCAATCCTTCCACTTAACTCGCTACAGAACTTGGCTGTCCCCAGATCAAGGACTCCTGACAGAGTGCACATACACTGACGGGCAGCTTTCAACAGGGCGGTTTATAGAATCATCATTTTTGGAAGATTTAAGTGAATGTGTAATAGCGCTCCATTGGAGCCATCAAAGGGAAGAGAAATCAATAATTACTAAACTGGATTAAGAAGCCCTGGAGGGGAGATGAAAGCCTGGCGTGCTGGGGCGCACACAGCCACACACGTGCTCTTGAAGTCATCAGACAGAGGTGGGCCAGCCAATGAGAACACAATTTGAAACGGAAAACCCATAGAAAGAACGGATGAATCGGGGTTGTGGAGCCGCCCAGAAAGCTGTTAGATTTTTGCCTCTGCAAAGTCCTTCATCCCCAAATGACCTTCTTGCTTTGTAAGAGCCCACACATAATTTAACGTTGTTTATTTATGTCCTAAGCCTCTGCATGACACTGACATGGTGTGAGTTAAGCAGCTGCGGAACCTTCCCTGGAGAACTTCAAAGGCAAGATAGACAACAGTGAGGATGCAGACAGGAACAGAGGCACAGAGATAACCTAATCAGCGCTAGGCACAAAGCGCGGTGCGGCAGATGAAAGAGCGCTCATGGAAAGTGGAACATTTTCTTAAAGTACAATTTGCTGTGTCCTCTTCTGAATGTGTTTCCCTGTAGAAGTCATTTACTGCTCAGATGTAGGGCCGTAGCCCGCACATGAGCTAGGGAACACTGTCCCAGGTGTGTCCAGGGGAGAGAAATTGTAACTCTTCACTCCAGACAACCCATATCTCTTCCTTCCCTCTGCTGCAAGCCCAGTTCTTTCCTGTTAGTAACAAGCAACAAAATAGTAACAGAATATTATACTCCAATCCTAGAGCCAGGTCATGAGCTAGCAAATAAATCCAAGGTCATCAAATCCACTAGACTTAAGTTGCTTTCTGATGCTTTTGTCCACTGGATATAAGTTGCTTTTTCCTAGGTGCAGGGCCCCATCAACTCAAAAATAAAAGTCTATTAATCTCACAATGCCAAACCAAGCAGACTTAACAATACTTCATTCCTCTGTATCTTTCTTTGGCCCTCCTTCTGTTTTTCGAACAATAAAAAACAGAATAATTCCAGAACAGAATATCCACATCTACTAAAATAACAATGACCATTTCATAGACTTCTTCCTCTGTTTAAATGACCCTGCCCTAAATTACACTCTACTGTAATCCTCTGCCTTACACCAAGGGAAGTAGAAAGATCTTAAATTAAATATTATATTTTCGAGAAAAGAGCCAGCTATCAGCACCAATGTAATTCTAAAAGAGCACCAAGATAACATGATTATACAAAATATGAGGAAAATGTATCCTCAAGACAAGACCTTCTGTGTACAGGGACAGTAATGCAGAAAATTAAACAGACCTGCAGACTCAAAGCCAAATCTTGAAGACACCAATGCAATTGAGGCTAGGGAGCGGGGGAGAGAATCTGGAGACCCAGAGGGCAGTTTGGAGAGCTCCGTTCAAGCAAATCAGGTAGAACAGGGGTCCCCAAACTACAGCTCGCATGTGGCCCCCTGAGGCCATTTATCCGGCCCCCACCGCACTTCCAGAAGGGGCACTTCTTTCACTGGTGGTCAGTGAGAGGAGCACATTGACCATCTCATTAGCCAAAAGTAGGCCCATATCTCCCATTGAAATACTGGTCAGTTTATTGATTTAAATTTACTTGTTTTTTATTTTAAATATTGTATTTGTTCCCGTTTTGTTTTTTTTACTTTAAAATAAGATATGTGCAGTGTACATAGGGATTTGTTCATAGTTTTTTTTATAGTCCGGCCCTCCAAAGGTCTGAGGGACAGTGAACTGGCCCCCTGTGTAAAAAGTCTGGGGACCCCTGAGGTAGAACATCTGTGTGAGTCCATTGCTTCCCAGCTAAAGAAACAAGCTATACACCGTGTTTCCCTTACCCTCCTCCCCAGTGCTTAGAAGGGAGTGGAGAACCCAAAACGTTCTCCTTCACGTAGTACTTATTCCAATGAGGTTGCCTGACCTCATGGGTTATAGAAACATGGGTGATGCAGAGAACTGTTCATTCAGAATTGTAAAATCAGAAGAGAATTTAGTTTTGTCTTTATCTTCCTTCTGGAAATCTAAAACACAAAGAGAGGAAAACTTCCATATGCTTAAGCAAAAGGGGACCAACATGAATCGGTAGGAGAGAGAGGGGGTAGGGATGTGAGGAAGGGAGATGCTTCCTTTCAACCTCCTCGATGCGCTGGATGGAAACAGGGAGTCCGCCACGCTCCCAGATCACCGCCTGCCTGAATCACAGACCTTAGCTCGATATTAAGACTCTTCCTCTGCGGGAACCCACACACGGAGTGAATCCACCATTAGGCAGCAAACTGCCTGCTAACGACAAGGGCCGCTCTGTCGCATGCTCCCTTATACTAAACTGCAAACCAGACGCATGAACCAAGTCTTCTTCTTCTTTACTCCTCCACTCCGGGTTTTATGCTGTTATTCATGGGTCTGAAAAGGTTAACTTAATTTTTTAAAATATTCTTTTTCAAGGTTCACACACTCTACCTAGAGGAAACTAATAAAGGAAGAAATGCAGAGTACAGTGACCAAAGTATCAGATCATAAACCTCAATAGACACTGCAATAAAAAATGAAAAGAGTGTAAGTTTTTTATAAACAATTTTTTTTCATTTTTTTCTTCTTACTTGCCATACAGCATAACTAAGAAAAGCAGCAAGAATGAAACACCAGAGATAGTTAATATGCAAACTACGCAGATTATTTCTTTACTAGGAGAAAGTCTTAACGTAGACTAGGGAGGAGGAGAAACATTTTACCGTCTTAAAAAATAAAAAATATAAACAATAGCGGATCTTTTGTTTGCCTTGTCTGAGTGCTAAGGTTTTACCCCAGAAAAAATTCAAAGCTTCAAAAAGCTGGCTTCAAAGTGAAATTTAAATAACATCTTGAAATCCCAAGTAAAATGTATCAATAAATAATAAAGGTTTCTGTTGGAGAAAAAAAAATCCTATAGCCGTTAAGTAATCTTATATATCCCTTATCATTTGATCACAGAACCAAAATGCTTCGAAAGGATTCCAGTTCTAACCCTTTCCAATGGCATCTAAGAGGCTGGTGGGTGGCTATAAAAAAAATTAGCATTTTGTCACTCTTTTCAAAGAAACTTAAGACAAAATGAAAAGGTACTGTAAAGATCACCTAACTCCAACCCCCTCATTTGACAAATGGTGTAGGTTACACTTTAGAGGCATCGGCTCTTGAGTAAGAAGCTTCTGAATGTAAAGAATCATTTTAACATGTCATATGCAAATTCAGTGCATGAGGCAGGAGTTCGTGTGTCCAGTCCGGAGGATTGCATCAGGCCAGTTGGGAGGGAGATTGGGAAGAGGCAAAGTGAGGGCTGCAACCAGTAGGATCAGGCATAGGTCCAGATTTGGGGAGGATGAGAGCCATACAATTTGTGGGCATCGCTTTAAGGAAAACCATACCAAAATTTAAATAAAATAAGGTTTAGAAGTGAGTATGGCCCTGGCCGGTGGGCTCAGCGGTAGAGCGTCGGCCTAGCGTGCGGAGGACCCGGGTTCGATTCCCGGCCAGGGCACACAGGAGAAGCGCCCATTTGCTTCTCCACCCCTCCGCCGCGCTTTCCTCTCTGTCTCTCTCTTCCCCTCCCGCAGCCAAGGCTCCATTGGAGCAAAGATGGCCCGGGCGCTGGGGATGGCTCTGTGGCCTCTGCCTCAGGCGCTAGAGTGGCTCTGGTCGCAACATGGCGACGCCCAGGATGGGCAGAGCATCGCCCCCTGGTGGGCAGAGCTTCGCCCCTGGTGGGCGTGCCGGGTGGATCCCGGTCGGGCGCATGCGGGAGTCTGTCTGACTGTCTCTCCCTGTTTCCAAGCTTCAGAAAAATGAAAAAAGAAAAGAAAAAAAAAAAAAAAAAGAAGTGAGTATGTATTACAATGGAAATTAGATCACAATAAATTGCCAGTGCCCTGTATACTTTTCTTCTGAGTTATTGTCAGGCAGTTTAGCAGAAAATGAGGACAGAGAAATGTTTCCGATTGCAACCCGGCTTCCTCTGTCCACCTGGGACAGTCTATAACTCCTCCAAATACCCAGAAGTCACAGGAGCCCATGCTGAGGCCAGCTCTGAATCTTTTTCATTTTTTTTTTTTTTTCTGAAGCTGGAAACAGGGAGAGACAGTCAGACAGACTTCCGCATGCGCCCGACCAGGATCCACCCGGCACGCCCACCAGGGGCGACGCTCTGCCCACCAGGGGGCGATGCTCTGCCCATCCTGGGTGTCGCCATGTTGCGACCAGAGCCACTCTAGTGCCTGGGGCAGAGGCCAAGGAGCCATCCCCAGTGCCCAGGCCATCTTTGCTCCAATGGAGCCTTGGCTGCGGGAGGGGAAGAGAGAGACAGAGAGGAAAGCGCGGCGGAGGGGTGGAGAAGCAAATGGGCGCTTCTCCTGTGTGCCCTGGCCGGGAATCGATCCCGGGTCCTCCGCATGCTAGGCCGACGCTCTACCGCTGAGCCAACCGGCCAGGGTCCAGCTCTGAATCTTAAGCTCCATTAGCTTTCCTGCAAATCTGCCTTTGAGTGGGGGTCCACATTAGATGCTCATTAAACCTTTTCGATGAAGCTATTCATTCCAGCAGACCTGGGAGATGAATCAGGGGATATGGACTTGAGCCCAAGCTTGGCTGCTAACACACTGTGACACCCAGGGAGCCAATGTATCTCTTTGGGCTTTCAGTCTTCTTCATGGTCACGCTACATGTTTGCAGGTCTCTTCTCATGAACATACCATTCAATGCTGAATACATCATCTAGTCCCTTTTCGTGTTGCCAGGCTTAGTGAATGCTGTTTCTATTCCTCAAGCTACAGCATTGAGTCTTCCTTGACCCTATCTCCCCTCCTCCCCAATCTAATCAGTCATTCAATCCCATATTCCTCGCCCCTCTAACCTCACTTCCACCTGCTCTGGCCCATACCAACTATCACCTAGAAGAATGCAACACCTCCGACAACCATCAGCATCTCTCTTATGTCCCCTCAAGTCACCCTCTACACTGCTACCCCTATCATCTTTTTCTAAATAGCAGTCAGGTCACCCTTCCTCATTCTTTAAACATTTCTGTGGCCTCCTATTGATCTTAAAGTTCAAATGTCATAATATGACCTAGAAGAAGGTCAAGTATGATATGACTCCTGCACTCACATTCAAATCAATGTCATTTCAATGCTTCCTTTATGCTCACAATTCCATGTAAACTTAGACATTGATGGTCCCCTGCTGACCTAAAACATTTCAATATCTGTTGAGGGTCTGAGTCAGTCTAGTTCCATTAGTGATGGACTTTTCTAGGCATAAATAACATGTTCCAGTTACATGAGCAATTATTGTAGCAAGTCTCTAGAGTACATTGGGATTGCAATGTCCTGAGTCACTTCAATACAAGATCATTGCCATTTCAACAAATTCCGATTTTAGGAATGATGTTCCAAACACTTTGAATTCCCTCTAGAAAGTTTAGGCTGATTAACGGATTAAATGCTACAGACAATTCAATGCTGTGCATCTCTCCAGGGAGGGCTGAATAGATGTAAAACATGTCTACGATCCAATCCAATGGCTTATTGATTTTTCTGTTCTTTCATTCAAAAGTGTTAGCTTTTGCGCACAGATCTGTGAGACACTTGAAGCTTGGCCAGGACACTGCAGAGATCCACTTGCCATTCTGTGAGTTTCCTCAATCCAGAAATGGATAGCCATGGAAAAATAACAAGTCCATCAGGGTCTAGATATGAAATCAAAGTCTGAATTCCAGGCCTTTCACCTACTTTTAATGAGACCTTCAAAATTACATCCACTGCACAATGGGAACAAACCCAAACAGAGCCCGTGGGGGAGGCAGAGCAGGGGCCTCAAGCTGGAAGCTGATAGGACACGTCTCAACCAGGATCCACCCGAAAACACCCCACTGGGGCCAATGCTTGAGTACTGAGCTATTTTTAGCACCTGAGGCTGATGCCCTATAAAATAGTTATCCTCAGCACCTGGGCCACACTCAAGTCACTGGCTGTGTAGAGGGAGAGGGAGAGAAAAGGGAGAAGGAGGGTAGCAGAAGCAGATGGTCATTTCTCCTCTGTGCTCTGACTGGGAATGGAATCTAGGACATCCACACACAAAGCCAACAGTCTATAACCCACCAGCCAGAGCCAAAATTCTCTTTTCTAACTGGATTATTATCTCCAATTTACTTCATTGAGCACTTTTAAAATTTTTGTCACTCTGCTGCACATTTTTTTTTGTTTTGTTTTTTTAATTTTATTTAGAAAATTAAATTTAATGGGTGACATTGACCAATAAGAGTACATAGGTTTCAGGTAAATATTTCTATAGCATTTGAACTGTTATGTTGTGTACCCATCACCCAAAGTCAAATCACTTTCCATCACCTTATATTTGTCCCTCTTCACTCCCTTCTCTCAACCCTTCCCACCTACCCACACCCCTGCTAACCACTGTACTCTTATCTATGTCCATGAGTCTCAGTTTTATATCCCACCTATATGTGAAATCATATAGTTCTTAGCTTTTTCTAATTTACTTATGTCACTCAGTATAATGTTCTCAAGGTCCACATAACATAATCTAGATACATACATCCTTAATTATCCTATAAAGCCAATACTTATTTCTTTCCTCCCTCCTTCCTTCCCTCCCTCCCTCCCTCCCTCCCTCCCTCCCTTCTTTCCTCCTACAATCCTTTCCTTTCCTTTTCTTTCTTATTTTTTCACTATTTTTCAGATGGAAGATTAGTTAAAAGAATTTGCCCCAAATCAGCTAGCACTTAAGTAGAAACATTGACATTTGAGCCCAAATAAAGTGACCCCAGAGCTCAGCTCCTTAACTACCATGCAACATGACCTTTTGGAGAAGAAAAGATAAAAGTTGCAAAAGGTTTCAAAGATTATACTTCTTGCTTTCAATTAGCCTGATGCTAGGCTCTATCTGTTCCATCAATCATCTATCCAGCTGACCACGGTGTATATTTGTTCTAAGTGTTATCAAGGATGCAAAAAAGAGAAACAGACACCTTCCTTCATCACACATTATAGCTGGGGAGAGAGTCATTGAACTGACAGCTCAGAACCCAATGCTGTAGAAGCTACATGCTGTGGGAACCAGGAGAAAGGAGCAAGCCCTTTCTACATGTAGGTGGGACCTTTTTAAGTTCTTACAACAAGCCAGGTGCTTTACACATAGTATGTCATTTAATTCACTTCACAATGCCGGAGACACGGCTTGTGCTGTTCTCGTATAAGGGATGGGATGGGCTGAGATGCAGGTCACACATATTTAAGCCTCTATCTTCTTCGCTTCTGACCTGGAGCTGGGTCCTGAAGGATGGGCTGAGTTAGGTCTTCCAGCTGAGGGGTCATGTTTATGTCTCCCTTGCTGAGACCTCTGTGGATGCCAAGCCAGGGAGCCACACTGCCCCTTGCCCATGGGCAGGTATAAAACACGGAGGGGTCAATTTCAGAACCAAGGAGAGAAACTTCCCAAGAATCTACAAGAATATCTATCTGCTCCTCTGTTAATGAAGGACTCATAAACTGAAAGTCACTCAAATGTCCCTGACTCAAACACAGAAAAGGGGCTTCAGTCAAAGAAGGATAAAGAAGGCTAGAAAATAATATCTCTGTTCCACTTGGGAAATCAGTTAGAAAATGGAGAAGTAAGCCACTCCTGCTTCTCTCTCATTTTAATCCTTTAATCCTAAAACAAAACGCCAGTGAAATATAGAAACCCAACACCCTGTATGCCCCTAGGCAATGCACATCTCCCAGGAAAGAACCCAATTCCTGGCCTTGTGACAGGGTTGGACCGCTGGGGATCTCTCTCTGCTGAGAGAAGGAGCTACACTACTCCCAACTGGCCCAGGAAAGTACGCGGTCCCCGGCCCCAGTAGGGGGCTTCAGTAACTGAGAGTGATTGGTGGAAGAGGAAGCACAGGGGCCAGAACTCTCACCCCGCTGCTGCAGGAGGCTATCCGGAAAAAGAAATCTACTTTCTTGAAAATGGAACCTCTTCTTTACATGTCCCCCTCTTCCCCCCCACCCTTAAACTGTCCAAGATTAATGCAGCAAAAATAAAATGCCCACAGGCTGCTCATTTTGACATTGACTAAAGCACATAAAAGTGAAGAATTAGCATGGAATGAATAATTTATTTAGAGCTTTACTGTTGTTTTAAACAAATCACTGCCATGCAAGCAATGTGTATTCAAGCAGTAAATCATTGTTTAGCACTCTGTCTTCGGGAAGAGATACCACTTCCCAGGATTATTGAATGGCAGCGCCCGGCAGGGAGGCAGGCAGGCAAATAAAGATAAAGTGATGCACTTGCATAATGGGATTTTCATTGGGTCTGGAGGAGGCTAGGTTAGAGCCGTGGTCCCCAACCCCCGCGCTGCGGACTGGGTATCTGTCCCTGGGCCATTTGGTACCGGTCCGCAGAGAAAGAATAAATAACTTACATGATTTCTGTTTTATTTATATTTAAGTCTGAACAATGTTTTATTTTTAAAAAATGACCAGATTCCCTCTGTTACATCCATCTAAGACTCACTCTTGATGCTTGTCTCGGTCACGTGATACATTTATCCGTCCCACCCTAAAGGCCGGTACATGAAAATATTTTCTGACATTAAACCGGTCCAAGGGCCAAGAAAGGTTGGGGACCACTGGGTTAGAATGACACTGAGTACTGAGGCCCTTCCCTTTATTCACGAGGTTTAAATGAGCATCTACTTGTACGAATGTATCAGATAGTATGACTAGCACAGTGCAACTTATGAGTTTGTCACGGCCATTATGATTATGGCAATGACTCTGGGCCAAGCACAGAGCCTAAGTATTTGGGATGCACCAACTGACAAAAGAACCAGTTCTATGCCCTTGACTCAGGCACTACCTTTGGGGCTCAGACCACGTTATACCGTGTGGTCAGTATTATGACAGTGGTATGTACTGAATGCTATGAGGACTTGACTAGGAGGAGGATGGGAATCTGGAAAGACCTCATAGAGGTGGTGCCATTGCACACAGACGTTCATTTAGCCAAGGGGCTAGAAAAGGGAAGAACATTTGCTACAGAAGCCGGTGTGGGACCCAAAGAATGCAAGCAAGAAGCTGACGTGAAGTGTGGGTGGACAGGACGTGTGCTGGTGTGGTACAGCTCAGTGAGGTGGGGAAGGAAATGAGCAAAGGAAGACTGCAGAAGAGGTTTGAAAGGTGATCAGCAGAGCCCGACCAGGTGGTGGTGCAGTGGACAGAGCATCAGCCTGGGAAGCAGAGGACCCAGGTTCAAAACCCTGAGGTCACAGGCTTGAGCCTGGGCTCACCAGCTTGAGTATGGGGTTGCTGGCTGGAGTGTGGGATCATAGACATGACCCTATAGTCGCTGATTTGAGCCCCAGGTTCCTGGCTCGAGCAAGAGGTTGCTCTGCTGTAGCCCCCTGGTCAAGGCACATATGAGAAAGCAATCAGTGAACAACTAAGGTGCCGCAAAGAAGAATTGATGCTTCTCATCTCTCTCCCTTCCTGTCTCTGTCCCTCTCTCTGTCCCTCTCTCACACAAAAAAAAAAAAAAAGAAAAAGAAAAGGTAACCAGCAGAGAGGCAGGATGACCTCTGTGAGCCCTAGACACTGCATCCTAGAGAAACTGGCCCTAGAGACCAGAAAGCCAAACCACTTTCTGCTTACAAGGCAAGGCTGTTGCTGCGGTCCTTTCCCAGCCTTGCTGATTACCAAATCGACCAGCATCAGAACCACAGCAAGGGAAAGTGTTTCAGGTCAAAAGGCAGAATGACCTCGGTCTTCTCCTTATAGCCACATCAGACGCGTCGCTGCTCTCCTGCCAGCTTGCCCAGGTTCGCCGAATGAAACCATATCTCAGTTTTTATTGGGGAAGGGAACAAAGCACCTCCCACAGGGCTACACTGTCTTAACTATCTCAGATTACAAATTTTGAAGTGTGTTTTCTTCTTTCATAAAAGTCAATGCCAGAAACCTCCACTATTCTTGACAGCTGGTGACAATTAGTGCAGGCTGAGAATTCCTGTCACAGCACAGAAGGCAGCATACTTGGTTGTCTACACCTCTGGAGGAAGAGGAAAACCCTTCTCTTCTATCCACTGCATCAGACGTTTCTGAATGATCTCATTTCCCTCTGGCTTAAATAATAATAAATAATAGCCTGGCGTCCTCAAGAAGTGTAGAGAACCAGTATTTCCCAACCCTATTTTAAGTGGTTTAGGAAAGAATGGACTTCTAGCCTATTCTAGCTAGCTTCAGCTTTGCCAAAGCCTTGCTGAAAGCTGAAAACAACTCTTCTGGCTACTAGAGTGAAGCTGACAGGCACTGAGAGATGTCATGAACTTGATGCTTCTCATCACCTTATCAATATTTGCTGCCTTAAAAAAAAAAAACTATCTTGATGTCAGCATTTTATCAAGCTCAGAGAAAAGGCAAAATATTGTTGGCTACCAGCCAGCCAGAAATGTTTCACCCTCAGGAAGAAATTAATCAATGAACAACTCTCTATTGAATGTTCACTATGTTCGAGGCAGAGCTGGTATACCCTGTGGCAGACAGAGACACATACAATGTAATTTCTGCCATCAAGGAATTCAGTCTCCAAAGAATTTGATTGTCACTCTCTTATTTAGAAACATCCAAGTTTCCTTTGCCTTGATAGGATTAACTCTCTCCTCTTCAACAAGATCTCCAAGGTTCATTCTATAGAGCACATATCTCCTTTCTAGTTTTGACTGTGCCACGTCTTACAATCCTGACCTCCTTGCTCTTCTTTGAACAGCCATGAATTTTCATGCCTGTGGGGCTTTCTCAATTTCTAATACCCAGCTCAAATGTCCTCTCCTTCATGGAGCCATCCGAAACTCTTGGGCAGAGTATATCGTTTCATCTTGGCTTCTTCAGAATTTTATGTATCTTCTATGGACTAAGGACATCCATTTTATCACTTATCTCTTTCATTAGATTGTGATTTAGCTGTTGAATTATTTTTACACAATTTCTTTCAAGACTGACACAGAAGAACCTCCATTATGTGGTCCATGAATAGAAAAGCGTGTCTAAAAATATAAGTCAACATGGGAGAAATAAAATTATTATATGTGCAAGGCTCCTGCCACCCTTGATACACAGTAGGTTCTCAATAATTAGCCTTATTAGAATCATAAATGTCCACTGAATATCATACTTCAGAGAATCGTGAGCTGCAAATTATACTGCAGAATGGTGCTACCACATTTTCAAAAGTTTAGAGTTAAGGTGAACATGGTGTGTCTGTGGTTCATCATTTAAACCAGCCTGATCAGAGATCACAGTGATGTTAAACATATATAACTGGAAGGACAGACTAGGGTCATTTTAGGATGGTGTTCAATGCCAGGCTGAGCAATCTCTAGAAGTCAGTGTATGTGGTGAGCAGTTAATGGTTTTGAGCACAGAGCTAATCACACTATACTAGCAATACAGAGTTAAATCCAAC
Source organism: Saccopteryx leptura (assembly GCF_036850995.1). Lineage (NCBI taxonomy): Eukaryota > Metazoa > Chordata > Mammalia > Chiroptera > Emballonuridae > Saccopteryx > Saccopteryx leptura. The sequence continues at coordinate 20,407,103 of NC_089515.1, read as the reverse complement.
GGCTATGCAAGTATTGATGTAATAGCAAGTGCCATCAAACTATTCCTTAGAGGACAAGAGAGTAAATATCTTAGGCTTGTGGACCACAAAATGCTTACCACACCCTTCAGTTCCACAGTTGTATCATGAAAGCAGCCACAGACATTGTCTACAAATGCGTGTAGCGGTGTTTCATAAAAATTTTATTTATGAAAACAGGTGATGTACCATATTTGGCCCTCAAGTTGTAGTTTGCTAACTCCAGGATTAGAGCACTAAGTGGCTGAAAGTTAAGACATTCAGAGTCTATTTAAATGTACTGATGTAAAATTTTGGAAGCTTATACCAACCATTGTGGCAGGGGGAGAAATGGGGGAGAAAAAGAAAAGAAAAAGGATTACAAGGGGGGAAAGAAAGCTAATTGGATACTCCAGGGGAAAATGAGGTAGAATCAAAGATAACATTTAAAGGTTTTGAGAAAGAAGACTAGGATAACAGAAGCCTAATTGATGGGCAGAGTCTTTGTTAAAAATCTATAAAAAATTCTCCTAAAATGTTTGAAATGAAGCCATTTCAAAAGATGTGCATGTGAAAACCAGAAACTTGAGATAATCAAAGACTTCTAGAGCATTTTGGTGCTGGGGGGATTTCGAGATAATTGAGTCCGAACTTGTGTTTTTATAATGTAGCAGGGTAGGTAGTGTTTAAATCACAGATCATTAAGCAGGTGACTATGTAACCACAGGTGTCCTGAGTCATGTTTTGTTTGTTGAACACAATACTGGCCCTCAACATGTCAAAAACCAAAGTGGATCAGTTGCCAGCATTGAAAATTCAGGAATTTAAATATCAAACTGAAATTCTTACTTTTCTTGAAAACTAAATTAAAAGACCCGGCGATGCTAGGGTCCCATTCCCACATAGCACAATCAGCTACAAGGATGTATCGGCAGCTCCTGTCTACCAGTTATGGGCTCCGCATTCTCTGGAGCAAACTCCATGTCAGCAGTCACTGTCATCGCAGGCTGCTGTCCTGACTCTGCCACCACCCTGCGGGAGGTAACTTCACGTTGTAAGTTTCAGTTTCCTCATCATGTAGGTGTGGAACAAGGTGAGCTCCTACCTCAGTAGATTATAATGATTAACTTCAATATTATATGCAAAGCAACTGGCTTATATTCCTTCCAATGCTGGCTACCATGCTTATTGTCATTACGGGAACTTGAAGCCCAGAAGTTACATGAGTTGCCTGTGTCCACACTGCCAGTTGGTGGCAGAACCAGTCACAGAACTCATTTCTCATGACTCCAGTGCTATCGGCATTGAGTGTATTTCACCACAAAAGCAACGGGAATGTTCCCAAATCTAACAAAGGTGCACCCTGAACCAAAGGGACAAAGTAAAAAGAACAAGCCAGATATGATGATGGCCCAATGTGTCAAACCATTTCCATGGGTTATACACAAACGCAGCATATTGCATCAAACATATAGTAAGTTTATGTCTGTGACTTACTTTTTTCCCAAAACCAACATAAAGGAATATAAACCTTCATGTTATCACTTGTAGGAGAGTTCCAAAACCAAGCCCAGTCTCAAACCAAAGCATGGTGCCTTTTAAGCTGCATTTTATCCTGGAGAACAACTGTAGGTAGAAAAACTAGCAAAATATCCTGGATCTACTTTGTCTCTCACTATAAATTCTAAGTTCCTGTCTGTTTCAAAAGTGGAGGAGAAAAAGTGCTAAGTCAACCAACTTCAGCTAATTAGTTTTTTCTACTTGGTGACTGTAAATCAATGACAAACTAAACTTCTAATACTTTCACCCCAGCCGAGAAGCTGCCATTCGTCATCCATCACTTCCGCCTGTGTGTGGCCCGGCTGAGCTGTGTACACACCACTCAGTTCTCCAGTTATACGCATGTCCTCTTTCCTGCAGCCCACAGGAGAATATGCCGGAGGGAGCTTTTTGTAATAAGCTGAATGCTGTGTGAGATGAACTGTAATGCAAAGGTCATATTTTCTAAACTGTTTATAGATTGCAATTTGTAAGGTTATAATGTCAGATATTGTCAATAACTCAAGATGGGGAATTACAACTGTTAATGGATAAATTCTTTATTCTTATTCAATACTCATTCCCCTAAGAGCTTTCATTTATTTCATTGAAGTGTGATTCTTTGAACTTTGAACTAAAGGCTTCATTTATTTATGGGGAAAAAAATAAAACAGGGTGGAATTTGTAAGTAATTCCTTCACAGGTTCCAAGGGATTTGAACCAATCAAAAGACCACAGTTTAGAGATGAGAGATTTAAAAGTCTATTTTCAAGAATTCCAGTGATCTATTATGTTGTCAATATATATAAGAGGGCTAGGACCCATTCCTTACCCCCCTCAAAATACCAATAAATAAAATGGGAGGCAAATTTTGCTGAAATACACCAAATATTGGAAGCTAAAGGAATTTCAAGCTGTTGGTAAAAGTGCATTTGCCATTATTGTGCATCGCCAGGAATCTGTCCAAATACTTTATTTGGGAGAATAATTAAGTATGGAATCTAGTGAGATTGTGACGGCTAAATTTATACCTGGGTTTCTTAGGAGTTATAAACATGTTTGAGTACCCGATGACAGCTATGGACATGACATACAGCACTTCTAATAAAAATGGCTCTACACAAAATTCTGGGGAAATCTTCTGAAGCTCATTTATTTAACTCTGGGTAAAGAACTTGAGTTGTAGAAATGCAGGCAATTTTTCTCATACACCCAATGTGCTCTTTTTTCAAAATAGACAGTAGAGGCAGACAATGTAATTGCTTCTTTTGGGTACTTATAATCTCAGAGGATTCAAAAGAATAATTGATTTTTTCATCTTTGAGAATTTTTACCCTGTTTCTAACTTTCGACTGAGGCATATTAAAAATGACAGTGCTAAGAAAAAGAACTAGTTATCCAAAGAGAAGACAGGTAGGACAGGGCTCCTCACCGCAGTCCCGGAGGACACTGAAGAGACTATTTGGTTGGTTGGTTATTCTGCCTGTCACCTCCTTTCCTATAAATGTGCTTCCGACAACTTGATCCTTCCATGTCCATTAAGGATTGAAACACTCGTGGATTTCCTGTGAGCTCCTGTGAGAAGTTCAGAAAATGCGATAGGCACCAAACATTCATGGACAGTTCCTGAGTTTCTAGAGGCAAGACCCATTCAAACTCATTGGCTGTAGTATCATTTCTGTAGCATTCCAAGTCCCAGGTCACCACAAATCAGACATCAATGCAGTAATCAAAGCATGGTAATTATTTAGTTAAGGATTCTGGTATCGGGAAGCGGTCAGCTATAACTGAGACAGTGACAACATAGTCTTGGATTAGATTGTGTGTAAGAGGCTGAATTGCATGCTTTAACCACAAAAAAGGCCATTACTGAAATTGTATCAAGGAAACTACAGTCTTAGGCCCAACCAAGACTTAATGCCTACGATTCTCACTGTGCTGATTTATAGTAATAGTATAATATAGCCTGACCAGGCAGTGGTACAGTGGATAGAGCGTTGGACTGGGACACGGAGGACTCAGGTTCAAAACCCCAAGGTCACTGGCTTGAGCGCGGGCTCAACTAGTTTGAGCAAGTCTCACCAGCTTGAGGCCAAGGTTGCTGGCTTGAGCAAGGGGTCACTCATTCTGCTATAGCCTCTGGGTCAAGGCACATATGAGAAAGCAATCAATGAACAACTAAGGTGCCGCAACAAAGAACTGATGTTTCTCATCTCTCTCCCTTCCTGTCTGTCTGTCCCTATCTGTCCCTCTGAGTCTCTCTGTCTCTGTCACACACACAAAAAAAGTGAAATATATATTTATATATTAATATTAGTATGTATAAAATGTATAGTATGTGAATATACAAATATGTTTAGGAGATATAGCTATATAACCAGAACCATTATTAGTATGTATAAAATGTATAGTATGTGAATATACAAATATGTTTAGGAGATATAGCTATATAACCAGAACTAAATAAATACTGATATAAAGGAGTTGCTAACAAAATTATGCTTCTGCCTGCCAAGGTAAGGCTCATGGTTTTCAACATACAGCATATACATTAGTCAAGATGGCTAAGCTTGCAATTTCACAGTGCCATGTGAGTCTGTGAAATAGGGAAATGTAACAGAGAACTATGCCCAATTTCAAGGATGGGCAAACTAGATTTTCAGGGGTTGGGGGGCACTTCTCTTTCATCAAATTATTATCATTTCCAAAAATCTATCTGAACTCAACAGTTAAGAAAAATGTCTTTTCAAGCACTCAATTGGTAAGACAAGCTCTCTGTTGCCTTCTCTTTCTTTACGGGTTTGATTTTGCTCTCAGTTCCTGGAAGGGATCAGTATCACAGGTGAAGGCTACAATCAGGACAATTAAACATTCCAGATGAGACAAAGCTCTGGCTTGCTTATCCTAGCTTACTAGAACTGCATTTTAATGTGACTGAAATATTATCAGTCTGGTTGAAATCCACCCATTAATATGTTGTTCCCCCTAGTGTTAGTTTTGTTTGTTTCTTTTTTAAGGATAGGAAATAACCAAATAAAGAACACTTGATTAGTCCTAAAGGCTCTTTGATATCAGAGACCTTATTATATCTATCCCATATTATGCATGCCGGGCTTCCTAGCATGGGGGTATTTTTAACTGCTGGTCTGATTAATGAAATACCAAAGCTTCTAAAAAATAAAGACATTCAAACTAGTGCTAACTTTAAATTATATTTTAGCAACAACATGCAGTTTATTGCCTCAATAACCAGAATAATTACATATATAGCTGCATTGTAATAGGCGAAAAATTTTAGGATCTGAAGAGAAACCAGATTTTTATAGTTGTGTTGAGATATTATTTTCTTATATAATCCATAGTACAGGCAATGGACAACCTAATGTATAGAATTCTAAAAACAGAGCCAGTAGTTCTTTTTTCTGGAAGACAATGGGGACTCCTCAAAAGAACAGCACTTCTTTTTTTCTTCTAAGTAATTGAATGTCTTTCAGGTAAAGAGTGCTCCCTTTTTCTCAAGGATTTATCTGCCTTTTGTCACTATTAGGGATCCCATAAGCAACACTCCCCGTGGGCTTTGAAACCAGATTGTGCCCACCTGACCACTGGTGGCACAGTGGATAAAGCATCAACCTGGGACACTGAGGTTCCAGGTTCTAAACCAACCCTGAGGTTGCCAGCTTGAATGTGGGCTCATATAGCTTGAGCACAGGCTCACCAGCTTGAGTGTAGGGTCATTAGCTCAAGCGTGGGATACCATGGTTGCTGGCTTGAGTTAAAGGTCACTGGCTTGAGCAAAGGTTTATGGCTGAGCTGGAGCCCACCAGTCAAGTCATGTATGAGGAGCGCTCAATGAACAAATAAAGTGCCACAACTATGAGTTGATGTTTCTCATCTCTCTCCTTTCTTCTCTCTCTCTGTTACAAAAAAAAAAAGAGAGAGAGAGAAAGAGAGAGAGAGTAAAGAAACCAGATTGTTCCCATTAATTGCCATCTTTATGAATAGCAAGTGCTGGTAAACATTTATTAAAGTTAAAACGGTGCATCACCATCTCTGTGCCTGACCTCACCACAAAATTTCAAAATGAAGAACTCAATACAAAATATCCGCAACAGCAAAACAGAAGCTAATCATCTAAACAAAAGTCATTGTGAGGCATTTTCCAGTAGGGAAACCAAGGGCATAGTTCTTGTTTCTTCTCAGTTGTCCAGGTCCCTGTTAGCAACCTGTGAAGGACACATCCACGTTAGGTTCATAAGTAGGGTGATGATTAATAAGAAAGCTGATCAAATGATTTTTCAAAGGAAAGTTAAGATGCAAGAGCAAATGTCTTGCCTGACCAGGCGGTGGCACAGGGGATAGAGCGTCGGACTGGGATGTGGAGGACCCAGGTTCGAGACCCCAAACTTGCCAGTTTGAGCATGGGCTCATCTGATTTGAGCAAGGCTCATCAACTTGAGCCCAAGGTTGCTGGCTTGAGTAAGTGGTCACTTGCTCTGCTGTAGCTCCTCGGTCAAGGCATGTAGGAGAAAGCAATCAATGAACAACTAAGGTACTGCACTGAAGAATTGATGCTTCTCAACCCTCACCCTTTCTGTTTGTCTGTCTGTCTGTCTGTCTCTCTTTCTCTCTCTCTCTCTCTCTCTCTCTCTCTCTCTCTCTCTGTCTCTGTCACACACACAAAAAAGGGAGCAAATGTCTTTTTACTAATTTCTGGGTTAATGGAAATTACCAATGCACTTTATCTAACAGGAACTTTAGTGTAATAAGGGACCACATATTTAAACATGCTGATACATTTTAAGCAATTATAAAAGAGAATCATAAAAGTTCTTTCAGTGGGAAAAAATACCACTGAATCATTATTTCTATGATCAAAAGTTGAGAGTCCAAGAGGCTAGAAAGATAATTAGTAGGGGAGAGTTATTAGTTTATCTCTTTAACCAATTTAGAAATATTTCCAGTAACACGTGTATATTTACTGACATGTACATGGCCTAACCAATATATCAAGTATTTCTTCAAATGGCCCTAGAAAGCTTTTGGCATAACTAAAGCAATTTAACTTTTCAGAAATGAAACAATAATCACCATCCTCAATGTAAGAATTACTATTCTCAGTATCATTCATGCAGTGCTAAAAGACGCAGAAGTGAATTTTCTCTCTATAGGCAAACACTTATAAGTATATTTCAAAGATGCTTTCATCCTGAAGCCTCTGGGACACATGAATACAATGAAAACATTAGCAAACATAAACTATCTTCTTGTTAAGTTGCTTAAAAATACTGATGAACAAATTTTCAGAGTTCTGTTTTCCATGCATGTCTTCTAAAGCCTTCCAAGTGAAAACAATATATGAAATGTTTCAAAAATCAAGTTAAAATTACCAGCACCCTTTGACTTAGAATAAGAAAACAGATTTTTCTCTCTCAGAGAACTATACTTTGTCCTAGATCACAGAATAACCAGTATCATTTATATTCAAAGGCACGCTAAATGCCTAGACAGAAGAAGGGAAAGAGGATGTGAGCATAATACCTCTTATGTGGTATTATATTAAGTCTGTGCATGTACTGTTCTCATATTCAAGCTTTACAACAGACCTATGGGGCCCTATGGCTACGGGCAATCTTACCCACGGCATACGTACAACAGAGCACGCCTTCCCCGAAGGGTTCAGTTATTAAGCATCAGAGCAAGGATTCAAACCTCGATCAATCTGTTCATAGATCTAACATGCTCTTTCTATATCCTTGCATTCTACTGGTGACTACGATGTAACAGGTAAGTTTTTTTTTGAAAATTAACTTATTATAGAACAGCTTTGTCTAAATTGAATTTTGAAACTGTTTCTTTAGCAGCTTGACTATGTTGTAGCAAACTGTGATTTTCTTTGTATTTATCATCCTGCTTGAGGTTTTCTAAGCTTCTTGAAGATTTAATTTTTTAAATAAAATTTCAGAATTTTTAGGATAGATTTCTTTTACCCCATCCCTCTCTTTCCTTTCTTTCTGGTTCTCTGTGTACACAGATTTTTAATTGCTTGATATTTTCTCACATGTCACTGTAGTTATGTTTATTTCATTTTATTTTATGGAAGGTGTAGGACAAGTAAGTTTGTAAATATGATATACAGTATATGTTTGCTCGCTTATAGTTTGCATGGGGTGTGGGAGACAGGCTATAAACTGTCAAAGTCATTATAGCCTAAGGCTTAGTTTTAAGACTAAGTCTTTCCCACCCTTTTAATACTAAGATATTTTCAAAACTAAGCTTTTCCCCACACCCTTGACTGTTGCATGATAGGGGGTGGTTCACTCTTATGAGGAATCCCATTTATGCCTCAGATAAGTGGCTTTGTATCAGAGACTTCCTTATTTGTATATTGGCTTAAAGGCTTTAATTTCTACACTGTAAAGTGAGGCAGACCAGGGGCTCTCTCTAGCTCAGATCCTGCCATCAGCATTACAGAGGAGAGGCAGCCAAGATGGAGAAGTCAGTTTGTGCAGTTAGTACAGGAGAAGAAGATGAGGAACAGAGGTGAATAAGGCTGGTGAGGTAGAAACCTTTGGCTCTAGGAATATTCTGATGAGTCAGTGGCTTTGGGAGCCCTGAATGGAAAGGGAAGTGTTTTCCCACTGTGTGTATTTCTCGCCCACTGGGTGCGACCTAGGATTAAAGCTAATGGCCCACCAGTTCTTGGCTCCGTTGTTTCAAATGCGACCCTGCACAGGCTAGGAGGCTGTGATCATGGCCGTGGCTACTGGCCGTACAGGGGGGGAGATTTTTTCCTGTTTTTTATTCAGATTGGATACTTATTGTTGACCAATCTTCAAGTTTATTGATCCTTCCTTAGACTCTGTCCAATCTCCTCATCCAATAAACATTTTCTTTTCACATAGTATTTATTCACTTCTAGAATTTCCATTTGGCTTTTTTTTTTTTTTTTGACAGTTGCCATTTCTCTTCTGAGATCCCCATCTCTTCTCTCAGTATAACCATCGTTTCCTTTAAAACTTGGACATATTTGTAATAGCCACTTTAAAGTCTGTTATTAACTCTGACATCTGGGCCACCCTTGGGTTGGTTTATCTTGATCACTTTTCCCCTTGACCACGGGTCACATTTTCCACTTTTGTTGTATTACTGGTAATCTTTTTTTTTTTTTTTAGATTTTATTTATTCATTTTAGAGAGAGTAGAGAGAGAGAGAGAGAAAAGAGGAAGGAGCAGAAAGCATCAACTCCCACATGTGCCCTGACCAGGCAAGCCTGGGGTTTTGAACTGGCGACCTCAGCGCTCCAGGCTGACGTTTTTACCCATTGCGCCACTGCAGGTCAGGCTTACTGGTAATCTTTTATCGCTCACTGAACATCATGAATATGCTACAGAGAATGGAATTTTGTTATCTTAAATGTAGATTTTTTTCTCTTAATAAGCTGTAAATATATATATATTTCTTAACATATATATATGTTAAATATATATTTTAATAACATATATATATGTTATCTGATGACTGGGATCCAATGGAGCCTTAGACTTACACTTTATCAGGATGAGACAGTTTGGATTGTCACTTTGGCTGCTGGAAAATTCCTTAGTTCTGGTACATAGTCTTTGCACACTCTATGGTGTGTCCTCCCGTGTTTTAATGGAACATTCAAGATATTCAATAAGCCTTTCTTGGGCAGAATTCGAAGTCTAGACTCTGTTTTCCTTGCAGTGAGAAGCAGATAAACCCTATGCACCCTTTCAGTCTGAAAGCTGTTTTGTCTGTTGGTTCCTTAGAATTCAGGGATCAGCAAGTGACATCCAAATGCCATTCCCGACAGCTCACATATAACAGCCGTCTGTCTGGGTCCATCCGTCCTGTGCCAGCGGATGGGAACACGCTGTCTGTCTGGGGTCCACCCGCCCTGTGCCAGTGGATGGGAACACGCCGTCTGTCTGGGGTCCACCCGCCCTGTGCCAGTGGATGGGAACACGCCGTCTGTCTGGGGTCCACCCGCCCTGTGCCAGTGGATGGGAACACGCCGTCTGTCTGGGGTCCACCTGCCCTGTGCCAGTGGATGGGAACACGCCGTCTGTCTGGGGTCCACCCGCCCTGTGCCAGTGGATGGGAACACGCCCTCTGTCTGGGGTCCACCCGCCCGGTGCCAGTGGATGGGAACACGCCCTCTGTCCGGGGTCCACCCGCCCGGTGCCAGTGGATGGGAACACGCCCTCTGTCCGGGGCCCACCCGCCCTGTGCCAGTGGATGGGAACACGCCCTCTGTCCGGGGCCCACCCGCCCTGTGCCAGTGGATGGGAACACGCCCTCTGTCCGGGGTCCACCCGCCCTGTGCCAGTGGATGGGAACACGCCCTCTGTCCGGGGTCCACCCGCCCTGTGCCAGTGGATGGGAACACGCCCTCTGTCCGGGGTCCATCCGCCCTGTGCCAGTGGATGGGAACACGCCCTCTGTCCGGGGCCCATCCGCCCTGTGCCAGTGGATGGGAACACGCCCTCTGTCCGGGGCCCATCCGCCCTGTGCCAGTGGATGGGAACACGCCGTCTGTCCGGGGCCCATCCGCCCTGTGCCAGTGGATGGGAACACGCCCTCTGTCCGGGGTCCACCCGCCCTGTGCCAGTGGATGGGAACACGCCCTCTGTCCGGGGTCCACCCGCCCTGTGCCAGTGGATGGGAACACGCCCTCTGTCCGGGGTCCACCCGCCCTGTGCCAGTGGATGGGAACACGCCCTCTGGGGAGAACTCTATAAACACAGATCTCACCCAGCTCAGTTCCTATCTTTCATGAGTTAAACCCCCTTCCATTTCTGCTTGTTATTGATCTCTCTCCAAAGTTTTCAAGCAGTTCTTTTTTCCTTCTGAGTTTATAATTATTATCTACAGAAGGGCTAGTCTAATACCAGCCAGTCCTCTAACACCCTAGAGCTTATTCTTCAAAACAAAACAAAACTAAAACTTACTCTTTCACACATCTGCACACTTTGTAAACACTATTTTATACAACCTTTGGAAGATGGTGATTATTATTATACAACCACTCGCCTACCTCAATTCTATAATGCTTTTTAAAAATTTTTTCTGATTTCGTTCAAGGTGGATTTCTTCAGGGCCAACTTCAAAAAAAAGTGAAAAAATCAGAAATGCAGTGACACCCTTAGAGTAAGGTCATTTCCCTGGACTCATCCTCCTGGTCACTCACTGTATCCACAGAAGAATATGGGATGCTATCAACCTGCCGTTTCTTTCCATGCCTGGTGAATTTCCTGTATCACATCCAATTAAGTCATCAAAACAAGTAATGGGAAAGGCAGAAGAGGATGTCAACAATGCAAAGCACCTTTATTCTATAAAACAAGAGTCACACCATACCCATTAACAAGGGGGAGAGGGATATATATATATATATATGTGATATATATACATATATATATCACATATATATCATATATATTTATATATATATCATATATATTTATATATATATATATATATTTTTTTTTTCTCAAGATCCAAAATGTGCATTAGGGAAGAGAGAGTGTAAAATTATTGTTTTTTCAGAGAGTCACCCAGGGAAGATCATTTTCAATATCTCAGCTGACAAGGAGGGTGGTGGATAAAAAATATATTATCTCTGCTTACTACTCACGAAGATAAGGCTGCTGAGTATCATTGGAACTATAGAACTGAGTATTATGCCAACCTCGCAGCTGGAATTCCCAGTGTCCAAGAAATATCTGTCTGCTTCTAGAGAGAAGCCCATTTCCAGGGAGCCACTCTGTTGCAAAGCAGATAATCGTTTTAATTTTTTAAAAATATTCCCTGCAAGAGGGCAGCCCTTTTAGAGTTAAGTAGGGCAGCTCCTAGGAAGGTCGTGGCTGCTTTTCCAGAATTATACACACGCAGGAAGCCTGGCTATCTGTAATAGTAGGCAAACGCATTAATATTTAACACTCATATGGCAGTATAAATGCTTGCAACGCTCTACAATAAATAAATTCAGGTCTCGAAATGTGCCTTTTTAACACAATTGTAACACAGAAATATCTTTGGACTTTGTAATAATATCCCAGGGGAAACAGCCAGAAGAGGTCCCATCAGGTAAAACTAGAGAGTACAGCGAGCAAAGTGGAGGAGACTGTTCCGTGAAACACAATCTTGTACTGACGAGACAAGGATCCAGTGTCCCTCGGAGGGGCTTTTTCACTCTAATTGAAATGATGTTTGAATATCCCAAGCGCTTCCCCGGAAACTCCCCTCCAGGCTGCCTCTCCTCTCCGGCCCTGCCCTCATTCCGTCAGCTTCACTAATAGTGAGCAGTAACCTGGATGTTCTGGACGTTAACTCTCTCGTGCTCCTTCTCTCTCCCGTCCACCTTCAAGCCTGGGCTCTTCCTTGTCCCCATTCAGAATGACATTGCTGCTACCTTAAAGCTCCTACTTCAGTTTCCCAGCAGAGCCTTTTCCCATCGTCCAGGACCCCTGTTCTCTCGCCCTTGTCATGAGAACTTCCAAGATGAGGCACTGGGTCTGGCTATGCCGTCATTGAAATGGTCCGTTCCAAAGCACAACCTCTCTTCTTGGGCACCTCCTTCCCTCATTCAGCTTCATCCACGTTGCCATTAATAGTCAGGGCCCTTTATCGAACAGGCACAAAAAGGGCACCTCGCAAAAAAAATATATATATATACACTCTTGCATTGAAGACACCTCTGAAATAGTATCTATTTTCCATTCTAAGATCATCTGTTCAGGAGGAGGAAATAGTCTCTGCAGGTCCCTTCAAACCTAAAACATCTTCTCTAGTCAAGCAAGCTCCCATCCTTGCTGAACGCTCAGATCCTTCTTATAGACTACACAGCCTCAGAAATCAACTTCGCAGTTCAAATGATTGCCTGTTCTTCAGAATGAACGCTGTATTGATGTCGTGCTGTACAACAGTCCAGACCACAGGGGCAGATGGGGACCACGTGGTTGCAATTAGGAATAAGAGGATTTAAGGCGATTAGAGAGAGCCTAAGCCTTCTTTTTGCCATTTTCCATTTCTCCCCACATCTCATTCATTTTGCAGGCACACGCACCGTTAATACAAAAGATCTACGTTTAAAAGACTGTGAGTAAATTCATTCCTAAAATAAGACAAAATACAACCAATTAAATACAAAAATAATCATAATTCCACTACCAGATTTTGTAACTTAAAAAGATATCCATAGATTCTTTTTTTAACTGAGGTGAACAACCCTTTTTGCAAGAGGAATAACGACCTTTTAATTTGCACTTTTCATAGCTATAACTGTTGACAAAATAGGTTTTCCTAAAGCAGTCGCATCCATGGCCACCGATTACTGAGCTCTGTTAGTCTACATCATGTTTAAAATAAAGCTGTCACCTTTTCACCTGATCAGTGTTTCACGAGCCTAACGAATCTGACTTATGCTCATGCTAAGCCATTTGTCAAACACCAGCTACAGCACAGAACTTTATGTCCCATTGCCTTTAACTTAATGTTTTGCATATGACATGTAAGGCCCTCAGGATACCAGAGTGCTTTCCACTCAAACCCATGCCTACTCAGCATGTGTTCTCAGAGCCCAGTGTTTCTTTAGCTTCCCTGTTTCCTGCATGCAGAAGTCAAAGGGCTCAATCATTCTCCCTACAGTGATGTGTCTGACAAGCTGGATGGGCAATGGCATGCTCATCCTGGCCTTTTCATTCCTCAAGTGCATGAAATCCCAACCTGAAACAGGGAGAACACACGTTTAGCTGGATTCAACCGGGGAGCTCAGCTGAAATGCTTGAAAGTGCACCGATCTTAATTGCAGTGGGCAATTCCAACTTGAAAATTGGTTTTCTCTGAACAGGTTTTCTCTGTGTGAGTTCCCAACTTATGCCTGCCTGCTTTACTGACACAAGTAGTTATACCTTTTTTAACTTTTTAATTTACTGATTTAATGTTTCCATTGATTTGAGAGAGAGAGAGAGAGAGAGAGAGAGAGAGAAATGGAGAGAATGCAAGAGAGAGGGGAAAGGAGAGAGAGAGGGAGAGAAGTACCAACTCATTATTCCACTTAGTTGTGCACTCATCGGTTGCTTAATCTATGTGCCCTGACCAGCATCGAACCCACAACATCAGCATGTCAGGACAACGCTCTAGCCCAGGGGTCGGGAAACATTTTGGCTGAGACTGCCATGAACGCCACATATTTTAAAATGTAATTCTGTGAGAGCCATACAACGACCCGTGTACATTACGCATTATCCAATAAAAATTCGGTGTTGTCTGGAGGACAGCTGTGATTGGCTCCAGCCACCTGCAACCATGAACATGAGCTGTAGGAAATGGATTGTAATACATGAGAATGTTTTATATTTTTAACGTTATTATTTTTTTATTAAAGATTTTTCTGTGAGCCAGATGCAGCCATCAAAAGAGCCACATCTGGCTCGCGAGCCATAGGTTCCCAACCCCTGCTCCGGCCTCTGAGCCACCCAGCCAGGGCCTGTTGATTGATTTTATAGGGAGAGGAAGGTTGTGGGGGGGGGGAGAGAAACACCAATTTGTTGTTCCACTTATTTATGTATTCATTGGTTGATTGACCAGGGATGGAAGCTACAACTCTGGCATAGAGGGACAATGCTCTAACCAATGTAGTGACCCAGCCAGGGCTAGTTATGCCTTTGGAATAAAATCAACAGATCCAGGGAACGGTGAAATGCAGGATTTTTAGCCTTAAACATCAGTAATAATTATCTGTCTTTGATTAAAAAATTATTACCCCTGGAGCAGAGCTGGATTTTAACTCCCTCATGTGTTATAGAAAACACTCGAAAGGGTAAGGGGAAAAAAATACACAGGGAGAGAAAGGACAGAAGAAGAGAAAGAGAGAAAGAGAGGAGGCAAGGACAGGAAGAGAGAGCGCACTGTTGATGTGGCATCAAGTCCTTTTTGCCATTTCCTCTGTAACTTCATTTTAAAGCTAGGAAAACGTCTCATTAATTTCTACATTTAGAATCTGATTCTGATGGTAAAAGTAAATTATTCTTTTGGGTCTTTTTATCTTCCCTTCTCCCAGTGACAGATCTGAAAGAGATGAAATATTTTATGCAATTAAGTATCGTATGTCCTAATGTGACTCAGTGTGAATATTGTCTCAACAACTTAGAGTGAAGAGAGGTACAGGAAATAAAAAGCTGAGCACTGAGCCATCGGCAGAGGATCACAATGCACAGGCTGTCAGATTCTGGTCTGTCATTTGCTTCTTGCCCATCTCCGTAGAACGAGAGGCCACATGGGCTTACAAGCACAGGCACGGACAAAGGAGTGTCTGGCTCCCACACGTGCCCCCACCCAGCTCTCACCTGCTCAGAGTCCCCCTCCTACTCGTGAAAATGAGCAAGTGCAGTGGTCTCCTGTATAGACTCAAGCCAGGAAAATAGAGGCCTATTTTAGACTTCATAGAAATGGATTGTACTAGAGTGAAAGAAAAATATGCATTTACCATAGCTTTCTTCCAAGTTGGGAATACTACAGAAGTTTGTAACGATGTGCACCTGCAGCCCCTCTACCAAGCTTTCTTGTCAAATCTAAGATCTGGTTAATTTCCTACAGCCCTTTCCTGTCAGGTCTAGATACTGTTTCTGGACTAAGGCTCAAAGCACCTCTTCAATTTCCCAAATGGGGCTGAAAACTCTTCCCACTTATCTGTTTTTCGTTGTTGTTTTTGTTCTGTTTTGTTTTATTTAATTTCCACTGATTTGACAGAGAGAGAGAAGCATTGAGTCATTGTTCCAGTTTTTCAGTTGTGTACTCATTAATTGCTTCTTGTGCCTGCCCTGACCGGGAATCAAACCAGCGACCTCAGTGCACCAAGATGACACTCTATCCAGCAAGCCTTCCAACCAGGGCCCCCATGCCTCTCTTTTTGGAAAGTCTTCATGCATGACTCTGACATTAGAGTGCTCACTTGCTTTGGCTTCTGATACCATCTTTACCTGAAATTGCACTGTAATTTTGATTCTAGTTGAGTGCAAACTACATTCACAGATTAATATAACGCTCAAAGCATCCCAGTTACTATTTATCATTTCCATTTCAAGGTTAAAAAATTGAGGCTCAGGCTCTGGCAGGTTGCCTCAGTGGTAGAAGGTTGGCCCCACATGTGGGTGTCCCAATTAGATTCCCTGTCAGGGCACACAGGAGAAGAGACCACCTGCTTCTCCGCACCTGCCCTCCCCTCTTCTCTGTCTCTGAGTCCTCTCCCTCAGCCATGGTGCGATTGGAGAAAGTTGGCCGTTGGCACCGGGGATGGCTTGACAGCCTTGCCACAGGTGCTAAAATAGCTCGGTTGCTGAGCAACAAAGCAGCAGCCCCAGATGGGCAGAGAGCATCACCCACTAGTAGGCTTGCTGGGTGGATCCGGTCAGGGTGCATGCAGGAGTCTGTCTCTGCTACCCTTCCTCTCACTAAAATAATAAAAAAAGGAAAAAAAAAAAAAAAGAGAAAGAGAAAAAAAGAAAAGAAAATTGAGGCTCAAAGAAAATAAATGCTTCCAAAGACATAAAGCAAATGATGAGGGCTGAACTTTGAATGAAATTTCTTGACATTTAGAAAAGTGCATAGGAACTCCTTTTAGAAAAAATAATAATAGTTTCTTAAAGCTAAAAACCGAGACGTCTTTATTATTCATTATGAAAAAACTATAAGCACTCGTTTGGCATGGTATCCTGTCCCAATATTCAAGGGGAAGCAGCACTTTATTTGAATGTACATATGAGAAAAAAAATACTCTTTGAGAAGTTAATAATCAACCAAGTAAGTTTTATCCAGCCATGGATGTGATATGAAAAGGGGAAAACAGGAAGTGTAAAAGGGAAAATTAGAAACAAAATATTTTTAGTTCATGATACTGATAAGAAAAACAAACCCACTTTGTTATTAATATAAGCCTATTAAAACTCTAACTAGACCTGGCCCCAAGGGGTTTCTGAGAGCCGAGTGATACTGAAATCCTCCTACCTACAGAACTGATTTGTATTGAAGTCAGTTCCTTATAACTGACTTCACAGCATGACAAAACCTTAGAAAATATGCTGAATGTCTTAAAAATTAGGAGTTCGAGAAAAATAACATAATCAGGTCTCCGTTTCTCCATCAGTATGATACTATAAGTAATCGGGTAATAAAAAAATAGAATTATATCATATAAATAACAAATAAAGATCACAGAGATGCAATTACAGCACTTGACCAATACTTAATCTAGCAGATACCTTGGGAAAAGATTCAGAAGCCATTTTTCTTGAAAATGCTATCAATTTCCATGGTGATTTTGATTTTAGCAGCTGATTAAAACTGTTGCGGACAGAACTATAGGCCACTGAGCTTTTTTTTTTTTTTCCCCTGAAGTAAATATAACAGTTAAGATACAATTTCAGTTTTCCTGGCAAACATGCTTTATAGAAGTACCTGAACATGAAAACGCTGGTGACGGTTTAAGGATTCAGGCTCTAACATTCTGACGTGGTGCTGACTCTTGTCAGGGAGCGGAGATGAGGTGAGGGTGCAGTACCCTGCGACAGCAGTCTGGCTCAGAGCTGGCAGACACCCGCCCCACAGGCAGGCTCCAGAATACAGTGTGTCCGTAAAGTCATGGTGCACTTTTGACCCATCACAGGAAAGCAACAAAACGATAGAAATGTGAAATCTGCACCAAATAAAAGGAAAACTCCCCCAGTTTCATATCTATTCAGTGCAGTTTGATGTGGGCTCACACACAGATTTTTTAGGGCTCCTTAGGTAGCTATCCCGTATAGCCTCTACAGACTCGTCACTGACTGATGGCCTACCAGAACGGGGTTTCTCCACCAAACTGCCGGTTTCCTTCAACTGCTTATCCCACCCAGTAATGTTATTCCTATGTGGTGGCGCTTCATTATAAACGCGCCGATATTCATGCTGCACTTTGGTCACAGATTCAAATTTAGCGAGCCACAAAACACACTGAACTTTCCTCTGTACCGTCCACATCTCGACTGGCATGGCCGTGGGCTGCTCTGCTGTATACATGGTGTTACGTCATCATCTGCGCATGCACACATGCTGCCACATCATCCTCCAGAAACTGGGAGGGTTTTCCTTTATTTGGTGCAGATTTCACATTTCTATCGTCTTTTGTTGCTTTCCTGTGACCCGTCAAAAGTGCATCATGACTTGACGGACACACTATATGTGTCGCCTCCTCTCCACCCTTTGTGCACAGAAAGCAAAGCAAACCCACCAGTAGATCTCATAAACAGCAAACGGACAGAGTGGTGATAGATTAGTCGTCACTGAGAGGAGGGGTACCACACCTGTGGGGAGAGTGGATATCATGGGTTAGAAAGTGAAATTAGAACAACAGGGAGAAGAAGAGCAGCCTGAGGAATGAATTAGGAATTTGCCTCTAAAGGGACTGGAGTTTGGAGTCACACATCTGTCTGGGGCAGGGGGCAGAAGAGCAAATGGGATTCGTTCATTGAGTTGTATTGTTTCAGCTACGTCTTGGCGAGGATTTCTATGGATGAAGCCAGTGCCAGGTTGTCCTGTCAGTTGGGAAGGGGCAGGGGACAAAAGCCTTTGCAGGCTTGGGATGCTGGCTTCGCTTCACCAGGGCAAGCGGGTCAACACCAGCTCCCTGAAGTGTGTGCGGCTTTTCGGAGCATCTTGTCACTCTTTCCTTCCTAAGCGAGGGCCACATGGGAACGAGGCCCTACCATCATCCCCAAACAGCAGTCACAGTGAGAGCAGCAAGTATAGCAGCAATGGCAGTCACAACAGCATCTATGATGGCGACAAGGCCATGCTAAAAGGTTTTCAAAAAAAAAAAACCCCAAAATAGCAAAATCATGACTCTCGAACAGTTATAGAAAGAACAGGGGTTAAAGATTGTTTTTTTTTTACTCAGAAGAAGGGAATCTGGCAGATGTTATACTGGTCAAAGTGCAAAACAGAACCAATTTATACGAGTTACGAGAATCTGGATGCAGATTTGCAAACGGAGGCAAAACTACTTTCCGAGGACTGGGGAGTCAGGTTGGGACAGAATCTGCTTGTCCGTATACAAAAATTATTTGTCAGCCCTGGCCAGTTGGCTCAGCGGAAGAGTGTCGGCCTGGCGTGCGGGGGACCCGGGTTCGATTCCCGGCCAGGGCACATAGGAGAAGCGCCCATTTGCTTCTCCACCCCCCCCCTTCCTCTCTGTCTCTCTCTTCCCCTCCCGCAGCCAAGGCTCCATTGGAGCAAAGATGGCCTGGGCGCTGGGATGGCTCCTTGGCCTCTGCCCCAGGCGCTAGAGTGGCTCTGGTCGCGGCAGAGCGACGCCCCAGATGGGCAGAGCATCGCCCCCTGGTGGGCAGAGCGTCGCCCCTGGTGGGTGTGCCGGGTGGATCCCGGTCGGGCGCATGCGGGAGTCTGTCTGACTGTCTCTCCCCGTTTCCAGCTTCAGAAAAAATACAAAAAAAAAAAAAAAATTATTTGTCATTGCTATCATTCATCTACAGTTTAAGGAATTATAAAATAGCTCTCATAAAACCAGAGCAGATGAACTACCAGAAGAGTGTGCTGTCGTCAGTGTTCAGTTTCTCATTGAGGCTCAGCCTTTTCCCCTAAAACAGTACATTTGCGCTCAACCTGGAAACCTAGGATCCTTAGAAATCAGAATTCCATGTTAAATATCATGCATAACTTCTCTCAAGCAGGATCCCAATCATCATCCAACTTTCTTGGTGCCAACAAACCAGAAGCATCTCGTTTTCAAAGCTACAGTTTCCCCAGTTGCAGATGAAGCATCCCAATGATATAACAGCACCAATGCAGCGAGGAGATCATTCTGTAAGCTATGACCAGAGCCTGTCACCTACATAATGTCATTAGTGCTGAGACACTTTGGGGAAATGATAAAGCCCAATTTGTAAGGAACTTAAACTCAGTGTCTCCTAACTGAGGGAGCCCCCTGCCTACATAGCAGTTATAAAGGAATATCCATGAAGTTTTCTAAAAATGAAAGGAAGGATGTTTAAAATCGCAAGAGAAGCATATGGGAGTCCATTCCCTTGGTATTTCTGCCTTGGACTTTCTTCTCATTTAGGAAAGAGGAAACAGTAGGAGGAATACATAAAACTCTTTTACATCTTTTTTTATTCTTTATAAAGCTGCACCAGAATAGCCCAGCGCCTTTAAATTGTTGGGTATAGTGTTGCCTCCACAAATTGTCTGATATTCTCCATCTCAGTAGTTTTTAACTACCCTGAGGGCCAGAATTGTGCATTATTTATCTTTATTTATGCGTGCCTGGCACACAGTTGGTGTGCAATAAATCGTTGCTGAAGTCCACCTTCACCTTGTTCTCAGTCTTCACCCCGGGCCGCTGACTGTGTGCCCGTCCTCACCTGTCTCCGGTGCCCCCTGACTGTCCCTGCTGCTGAGTCTCTCACTCTTGGGCCCCGCCTGCCGCCTCGACATGCCCTGGAAAGTCACAGCTGCACTGATTTTCCGAATCAGACCCAGGGCTTTCCTCTGGGCCCGGAGCTGGGCGATACGACTGCAGATGTACTGCCTCCGAACATCCCCCAGCTTGGCCTCCGGGAAACTCACATTCCCACTCGTCTCCTGCCCAAGCATTTTGCGCTTTTGCGAACAGGGCCATGTTTCAAGTCATCTGAAGAAAAATTATAACCGAGACACAGAGATTTTCCTTATTCAGGGAGCCTCCCAAAGCACATCAAATGTCAGAGAAATGCATGCTATTGTGCTAAAAGGCTTTCTCCTAAATGTCTCCATGTACACTGTGGTTTCAAGTGTGAAGACACGACTGCACCATTTTTGCAATAAAACACTAAGAGTAAATTCAAAGCTGTGCTTCCATTTGGTGAACTTTCTCCACCACACTCAAGGCTCTTTCTCCCCTGCCTCCCAAGACTGCCCCCTGCACAGGTGCATGGCTGGGGAGAGGAAAGAGCTAGAACTTTGCACTGGCAGCCATTTATTCTCGTTACTTCTTCGAGATGTCGCAGATGCTTCCACGGTCCGCTTTTAATTTAGGAGAAGTGATCGCTTCTCTGCAGCAGATGAGCAACCTCACAAATAAAAGAACAGAAGCCTAATGTATAAAACCTGCTTGTATCAATGATGTTAGGAACCACAACTTCCCAAGCCCACCCTAACACACACACACACACATCCACACATATTCACACCAAACTGCCTTTGTGGGACTTGTCAGCCTTTTTATTAACGTAGGCCTGATTCCAGGGGTGTAGAACGTTCTGTGCAAAATACCAGCTACACGAAGAAGTTCAGCTTCTGAAAACCCGTGCCTGGGCAGGGTCAAGACTCAGCACTAATAAGTCTGGCCTGGTTACCTGAACTACCGGGCGTCACTCACTTCGTCCTTTCTTGTCATCGGGCCTCCCAACCTCTGGCTTCTTTCACTTCTTTAATGTTCAATGAAGATTGTTTTCGCAAGGGGACCTGGGTAAGGGTGCGGCGAAGGCACAGTCGAGCACCGTTTCATCCCAGACTCCTTTTATTTTTGAAAGTGCACTTTAATATGACAGCCAGTCTTAAACTACTTTTAAAGGCTGATGAATTGACTTGGAATAAAAATACACCGTATTAGATGCTTTCAGATACACCGTTAAAGCGAAACGGCCATTATCTTTCTTACATTAGGAGAAGGGCAGCATGCCACCCCCTTTCATTTCTCCATAGATCAAATTGAATTATTCATTAGCACTAAATGTTTCCAAACTCCCTCCCCCACCCCCTCGCCACACACGCCATTACCTCATTTTAAACAAGGAACGGTTTCATCTCTTCTAAAAATAACCTCTCTGATACATTGAGTTCCTCAAGTTTTTGGACTCTGCAAAAATTAATTCCTGTGGTTAGTAAAGCTAACAGTCTGCAGAGGAGAATCAGACAGTAAAGACAATAAACGAGCAATTAAAAAGCAGCTCCTGGTATTGTTTTTGCAGTTCTCCCATTTGTCACTGACGGTAGAATCTCAGTGCTGGATAATTCTCAGGGTCTGAGGTTGGCAAGGAATGACTCCAAGTAAAACCTTGAGATATAACTAGTAACAGAACTTCTAAAGTTCTACATTTGGTCAAAGGAAGGCTGGTCCTCAATGCCTTCCCAAGAACCTGCGTCAACTACAGCTTTATAGTCATGCTATTCAGGTTTAAGGGAAACGCAGTGACTTCAGATCAGTCAATTTGCCTGTATACACAAATGTCTCCTCACATACACACATGCACACCATCATATACACATACACTGCCAAGCACACACACACACTGAAGCACATACACAGTGTCATATACACAGACACGCATCGAGCACACACAGCCCATTACACACACAGACACTTCCCAGCATACACACACAGACTCCCAAATATGCAGTCACCAACTTGCACGTAGAGACTGATACACATACACACTGCCAAAGGGCATAACACACATTCATAATATACACATACATATATCCGTCCCATCAAACACACACACGTACACACCACCTCCACCAAGCCTGCACAATACACACACACACACACACACACAGACCAACCTAATTTTCCTTCTCTAAGGTCAGAGCTTCAGGCGCTAGGATGCGCATTTCAGATGGAGCCCCATCATCACCCGGCTCCTACTCTGACATCCTGCACCTGCTGCGTCCTGTTTCATTAACAGGAGCTCATCAGAACCACATCAGAAAGTGAAAACGCATTGTCTGTATTACCACTGATAGCACCATTCGTTCCATTTAAGAAAATGCATCAGTCCCCAGCCTTCAATGATACCAGAGTCACAGGATGCTGGAGTTCAGTGTCCACAGTTTTCCTCCCATCCCTTCCCTCTGTCAGAAGAGAAATCAGTCTGTGTTGACTTCTAAGACAAACTGCTTCCATTTGCAGCAGCAGCAGCAATAGCAGCTCAGCCTTTCGACAGTAACTCAGCTGCCGAGACTTCTGGACCGTTCTTGTGTCCAGGTCAGGCGGTAGGAGCTGCAGGCTCTAACTCTGGTTTTACAAATCCAGCCAAGGCCTCAACTTGAATTTTACTTCTGTATGACAGAAAAGGAATTTCCCAAATATAACAAGATAGGGGAAATTGTATTATTAACCACTGACACCAGAATTCCCTTGAGAGGAAAACAGTCATTGTTGGGAATGAGCTCAGGATCCTAACTGGGTTTGGTGTTGTTGTTATTTTTCCCTATTTGTTTGTTTTGAAAAAGGCTCTCAGAGGATGCCTGCTGAGCTATAGGACAGAACATTTGGAGTTTCTGGGGACAATCTAGACAGGGCCAGGTGATGAGGAGGACGGGGCGGAGCGGAGGGAAGAGAGAACTACACCAGTCGTGGCGGGAACCTGTGTGCCCGCGTCACCCCTGTCGCCCACGCCCTTCAGACCTTCAACGAAGCTGACAAAATGAACAAAAATTTGCAATAGGTGACATTTGAAAAAGTTGTGACTGCAGAAGCCAGAGAAAAATTTGTATTTTGTGTTTTTCATACCCGGGAACTGGATGCCAAAGTGGTCCTGAGAACATTCCCCCAACTTCCCCCGGGAACGGAGGGACACGTCGGGAAGGTCATTAACTGTCAAAATCAGTTTTACCCCCAACTTGAATTTCAGTAAGCCTCAAGCTACTCCCTGGCTTACCTGACATAAGTATGTAAATAGCTTGTACAGGCCACATAGAACAAATAAATACAAATGAATAAATGATCCTCATATACTTTTAATGTACCATTCTTGGTACTGTGTGTGTGTCAGAGGACCCATGGAATGAATGACAGAGTTCCTGTCCTCAAAGGGTTTATAATCTAGTGGGAGGAGGAATAAGATCTGGACACAAATAATGATAATAGGAGGCATACTGGGAAATGTGGGATCACAGACCAGGAGTAAGGATCCATTTCGGTGTGCGAGAAGGTAGGAAAGGAAGATTCAGTGATCATTTTGAGAGATTCTAGAAGATGATATTTGTATGAACCAAAATAGGGGGAGTGAGGGAAAGTTTATTTCATAAGACTCCTTGGATAATTATCTCACCATGTCTCATATTTGATGGAAGGATAGTAAGAATGTCTCAGACTCTACAATGTCTTGCACAGAGTCACTCTTTGAAATGAATGTCCCATTGAATCCTAGGCTGAGGGTCGGCATAAACAGAAGCAGGACGATGCAAGGTGTATACAGGGAATTTTAAAAGTCTGGTCTGTCTGGAATGCAAGGTGTGTAAGGAAGGTAGAACACCACGTGAAAATGTGGTGATGCCAGATGCACATGCGTCCGGGCACCCAGAGGTAGAGGTATCTAATCTGCAGGTCCATTGTTTTCTTTAGGCATCAAGGAGTGAGACGGGATGGTCCTGGTCAAGAAAATACAGCACAGGCACATTGCAGACCAGTTACTCCCAAATCACATGCAGAGCAGAGGAGAAACAAGTGTGTTGATGGGAAGCCCAGGAGAAGCCTTCCATGGTCTAGTTACAACCAAAGCCATGGATTTTCTTGCTAGGGCTGCACTAACAGAAATGAAAACAAGTGGGACACTGAAAGAAACGGAATAAGGCTGTTTATAAGCAGGGGCTTTCTTTAAGTCAGTTTAACAACTCTTCATTGAGCATCTACTGCATGCTTTGGCTAAGGATTCATGCCAAACGGTTACCCACAGGTTTATAATTGAGATCTGGGTTGGAAGAAAATAAAATAACTGAAATTTTCTTCTACATATTTGATGTGTCACCTTATTGACTTTGAAAGGAAACAAAATCCTACAGTACACAATTTTTTGAAATGTTACACAGCAAATAAACACAGCCAAGACCACTGGATTTGTATGCCAAATCAGGGAAAAGAACAACCCCGGGAGAATTAAAATTCATCTTCTCATCATTAAAGCAGGCCCAGGGCATCACCGCGAAAGGTGTTAAGCTATTAGTTGGTGGTTTTGAATATAGCCCTGAGTAATAAAAGCCATGTTTCAATTTAAAATGTTACATTTTTCATGCTTCTCATTAAGCCAAACTCATATCTCTCCCCATAATTCTAAATCAGTAAGGTCAGACTATCCTGGAACAAAAGAATAATTATGGAATGAGTGAATCTTCCCAGTCTCCTTTAATTACCCTGTGAGACCCAGGCCCTGGAAAAGCTCCTACCTGACACTAATTTAGGAAGCTTTGAGAGACAGTCCCTCTCTGGGGCTCCTAGATACTGTCTGTCTCCCAGTATGTAACTCCTTCCAGCCCACATACTGAGGCAGAAACTGTAGTTAATGAGTCCTCTTTCTACAGCTATGAAAACCTGGGAGATTTGAAGGAAACAGTGTAACTTTCCTGAATATGCTATCGCACATGAATTGTATGTATGTCGGAGTTGCCTACCCAAGAACTGAGATAATTATCTCAACAAATCCAGGCTGCATTCTGTACGGAGAACTCATCTGTATCTATCAAGAGTTTAATCAGTAGTTTTCCACTATTGTCTTTTCATCACATAACACCTCAGATTTTAAACCCTAGCAGAAAAGAACATGTTATTTTTAGACGAAAGTGTAATGGGGCCACGTGTCCTTTGTTCCACTATTTGCTGGCATGTATCATTCAGAATCAGACGACTGACATTCTGACAGAAATCAGCTTAGGGTTGTATCACTCAGCCCACTCATTACTATAAAAATTTGTTCTACAAAAGGTATCTAGCTGCAAAAATAAAATAGTTGCACCTTGCATTCTTCCAATGGAGTGACAATATCAGAACACTGACATTATGTAAAGCTAAAATACATATACAAATACATATACAAGTATGTAATATATAAATTATACCTATCAATCAACAAATTGATCAATGTATCCATGTCCTGGAGATTTGCTTCTTGCTATTTGTTGATTAAATAAATGCCCATGGAAGAATATTAGCGCTCATGTTTTCTTGGTGTTTTTACAGATATAAAATTGTAGTCATAGTTTTTGCTCAGCAAGAGAAACTGATAACAAAATAAACAGAAAGCCAACTAAATGGGAAATGATATTTTCAAACAACAGCTCAGATAAGGGCCTAATATCCAAAATATACAAAGAACTCATAAAACTCAACAACAAACAAACAAACAATCCAATAAAAAAATGGGAAGAGGACATGAACAGACACTTCTCCCAGGAGGAAGTACAAATGGCCAACAGATATATGAAAAGATGCTCATCTTCTTTAGTTATTAGAGAAATGCAAATCAAAACTGCAATGAGATACCAACCCACACCTGTTAGATTAGCTATTACTAACAAGACAGGTAATAGCAAATGTTGGAGAGGCTGTGGAGAAAAAGGAACCCTCATACACTGTTGGTGGGAATGTAAAGTAGTACAACCATTATGGAAGAAAGTATGGTGGTTCCTCAAAAAACTGAAAATAGAACTACCTTGTGACCCAGCAATCCCTCTACTGGGTATATACCCCCAAAACTCAGAAACATTGATACGTAAAGACACATGCAGCCCCATGTTCGTTGCAGCATTGTTCACAGTGGCCAGGACATGGAAACAACCAAAAAGCCCATCAATAGATGACTGGATAAAGAAGATGTGGCACATATACACTATGGAATACTACTCAGCCATAAGAAATGATGACTTCAGATCATTTACAGCAAAATGGTGGGATCTTGATAACATTATACGAAGTGAAATAAGTAAATCAGAAAAAAACAGGAACTGCATTATTCCATACGTAGGTGGGGCATAAAAGTGAAACTAAGAGACATTGATAAGAGTGTGGTGGTTACGGGGGGGGGGGGGAAGGGGGGAGGGGCACAAAGAAAACTAGATAGAAGGTGACAAAGGACAATCTGACTTTAGGTGATGGGTATGCAACATAATTGAACGACAAGATAACCTGGATTTGTTATCTTTGAATATATGTATCCTGATTTATTGATGTCGCCCCATTAAAAAAATAAAATTATTTAAAAAAAAATTGTAGTCATAATAATGCGGCATTACACCACACTGTGATCCTCATGGTAATGATGTTATCAATGATATCTGTGTAATTAACATGGCCCTGGGTATTTGGGAGGAAGGCAAGAGAGAGAGAGAGAGGCAGGAAGGAAAAGGTAGGTGGGAGGAAGGAAAGTATTATCACTATGAAACTTATAATTGAGAAGAAATCCATATAACCATAGTCAATAATTCAGTATTGTATACTACTTGAACATTCTCACCATACACACAGAAAAAGTATTAACTGTATGAGGTAGTAAATGTGTTATCTTGATCTTAGCAATCATTCTACAGTGCATATGTATATAAAAGCATCACATGTATAGTTTAAATATAGATGATTATATCTGTCAATATTTCTGAAGAACAATATGCCTATACATTTAAAGCATCCCGGGATTTCATTTAAAAATCCCAAATACAGCAAATAATTCTAAGCAAATAATTGAAATATGGTTAAACACATGTAGGGAATGTATAAGTAAGGAAGTTCCTCATAGTAATATTTATTTTTAAAAAAACTGAATCCCATGTGAACTTTAAAACTGGAGTTTGATTAAATTACATAAATTTTATACAATAAATATCAAATTATAATTTTTTTGAAAGGTATTTTATGAATAAAGGCTGAGTATAAAATTTTAACTGAAATATGTAGGAACTTTGGCTACTGCATAAGCATTATGATCTCCAAACTGTATTTTCTCTTTTGGGTTTTTTTCCTATATGACCATATGTGAGATATTATGCACAGAGATATTATCAAAGTTATTTATTAGTACAGTTCTTAGTAATTTTATTTTCTTTTTTGTACTTTCCTGTACCTTACATGTTTCCTACAATAAGAATATTTCACTGCTGTAATCACTGGGAAAATTATTTTAATAAGGCAGAATCATAGAAATAAAGATAAATGACAAAACAGGCATATGACCTCGAGATAGCCTCTGATCCTAAAATTAAATGACACTACAGTCCCCTTTTGACCCATCTTAGGTGCCCGAGGATAACTACTTGAATGAAAACCTAGATTTAAAGTAAAAAAATATTCCAGTGGGTATACTACTGTGATTGAAAACTTCATCAATTGTCCACAGTTGACTTGGGGGTAATTTGTATTTGGCTGGGGCATGCAAATTTAGGCTGTGACCTGCCCTTCCTCTTATTAACAACATATATAGAGATACTATGTTAGGTATGGGTGGTAGGAAAGCAAGCCATCTTGAAATCGGACTGCCCATCCGCAGTTGTGCCTTACCAGCTGACACTGTGTGGCAATGCCATGTCAAGCCATGTTCAAATTGCACATTCATGACCAAACTAAGTACATGTTGGACTTTTAGGCCATAATATTTTGGAGTGGCTGGTAACTCAGAACTAGATAAGTAAAATATTTTGCATGAGTCTTTTAAGAAATATATTTTTTAAATCAAACCCATGTTTGTCCATTACATGTGAATGTACTAGCAGTGAATACACTATTTCAGCACAGCTGGGCCACAGCCAATCAAGTTTCATGCAAAGCATGGGCCCTTGTCATGACTGTGTGATAACTGAGCAATAACAAATGGATGCACACATCGTCTTATAGAATTCCACTGCTTAAGTTTTAGGTCTTCCTATGGTAATTATAACACTTTTGTACATTGTTTAAATTTTTTTTTTTTTTTTTTTGTATTTTTCTGAAGCTGGAAACGGGGAGAGACAGTCAGACAGACTCCCGCATGCGCCCGACCGGGATCCACCTGGCACGCCCACTAGGGGCGACGCTCTGCCCACCAGGGGGCGATGCTCTGCCCCTCCGGGGCGTCGCTCTGCCACGACCAGAGCCACTCTAGCGCCTGGGGCAGAAGCCAAGGAGCCATCCCCAGCGCCCGGGCCATCTTTGCTCCAATGGAGCCTTGGCTGCGGGAGGGGAAGAGAGAGACAGAGAGGAAGGAGGGGGGGAGGGGTGGAGAAGCAAATGGGCGCTTCTCCTATGTGCCCTGGCCGGGAATCGAACCCGGGTCCCCGCACGCCAGGCCGACGCTCTACCGCTGAGCCAACCGGCCAGGGCACATTGTTTAAATTTTGATATCATTTTTTCACTGCATGTTAGGTACTTTCATTAGAAATGTATCATTACAAATTTTTTTAATTAGCATGTTTGTGATGATATTGATAAGCTTCCAAATAAGTCTGCGATTTATACTAACACTTTAACTAGTGACGACAGCAACTTTAGTAAGACATACAAGAGCAGTGTTCCCAAAATTTTTCAAAAAGTAACTCATAAAAAAGGGAGTATGACAAGCATTTATCATTGGTTTCACTTTTCAAGGTGATATAAGTCCAAGCCCTCAACGTTATTTATGCTGTGCAATTTTTCTCAATAGTGTTCCAGCCAAGTCACAAGGTCAATTTTATACAAAATACAAATATACACCTTAGGTTCTCTCAGAGATAAGTAAACATATAAATGCTATTGAAAAATTGTGCACAGGCTCTGGCCGGTTGGCTCAGCGGTAGAGCGTCGGCCTGGCGCGCGGGGGACTCGGGTTCGATTCCCGGCCAGAGCACATAGGAGAGGCGCCCATTTGCTTCTCCACCCCCCCTTCCTTCCTCTCTGTCTCTCTCTTCCCCTCCCGCAGCCAAGGCTCCATTGGAGCAAAGATGGCCCGGGCGGGCGCTGGGGATGGCTCCTTGGCCTCTGCCCCAGGCGCTAGAGTGGCTCTGGTCGTGGCAGAGCATCGCCCCCTGGTGGGCAGAGCGTCGCCCCTGGTGGGCGTGCCGGGTGGATCCCGGTTGGGCGCATGCGGGAGTCTGTCTGACTATCTCTCCCCGTTTCCAGCTTCAGAAAAAAAAAAAATTGTGCACAAAGGAAATGTATAATAAATAAATTGATGAGAATGAAATTGTAGCATTTTTCAATATAAATCGTTTCATCACATGTAAGAGAGTTTTACCCATAATTGACAAAAAGTTTATTAATGCCTCATATTGTCATTGCAGCAACATTTTTGATGAATAGGCCATATTAAAAATAGAATTAGAATCATTTGATACTATAGTGCTGAGACAAAGCTAAGAAACTGGATAAATTCCACATACTGGATAAAATTTTCAAATTAAAACTACTATTAGATAACAACTCATACCAGTCAGAATGGCTATTACAAATAAGACAAAAAAAAAATAATTGTTGGAGAGAATCTGAAGAAAAGGGAACCCTTGCCCACTGCTGGTGGGAATGTAAACTGGTACAGTCAGTATGGAAAACAGTATGGAGGTTCCTCAAAAAATTAAGAGTAGAATTACCATATGACCCAGCAATTTGTACTTCTTCTGGATGTTTACCCACTTACTCATGAAAATATATGCACTGATATGCTCAGAGAAGCATTATTCACAATAGCCAAGACATGGAGGCACACTAAGTGCCCTTCAAAGGATGACTGGATAAAGAAGATGTACATATACACAATGGAATACTATTCAACCATCAAAAAGACAAAATGTTGCCATTTGTGACAACATGAATGATCTTAAGAGTATCATGCTAAGTGAAATGAGATGGGAAAGGAAAATAACTATGTTTAACTCAGAAATGGGATATAAAACAAAAAACAAACAAATCAAACTGACAGAGACAGACAATGAAACAATGGTTACCAGAGGGGACAGGGTGTCAAATATATGGGGATGGAAGAAGACTAGGCTTCAAGTGGTGAGAAAATAATAGAATATACAGATGTCATATTATAAAGTTGTGTACCTGATACTCATACAATGTCACTAACAAACGTTAAGAAAAATATTGCTTTATGTCTGGGTTAGATGGATGGACATGAAAATTGTTATTGTAGATCTCTCTTCATTTTGTTCACTTGGATAAGTTCTGATCAGATAAAGAGATACTAGAAAGATTTGTTATTTGGTTAAATTATTCTATATTTAACAACAGAAGTGCTTAAGGGTCCCAAACAATTTTTTTAAAGTATAATTCAGTCAAATATGGAAACCACAGATAATATATAAAGGGTAACAGCTATAAAAAAAATAGATATAGAATTCTGGCCTGGAGTTAAGGCTCAAGTGGAAACCTTAATTCTATATCAAGATATTAGCAACAAATATTTGAAGTTGAAATAATGTTTAAGATTTGCTTAGTATAGATGCATAATTTTAGTGAGCCCTGCCTTATCCAACTCTTGATGAGCCATTTAACTTGTCCTGATCATGTCAGATAACGGAGTTGCTACTTGAAATACCATGTTTTGGATGCTTGCTATGTGCAAAACTCTTAATGCGTAACCATCTCATTAAATTCATGCAAGAAGCTTATGAGGTATTCTTTTATCTGACAAAAATATATTAACTGCCTATTCTGTGGCAAACACTGTTCCAGGTTCTGAGCAAGAGAGGCCAGGTCCCTGAACTTTATTCTGGTGCATATATGTGTTGGGGGCGGGGAGTCAATATAAACAGTAAACAAAGATTTCCTCTTTGATTCAGTTATTCTATATTTACAGAACAGAAACTCTGACGGGTCTCTGTCAGGTTTTTAAACATACAATTCAGCATAGCAAAAATATAGTTATGAGTGTACATGTTGAGGAAACAACAATAGGAAAAACTGTTAAATGCCACAGCCCTTGTCAAAAAGCTATTCCCCAAATGTGTCCGAGTAGTTTTTGTACCTTGCAAGGGATGGCACCACTTTTTTGGGGGGGGAGGGGTGGCACCACTTTTTAAGATGCCATCTTCTATTAAAACTGATGCCATCACCCTGGCCGGTTCTCTCAGTGGTAGAGCGTCGGCCTGGCGTACAGGAGTCCCGGGTTCGATTCCCGGCCAGGGCACACAGGAGAAGTGCCCATCTGCTTCTCCACCCCTCTCCCTCTCCTTCCTCTCTGTCTCTCTCTTCCCCTCCCGCAGCCAAGGCTCCATTGGAGCAAAGTTGGCCTGGGCGCTGAGGATGGCTCTGTGGCCTCTGCCTCAGGTGCTAGAATGGCTGATTGCGGCAGAGCGACGCCCCAGATGGGCAGAGCATCGCCCCCTGGTGGGCATGCTGGGTAGATCCTGGTTGGGCACATGCGGGAGTCTGTCTGACTGCCTCCCCGTTTCCAACTTCAGAAAAATACAAAAACAAACAAACAACAAAAAAAAAAAACGATGCCATCTTTTATTCAAACCATGTTGGATAAAGTCGGGTATACAATTCACTAGAGTACAGACATTTTTAGATTATTTGGACAGTGAGTTCCAATTTTTATTTTTTCACTAAAGTTCTTCAGCTCTTTGATCTGTGCAAGGTACAAGAATGAGTATTGCAAATGAGACAAGAAATCACTACTTTTATGTTTGTTTCTCTTTAAAATACCATGTTGCACCAATAGTCTTGTGAATCCTGTTGAAGTTTTTAGTAAGCAGAAGATGCTCAAATTTAGCAATGCAGGAAACAATATTGTTGAGCGCACAACTATGGGCAAAGTGACAGGTGTTCAATGGAAATTTAAAGTTTATACTCAAGATGCAAAGCAAAATAAAATTTCCTATTTTAGAACATTGAGTCACTGAGAGCAGTACTTAAATATACAAGATTTCTTAAAGTGATTGAAAATACTACCCCATAATATAAACAAATGTGGGGTTTTTCTGTTGTTTTTTGGGATATTTTTGCTAAAAACCAAACAATTTAAATTTACTGAAAAACTGACTTTGTTCTTTCTTTAAACTGGTGTTTTACCTATGGAGAAATATAAATGAATTATTAAACGATGCCTGTGATTCATTCCGTTCAATGGATTCCACTGGAAAGAATACCAGTAGGAAAACCAAAGTGTATTTTGAGATTGAGATGGAGCAGTTGAAATACTGTTATAATGTATGACTACTTAACTACGGAGCCAAAATATCCTCATCTCTGAAAAACTAAACTAACAAACTACCACAGCCTCAAAGATACTTGAAAAGCATTAACTGACATCCTTAACACCTGTTTTCAAATTTTTGTTCGTCAAAATAACCTCATATTTGAAGTTCTGGGTTTTGTAAGTACATGGTAATCTGAACTTAAATAAATTAGCTAAATGAAATGCTGTTTAATCCTGCGGGAAGGGTAGAGCGTGGGAGACTTCACAAAAGGTTGCATTTATAAAATAGGTTCCCAGCTAAATATGTTTGAAAACCCACTGAGCCAGAAACATTTTCCAACAGTCGCTCCGCAGGACGGAGCAGGAAGAAAACCACAGCCACGCTCGATCATGCTCCACTGATCTGAGGCCTAGTTACTTAACTTGCTCACGGAGCAGAAACACTTTCCCTCCCAGTTTTCTCTTAATGACTCTTGCAAAGAAAATGCCATCAGGTTAAACACCCTGTTCCGGTGAACACTCCTCACTGAGCTGGCCTCGCCCGCAGATGTGCAGCCACAGCTCTGTGACGCCAAGTGCTGCGGCATCGCTGCCCACCACCTTCCTCGGCCACCAAGCACAAAACTCGGAAAATGAGCCCAGCTCAAGAAAGCTGAGTAAGAAGGGATGCGATCATTGAGTTAACCTTAGGGCTGTGGTCACCGAGGGAGGGTTTACATCTCTGAATAAGCCAGCCCCTCTCTTCTCTTTTCTAAGGCTGAGCTCAAAGTCTGCTGGTCAACATGGGCATGGACAGTCAATGGCCACAGCTGTACTGAAATCGTTTCTTTCCCTGTTGTATCAAACACGTCTTGCAGATAATTTTAGCTTCCCTCACATTGGCACTTTCAGATCAGATATGCCCGAGAGACAGGAACACAATGGTTTTCACACACCCCACCAGAGAATGCGTAAGTCAGCTGAGCCATATGGAGCAGAGATTGTTATTCCGTGACACACTGGAAGAGCTGCCTAGAGTGACAAGGGCAGTTCCTGCATGCTGGGCTGAGCAGAGGAAGCTTGGGAGGGAAGAAATAAATAATTCCGTTCTAATCACCCAGTAATACAAACTGGTGCCCAGTGAACAGCAGCTCCCTTTACTGACCTCTTTACTTTTTTGGCCACGGACTAAACAAAGTCTGTGTTTCGGATCTGCTTTAGATCCATTCTCACTCTTACAAAGCATCATCATGATAGAAAAAACCTGTCTGTTCCTATTTCTCCAAACACTTTTCACACCTCATTCAAATGAAGCCTACTGCAGGAAGAATGCACTAATCAGAAGTTTGAAAGGTGGCAGAGAGATAAAACTCATCAAGAGCAGATGACAAGAAATAAGACTTTCCCCATAAAAGAGAGAGAAAAAAGTATGTTCTTGTCTTCTTAACAGAAATCAATGCAAGCCCCACCCAACTGCTTGTTTTTCTTTCATTCCTTATTTCCTTCCTTCCCTCCCTCTTTCACACCCTCCCTCCCTCTCATTTTTGCTTTCCTTATTTCTTCTATTTCTCCCTCAAATGTTATATCCTTCCTTCTGCCCTGCAAGCAGCCTGACAATTGTTCCTTTAGATGCTATGTGGACTCTTTTTTTTTACATTTTTAAAATTAATTTTAAAGGGGTGACATTGATAAATCAGGGTATGTATGTTCAGAGAAAGCATCTCCAGATTATTTTTGACATTTGATTATGTTGCATACCCCTCACCCAAAGTCAAATTGTCTTCCATCACCTTCTATCTGGTTTTCCTTGTGCTCCGCTATGTGGATTCTTAACCAATCTTTACAAGCACAAGGTTTACCTTGAATCTAGCCACACCTCTTGAAGAAACCAATTTTCTGGAGATCCAAACAAGTCCCCACCTCTTAGAAATCTGGTCCATGGGGGTGTTTACATATCTGTCAGATAATCCAAATAAATGATAGAGAGCATACAACGAATGTTCCACCTCCCCCAAACCAAATTTCTCACTCTGGGGCTCCCTTACCACTTCCAGGCTGAGTCCCTGTTCCTCTTCGAGAATTCCTAATACCTCTCCATGTCTCTGCCAGCGTCTGTCAGTGCACCTCACTTCCTCCGTTTAATTGAGCTCCCAAAGAGCCAGGGAATAGCATTCACTTCCATACCCCCAGGGTAGAGCGTCAGCCTGGCGTGCGGGGGACCCGGGTACCCAGAGTACCCAGTACACAGTTGGTAGCTAATTAGAGTCCAATTAATGAACAAAGGGAAGACTAGGTACTGCCTGGTAACACCTGGCGGGTATTATCACAAACTTAAAGTACACAACTATCTAAACTTCACAAAACTAAAGTATATTAGCCTTCGTAGGTTTGAAGGAGAGTAAGGAATCAAACCTGTAGGAAAAGTTGGGTAGCTTGGGTGGCTTTTAACCCAAAGCCCAGATCTCATTGAAATTCAATAAGTAGCCTTGCAGAAGTTAAAGTAAATGGCATGCAAAGGTTTCAGATCTGGCCAGGGACTCCACAGAACCCTAGATGAAACCTGCCACCAAGAAAAAGGAAATTAGCTACGAGGTAACTGCAAATCACAGGTAACCAGCAGGAGACTCGCTCTCAGTTCAGATGCGCTAATAAGGTCATTACCCATCCACACGTTATTTCATTGCTCTCCTCTCCCTTCTTGCATTAGCAGGAGGGTTAACATTAATAATGGCTGTCTGCATATTTACACACTGTAATTAAGCCTAGGTGAAACCGAAAGAGCTCTTTAGGGATATTTATTAAAATGCAGAACCACCTTAGCTTGTGAGCTACCTTTGGCCAGTGGGAAGACAGAATTAAGTAAAGCATGGACTGCAATGGCACTATAAATTTCCTCTAGGCCTGCTCCTGCCCATGCACCTGACCTCCACATGGAGGTCCAGCTTGCTAAAGATTCTGTTTCTAACGGGCTTACCAGGGCTAAAAAGTCTGTAAAAATGTGACCCTGTGTAACTCTTGAGTACTGCCCCTGCTAATTTGGAATGCCCAGATTTTCACAAAGAGGGCCCACGCAGTTATATCCAGTATTCCTTGGGGGTGGCTCTAATGTGCTTGTTAATAAAAAGGGAAGGAGGGAAGGAGGGAGGGAGGGAGGGAGGGAGGGAGGAAGGAGGGAGGGAGGGAGGCAGGGAGGAAGGAAGGAAGGAAGGAAGGAAGGAAGAAAGGAAGGAAGGAAGGAAGGAAGGAAGGAAAGAGAGAGGGAGAAAATGAGGGAGGGGGAGGGAATGAGGGAGGAAGGGAGGGAGGAGGGAAGGAGAGAGGGAGGGAGGAAGGGAAGGAGGGAGGAAGGAGGGAGGGAGGGAAGGAGGGAGAGAGAGAAAGAAAGAGAAAGAAAGAAAGAAAGAAAGAAAGAAAGAAAGAAAGAAAGAAAGAAAGAAAGAAAAGAAGAAAGAAAAAAAGAAAGAAAAAAAGAAAGAAAAAAGAAAAAAAGAAAGAAAAGAAAAGGGAGGGAGGAAGGTAGAAAGAAAGAAAATCATAAAGGGGAAGAAAAGGAGGGGCAGAGGGGAAACACCTTACGTCACGCAGCATCTCTCACTTTCTTCCGCTCTTTCTCTGGCCTTGGCTTAGTGATGCAGGACGCCCACATCTTATGCTGCCACTGTCCACTTCGGTGGCTATTTGAAATGCCGAAATGCGCCAAGAGCCAGAGTTGGAACGTTTTCTGTGGCAAAGTGAGGGACGAGAAAATGCCAAAATGCTTCTTTCTTTCTTCAAGTCACACCCCAAGATACACTGAGGCCTAGCTCCCTTGCCTGCTGGTACCTGGTAACAATGGTTCTCAAAGCGTGGGGTCCGGACCAGCAGCATCCACATTAAGGACTTGTTAGAAATACAAATTATCTGGCCCCGTGCCAATATATTTTTTTTAAGTGTTGGAGCCTAGCTGTCCGTGATTTGCCAAGCTCTAGAAATGATTCTGGTGCATATTCAAATTTGAGAACCTCTATTTTACAGAATTTCTATAAAAAATAGTTTCATTTTATTGCTAATCTGCATCTTTCCTCACTCTAGGATGCAGATGTGAATTCCAGAAGGAAAAAAAATAGCCAGTCTCAGTCATCCTTCCCGTGCGACTACTAAGATAATGTATTACTGCATGAAATGTAACGTTTAAGATTAAAATCAGTTCTTTCCAGAAAGCTTCTCAGACCCTCACTGACTAACTTCTCTGGGAAGCCATACCCTTTTGCTAGGCCATCCGCTATACCACCAAGCACAGGTAGAAACGAACTAGGCTTAAGAAGAAAAGCTTTTATTCATTCAATTTATTCTATAACTATTTGTTGAGCACCTACTATGTGCAAGGTACTGTTATTCCCTTGGCAAAAGTATTAGTCAACAGAGCCAAATATCAACAGCACAACGATTGAAATTTCTTTTGAGAGACACATTTTTTAAACTTTAACTATATAGGTAGGTACATTACTTATGGAGGTAGTGCCCGCACATAGTATTCTGTGGAAGAGCCAAACTCAAGGGGCCAAAGAGCCGCATGTGGCTCACAAGCCACAGTTTGCTGACCAGGGCATCAACCAAGACCTCTGCTATTGTGGAAAGACGATGACAGATAGACTCTAATCAGAATGTACATGCAATGGTGTGTCAGAAAGTAACAAGTGTTACAGGAATCACACACACACAAAAATAGAGCAGGCCAGGGGGATTAGAAGTTACAGCTTTAACTAGGATTAGTTCACTTAGGTTTTATCGAGAAGGTAGTGCTTAAACTGAGTCTAAAAAAACGTGGAGAAGTTAGGCATGCCAATAACTTGAGGAGAAGATTAAGCATACCTGGCTTAAACAAGGACAGTTCTGGATCAACATACAGAGAATTTATATGTTATATATATCAAAATAATACATAAATTTTGAAATGATTTTTCAATAAGAGTTAGAATAATACAGTAACATGGAACACATGGCTCTCTGGCTCTCTAAATGAACTATGATCTTAACAATGAGGTCAGATGTTTAGCATGAAATCATCCCTAGTTATCTTCTTGTGAACATGTACATGAGTTAGGAGAGTTTCATTTCTATCATTTCTGATCACAGGTGACAAACTTGTAGAGGTCTCACAGAAGCAACTTTGGACTAGAAAACTCCTAAGTCAAAAATAGACTCCTAGTCGTTGATTATAAATGACAAGTAATAGGAAAACACAACTGGTCAGGAAGAGCTAAGAATATCGCAAATAGAAAGGAGATATAGAGGACTTACACTACCAGATATTGGGACTTTCTATAAATCTGCAACAAGTAAGACAATATAAAAGGACAAACCAATAGTAAAGAACAGAAAATTCAGAAATAGACTTATAGTGTTAGAAACATGTGACTTATGACAAGGTTGCACTGCAGAGCTGAGATGAGAAGATACCTTTTTAATAAGTTGTTTTGGGTCGACTGGATATATCCATATGAAAAAACTATAAATACTGGCCCTTAACTTGTACCATACACAGAAATCAATTCTAGGCGGATTGTAGGATCTAAATTTGAAAGGTAACACAAAAAATTTCTAGAAGATCATATAAGAGAGTATTTTTGTGAACTTGGATTAGACAAAGGATTGTAAAATGGAGCACAAACCACAAAGGCAAAGAATGGTAAGTTGCCTGTTTTAAAATGAGACACCTCTATTTATCAAAAGAAATGATTAACAAAGTAAAAAGAGAAGGTCTTGAGTGGGAGAAGATATTTGCATGGAAATCTTCAGTAAAAAGTGAAAAATTCAT
This sequence comes from Saccopteryx leptura, assembly GCF_036850995.1. Classification (NCBI taxonomy): domain Eukaryota; kingdom Metazoa; phylum Chordata; class Mammalia; order Chiroptera; family Emballonuridae; genus Saccopteryx; species Saccopteryx leptura. Next base: position 20,368,871 of record NC_089515.1, on the reverse strand, counting down.
GCACTCTGAAGAGAGACCAGAGTGCATAAGATATATGCAATATATATAACTGATAAAAAATGCATGACCAGAATATATAAAGAATCTTTCAATATAAAGAAATAATCACCTAACAGAAAAATAAGTCCTGGCAAGGAATTCAAAACAGAGGAGAGCCAAGTGGCTAATGGAGATTTGAAACAATTCTGAATTGCATTAGTCTTTAGGAAAATGCAAATAAAAGCCATAATAATATACCTAAACATACTCACTAGCATACTTAAGACTAGACAAACATGAAATCAATGTGTTGGTGAAACGTGGAGCCACTGGAACTCCCACACACCACTGGAGGGAATATGATCATTGCTTTAAATACTTCAGAAAGCTCTTTGGCAGTATCTATGGCAGTAAACAATGCTTCGTCAATAATCCAGAAATCCTACTGCTGGATGCATCCAACAAAATTACATATAGGGGCCCTGGCCAGTTGGCTCAGCAGTAGAGCATCAGCCTGGCATGTGGAAGTCCCGGATTCAATTCCCAGCCAGGGCACACAGCAGAAGCGCCCATCTGCTTCTCCACCCTTCCCCCTCTCCTTCCTCTCTGTCTCTCTCTTCCCCTCCCGTAGTCAAGGCTCCATTGGAGCAAAGTTGGACAGCTCTATGGCCTCTGTCTCAGGCGCTACAATGGCTCCGGCCGCAAGGGAACAATGCCCCAGATGGGCAGAGCATCACCTGCTGGTGGGCATGCCAGGTGGATCCCGGTCAGGTGCATGGGGAGTCTGTCTGACTGCCTCCCTGCTTCTAACTTCATAAAAATACAAAAAAAAAAAAAAAAAAAGAATTACATATAGGTGGGCAAGGGAGGAGGTGCGAGAATGTTCATTTCAGCATCATTTGTAGCAACCAAAGACTAGAAACAATTCACATGTCCCTAAAACAGTAAAACAGATAAATTAAGGGAGGCATATTTATACAATAGAAGACGATACAACAGTGGGATGAAGAAATGACAAATATAGATATTTCAGAATCACATTTTGGAGCAAAAGAAACCAGACAAGATATTAAACAGAATGTATAATTCTATTTATAAAGAGAACAAAACAGGCAAAATCTAAAACAGTCCATCTACTGAGTCAGAAGTCAGGAGAGCGGTTAACTTGGAAGGAGCAAGGCGGGGGATGAGACAGGGGTTCCCGGGAATCTGCCCCGTGCAGCCTCTTCATACGCATGATGGCGTTACAGGCTCTTTCCCTAGTGATCCTTCTTTCAGTGAGGAAGGCATGATTTTTGCATTTTCTGTACATAAGCTACATTTTAATAAAGAAATAGATTTTAAAAGCTGGGGGGAAAGTGTTGCCTTAGGACAAAGCAGTTTGGAGAAAAGAGCACCCAATGATGTCCCAGCTCTGATACTTACAGCTTTATAATTTTGGCCAACTCTCTCTTTCGTCACCCTGAATCTCAAGTTTTGCATCAGTAACAGGGATCCCTGCCCATTTCACAGGGTAGTTATAAATACTAAAATGAGACAAGAATTTTGAACTGTTCTGTAAACTCTTCAGCAACATATAAATATATGATGCAGACTAGTGGATAAATTGTAGATTGAGAATGTATATCTAGATTATAAATATTAACTTTCTACCCATAAAAATACTTTTTAAAAATTAGGAGATTTGCCATTCAAACACTGGTTTCAAATTATTTTTTTAATCTTTTTTGTTTGTTTATTTATTTATTCATTCATTCATTTTAAAGAGGAGAGAGAATGAGAGAGAGAAAGGGGGAAGGAGCAGGAAGCATCAACTCCCATGTGCCTTGACCAGACAAGTGCAGGGTTTTGAACCAGCAACCTCAGCATTCCAGGTCAATGCTTTATCCACTGCGCCACCACAAGGTCAGACCAGATTATTATTTTTAACACTGGAAGATCTCACAAACCTTGGCTCAAATCTCTGACAGTGACATGAGCGAAGTTAAGTAGAAACTGCTCCTTTGCCAACGGACCACGCATTGTTCACCCTTCTCCCCCATTCATTCTCTTGTTATTTATCTATTTTAGAGACAGACAGACAGACCAGACAGACAGAAACACTGATCTGTTCCTGTATGTGCCCTGACCAAGGACCAAACCCACAACCTTTGCATATAGGGATGACGCTTCAACCAACTGAACTATCCAGCCAGGGCTCCCGTTCATTCCTATCACTAGACTTGTTATTATAAGAATATAAATTTGGAATCTAAAAAAATGTTACTTAAAAAAATTTAAACTTGTCTAAATCAGAACAAGCAACCAGATTGCAGAATTCTGGACCGAACCAAAGAAGTCAGGGTCTGCTAGACAAGGGAGTCCATTTACTCTGCCATCCCTTCCCCTGTGCTACATACTTCAGTCTGTGCAGGGTCCTTCCTGAAGGCATCCCTTTTTAAACTCCGACAGCCCAAGTGGGGAAAGAGCCATTCAATCAGAATGAACCACTGAAATGTCTCGAATGCCAAAGGCAAGCAGAGATGTGCTGGGCATTCCGTTTCAGCGGCAGGTAGCTGCCAGATGTGTGCTGCGTGTGGCAGGCTGTGCCGAACCCATCGCAGCGTGACTCTGCCCTTTTGGAACTTATGATCTACTTAGAGAGGCAGCTCCCACTCAGGAATGTGTTGGACTGACAAGGAAAGTAAATGCCAGAACAAGAGCTGCAAACAGAGTGAGTGCTCTGGGCTCCAAGAAGGAGCAATCTCTGAACTGCAGAAAATCCGAGAAGGCTTTTTAGGAGGAATGAAGTCATCAACATATGGACCTAGAATCTAAGGAGCCAAGGCCATTCTGTTCCCTCTTCCCAGGGAGAGTCATCCCATGCCCCTGATGGCGACAGCCAATGAGTGGGAGTCCATTTGGGATCAGTGCTTTTACCCCAAATTATCTGAGTCACTCTGCCCAGACAAGAATGACTAAGAGGAAACAGGAATAGGACAGATGCCTTTACCTTTTATGCTAACTAAATGTACAACCTCTAATCTCAGGATTTCACTAATAGGCTTTTTTTAAAAAGCTCCTTTTGTCAGAATTCAATGCAGTAAATGGACTATAGTATGGCATTAGAACAACTCCCAAATGACTTGGCCTGTAGTATTTGTTCAAAACGAATGCCCTGATGTGTCCCCCTGGATAATCTGTCCTCTGGGGGCACGGAGATTGATAGAGAGGAAAAATATCTGGTGTCCATTTAATTTGAAGAACTAAACTTTTATTTCTCTCGATGTTAGCATATTAAAGAACCAAAACAAATCTTCAACAAAGAAACCTGCTTAAAATCTTACATTCCTACATATTGTTGTGACTAACATCATCTATGAGCAGTGATGGAATTAATGTTCCTCAGCAGGTACTTTGAGAGAATTCTATTCCAGGATTATTTTTTGTGTGTCTAAGCCCTCACACGGTGTGAAAAACAAATGCACTACATGTGTGTGTCATGTTTCTCTTCTCTACACATTTAGAAACTGATCTTTCTAATAGATTTTGGAGGCTACCCAAAATTTCACACTTTTGATTGGGTGGTTGATTCAGAGAAAGAAATTTGATGAAATTTTAGATAACACGGAGCAGTAATCCCTGAATTTTCCACACAGAATATCCCATCCCGCACCCCCATGAAACTAAATTATCAACTAAGTCTACCTTACCACACAGACTACACACAAGAGAGAGAACTTTCACGTGGGTAATGAAGCTCTCTCCATTAAAAAAAAAGTGATACAATTATTTAAAAGAAAAAGTTCATTGATACATACTGAGTGCCTCCTGTGTTTCTGACATTTTGCATATAAAACCTCAACTAAACTTCATAATTAAAGCAAGTAGAGAGAGTTAAACCAACCCAGAGAACATGTCTAAAACCACCAGACTTTCAGATTCTAGATTAAATCTGAGGGTGTGTGTGTGTATAACTAGACTTTTCAGAAGAACAACTTAATAGTGGTTTAGGGTGCCCAAACCTACCTGAATAACTTGTTAAAATGCAAACTTCTAAATCCAACCTCCAACATTCTGGTTCAGGGTGTGGGGAGGGAGGAGCCTAAAGACCTCAAGGAGTCCTTCTCCTGTTCAGCAGACCACACTCAAGACACTTCTCAACAGGCCCTGGCTGGTTGGCTCAGCGGTAGAGCATCGGCCTGGCGTGCGGGGGACCCGGGTTCGATTCCCGGCCAGGGCACATAGGAGAAGCGCCCATTTGCTTCTCCACCCCCCCCCCTCCTTCCTCTCTGTCTCTCTCTTCCCCTCCTGCAGCCAAGGCTCCATTGGAGCAAAGATGGCCCGGGCGCTGGGGATGGCTCCTTGGCCTCTGTCCCAGGTGCTAGAGTGGCTCTGGTCGCAGCAGAGTGACGCCCCAGAGGGGCAAAGCATCGCCCCCTGGTGGGCAGAGCCTCGCCCCTGGTGGGCGTGCCGGGTGGATCCCGGTCGGGTGCATGCGGGAGTCTGTCTGACTGTCTCTCCCTGTTTCCAGCTTCAGAAAAATACAAAAAGAAGAAAAAAGAAAAAAGACACTTCTCAACAGAATGAGGTCCCAATAATAAAGGCTTAAACTCCAGAGTCAGAGGTCTGGGTTTGAATTCTGATGTGGCACAGACACAGAGAGATTAAGTGGCCTGTCCAAGTTCACAGTGAAGCACACATTCAGGAAAACAAAGGTGATATTACCTAGCTGCAGGGTTCCTGTGACATTTATACCAGATGATGCACATAAATGATAAAGCATGGTATATAATTCCAGCCACAATCTTCTGAGCTTTACATTAGCTTCAGGCCACACAGCTCACTATTCCAGTCAGGATTCCCCACCCCGGGTCTCCTGATTGACAGCACAGTGCTCTTTCACGCCACACAGTGGTTTCCAGGAAATGTTGATCTTCCTACTAAAGGAATTCAGAACAGGCTTCCCCAAGACGCGCTATTTTGGCATGCAGGTTATTGTGAGCTGAAGACAACTGAGACCACCTAGGCTCAAGAGAAACTCCCACCCTTACCCTAACTGCCCAGAAGAATCTAAGCTGTAGGCCTTGCCCATAAAGCTATTACCAGAAATAACTTTGTTATGACCTATCTATAGTGTAGGGCAGTGGTCCCCAACCTTTTCTGGGCCATGACTGGTTTAATGTCAGAAAATATTTTCACGGACCGGCCTTTAGGGTGGGACGGATAAATGTATCATGTGACCGAGACAAGCGTCAGGAATGAGTCTTAGACAGATGTAACAGAGGGAATCTGGTCATTTTTAAAAAATAAAACATCGTTCAGACTTATATATAAATAAAACAGAAATAATGTAAGTTATTTATTCTTTCTCTGCGAACTAGTACCAAATGGTCCATGGACCGGTACCAGTCCGCGGCCCGGGGGTTGGGGACCACTGGTGTAGGGCAAACATCTGATTACTGAATACTGGTCTTCTTAGCTTCCTCCCTGAAGCCTCAGACCTCTTATGTGATTCCTTAGTCCAGGATGCCATATATAATATACCTTATTTTACTTCTCTGTCTTAGAAACTCTCATATGTTTGAGAACTCTGACTCAGTCAAGTATATTTGGGGTTCTTGTACATGCATATGCCATTGAACTTGATGATTATTCTCTTGTTAATCTATCTTGTGTCGATGTAATTATTAGAGCAGCCAGAAAACTTAGGAGGGTAGAGGGAAAATCTTCACCCCTTCCCAACACCACCTCAAAGGAAAATAATCAAAGGCCCTGCTTCTCGGGATAATAACTTTTATTTCATTTTCCTGCCAGTCTCTGTCCCCAAATTTTGTCTTTCTAGGGTTTTAAATTGGTTGTATTCATTTTAGAATTTTAGAATTTAGGCAATATATACCATTTTTGTGTATGTGAAGTAAGTCTACCCATTTAGCATGTACTAGAAGGTACAAAAAACAGCTTGTGACAGGAGAATTTCAGCAGACCAGGGAAAATATTGCACAAGTTTGTATTAATAATTAAGATGATATATGGTTATATATCAATACATAGCAGAGGCTAGAAGGCCTAGTGAAGCTTAAATCATGGAGAAATCAAGTTGTTCTAAAATTAGGGAAAAGGACCAGAAGGAAGCCGTGGAATGTGATTCAGACAAAGAAGGAGGAAAGAAATTTGTTGTTTTGGAAAATTCCGAATGCAGGCACATCCCATTTTACTGTACATGGCTCGGCTGCACATCACAGGTGTTATGTTTTTCTACAAACTGAAGACAAGATCTTTCTCCAGCAAAAAGATCATGACTCACTTTATTGTGGTGGTCTAGAACCACAGTATCTCCAAGGTTTGCCTGTATGTATTTATACAAATGAAAAGAGACTATTATAATAACTTGCTCCTCAAAGCTTTCAAAAATGTGCTCAGAGGATCAGCGACATCAGTGTCCTGACCTGGATGTTAGAAATAAAGACATCCAAGCCCATCCTCATATGTCCCTAACACAGATTTTCCAGAATCTGCATTTGAACTAATTCTTCAAGTGATTTATATGCATTGAGGTTGTCTGGGACGTAGGATTAAAATAACTACACAAGTACCTACCAGCCCGGTTTCAACAAGTACCAACTCAGGATCCATCTTGTCTCAGCTGTACCTCTGCCCTCTGTCTCACCTTCCTTTTGTATTATATTGAAGGAAACTCAATATGCCCCATCATTTCACTGGTAATTGTTTCACAAGGTACATCTTTAAAAGACACGGTCTCTTAAAAAGAACAATAACTACAAGACATTTAGTACATCTAAAAATAGAGAATTCCTGAAAATCGTGAAATATTCTGGAAGAATCTGAATAGGTCAAGAAGAAAAAAATTTTTCTATTTTGGAAGAATCTTTAGAGATTATCTAGACTGCATGGAGCTATTAGTATTAGGGAATTGTAAAGCTGAACAACGTCCATAAAATTACCTGATGCAAAGCACACAATATGTTACTAATAATAGTGTCAAATGACTATTGTCAGTTGTTGATTTCATAAAACTGAAGTCCAAAAGGCAAGGAAGAGTGCATTGTTATAAATGGCTTACCAGCAGTAAAAGGGACTGAAAATGTTAAAACAAAACAAGCAAACCAAAAAAAAAAAAAAAAAATCTGAATAATTAGGCTATAAAAAAACCCTAAATTTATAACACCTCAGTTGAAAATTCTGGTTAAAACAGAGATTCAGAACTATCATCACAGTAACATCTGTCTAAAAGAAGGGATCAAATAAAAAAATGCCAGCTTGGATATAAATAGTTCTGGTAGGCTCCAGCAGATCCCAGATATGTGGCTAAAACTTGTAGAAAGATTTGTCATCTCAGAGAGCTTGCAAGTCTGTTGTCCCTTATTAAATCAGGTGACTTTAATTACAATGGAAGCTTAACCATGAAATGAACTATTATAAGCTATTTGGGGGATTTAGGTGAAAGAGAGAGAAAGAGAGAAATGTGATAGCATTCAGTTTAATAATGTTTAGTGCATTTGAATGTAGAAAAGAAATCAGTTACATTGGAAACAACCACAAACAAAACCAAATGATTACAGAGTATGACAAAATGGTTCATTCCTATGTCGCAAGGGTACATCAAGGGGAATCTAAAAGTCATGGCACATTGAAGGAAGATCAGTTTGGTCAGGGTTAAGTTAATTTGTAAAGTACCCTAGATGTCACACTTAATTCCACAGGCAGTGGGAAGCCCCAGAAGTCTTTGATGGGATAAAAACAGCTCTTCCGGAAGGTGTATCTGACAACAAGCAGTAGCCAGAGCCTAGAAGTGGGAGGACCAGAGAAGGGATTGCTGCAGTAATCCTGGTGTGATGAGATAAGTAAGCCCTGGGATCGTTCGAGAAGGTCAACTGACTGTCAGCCTCGATAGGTTCACCAGCTTGTCTTTACATAACTTACAGTTCTCCTCTCTCCCACTCAGGACCCCGTGATTACCAGCCTAAAAATTCACCCTCGGCCACAGGAATGTGGCCACCCGCATGAGCAGGAAATCTCGAGAGCATCATGGCTAGGAATAAGTGATTCCGGGTCTCCATGGGCTTTCAAATGAGTTGGAGTGAAACTTCATTTACATGTAGGAATGTTTCTGAAAAGTTTAAAGATGAAGAAAGATGTTATTCACCTGAATTTCTTGAACAATATACATTTCTTCAGTTCAATAGAGTGGTGGATTTATTTGGACAGGATATGTTGATTAAAACTCGAAGCAGAGGTTACCTCTCAAATACAGTGTGTCCAAAAAGTCATGGTGCACTTTTGACCGGTCACAGGAAAGCAACAAAAGACGATAGAAATGTGAAATCTGTACCAAATAAAAGGAAAACTCTCCCAGTTTCATACATATTCAGTGCAGTTCAATGTGGGCTCATGCACAGATTTTTTAGGGTTCCTTAGGTAGCTATCCTATAGCCTCTACAGACTCGTCACTGACTGATGGCCTACCAGAACGGGGTTTCTCCACCAAACTGCCGGTTTCCTTCAACTGCTTATCCCACCGAGTAATGTTATTCCTATGTGGTGGCGCTTCGTTATAAACGAATCGATATTCACATTGCACTTTGGTCACGGATTCGAATTTAGCGAGCCACAGAACACACTGAACTTTCCTCTGTACCATCCACATCTCAACTGGCATGGCCGTGGGCTGCTCCGCTGTATACACGGTGTTACATCATCATCTGCGCATGTGCACATGTTGCCACATCATCCTACAGAAACTGGGAGGGTTTTCCTTTTATTTGGTGCACATTTCACACTTCTATTGTCTTTTGTTGCTTTCCTGTGACCCGTCAAAAGTGCACTATGACTTTACGGACACACTGTAGTCCTTGCCTGGCCCCCACACCCAGAGAGAGACAGAGAGAGATACAGAAAAAGAGAGAGGAGAGGGAATCAGGAAAAAAGAACAAAGAAAAGTATGTGTGACAAGTGTGACCGTGGGAGACGATGCCCCGTGTTATGTGACATCCCCCCATGACCCTTCACATCAGCAGTCAGGTTACCAAACATACAAGACAATTACTGTGAGTGGACCTGTATGTCCCCAGGTATAAACCAGTTAAAGAGCTGAGTGTCAGCAAACCTGAAACCCAGCTTATATGTGCAATTAAACTGTGAATCAAATGTGAGAGCATCTCTTACAGGAACTCTCTAATGATTCCTTCATTAAATAGAGTAACTCGTGCCCCAGTTTATTTGGTTGGTAATTAAGGTACTTGACTATCAGATTTCTTATACTGGAGTGATCCTGTAACTCCGCCCTGAAGGCATGACAAGCCAGAGAAAGCCAGGTTACATGATTTGCAAAATATTGACTGTTTAAAAGAGGGCTGGAGGTGGGGATGGGGAAGGAAGGTCTGGAAGCCTGCCAGGAGCTGGCTGAGCGATGTTCCCCTTCTCACCTTGATAACGATGTTGTCAGAGGCTGACTGAGGGATGAGCGGGGCGATGGTGGCTCTCCATTCCTCACTAACGTCCCCGTTCGAGCATCCGTTTCCTCATTTACTATCTCCTTGACACTGACTCTATTTACATGGCACCGGGATTAATCAACCAGAGGTTTTTTAGCTGCAGGAATCCGGCAATCCGTGTAACTCAGCATGGCAGCGTGACATTATCACCAGCTAAGCAATATTCGTTCTGTATGATCACCATCTCCAGGGAACCCGCTGTGTGATAGGACTTCAGGTGCCGAAGTCATAAACCATTACACTCATCCCCGAGCAGCCGTATGACACTCTCCTCAAGGACAGCCGCGCAGAGCCACACGGCAGATTCAGCCGGATTTATTAGCGGGATCGGCAAGGGCACCGCGGAAGGTTTAATCACTGGCAGCTGTGGGGAAAGGTGCCCATCTCAGCTCCTGTGGCAGATCTGTATATACCGAATTGCCTGAGACCCAAATACAGCCCCACAGCTCCGTGGCAGCGGGTTTGTCAACCAACCCATATCCCTGCATCACAATTATTTGTCAGCCTGTCCGTCATCCCCTGTGAGAACGGGAACACCCTGAAGGCAAGAACAGAGACCTGTCTATTCCCTTGTATTTTCAGTCCCCTACTCTGTGTCTGGCGCCAAATAAGCTCTCAAGCTGTGTTTGATGAATGAATAAAAGAATGAATGAATGAGTTTTGGTGATTAATGTCCTGGTTATTTTACCACAGAAAACAAGAAGTTGGGGTTGAATTTACTTGTCTTACTTTTTAAAAATTTTATCCCTCACAAATTAAACCAATTAATCAGTTATTGATGAGGTGGGAGGTACTTTCTAGATCAATTGACTGCTTCCAGGGGAATGAGAGGTCAGTGTATTATTACCTGGTCAATCAACTCAGCCAGTTCAAAAGGAATTTTGAGGTTTAGGCTACACCAGAGGTACTCAACCTTTTTATACCTACCGCCCACTTTTATATCTCTGTTAGTAGTAAAATTTTCTAACTGCCCACCGGTTCCACAGTAATGGTGATTTATAAAGTAGGGAAGTAACTTTACTTTATAAAATTTATAAAGCAGAGTTATAACAAGTTAAAGCATATAATAATAATTACTTACCAAGTACTTTATGTCAGATTTTCGCTAAGTTTGGCAGAATAAATCTTTATAAAACAACTTACTATAGTTAAATCTATGTTTTTATTTATACTTTGGTTGCTCCGCTACTGCTCACCATGAAAGCTGGAACGCCCACTAGTGGGTGGTAGGGACCAGGTGGACTACCACTGGGCTACATGTAGCAGAAGGCAATACTACATAATTTCTCATCACGCTATCCTTAAATGTTGAATTTCCCATCCTGCCTCAGTGTAAAGAGCAGACAGGGAACAGAAAGTGGTTCATATTCAGACAGATCCAAGTTCGACTCCCATGGGTACCACTTTCTAATTCTGTAATTTTAGCAATGTGTTCATTTCCTGGTAGCCTCAGTTTCCTCAACTGTAAAACCAGTGCAACTGTAGTGACTACTGTAATTCAGGTGAAATGCTGAGTGTTGAGGTTCTATTGCCTGGGACTTCGCAGATGCTCGTTACGTGGAAGGCGCCACTGTTAATCGATCCAATGTCTGGAGAGGGAGTAGCAATATTTGGTTTGAGTGAGCCGTTGCTTACAGAGACTGGATCCTTAGGAAACCCTGTACAACTCCACTATGCACTGTTATAGAAAACGACCAAACAGCCAGCAAACCATGAGAAATGGGAGCGTGAACCCTAGAAATCCTGTGCCTCATCTGCAACTCCACCCCCTAGGTTCTCATCTGCAACCAATCACACTCTTTCTCTCTCCCCTTCTTTTCACTGCAGGAGCCCAACTCATGGCCTCTGCTTGCTTCTAAATCAAAAAAGCAGATGTGTGACCTTTGCCAAGTCGCTTAACCTCTCTTGGTTTCTCTTTGCTCCTCCTTAAAATGAATCAGTGGGACTAGATAATCTCTCAAGTCTTTCCGGCTCAGTGATCTGTGATTTTCTAGGAAATGGTACTCATAGTTCCTAGATAACAAATCAAGAATTCAGCCTCGTTTAAGATATGAAGCCAAAAGAAGCCCTATAATTCTCCTCACTTTGCTCTAATGGAAAGAAGATGAATATATAGTAAGCCCATAGAACATATAGACACTGTGACGCAGGCCCAGAGGAACTGACTGACTGTAGAACTTTTTTTTTTTTTTTTTTTGTATTTTTCTGAAGCTGGAAACGGGGAGAGACAGTCAGACAGACTCCTGCATGCGCCCGACCGGGATCCACCTGGCATGCCCACCAGGGGTGACGCTCTGCCCACCAGGGGGCGATGCTCTGCCCCTCCAGGGCATCGCTCTGCCGCGACCAGAGCCACTCCAGCGCCTGGGGCAGAGGCCAAGGAGCCATCCCCAGCGCCCAGGCCATCTTTGCTCCAATGGAGCCTTGGCTGCGGGAGGAGAAGAGAGAGACAGAGAGGAAGGGGGGGGTGGAGAAGCAAATGGGCGCTTCTCCTATGTGCCCTGGCCGGGAATCGAACCCGGGTCCCCCGCACGCCAGACCGACACTCTACCGCTGAGCCAACCGGCCAGGGCCTGTAGAACTCTTTTAACCATGCTGTCACTCAAAATATTTAAAGGCATCAAGAGTGGATATTCTATGTGGGATTTTAATCAGTACCTATATTCCTGTGGGATTTTAATCAGTACCTATATCTCATTAAAGCAAATTTCCTAAGGCAAGTCTGACTTCATGTTTGTATTTGATAAGGATGCTTTGGTCATTCATTGGCAAGTTGGCATCTATCTGTTATGCTGGGAGAGGACCATGAAGACAATGTGCGTTATGGTCCATATTCCCTTCCACAGTCAGGAGGGAGGGTTTATGGATTTTGGAGCACATCGGTTAGAACAAGTCTTACTAAAGCCACCTAGCCACAGGGGAGCTGCCAGGGGAGCTTCCTGACTCTACACACTGCCCATTCAAGCATTCACTCAGTCCTGGTGTTCCTCCTTCTGCAGTTCCTCCAAACCACAATACACAGTAAACACACAGTCAATGTTGGCTGGTTCACTCCCAATAAACCCTCAACACTGAAAATAGAGCCTCTCCATTTTATGCCTATTGCCTAAATTCTCAATGGGTCATTCAATTAGTCCAATTAATATATGTTGAACTTTTATCTTGGGTTATGCCAAAACTAGGTACTCAGGATAAGGGAGGAGGTAAAGAAACCAGGCCCCATACTTCACAGACATTACAATTAGGGTGGGACCAGCCATTAATCACGTACAGGCACAGACAGTTGTGATGTAGATTTACGTAAATGAGTGTGTCTCTACCCTGCTCTTCACCAAGGTCTAGGATGGTAGGTGGGCCCTTTAGCTCTTTTTCACTTAAACTAGTATTGAAAACCTACCCTGCATTCTAGATAGAGCGAACAGCTTGGGTGACATCTCTGAGGCGAGAAGAAACTCCAGGGCAACAGGAGGTGAGCTTGGAGAGCAGCAGGTGGAAAACACAGGTGCCCCGGTGAACTGTGCAGGGGGACGCAGGCCCAGAGGAACTGACTGACTGTAGAACTTTTAACCATGCTGTCACTCAAAATATTTAAAGGCATCAAGAGTGGATATTCTATGTTGCTTTTCTCATTGGTCAAGCACCGGTTGCTACATTCAATACTCAAATACCAGGTGACCTCGGATGAGCCTAATAATAGCATTATTAATAATAATGACAGTCATTTATTGAGAATGCCTAAAGACCTGGGCTAAACAACAATACAAGAGACAATACAAGAGAGAAGAAAGTTTGGCTAATGAAGAATGAAGGAAAAGAATCACAGTCACAAACAGAAAAAGGGAACTGGAGAAACGCCAATAGGAGTGACAAGGGCCACAATGTGGGGATACACAGGGGCACTGAGGCACCAATAATATCTGTGTAAGGCACCTGAATCCCAGAACCTCGTCACCTCATCGCTGTCCTTAGAAAAAAAACAATTAGAGGAGTAACTACTGCTTCCGGTTCTCAAACTGTTCTTTGGCCAGAAACTGGTTTGTTTCCCACTGGGAGAGCTGACCTTACCTGGGAGGCATCATTACCTAGGCTGAGGCAGATGTCTAAACAGCTGAAATCATGCCAAACATCAGAAGTTTCCCATCTCTGTTTGAAATATTGACACAAACTCTCCTTCCCCTAACCCTTGAAATACTGGAGTTCATGAGAACTATTAGGCATGTCAATAGTTTCTTCTTTATTTATGGCTAAGCTACCTCATTTGGTTTCATTAAAAAGTTGCTTTCCATTGAGCCTTTCCAACACCTGCAAGATCTTTTTCCCCATTTCTAATGCAATCTTTCTAGCTATGGCCCATAATACTTATCAAATTAGCAATCTGAAAGCAATTGATCACGTCCGTAGTCATTTTAGAAATCAATGCCTAGGCTTGCAGGCCCAGAGTAACATCATTTGGCAAACCGCCTTGAATGACTTTAATTCCATTCTTATTGAAAATGACTCACTTTTTCAGGTTTCTGTAATGTTGGTTGGAAAGAAGAACTTCTGCATTAAGGGCTCCCAGATGTAAATGACACCCAAGCGACATTCAGCCTCACTTTCAGGTCACCTTTCTTTCACGGTTTCGAGACCATCCTGCCCTGGCTGGCTTCTGGCTGACCCGGCCCAGCGCACTAAACTCAGCGTTCCCTCTGCTTCCTTTTGGTTCCCATTCCCCGCTTTACATCATGGGACCCTGTGTTCCTGCTTTCCAAAGTCATAAATCTGGACTAACTAATGTATATATTATTCTTCCCACATGCTATTTTATCACGTCCAGAACCTCAGCCGCCCACACAAGCCGGAGGTGCCAATGGACAGCACGGAGAGCCGGTGGGGGCGGGGCCACATTTGCATCCTTTTGATGGTCAGACCCGGGGCAGAGCCTCGAGGCTTCTCTGCTGCGCTGAGACTCTGTGGGATCCCGTTCTGAATACGATCTGTAACCCGGAGCTGCACTCCAGACACATAAATACACATAAGACACACAGACACACATCTGTTAGTGAGGACTCCTGTGGTTGCACCAATTAACAGACACCAGCTGGATCGAGTTTAAGCAAGAAAGAGAAAATACAAGGAACATGAACACGCGCATACAGGTTTGTGGAACGGCTGAAATCAGGCACGAAGACCATGAGGATCCCAGGAGTGTTCCCTGTCCATATATATCGTTTGCTGATTTTTCTCTGCTAATCTGAAATGTTTCCCCTTTCCTGCTCCTCAGTCCACCTGCTGGGCAGAAAATACTCTTCCCACGACCCCCAGTCTCCGGCAGTTATAGAAATAGTTGCTTGCTCCCAGTCCCAGTTCCAGTTTCCTGGCATGGGAAATCGGGTCGATGTCAACCAGCTCCAAGTTAGGAGATGTGGGTCACTTACTAGAAACAAGCCGGCTGGGAACCTCCCTTCCTTGCCCCAGACCTGTGGAGATGTCTCCAAGAAAGAGGAGTTTTGTGAGCTGGGTCGTTCTCACAGCGTCCAACGCCGAAGGGACACGACGACATAGCTGGCATGACAGCCTGAAGGATCCCTCTTCACCCCCTCATGCTCAACACACTTTAGACTTCACACCCTCAAAGCCACTGCTGCAGACACCAATCTAGAAACAAACACTGACCACGGGAAGTGTTCTTCCCACGACCGCTCCCAAACCCGCCCACCCCACAACCCGTCAGCGCAACAAGCTCATCCTCTTCCTTGTTAAAAGGAGACGTGGTGGCCCTGGCCGGTTGGCTCAGCGGTAGAGCGTCGGCCTGGCGTGTGGGGGACCCGGGTTCGATTCCCGGCCAGGGCACATAGGAGAAGCGCCCATTTGCTTCTCCACCCCCACCCTCCTTCCTCTCTGTCTCTCTCTTCCCCTCCCGCAGCCAAGGCTCCATTGGAGCAAAGATGGCCCAGGCACTGGGGATGGCTCCTTGGCCTCTGCCCCAGGTGCTAGAGTGGTTCTGGTTGCGGCAGAGCGACGTCCCGGAGGGGCAGAGCGTCGCCCCTGGTGTGCGTGCCGGGTGAATCCCGGTCGGGCGCATGTGGGAGTCTGACTGTCTCTCCCCGTTTCCAGCTTAAGAAAAATACAAACAAAACAAAACAAAAAAGGAGACATGGTCCCAAGGACCATTGTAATGTGCTATCCCCCTTCCCAATTCCTCCTTACCACCGAGCCTCACTGTCACGGCTACAGAAGGGCGATGCTGTGGACTCTTTTCTGGGGCTCAGCACAGGCTGTCAAAGTGTCTGGTCACCACGGCCTACAGTGGCCCTGAAAGCGAACACTAATTTCTATATGCCAGGAACTATGTGAAGCTCTTAATTAATTGGCAAATGATCATGTAACAATTCAATAAGGTCTATTTTTTTTTTTTTTTTTACAAACAGGAAAAAAAAAAGGCTATCCGTGAGAAAAATGAAATACTCCTATTAACAATATAAAGAAAGTTGCTGGAGTTTAGCTGGTTGTTTCTCCCGCCTGGGGGTTTATTAAGTTTCTGCTGCTTTTCTTAAATCCTCAACCCCATTCCTTATTTTCCCAGTTCTGTTGTCTACAACACAAGTGGGTTTTCTGCTTCTGTGAGAACATTTGTGCCCTGTGGAGTCTGGGTGCCTGAAGCTGGTGAGCCTCCCAGATAATGGGACAGAGTTAGTAGGGGAAGCAGCTGCAGGTAACACACTAAGCGCTCCTGATGCTTTGGGAGAACTGAGATACAATTATAAGTCAGTTAATCCCCTAGTTCATTGGCCGTGGGTTGGGAAAACTGCTAATCAGCTTCATAAATACATTTAGAAAGAGATTTCCATGGAATAGCTTGGTGAGAACTGAGACAGGCAGACTAATTCAACAGGAAAATCTCTTCTTTGTCACATCTGGAAGCACCCTGGTTTAGTCTGAGATTGTGCAGTAAAGAAGATCTCATAAACAGAAATGGTGGGGAGGGGAGGCAGGGAGCCCAAGGTTGTTCGAGTCCCCACGGCTGGCCTCATTCCTGAAATCAGGGAAGAGCTGAGAGTGAGGAGCACAGAGGCTGCCTGAGGAAGTGTGGGAGAGAGGCACTGGGAAGCTTGCTACCTTTCTCCCTGCATACTTCCATTTATTTCTTAATGTTTTTATTTTTATTAATTTTAGAGAGAGAGGAAGGGAAAGGGGAAGGGGGAGTGAGAAAGAGAGAGAGAGAAACATCAATTTTTGTTCCATTTATTTATGCATTCATCAGTTAATTCTTGTATGTGCCCACCCAGAATGTCTCTACCCACGGATATAAAAAGCACCTTCAACTGATCCCAGTGACCTAGAGCCCCGCCAAACAGCCAACATCATATGAGAAGCATGCTTTGATGGAAAAATAAAGTGAAAACCTCACATTTATCATTAGTAACAATTAAAAGTTAATGCCAATGAGCTTTTCCACAGATGATGGCTCAGGGCTCACTGACTGATTGCCAACATCACCTATAATTTGGGCTTTTCCTCCATTATCTTGTGTTTGCCTGTCAATGGTAAATCTCTTATCTCAATTAAAAGTCACTTCTATTTGAAGACCATTTGAGCTCTAATGTGTTTTACAGCAGACTGGCAGAGGAATAACACTTTGAGAATATCGACCTTTTGAATGCGTTACCTGGCTGGTCTCATTTAATCCTCACGGACTTTCTACAAAACTGACATAATGCCTACCCCCATTTCATACCTCAAAGTCATGTTTATTGTAAGTGACCAAGCCAGGATTTGAACCCAGACAGTGAGTCCTGAGCCTACTTGTTTATGCTGGGCCATAACACATTAACACTTGTCCTGGATGCATATTTTTAATTTAGCCGGTATGAAGGGAAACACGTTTGATACTTTGAGTATAAGAAATGCTGATTGTTAGGTCCTTTCACTTTTGATGCCAGCTGGAGAGCATGCGTATCTGTGAGGTACAAACACAAAACCCCAACCAGGGCTAGTCTACTTCATGTTTGCACATATGTGTACATTCACATCATATGTTGAGGAGGGAGTTAATGATACTTAGAGAACTTTTTTTTTTTTTTTTTTGTATTTTTCTGAAGCTGGAAACGGGGAGAGACAGTCAGACAGACTTCCGCATGCGCCCGACCGGGATCCACCCGGCACGCCCACCAGGGGCGATGCTCTGCCCACCAGGGGGCGATGCTCTGCCCCTCCGGGGCGTCGCTTTGCCGCGACCAGAGCCACTCTAGCGCCTGGGACAGAGGCCAAGGAGCCATCCCCAGCGCCCGGGCCATCTTTGCTCCAATGGAGCCTTGGCTGCGGGAGGGGAAGAGAGAGACAGAGAGGAAGGAGGGGGGGGGTGGAGAAGCAAATGGGCGCTTCTCCTATGTGCCCTGGCCGGGAATCAAACCCGGGTCCCCCGCACGCCAGGCCAACGCTCTACCACTGAGCCAACCGGCCAGGGCCCTAGAGAAGTAAACTTAAATGCTCTAGCCCACTTCACCACGCCTGTAGGTGACCTAATCAAGCTATTTAGGGTGGTTGGCCCAGAGATTCATTGTATCCCTGTGAGCTGGTTCCACACCACTCTTCGTAATGGTGATTTCAACAGAAGAGAGAACTGCAGCTGTCAGAATCGACCATAGCTTCAGATGTAAAACTTGGGGCCTCCTAGGTAGTGCTTCCTCCTTTCCAACACCTCCTGAATATTCCCTGTTAAAATATCGAGACTCAGCGCACCCAGCTCTCACGCGAGTGAAGAAAATCTCCTGGTTAAGAAGATGTCAAGGTCTGCAATATTTAACTGGGTGCTGGAATCGCCTTCCTTTACTATTCAGGATTGCATTTAAGGAGAAAACTCTGTGTTTGATAGTTTTCTATCTTGTCATTTGTTATAAATTGAAAACCAGAGAAACGAAGCTGGTCTTTCAGTAAGTATGGTGATTGTAATATGGTCCCAGGGTGGCATGAGTTGCATGAGTAACTATGAAGTGCATGAGGACACACCCTTGTTGTGCAAGCACCCAGAGAGGGGGAAGAGGTCCCTGTGCTTGTCCCATGGCTGCGTCCAGCCCTGGCAGTACATTGATAAGAATAAAGCAACCATAACATGTGTGCATTTCTATCTGGCTTCTGGATCCAAAGAGGCCGGAGTAAATATTAGCATATTTTATAAATGAGCGGCAGGAGTAGGGGAAACCCAATGTCCTTCTCAGATGAAATCATTCCCAGGCAAAAATCACAGGAAAACTTGGTGCAATTCTCACAATGTTGATCATGATCTTGTTATTCTTACCAACGACGCATCTAGTTCTTTGAACATCCTGGTGAGGTAAACAGCAGAAAAGGATCATTAGTCCCAGCTGCTTCAGCTGGAGAGACTGATAGAAAAAACTTGCTCATCAAGTCCCCAAACCAAATTTTGAAGAAAGGAACTTTCTATATGCTTTGTGATGAGGACACTGTTCACTCCTCTGTTTAGTTATTTATGGCCAGGTGTCACCAAACACCACTACAGAAATATCATAAGAAGAAAATTCAACAAAGCAGACCAAATTATGACTTCCAAGTTTCTCTAAGTGGAAAAATAAAACAGTAAAAAAAAAAAAAAAAGAAAGAAATTGTTCCTAAAAGTGTAGAAGATGTGTAGGAGGAGAAAAGGAAGTTAAGAAAGGAAATAAGCCCTTAGCAAGGTAGTATAAAGCAGTGGTCCCCAACCCCCGGGCCGTGGACCGGTACCAGTCTGTGGGCCATTGGTACTGGTCCGCAGAGAAAGAATAAATAACTTACATTATTTCCATTTTATTTATATTTAAGTCTGAACAATGTTTTATTTTTAAAAAATGATTCCCTCTGTTACAGATTTCCTCTGTTACATCCATCTAAGACTCACACTTGACACTTGTCTCAGTCACATGATACATTTATCCGTCCCACCCTAAAGGCCGATCCGTGAAAATATTTTCTGACATTAAACCGGTCCGTGACCCAAAAAAGGCTGGGGACCACTGGTCTAAAGGATCCCGAATCAGAGGGGGTGGGCTCTAGTTCTGCATCTGCTGCTTAATAACAATGTTAGCAGGCAAGCTACTTAAATTCCCTTTACTTTTTAGCTGAGAAAACAGGGATGAGGATGCCAAGGATACTCTCCTGGGGTGGCAGATGGGAGGGCGAGAATTAAATGAGATAATGCATGTTTAACATTGCCTGGTGCACGACACACATTTCAAGTGCTACCAGGGCTATAAATATTAGTCCTTCTGCTAGAAATGGGACATAAGCTTGCATGACATTGATACTAATATGCTCCAACTAAATATTGACCATCCATGGGAGGGGAGTTGGGAATCGATTAAGACATTTGTAATATTCAATATTATGCTCTCTCTTCTAATCCAGGCCAGCAGGTCAGCAGCGATTGGTTCTTATTTTGAAGATAGCGAGAAAACAAAGTTTAAGAAATAATATCCAGAATGCAAAAAATTCATGATATCCAGAAGTCTAAGAAGTGCCACAAGACTTTATACCAAAATAAAGAGGACTCATTTACAAAAAAAAGCAATACATAAACTATCAAACAAAAACTAAACTCATTGATATGAAAGTAATTCAACAAATGTAAGATAAAAAGTATACCAAATCTCTCTACAAGTTGACTAAAAATTCTTGCCCTATATCATGCTGCTTCCTCATTTCAAGTTCTACAGAAACTCCTAAAGTTTAAATGTGCCAAGAGTATCTTTATATTCTCTAGCGTGACCCAAAGTAGCTGACGTTGATCTGGTCCGATTATCTCCTGGTTCTTAGAATGACCGAGCTCTGCTCCCTGTCTCTGGAATGGAGGAAGGCAGCCTCCTTCTCTCTCGGGCTCTCCTGGGGGTTCAGCTGGGAGCACAGGGTGCCTTTTCCTCTCAGCAGCTACCAATTAACCCCCTCCTAGGAGCTCAGCAGCCAATCTGTTTTTGAAAGAGACCAGACAATCTTCCACCACTGCAATCTGTGTTAAATAGAGCTAGACATCTGATAATCAATAAGGGAAAGTTAAATAAACATATTTCTTCACAGAATTGAGTAAAATAAGGCCACTTAACACCCATCAGATCCTGAAAGCCAGGGACAAAGTGATAACCCTCACTCACATCATTCAAGAATTCCTAAATCACCATCAACAGTGAACCAACAACACAGATAAACGCACCGTACTCTCTGAAACGTTTGTGTTGCTTTAACTAATTGCTTTCTTAAAAAAAACTTGTTTTCCAGTTTCTTCTTGCCATGTTAATTTCTCTGGGTTTTTAATGCTTACATCAGTAAGAACCTCGATAGCAATCTTCTTTCATTACATTGTGTTCCAGTCCATGTTAATTACGCCAGATACTAGCTGCAGAAATACTGTCCGGAACCCAAATCACATATATGAAACACAGGGACAGAACATTTGTGGATTAGTCCCTTAATAATTTCACCCAAGACTCAGGGACAAATTTCTTCTCTGCTCAGCTAAGATGGCCCAAATACTGCACCCTCTAATTTTAGAATATAAAGTTCCTCTTTGATTTATCAAGATTAAGACAAATACTTTTCTACATTTAGGCAAGCAACTAGAATGTTCTAAGCTGCAACATACTCTTCTATAAAATCATCATATTAGCCTGTGTCTCACAGGGTAGCTCTATTAGGATTATCATTAATATTAAGAATTCACTGAGAACAATCACCATAGTGTCTGGTAAAGAGTGCATATTCAGTCAGGATTTGCTCTTAGCAACAGCAGCAACATTATCATAACCTGAAAAACTAACGAGACTGGTGAAATTTTCTGGAGGTCAACTGGTACCGACCAAAGTTGGGAAGCTTAGAGCTCTTAAGCCAGCAGCCCCGCCTCCTGGTGCCTCCCCTAGAGAAGTCATTTCACACACAGCCCAAGGGGAACGTGTGGGACATTTCTGGTGATGAAAATACCAAGACGCAAGGGGGCTGAAGCGAGGGCTGTAATTACAGGAGCAAGGACTCGCCCTCGGTCATGAAATGACTTGAGTCCTGTTGGTATTTTCACTTGCAGATGAAATTCACTCAGATTCACAGGAAAAGGCTGATGATATGATGTACGGTTTGCTATAACAAAAAATAATTAACTTAAACGCTCATTATTGGTAAAGCGATTAGTCAATAGCGTGAACCAAGCAACAGTTGACAAGAATTGAATCTATATATACTGACAACTCACAAAAGATCCGCAAGATGTATTGTTTCGTGGGAGGAAAATGCACTTTCAGAACAAATGTGTAGTGTGATATAATTTGTATTTAGGGGAAAAAAACCTGAAATACATATATTTGTACATGGCAATTTCTTCAAGAGAGCACGTGGCCCTGTCTAATGCAATGAGAGCCCGCCATGGACCTCTGGTTAAAGCCATTGGGAAAGAGAGTCTCTCCGTCTGCTGTAGGTTGAGCGTTTCCTGACTGCTGACTATCTCTGTCACCTGCTGAAAGGGCCTGGACAAGAAGGGAACATTTAGAGACACATGGGATGACAGCTAGAAAGGGACATTTCTGGTGATGAAAATACCAAGACGCAAGGGGGCTGAAGCAAGGGCTCTCCCCAAGACTGTAATTACAGGAGCAAGGACTCGCCCTCGGTCATGAAATGACTTGAGTCCTGTTAGTGTTTTCATTTGCAGATGAAATTCACTCAGATTCACAAGTCAGTTCTCCCTTCTTTGCACCAATGACTTTGAGACATTTAGCCCTACATGCAGACAGAATTTTACCAGCAAGCCCAGTATGTAAATCAGCTCTGCAGTGGAGAGTGAGGAGGAGGAAACTGGAGAGCTCAGAGCCCCAGCCAGCTGGACGGGACCCTGCGTTTCAGATGGGGCTTTGAGAGCATGTATGTGTGCCGCCCCGGACAAACCAATTAACCTCTCTCTCCCTGCCTCGATGTCTTTATCACAAGTGGGGATGACATTATGTTCCTATCTACCTTTCTGGTTC